>NC_136418.1:144469372-145669372 GCF_052625555.1 Lactuca saligna
TGTGTACAAAAACCTTAAAAACTAAATGAGACCAAACTGAAAATATATTATCATACTAAGTCATTTTTCCTGTTTAACCTAGAACAACCGATTACAAGGATTGAATGTGGACAAAAAACAAATTATAAACAAAAGAAACTTCAAATATACAAATCAAAAAATATATTACTTTTTTAAATCATTATCCCAAATTTTAATTAATTATGTTACACTAAGATCACTAACGATAAAAATGGTGGGATACCGGGAGTGTTAAAATAAATTATTATTTAGGTTAAAAAAAAAAGGTAGGCTTGAACTTATGTCTTAAATCTTTTAAGATATTAACATTAGCAAACACGTCATATAAAGAAGCTAGCTATATGCACTGCGTCTATTTTGTACCATGGTTACTTACCCTTGTATAAATACCAAACTACCAAGTGCATATCATCTAGACTTAAAAAAAAAAACTTCTTTCATCTCTCTCTTTCTCTTGCTTCAACATTTTCTTTCTGCAAAATAGCGAAAATTAAGAATGGGAGCACTAGACTATCTTTCTAACTTTTGCAGTGCCACAAGCACCAGAAGCACAAGCAGAAGCAGAAGAAAACCGATGCAGGCATGCACACTCATCCCTCTTCTTCTTCTTCTTCTTCTTCTTCTTCTTCTTCTTCTTCTTCTTCTCTCTCTCTAACAAGAATGGTTTGTGGTCTTGTTTAATTCCCAGACAGTTGAAATTAAAGTGAAAATGGATTGTGATGGATGCGAAAGAAGAGTCAAGAACTCTGTTAAATCAATGAAAGGTCTCTCCTCTCCCAGTGATCACTAGCTCTCTGATTACAATGCTTTAAATAAACTGTTAGAATATTGCTGTAAAACTTTGGTTGTTGTGACATTTCATCATCAGGCGTAAAGAGTGTGGAGATTAATAGAAAGCAAAGCAGAGTAACAGTTAATGGAAATGTGGATCCAAACAAGGTATTGAAGAATATCATGAGCACCGGAAAACGAGCAGAATTTTGGCCGTACATACCTTACAATTTGGTGAGTTATCCGTACGTGAGTCAAGCCTACGACAAAAGGGCTCCCGCCGGCAACGTTAAGAACGTCGTTCAAGCCTTCTCCGTCCCTAACACCACCGATGAACAGATGACTCATCTCTTTAGCGACGATAACCCTAATGCTTGTTCAATCATGTGATCAGTTTAATTCCTTTTTTTTTCTTTTTGTTATATATATGGTAATATTATATGAGATCTATATATGCTTAAAATAAAGTAAACAATTTATTAAATTAATGGATCTGTTTTTTATTTCAAACTGATCCAATAAACGTTAAAGATCATATATCCAAATAAAATACATCTACTTTTTATTGCTCTTGTTTTCTCTTTGATAAATTCTAGTGATAACATCTCATGTATGGATGTTGATGTAATTTTGTATATAACTTGCATGCATATTTAGGTTTCTACTTCATTAGCGACATGTCCAATAAAATGTAAAGATTTTACTATTGAAATCCGTAAAAAGGACAAACAGTGCTCGCACGATATTTTTGAATTAGCAATCCAAATTCACGTCTTGATATACAAAATGTAATTTAATTAATCTATTAAACAAATTAGATGTGAAAATCTAAACGGATAACCTTACGGTTATAATAATCTTTTTTAACTTGTTAATCAAGTGGTAAACAAAAAGATTAAAGTTGAAATCTAGAATTCATTTTTTGTTTTAATCTTTTATCCAGATTGATTAATAAATTAAGTTTTTCAATATCCAAGGTTCCTGATAGAAAACGATTTGTCTTATAAGTATTAATAAAGTTTTTTAACTGGCTGTTAATCAATTAGTTTAGCCGGTATATATTTGTTTTTTTCGTTTTGGGATATCCGAGTGTGTTTAAAACTAACTCCTAGTTTTTTTATACAGAAATGTTTGGCAAAAAAAATATAAAATTTTAAGTGTAAAATTACATATAGAAATCAAAAGAAAAAACTTTCAAAAACTATTTGAAGCAGCATTTTGATTAAAATATTTAGTTTAAAATAAAAACATAAAACTCATACCGAAGATTTTCTTTAGTTCGTTTTTTTTAAGTTATAAAACTAAAAGTTAATTAGAACTCTCAAAAAATTCATTATAGAACGTACCAATACCCTGAATGTCACACAAACCAAATGTTGTCCCCCAAGGTGAACATAAAGCGCCAACTCAAGAAGAAACAGTTATAATGGGTCAAAATTTTATGTATGTATGAGAATATTTTTTGCTCAAAGACCATTAGTCGTAAAAAAAAATCTTTAATAACCAATATGGTAAACATGAACTAGTTTGTAAACTAATTGATGTCCATGTATATTTACACGTACGAAATCTGATATGATACCATACAAGTGAGAATCCTAATAAAGCGAAGGACGCTTTAGTTAGGGGGGGACTTTTATTTGCAAAAGGTCTTTAAAGCATGAACACACCAAGATTCTCTTTCTTTTTTCAAAAGTTTCTAAAAAAATTTTGTTTCTTTATATTCGTGTCTCTAATGATCATGCTTTGTATCTAAAAAATAAAAATAAAGAATCAGAATCTACGCACGTTGAATGATGTTTTATTAGGTTTAATTTTACACAGCCGTCGCACAGAGCCGACATTTTATTTGATTATTAATCGTGTTAGATGACATATATATGTAGATCATAACGGATGAGTTGTTTAATCAGGATCTAGCTTTAATTTTACTACTTAAATTTTTTTAATCAATTGCCCAAAAGAAACATGATTTTCAACATGTTTAATTACTCTTTAGTCTTTGAGGAATGAATTATCAAACGTATACATATTATTTAAATTATAAAATAAACAAGTTAGAAATAAGAAAAATTAAGGATACCAGCATTAGTATTTGATGGAATTTAATGTAACTCAAACGTCAAAAACTGACCAAACAAATAACCAAATAAAATCAAGCATATGAAGAACATAAAAATTTAGTGACTTCCACCACTGATGTGATGTTTACGTCAGATTGATTGAGAAAATTTAGTTTTCTCTTTTATATAATTTTACCAAGAAACGTATAAAAGATAACAAAACTTACTGTATTAGGTGGATCATGACTGTCTTCTTGTATTTTTTAGAGATAATTTCTTATCATATGCGAAATTATAGTGTAACAAATATGAAAATAATTTTTTGTTTTTTACCTTAAGCTTAAAGAAGGGGACCACAACCAGGCTCATTTCTCAGCCCAACTTCGCAGCCCGTTTATGTGATACGACGTGGTTTACAGAAATCTGGTGACATGCCTTTTTTGTAGACGACATCCGTGAAAAATATGGCTATTTTAAAGATTTGTCTAATTGATGATTAGTTCTTAGAAAATGATAAATAAGATTAGTTTAATTTGTTAACCTCTCTAAACTATTATGTAATCCCCGAACTATTTGTAAACTCATGGGAACGTAGTCATAAACAAATACAAACTCTAAAACGGTTCATATATTTAATTTTTTTTCACAAATCTTCAATAACAAAAAGCACAATGAGCATTTACCAATATGTATTTGAACTTGATTTGATTATTCAAATAATACAATTACATTACATGATGTAATATTTTTATTAAATTTTAAATGGATATGTAAATCATATAAGAAAAAAACCAATGAAGATTATAGAATGCTTCCATAATTCCATATTTTCCCCGGCTTAATGGGCTTTTCGCCTTTGTTTTCTACTTTAAATCTCGGGCTTCAATACCCTTATACAATACAAATGCAAATTTAGATTGTTTGATACTATAATGAGAAGCATTTAATTCGTTTTATTGTCTTTTATATGTTTTTACTGCAGATCTGATAAAATGTTGTATCTGATTGTCTTGACTCAATAACAACTATCAAACAACTCTTAAACTAACACAAACATATATATACCTCTTCTCCATCATAACAATACTTGTACATCATGAATTAAGTTGGTTTTTACTTTTTACCCACTTAATGTCAATCTTTGGGTAAAAAGGTAATTTCATAGGGGAAAATTGATGAAATAATTAGAAGCAGAAGCCACATGGACGATCCATAACTATTGACATACCAAACGGAACAAAAAAGAAAAACCACACGAATTCTTCCAGTTCCAATGGAACAACTAAACGTAAAACCCACTAATATTTATAAATTTCCAAATCAAAATCAACTCAAATATATCAACATGTTAATTAATTCATATATCACAAATGAAACCAATAAACTCATAAAAGAGTTGTTTCCTACAACATAGACCAATAAATTCATGGTTGTGTCATACTCATATCAGCAACTTTATCACGACCAATAGCAACATGTTTATGAGGAGTTTCAGGGATAGAATTTCCGTTCTCATCGTACAAAATCTTTCCGGAAAACTCAAGAGGCCGACATCTTTCCCCCATAATAATTGTACGCTTCCATACAGCTTCTTCATCATCATCATCATCATGATCATTTCCTCCTAATTCTTCCACTTTCCTCCACGAAATCATCTTGGCCATCAATAACGCTTTACTACTCAAACCACCTCCTAATTTGGAAGTCGCCTGCTTTTTGACTCCTAGACGCACTGTGTTTTTCTCTCTTTTATACGTATCGGATCTTTTCAAACCACCATGTGAGCCACATAGAAAACCAACGATTGAGAAAATGGATATAACCCCAACTAGAAAAGCAAAAAACGCGATGCCCGGGAAGGGCAATATGGTCTTTTGTATAAAGATTAGTTGTCTTGCCATGGCTAGACTTTAGTCTTTATATATGAAGGGGAAATAGAGATAATTTATATGGTATAAGTGAGGGGTTGGTGACAATATATAATGGATCACCATGGCCATAGGTGGTTGGTTTAACTTTATATGGAGTGACTGTTAAGGTAATGGACTAAAGACCCCATGGTTGGTCAAGTGAAATTACTAAAAGACCCCATGTTTGGTATAGTTTATACATCTAACTTTATATAATAGAACTACGAGTAAATACTTGCAATTCGTGTGGTGTTTTTTTTGGTTGCTCAAAATGATCAATAGAACCTTGTAATTTGTATGAAGTTATTGGAATTTAATTATTCAGGATGCATGCTAGTAATTGTTAAAAGAATTGAGGGATAGAGTGGTAATTTGGACTTCTCCACTAACTTGGCGCGTTTTCCCGACCGAAAGTGACTCAACGTATCTCACGGGCCGAGTTGACTTGACGATTCCCATCACTGACTGACGGTTGACCCAAGCTTTTAACGACACAAAATTCACGTCTTCTTCTTTGTCCGTTAGCTGTTGTTTGGTTTCATGTCACTGTTGGCTTTTTAATTTCGCCATTTCTATTATTAAGTTTTTATCAAGTTTATTTACAAATCTAAAAAAAAAAAAAAAAAACTTTTATCATGTTTAGTATTTAATGGGATTTTGCTGATAAAAAATATATATTAAGTTTGTTTTTAAAAAATTAAGGTTTTCTACAAATTTCTTAGGTCACCTATGAAATTATCGTTCGACATACAGAATTCTAAAAACTATGTCGTTTCAAAATAATAATAATAATAATAATAATAATAATAATAATAATAATAATAACCTAGGAAATTAATATTCGGTATGAATTGATTCATATATTTACGAAAGTATTAAACTTTTGATAAAAACCTTTTTTTTATTTTCTTTATAGCAGAAATATTCAAAGACTATTACCATAACAAAAAAGATGCTCTATATTACTATGAAAGACCCATTATGCAAGAATAAAACCCATTTTTGCAGTGGGCACAGTAAAATTCAAGGTTATTGTAATTAACTTAATTTGCTTTTATTTATTTATTAAAAAAAAGCTCAACAAGTTTTAGCTAAATTTGTTATTTTCTTTTTTTTAATATATAGTAGTTTATAACCCGTGAGAACCACGGTTATAAAACTAATTAAAATTTTATATTAAAAAATCAAATTTACTAATCAATTATTTTAAATAAACTATTACTTAAGAAATATTTTTTCGTTATATAAAGAGAATTAAAATCAATGATTTAAATAAATATGTGAAATTATATCACCTTATAATCTATATTGATTTTATTTTATTTTTCCATCTAATGTTATTAATTTAATATAATTAAAGTGAGAAAATTAAAATTTTGAAATTTAAAATGAGGAATCAATTATTAATTTAATGTAATTAGAGTGGAAATTTAAAATTTAAAATTTGAAATGGATAATTAATAGATTGACAAGTAGCATGATAGGTGATATATAACATTAATGAGGAGTGTTAATTGTATAGGAGATTATACTTATTCTTTTATTAGAATAGGGATTATATATATTAGGTATGAGACTTATGTATTACATAGATTTATTTAAAAGAAAAAACTAAAAATAAAACTCTAAACATTTAAAAAGTTTGAATTTATAAGAAAAATATTGAATTATAAAAATTAAAATGCTTTTTTCTCTAAATTTAAACAAATAATTTAGAAAAAAAATAAATGTAGTATTTTTTAAATTAAAAGGAAAGTTTATTAAAGAAATTAATATGCAATTATTATTGTATTTAAATAGTATGTTGAATTAATAAAATAGAAAAACCATAAAATAACATGTAGAATACAAATTAATTCAAAATAACCACAAAATATCATTTGGCAAATTAAATGAAAGTGTGTCAAATGGCAAAATAAAATCTTCATTTATTAAAATAGATTGATTAATATTAAAAATCTAAACTAAAACTATAAAAATCAAAAGAAAAGGACCAAATTGTTGATAAACATTACAAATTTTTTTTATCTAAAACTGTAAAAATGAAATTAAGGGGTGTTGGGTGCATGTAACAAACAAAAAAAAATTAAAACTAAAATACTAGATCAAAGCTATACTAGGGATGTCAAAAAATCATGTGAGACCCTGTTCATGCGGGGACGAGGGTAATAAAGAGGATCTGTGGGCGGATACGAAGGTAGGAAGACTGAACATTTTGGGGGTGGGGGGCAGACACAGGGGAACGAAGAAATTTCTAAGGCGGGGGTGGAGGATGCACTTCCCGTTCCTTTTGTCTCCGTTGACATCCCTAAGCTATAAAAAAGAAAAGTGAATGAACAATTCGTAATTAGTATTAAAATTTGGGGTAAAACAGGAAAAAAGAAATAGAAAATTAGGAGATTATAAAGTAAAAATGGACCTAATCCGCTATAAAAATTAAAAAGATGGGCTAAATGATATTAAAAATTAAATAAAATGTATTATGACATAATAATATTAAGAATGAGGTTAATATTCATCTTGCAAATTGTATAGACTTTACAATATGATGATAAAGTAATTAAATTTTTAATAATTTAACAGAAAAGTAGTAGTATTTAGCGGAAAATAGCCAACGAGGTAACACGCTTGCGAGTTGGTCAACTCGTTTGCGGTTTCATTGTTTTAAACCGTAACTCGTCTGAGATTTCGTCAAATTGGTTGTGCTTTCGTGACACACTTGCGGTTTCATGACCTATTAGCTTAATATATTTAAACCCTAAAAATATATAGCTCAATTTTCACACTCAAGGATACAAGAATTTTTCTCTCTAATGATTGATGAAGAGGTTCTATAAAACACGTTTTAAGTAATCCTACATGAGTTTTTTTATTATATACGTTGAAACTTAATGTAAAATGTATGAATTTCGTTTGAAAATCGAAAAAAAATAAAGAACGAAACCGCAAGTGATATGATTGTTTGCGATGGTACAAATCTTTAGTGTGCAGAACATGAATCAACGAATTGTATATTCGCAAACAACTTGAGAGGAAACCTCATACTATTTAAGATGAACCCTAGACGACTTGAGAAGAAACCACAAATGGTTATATATCATTTGAGATTTCGCATCTTCGAAAATGGACAAAGTGAATTTTGTTATAGATAACACAAAATAACCCTTAACTTTTTGTTATTTAAGAGGAAACGGTTATGCAGATGCTTTAACGAAATGGCATGGATGTGTTTGCTTCATATGTTGTTTTGTCGATTATATTTAAATAAACCTTAACTTTTAGCTGTGACAATTCATTAAGAATTTAGACTATTTTTGTAAATCTCACTAAAATAGGTGGATAATCATGTTTTTTTTTAAATGATCAAGAATCTTTATTTAAATATTTAATTCAATTCTAAATCAAACATATCATTTGATGTATGTAATATTAATATTTTCAAATATAATTTAGATGACAGGTGACGAAAAATGATTATTGTTTATATGTTTTCACTCTCTTTTTTATTTCAATCGTATATTTTTTCTTTCAAATAATTGTCTTATTTTTTATCAAGTAAATAAAATCTATGATCACAATTTGTTCTTTTTTCTTTCAAATAGATGGTCACTGTGCTTTCAAACTTTTGACGATTGGTCATTATTGCTAACTCCATTAAGTTTTGTTCGTTAACTGAAAGACATTTTCGTCATTTCACACCACAAGTACCGTTTATGATGTTTTCAATTTTTAAAGAAAAAAAGAAAAAAGTTGAAATAATATGCAAAATGGGTCTCTCTCTCTCTCTCTCTCTCTCTCTCGGTGGTACGTATTCTTCAAAATCACAAGAAAAGAAACGAACTTAAATCCATTCATCTTCACGTCTTCTTCAAACACAAACACACATACAAAGCCCTAAGTTTGTACTTGAAATGACCACAAGGGAAAAAGAAAGGGCATCATTGCAGCTCTAGAGTTAACAAAACCGAAGAAGACGAACAGAGAAAGACGGCGGTGACTACGGAGTGTATGTTTATCTCTCTACCTCGTCGTATCCGCCAATCGTATCTGCTTAGATCTAGCCCTAACCCTAAACTTGATTCAAAGTTTGTCTCCACAACCGAGATCAGAAGAAGAGGTGATATTTAAAGGTGAGATGACGATTTTTAGAGTGTATGTGTGTGTCGATTTATGGAGATCTTGTTAAATCTGGGGTTTTTTATGTTATCTCTGATCCTCATTTGTTTAAGAAAATCAAGATGAACATAAAATTAATTGTGGAATACATGGATTTTTGGGTTTGATCTTCAGCCATTGTGTAATCCTGAGATTTCTTTCCCCTGATTTCTGGCTTTTGAATGTTAGCTCCGAGATGTACATAAGATTAATGTGACAACCCGAAATTTCCATTTGTACGAACCTTATCTATTCAAAAGAAGCTAGTCCAGTTTCTGTAATTTTCAGACTTGTCCGAACAAGTTTGTGTACATTAGGGTTTACATTTCTGGACTTATCAGGAGAGTGGATGCTCCTGTAATTGTGAAACTTGAACATTGTAAGTTTCATAATGTTATAGTCTGACTTCCGGAATAAAAATATTTTCTGTCAAAATATTTCAGGACTATAAATAGATTTCTGAATTTAATTAATTCATTATTCACAATTCCAACTAGAGAAAAGCCAATTCTCTCTGACAGATCTTCGGGTTTTCTTCCCGGATTGTGAGTCTACTTTCCTAAACGTGTTTCAATACTTGTTATATGCTTTATAACATCAATTATATGTCTAAACTGCAAGATCCGAGAGTTTACCGCCCAAGAACGTTCTTGGGGAGTAAACTCCAAAACGAAGCCTAAAGGCTACCTAGTCCCATTTTCTTGTTAAGCAACTAGTTAAGGACTTAGTGTATGATCATTAGAGGCTAGAAATCATTCAAGAAACATAAGTGATAGGAGTTTATGGCCAAGGAACTTTCTTGGGCCGTAAACCCCTTTTTAAGGGTCATAAATGCCCTAAATCACCTCCTTAAGCCTAAGGACTTTACCCTCTAATGCTTGTGCTTATTTTGGACACCAAAACACTTCAAAACCATAAGGTTTTAGGAGTTTACGGCCAAGGAAGGATCTTGGGCCGTAAACCCCTTTTTCAAGTGTTAAAGATGCCCTAAACACCCTAAAAGCTTTAAGACAATTACCCTTGAACACATGGGACTTGAATGGGGATCAAAAGACATCAAAATCACTCCTTAAAGGGAGTTTACGGCCAAGGAACATATCTTGGGCCGTAAACTCCAAGTGAAGGCACAAATGTGTGCCTCTTGTCCCCTTTAGCCTTAGATAAAAACATGGAAGCTATCCTACATATGCAAGGGCCTCAAAAGAATTAAAACCAACACCCCATAGGAGTTTACGGCCATAAACTCTAGGGGATATGGTCCTTTGGCCGTAAACTCCCCAAAGGAGCATTCCAAGGCCTTAAACTACTTCAAGGATTGTTCCAACAAGGCTAGACTTATTATAGGATCAAGATAACACTTCAAATCACCCAAAACCACCATGTAAGGAGTTCACGGCCGTAAACCCATGGGTTCATGGCCGTAAACTCCAAAGGGTGGGGTTTGTTGGGTGGTGAACTCATATACAAGGCCATTTGTGCTTTAAACCCCTTTTGCCTTGTCCCGTATCAACTTAGATGCAACCATTAGGACCTATAACACTTATATAAAGTGTATACATGTTCCTAAGTGTCTTAACTTACTTTGTTAAGTTATTATTTGGCTAATTAGTTATATATATGCTCATTATATGATAACTAGGCTCGAACGTGTGAACAAGTCTTCGCTTGCCACATAGCACGGTACCCGATACATCAATCCAATCTACTCACCACAAGTGAGTTCATACCCCTTTAATCAACCTTTGAAATACTTTTAAATGTTTTAAATACTTTATGGGGGGGATACAAGTCAAATACTTATAGTTATTACATCAATCACATGTGATTGCATTAATCACATGTGATTAATAACTAGAAAACCAATGATTTTATCACTGTTCAACTGTTTATCAAACTGTTTCACTTCAAATGTTTTACAAACTCTTTTTACTTATCAAATGCTTTTATTAAACTTTGTTTTACTTCTTATAAATTGCATGCCCATATATATGTGTGTGTATATATATATATATATATATATATATATATATATATATATATATATATATAAGTAATGTTTAAAGGGCTTAGGAAGGCCATCCGCCCTATTTCCTTTTCGCGCACTGAGATGTGGTCTGGTGGGATTTCGGGTGACCATCCGAAGGTCGTTTCAATATTAGTTATATATCATATATACATGTATAGACATAAAAGTACTTCCATATTCATATTTATCAGTACATCAATAGCTAGTTACCATCGGGGTAACACAATACACATACAACTATACTAGAAATAATACATATACAACTATACTAGAAACAATACATATACAATGATGCTAGAAACAATACATATACAATGATGCTAGAAACAATACATATACAACGATGCTAGAAACAATGCATATACAGCTATACTAGAAACAATACATATACAACTATACTAGAAACAATACATATACAACTATACTAGAACGAGAAACATTACATATACATGAATACTTTAATTATTGTCATTTAAATCGGAGCATGACTTAAATGTCATGGCTCGAGTTGTAGCCAGAATTCTCTTGGAGGGAGAGCGTGAGTTTGCGTATAGATCTATACTGGATTGACAATCCTACACCTTGCTGCTAGCTACAGCCGGACCTGCAGGTCTGCGGGTGTCAAACGTCATTCCGTTATTACGACCATTCATTATGTCGTTGTTACTAGTCGATAGTATGGTGCAATTTATCACATAATGCCTTAATATAAATCCGGTTTAAGGTAGTTAGTACAACAGTAGTTCTTATAATACAAGACTACAGTACTACAATGATTTACCCATTACATATTTTAGTGATAACCTCACTTAAACGATAATGTACAAACTATATTTTGTTAAATAATAGTTACACTTGGGAAATTACACACTTTTACATCAAACGAGTATACAAAACAGTTAAGCCTTGGTAGAAGGCTACTTTGATAGAAAATATAGGTTTTTCTGAGAGATTCAAACTTTTACAAACAATTGCAAACCTTTACATACATTTTACAAACTTATACTTGATACATGTTCAAACATTTTTGGATGACAAATACCGACACTAAAATACTTATGAACTCACCAGCTTAATGCTGATAAACTCTTTCAAAATAACTTGTATTCTCAGGTCATCAGTAGACAGGTACCGAGGCCAGCTTTTGAGAAGATGGAGCGCATTCAAGACTCATCTTATTATTTTGATATACATTATTTTTGGTGTCTATACTGTACAGAACACGCTTGTATTAAAATTATATATTTAATGCAATGGATGATGTTGTTTGCTTATTTACATTTGCTGTGTTGTGATACTTACATGACGTCCTCCGCCCCAGAACGTTTCCGCCGTTCTTGGTTTTGGGGTGTGACAATTAATTGTGGAAATATGGAGTTTATATGTTATTTGATATTTCTTTTCCTCGTTTCCAATTTTGGTGTTAAATCTTTCATGAAACGTATTAACTGTAAATATGATGCTTGTATATGTGTATTTGTGTTGAACTTGATTTAAATCTTCATTTGGTTCCTCAGATCTTCATATTTTCCATCATTGTATGTATTTGTATGAATCCGTGAGAGAGAGGGTGTGTATTTGTTTTGAATTTAGTTTGAATCTTTATAGAAAAAATCATCTATGTATGGATGTGTATGAATCTGGAAAACAGAGAGGATGTGTACTTGTTTTGAATTTGCTTCGAATCTTCATAAGATGGTGGTGTTGCGGGTGTTAACGGGTGGTGGTGGTATTTTCTTTTTCTGAAAATAAGAACGATGGAGATGAGTTCTGAATTTTTTTTATTTGACCGGAGCTGGTAGTGGTGGTGGTATCCGGCAAAAGTAGTGGTGATTTGTGGTAGTGGTGGGTTTCGATTGTGTTTTTCGGATCATGAAGGCGGGTTTGTACACACACATCAATAATTTTTATGATTGGAGATTTTATGTTTTCCTTATAAATCTGATTTAAAATTACAACTTATGAACAAATGTTTTTACATCGATTATATATTTATAAAAAAATGGGTGTCTATTCTATTTTGAAAATGAAAATTTTATTTTGGAATTTGAGATGTTACATTGTGTTATTGCTTAATATGTAAAAAATGAAAGCTAGATGGATAAATTTTTCAAAAAACAAGTTGGGTGAAAACTAAAAAATTTAGATGGGATGTACATATTTCAAGATCTAAGGAAGGTGGGGTAGATGTATGGGTGTGGACATGGATCATGATCCGAGTGGTTTACCCAAATCCAAGATTCATGATCACGTACATCAATTCATGATTGGTTTTTGTTTCTCGGTTAGTGTAACGCCCGCAGATCCGGGCTAGTCAATTTAGAGTCAATAGGGGTCGAAAACAACTTTTCTACAAAAAAGATTATTTAGAATAAATAATCTTAACCAAGTTGTAGAATATGTCACAAGGTTTCCGTACATATAAAGAACGCCGAAATCTGAGTTATAACGAAGAAGTTATGACCCGTCGAAGTTTCGCGTCGGAACCGGCACGGCGCCGGGAAGCGTAAATAGTAAATTTATGATAGAGAGAGATTTAGCCTTAGCGCTCTAAATGAAAGTCATAGAATATGTTAAACTAAGAACATCAATAAAAAGAACGCCCAAATCTGACTTCGTATGAAGAAGTTATGATTTTTCGAAGTTTCGGATTAGCGGTGTACAGCCCGAAATTCGAATTTTAGATCGATTGATTTTTAGCCGACACAACCTAAACAAGAATCGAAGATATCATTATTAGTAGCGTAACGATAAAAAGACAGACGAAAATGGACATCGGATAAAGAAGTTATGAGATTTTAACGGACCAATCCTGTCCCGGCCTGTTAAAAATATAACTTTAAAAATAAAGTCAAAATTAGCCGACGGAGTCTAAACGAAAGTTGTAGAGTACGTCTCCACCTACGAGTGGATATAAAGAACGTCAAAAACGGAGTTCGTATGAACGAGTTATAAATTATAATAGCATATTTACGTATTAAAATAAAGTATAAATCATGTATACGTACACATATATATACATATGTATATATCATTAGAAAGGTATCGACGATGCGGTCATTATAAGACTAATGTTGAGTTCTTTCGATATTAGTTTAGTACAAATATTATTAAATCCATTTAAAATAGTATTATAGAGGGGTGTTTAGTTGTTTACAAAACTAAAAGGTCATTAAGTAATTATGGAGGGTAATTTTTGAAAATTCAATTAGTATAAATAAGAGCCTTGGGCTCTCATATTTCTTGCACCATTCTCTTGATTCAAGAGTCTTTCTCTCCTTATCCCCCGAGCATTTCGGTCTCTCGTGATTCGACTTCTCTTTCTGTAGTTTTAGTATAGTAAGGTGAGCGCTGAAGCGCTGCACGAATCTTTCTTAGAAAGATTCAGCGACGAAGTTCTGCCCCTGCAGAGCCCGACTCCTAGCTAAAATCCCCTTGAAAGTAAGTTATGCTTACCCTATTTTAAATATAGTTTATATTTAAAATTAGTATTGTTATTATAAATTTATAATAAATATTTGAGCTATTATTATGACTTATATAAGTGCCGTTATAATATCTTTTAACTACTCGCGGTACGGGGAATCTGGTTTAAAGGGCCACATAGGGTTGTTGGATTTCAGAAGTGTTATACGCCAAAATGGTCTTGCCATCCGGTGTTTTATGTCTGGCCCCTATCTGTACATAGTAGTTGGAAAGTATTGTTTAAACGCTTATATAATAATAATAATAATAATAATAATAATAATAATAATAATAATAATAATAATAATAATAATAAGACTAAAATCTAGTGGTGATAATACTAGGTTTCGTCAAAGGAAATTATTTTAAAGTAAACGAAGCGTTGTCCGAGTACCGAGTCCCCACCTTCTCAGGTGAGTGCATAGTCCCTTTCATCTTACACATAGATATGAAGTATTTTAATATAAATTACGTGCTATGTGTGCATATTGTCTGAATACTTGCTGTCTATGCTGATTGCTGAGTGAAAGATTTTATACATGTTTTAAATGATTTAAACTATATATGTATTTTATATCTACGAAAATGTTGGGGTAAAACATGGGTAGATATAATAGATGAAATATGAGTTGGATGATGAGTTGAGAGGTGATATAGACTATAAGGTGTGGATGAGAGGTGTACGATGTGAGAAGCCTTTTTCCCAAATGATGTCCCCGTCATTCAGCAGAGTATGGATGACAACCACGGACTATCCTAGATAGTCCAGTGGAACACTATCAGGCTCGCAACCTGTAGGTGTTGTGAACGATGTGTTCACCCGGTGTACTCTAAACCTTGGTGATCATGCAGACTTGATACCTAGACCCTGGCGATCATGCAGACTTGGTGCCAAAACCTTGGCGACTATGCAGACTTAGTGCCTATTGTATAAATTCTGGCGACTATGCAGACTTAGTGCCTAAACCCCGGTGACGATGGACTTTGTGCCGATTCCTTAGGATGATCCTTAGGAATGTATGAACGAGGAATAGTTGATTCTCAGGGTAGATCCTTAAGAATAAAACAGATAATAGGGATGGGTAATTGGGTTGATTGTTTGATTGTTTGAAAATAATAATTATATTATTGTGGGTTGAAAACCCTATGTACTCACCAGGTTTCCCAACCTGACCCACTCAGTTTATTTATATCACAGGTGTTGATATGAAGTCACATTATACTGAGAGATTTAAAGAGATGTAGATCACTAGTGTAAATAAATGTAAGTTCTGTTTATGCTTATGTTTCTGTATTAACGATGACATCCCAAATGTTTTAAAATGAACAAAATACGTTTCTTCGAAAATGTTTTAAAAACGTATTTATCATGTTTTTCTGGGAACAAATTCCGCAACATTTTTATTAAAAGAAGTACTCTGATTTTTATAAAACATAAACAAAAATCGGTCTTTTCTGGCCATGAAAATGGGGATGTCACAGTTGGTATCAGAGCATTAGTTTAAGCGAACTAGGAATATGGATTTATTTCTAGACTTAAACTTAGAATGCTAAGTGATGATTGTGAGGAGTGTATCAAATAGATTTAGGTAATGCACCTGAATAGACACAAGCACTAGCTTATTTTAGGAATGATGCCTAAATTCCTTTTACGTGCTAAATGATGCTATAGTTTGATCGGATCTATGGTCTGTTGCCGACCGGATCTGGAAACCTTATGTGTTTAGGATTCTAAACGTACGAATACGATATTAGAACTAGCATATAAACGTTTCGGAGTGATAAGGATGATTTAAACGCCAATCTTAAGTAAAGGTCTAGATTCACCTTATTCGGTGTATAGATCAAGATGGCAAGGACCCGTAGCGGAAACATGAATGCAAATGGGAACCGAAACCAACCCCCGGTGATTGAGCAAATATCGGTTGTGGTAACCGCTGCTGATCCAATAACAATGGTCGGAGTGCAAGCGATGATCTAGGCGATGTTGGATCGTCAAATGGAGGAAACCAGAAGTTTGCTCCAGCAAAATCGAGAAGAAGCAACAATACAGATCGAACAGCCCGAGTTGAACAAAGGGCAGACTGAGGAGGGAAACTACAGTGGGACTGTTGGTCAAGCCAATGCACCGATAGTTAGGCAAAACCACCAGGATGGAGGAAATGATGGACGTGGATGCAAATACAAGGATTTCATGGCGTCCAAACCACCGAGTCTATCTGGAAGCCCGACGCCGGTGGAAGTCATGAACTGGATCTCCGAGATGGAGACGATGTTTGAGAGTTGCGAGTGTAGCAACAGGCAAAAGACCGCTCTCGCGGTTCCTTTGTTGAAATCTGGAGTACTAAGCTGGTGGAAGCTACTAGCCGATTCGATGCCCAAAGGAGAAGCGAGCAAGATGTCATGGGAGGATTTTCTAGTGTAGTTAAAAATGCAGTACTGCTCTGAGCAGGATCTTCTGGAGATCAACAATGAGTTTCAGAATCTAAAGAAGGGAAAGATGAGTGTCATCGAGTATGCTGCAAGTTTTACAGAGAAAATGAAGCTTGTTCCTTATCTAGTTCCAACTGAGCTCTTGAAGGTCAATAAGTTTGCCCATGGATTACCAGCAGACTTTGGACCAATGGTCAAGCAAGCAACCACTTTGAAAGGAGCCATCTGGGAAGCCAGGAATGTTGAGACCCAGATTAGGGAAAAAGGTCTAGAGAGAGCTGAAGTTGGTGAGAAAAGGAAACATGAAGGATCATCAAAATCCAACAAGGAAAAGAAATTCTCAAAGATTGAAGAAGGAGGAGGAGGTGAAACCAAGTGGTGCGAGAAGTGTAAAAAGAAGCACTTCGGGAAATGTAGCGAGGAGGTGACTTGCTACAAATGTGGGAAGACAGGGCATTACGCCAGCAAGTGTGCGTCCAACAAGAAGGTGTGTTATGGATGTAACAAGGAAGGGCATATTTCCAGGGACTGCCCGGGGAAAAATAAGGCAGCAAGACCAGAAACACCACCGAGGCCAAGGGCATTCCACATGATCCTCGACGAAGCAGAAAACCGTGCAAGGAATCAATGATGAGGACTTCATATCCGAAGATCAAGTTATGCAGTAGCCATAGTGTCGTATGATGTAGCCTATTAGAGGCATAGTCTAGGGTGAACTTGGACACCTATGTAATAGTTTCAAGAAATAATAAAACCTTCGTTTTGTTATCTTATGTGTTAAAATGTTATGTGATTTTCTTGTATGGTGACTTGGGAAACTGCGGGACAATACTTGGGACGAGTATGAGTAGGTGTGAATGGTAGTAGAGGCCTATACTACCGGAAGCACAGGACTCACACTTGGATCAGGGAAAGTCACAAGATTACCAAGAAGCTAGTAACTGATTCTGTTTTTTTTTTCAAGTATGTCATTACCATCGTTTCGATAATGATTAAAAAGATTGTTGATTTCCGACCCTAGTGGTCATACCGAATTGAGTCTGACTACGATGAGTATGTTGCGTAGTTCAGGGAACCTAGTTCGATGTAGCGTCCGACTTAAACCAAACAATTGAAATCAAAGCGATCAATAGAAGTATCGCGTTCGTTGTTAAAGAAGTTGGTAGCCAGAAACGCTACATGTTAAAGTGTGATTATATCACATTAGAACATGAAGGAAGGCATAGTCTATTTTAGAATTTAACTCTAAGAGACCTAAGTCTTAACATGCATCACATGATGATAGGTCATAATTTGAAGTCTAGCGTGAGGTAGAGAGCAGGTGCACGATCGAGTACTGCTTACAGTCAATGAGTCTAAGAGATAGACTTGAAGGAATATAGAAGTTATAATTATTACCTAGGATGAAGAGATGACGTATGGAGTCATTATACGAGCCCTGTTTCGTTGATGATTCCGGGACGTAATCATCCTAAGGGGGAGATAATTGTAACGGCCGCAGATCCGGGCTAGTCAATTTAGAGGCAATAGGGGTCGAAAACGACTTTTCTACAAAAAAATATTATTTAGAATAAATAATCTTAACCAAGTTGTAGAATATGTCACAAGGTTTCCGTACATATAAAGAACGCCGAAATCCGAGTTATAACGAAGAAGTTATGACCCGTCGAAGTTTCGCGTCGGAACCGGCACGGCGCCGGGAAGCGTAAATAGTAAATTTATGATAGAGAGAGATTTAGCCTTAGCGCTCTAAACTAAAGTCGTAGAATATGTTAAACTAAGAACATCGATAAAAAGAACGCCCAAATCTGACTTCGTATGAAGAAGTTATGATTTTTCGAAGTTTCGGATTAGCGGTGTACAGCCCGAAATTCGAATTTTAGATCGATTGATTTTTAGCCGACACAACCTAAACAAGAATCGAAGATATCATTATTAGTAGCGTAACGATAAAAAGACAGACGAAAATGGACATCGGATAAAGAAGTTATGAGATTTTAACGGACCAATCCTGTCACGGCCTGTTAAAAATATAACTTTAAAAATAAAGTCAAAATTAGCCGACGGAGTCTAAACGAAAGTTGTAGAGTACGTCTCCACCTACGCGTGGATATAAAGAACGTAAAAAACGGAGTTCGTATGAACGAGTTACAAATTATAATAGCATATTTACGTATTAAAATAAAGTATAAATCATGTATACGTACACATATATATACATATGTATATATCATTAGAAAGGTATCGACGATGCGGTCATTATAAGACTAATGTTGAGTTCTTTCGACATTAGTTTAGTACAAATATTATTAAATCCATTTAAAATAGTATTATAGAGGGGTGTTTAGTTGTTTATATAACTAAAAGGTCATTAAGTAATTATGGAGGGTAATTTTTGAAAATTCAATTAGTATAAATAAGAGCCTTGGGCTCTCATATTTCTTGCACGATTCTCTTGATTCAAGAGTCTTTCTCTCCTTATCCCCCGAGCATTTCGGTCTCTCGTGATTCGACTTCTCTTTCTGTAGTTTTAGTATAGTAAGGTGAGCGCTGAAGCGCTGCACGAATCTTTCTTAGAAAGATTCAGCGACGAAGTTCTGCCCCTGCAGAGCCCGACTCCTAGCTAAAATCCCCTTGAAAGTAAGTTATGCTTACCCTATTTTAAATATAGTTTATATTTAAAATTAGTATTGTTATTATAAATTTATAATAAATATTTGAGCTATTATTATGACTTATATAAGTGTCGTTATAATATCTTTTAACTATTCGCGGTACGGAAAATCTGGTTTAAAGGGCCACATAGGGTTGTTGGATTTCAGAAGTGCTATACGCCAAAATGGTCCTGCCCTCCGGTGTTTTATGTTTGGCCCCTGTCTGTACATAGTAGTTGGAAAGTATTGTTTAAACGCTTATATAATAATAATAATAATAATAATAATAATAATAATAATAATAATAATAATAATAATACTAATAATAATAACAATAATAATAATAATAATAATAATAATAATAATAATAAGAATAAAAATAAGAAGAAGAAGACTAAAATCTAGTGGTGATAATACTAGGTTTCGTCAAAGGAAATTATTTTAAAGTAAACGAAGCGCTGTCCGAGTATCGAGTCCCCACCTTCTCAGGTGAGTGCATAGTCCCTTTCATCTTACACATAGATATGAAGTATTTTAATATAAATTACGTGCTATGTGTGCATATTGTCTGAATACTTGTTGTTTATGCTGAGTGAAAGATTTTATACATGATTTAAATGATTTAAACTATATATGTATTTTATATCTACGAAAATGTTGGGGTAAAACATGGGTAGATATAATAGATGAAATATGAGTTGGATGATGATTTGAGAGGTGATATAGACTATAAGGTGTGGGTGAGAGGTGTACGATGTGAGAAGCCTTTTTCCCAAACGATGTCCCCGTCATTCAGCAGAGTATGGATGACAACCACGAACTATCCTAGATAGTCCAGTGGAACACTATCAGGCTCGCAACCTGTAGGTGTTGTGAACGATGTGTTCACCCGGTGTACTCTAAACCTTGGTGATCATGCAGACTTGATACCTAGATCCCAACGATCATGCAGACTTGGTGCCAAAACCTTGGCGACTATGCAGACTTAGTGCCTATTGTATAAACTCTGGCGACTATGCAGACTTAGTGCCTAAACCCCGGTGACGATGGACTTCGTGCCGATTCCTTAGGATGATCCTTAGGAATGTATGAACGAGGAATAGTTGATTCTTAGGGTAGATCCTTAAGAATAAAGCAGATAATAGGGATGGGTAATTGGGTTGATTGTTTGAAAATAATAATTATATTATTGTGGGTTGAAAACCCTATGTACTCACCAGGTTTCCCAACCTGACCCACTTAGTTTATTTATATCACATTACACTGAGAGATTTAAAGAGATGTAGATCACTAATGTAAATAAATGTAAGTTCTGTTTATGCTTATGTTTTTGTATTAACGATGACATCCTAAATGTTTTAAAATGAACAAAATACGTTTCTTCGAAAATGTTTTAAAAACGTATTTATCATGTTTTTCTGGGAACAAATTCCGCAACATTTTTATTAAAAGAAGTACTTTGATTTTTATAAAACATAAACAAAAATCAGTCTTTTCTAGCCGTGAAAATGGGGATGTCACAGTTAGATTATTGGTTTTGTATTTGATTCTTTTTAGGTTTGATTTTGGTTTCACTTGAAGTCGGCCCTAAAATCGATGCCTTCATTATGGTGGATGATAGTTGAAACACCCATCGTAGAGGCTAGTAAAAAAAGTTAACCTTTTTGATCAATTATTTAATTGTTAGAAAATTTTAATGTGGAATTTGGCTCGAAATCATTTAAGACCAGGTTCTTAAATTAATAAAATAAATAAATAAATAAATCTATTTATATAGTTAAATCATCAAGAGGTAATCATATCATTAGTTGATATGAAGTTTGGTAAGTTAAAAGTATGAAATAATAACATTTTTTAAATTAAAGGGCCAAAAGTGTATAAGTTGGAAAATTGAGTTGACCAAAGGGCTGAATCAATTAATGGAAGGACGAATAAAGTTATAAAATAGATGAAGTATGACTTTCTATGTCAAAACCTAAGTTAAAATCACAAATGTTGAGGTTTGGCGAGTTTTGGCCAAAATGGGCAAACTAGAGGGATCAAATGTGAAAATTTGGGAAATAAGATGCACAGCCTCCTCATCATTGTTCCAGATTCATGATTTTCATCCAAGAACTCCCTTAATGACGATTTCCTTCCTCCTTCCAACTAGGGTTTGATTCAAATGGGAAATTGAGGAACCAAGCAAAGAAAGGAAGAATCAAAAGCTTGCAAGGTATAATCTCTTCTCTATTACCCCTAATTTTCGAGTTCAAGGTTTGGAGAAAACCCCAATGTTGAATTTACTTCTTATAAGGATTAGGCTTTGGTTTTCTAACCTCCCTTGAGTGGTTTCTATGGTTCTAATCTCAATCAAATCATTTTATTGATGGATTTGATGATTTAGGTAAAAGATCCATGAACCCTAGAAACCTATTGGAGAATTTGAAATTGATGATGAAATGAGATTGGATTCTATGACCTAGATGATATTTGATAGCAATAAAACCAATTAGGATGCTCAAATTCATCCATAGTGGTAGAATCAAGCATAAACATGAATTTAAGTGATTTTGGGAAAGATATGAGGACATCAATGGATTTTATGAATTTTGGTATAATTATTGAGGAAATAAAGTTCATAACTATGAATGGATGCTACTGGAATGATTTGAATTCAAAACACGAGGTGTTGCTTGATTCCTAGATTGATATATGGAATAATTGGCCATAAGGGCATTTCGGAAAATCTAGGGATAACTTTATGATGATTGACATATTACAAGTGAATGACATGCATGATTAGGAATTGACACTCTAGAGATGATATTGGAACATATCTATGAAGGGATGCTAGCGAAGTTCTATCCTTAGTGATTGTTTTGGCTCAAAAGGAAATTTGGGAATATGGAATGCAATTATGGATTTCCATTATTAGATTAGGTATTTACAACGAGATTAGTAATTGTAGCACCTGGTTTCCGGTATGTGAATTTTATTTGAGTATTTCCCTATTTTAGCCTTGGACTCGGCGAGTCATAGGTCCGACTCGCCGAGTAGGGACGAGACTTAGGACACGTTTAAGTTGGTGACTCGGCGAGTCCATGTCCCGGACTCGGCGAGTCACCGCTGCTGGATGAAACCCTAAATTTCAAGGGTTTGCACCCTATTTAAACCCTCATTCCGCCCCAAACTCATCCCCATTCACCCCCAGAACTCCCAACATCGTTTATACCCTTATTTCCTTGAGAGATTGAAGTGTTTTGGAGTGTTCTTGAAGATTTTGAGGAGAAAGAAGAGTAGATCAAGAAGAGGAGAAGGAGACCAGGCATCTTTGTGTCATCTCAACGTTTTCCTTGAGGTATAGCTCGTTTCCCCTCTGTTTTCAAGCTTGTAATCTCTTTTAGCTTCATAGGAGTCCTTCTTGGGCTCTTCCCCAAGCTTGTTTGTGCTTTGTGGGTTGTAATAAGTTGTTAGCCTTTAGATCTAGGCATGATTTAGTCCCTGGAGCTTGGATCTAATGCCTTTATGGGGTCATATTGCATGAAAGCCCTAGATCTACCTCTTTTGGTGCACTTTGAGCCTTAAAATCCATATTGGTGAATATCTACACGTAAAGTTGGAAACTTTACGTGTGATTTGTGTCCTAGAAGCCCAGATCTGTGAATGGCATGGACTGGAATCGAGCAAATCGGTGTATTTGATGGATGCATGGCTGCGACTCGGCGAGTCGTATATGTGACTCGACGAGTTTGGTCGCGAGTCACTGAATTGGTCCCTTTATGATGTATCGAGTTGAGCCGTGAGTCACAGGGGGTGACTCGGTGAGTTGGAAACTGAACTCACTCATGATAGGACTCGGCGAGTCAATGCCCTGACTCGGCGAGTCCAAGGCAAGCTTCATAGATCAAGAACAGACTCGGCGAGTTGTTCATGCAACTCGGCGAGTTTTAGCATAAGTGTTCTTTGGATGAAGATGAACTCGACGAGTTGTTCATACAACTCGGCGAGTAGGATGAAGAGGTTGAACGTCAGTCTAGAAGATGAACTCGTCGAATCATAGCCTAACTCGACGAGTAGAAACAGGGACTCAGGACAATTGTCTGATAGGGACTCGACGAGTTGGAGAGCCAACTCGGCGAGTCGGGTCAACTGAAAGTTGACTCTGACTTTGACTTAGAGCTAGACCAGGGGTAAAATGGTCATTTTACCCAAAGGACAGTTAGGTGTTGTTTGTTTTTTTGAAGTCAAAATGGTCTCTGCAATAAGAAGACCGTTTGTTTTTAACGTCTGCGGACCGTTAAAATAAATTAAATTTTTAAACTTAATTTCATGTTATAAACATTAAAAATGCATTTTTAACAAAAAAATTAAAAAAAAAAAAAAAAAAACTGCACGATGGCCATTTTTTTTTGTTTAGGTTAAAATAAGGTTTGGAGACCTTTGAAGACAGTGGCCCATGTCTGCGCCAGGAAGACCTCGCGCAGATGTTTTCTGATCTGCGCACTTCCAAAAAACAAACAATCTGCGAGGGCATACGTCTGCGCGTTGTCTGCGCGGCGCAGACAAAAGTGGTTGCGCAGATCTTCACACAAAAAACAAACAGCCCCTTAGCAGTGTTTGATTGAGTATGTTGTGGGAATTACAGCCGGAGGATTTCCGGAGCAGCAGCAATCAGTTAGTTCCCGATCAGTTCAGCAGCTACTTTGAGGTGAGTTACCTTCCAGTAGGGGTGGGTCTAAGGCCACAATGCCGGCCCACCAGTAGGAGACGTATGATAGATGATTGTCTTTGTGATATCATCTAGGTTTGCTATTCCCTGATATGTTATATGCTATCATGATACGTTATATGCGATAGTAGTAGAGTTCGGTTGTTAGGACCGCAGGGTAGTTAGACACCCCAGAAACGTCTGACAGTATGTGATGATATGTTTGTATGTTGGCCTGTTATGTTATGCGATAGAGGTAGCGGGAGGGGACCAGTCCCCGAGGATCGGTTGTTAGGACCGATGGGTAGTCAGCACCCCAGAATGGCTTGACATGGGTAGTCAGCACCCCAGAATGGCTTGACACGGGTAGGACGGCACCCCAGAATGGCCGTATGGGTAGGTCGGCACCCCAGAATGGTCGTACCGGGTAGTCAGGCACCCCAGAATAGCCTGGCAGTACGTATGTTATGTGTTTGTATGGTATGTGGTACGTTGGGGGAACTCACTAAGCTTTGTGCTTACGTTTACAGTTTTGTTTTCAGGTACCTCTTCACTGAAGGGGAAGGAGCCGGCGCGGTAGCGGCACATCATGCACACACTCGGGTTTCCGCATTTACGAGATTCACTGTGATTGTACTCTGATATATTGATGGGATGTATGGTTTGACTTTTTAAAACATGGTTTGCAATGTGTTATGGAGTGATCAAACAATGTTTTTATTTATTAATGTTTTCTAAAGTAATATTTTAAAAAGAAATTTTCGGACATGAAAATTGGGTCGTCACAAGTTGGTATCAGAGCCCTGGTTTGAGGGATTCGGACTCACCTTCGGGGGTGTCCGAACTCAAATCTAGGGATTTAAAGAATTTTTTTTAGAAAATGATTTCGAACAATGAGAAAAAAGTTTAAGAAAGAACAAAAGTGTGTGTGATGTGCGCGACCGGCCGAGCTCAAGTAAGTACTCCCCAAAGTACCCATACCAGTTTATGTTATGTTTATCAGCTTTTGTAGAACAGCGTGCTAGAATAGGGATAAGGATCTAGGAATGATGCCTTATGTTCCTGCCTTATGTGTTCCACCTATATGTGAATTGCATGCTTGTATAGTGTAGACAGCGGTAGGGTAGCCTGTTAGGGTTTGCCTGGTAGTATAAGCTAACACGGTGTGCTAGTTCAGCTCCTCTCTATGAGAGCGGAATTGTTTGAAGTCGTTTTCCCTTGTCCGAATGTTGCTTGCTTCGTGCTACGTGGGACTCCGAATAATGGGAATTAGCCATTAGGCGAATACGTCACACCACATGTGATCAGAGTTGAATAATCTTAGAGTACCGGATTTGATCCTACTGCGCAGCTCTTGTCTGAGTCCAACCGTTGTAGGGACGAGTCGGGTACTCGAAGGATTATCTGAGTCTCATCGCATGTGATGGTGTTCGGGTGATGGCTAATTGGCATTACAAGGAGGCCTGCAGCAGCTGAGGATTGAATCGAGTAGAGCCGGAGATTTCCCTAGGGCGAGCTTGGGATGAGTATAGTAGTAACTAGCCTTAGTGTAAGGGATCTAGTGGAGTCGAGGCAGTCCTTGAAGAAGGTACGGATAGATGTGGAAGGTAGTATGGGCCCGTACTACTGAAAGTAGAGGATCCGTACCCGAACCAAGGAAGGCCAAGGCAAGACCAGGGAACTTGTAAGTAGCTATGATTCCTCAGGGAGCACCTGTATATCTAATGATTGTTGTGATGTATTGCAGAATGGTGGTACTTCGATAGAGGCCGGTGGACGGCGGTTCTGGAGAGGGTTCAGGTTCGGGATCAGGTTCCTAGCCGATAGATGAGGGACTACGCGAGTTCATCGCGTCAGAGATCACCAGGGGCATCCTTGAGTCGACTCCCATTATCTTCGGGTCGATCAAGGAAGGGATCATGGAGTTGATGGAGGATCGCATGCGGGCATTCAGGAGCGATTTGGCATCTGGCCAGTAGGGGTCACGCGCACTGTCCTTCAAGGACTTCAGGGGCAGTGGTGCGCCGGATTTCCATGGGGTAAAGGACCCCATTGCTGCCAGGCGATGGATTGCAGACATCGAGTCTGCACAGCTGACTAGCTTCTGCCCCGAAGGGTCGACGGTGAGATACGCAGTGGGGTGTTTACGGGACCGAGCCCGGGACTGGTAGGAGTCAGTAGGTGACTCGTTGGGAGCCTCAACTATCGAGGCTATGACCTGGTCGGACTTTGTGACCAGGTTCAGGGTAGAGTTTGCGCCGGCTGTCGAGCTTCAGCAGCTGGCCAAGGAGTTTCTGGATATGAGACAGACGACGGAGACTGTGGCGGAGATCACCACCAAGTTCGGGGAGAGGGCTTTGTTGGTGCCCCAGTATGATGGTGACGAGGATATGAGGAGGACTCGTTATCATGATATGCTTCGAGCTGACATCCGGGAGCATGTTAGCTTTTCGGCTTGCCCTACCTTGGACTCTATGATCGCCAGGGCAAAGGAGAGGGAGATAGATTTGGAGCACATCCAGAAACGGAAATATGAGGAGGGACAGGCAGGAGGGGCTTCGGGGAAGAAGCCCAAGGGATCAGATGGGAGGCCGAAAGGCCAGTCAGGACCGAGCCGCTGCAGGAAGTGCGGCAGGCCGCACAAGGGGGCGTGCAGGATGGGATCGTCAGGCTGCTACAAGTGCGGCAAGTTTGGGCATATCAGCAGGGATTGCACTGCTCCTGCGACAGTTATTCAGACATCGGAGTTGCTATGTTTCCACTGCAACCAGAGGAGCCACAAGAAGGCCAATTGCCCCATGTTGACAGTTTCAGCGCCAGTGAAGGCGCCAGCTCCAGCGACCCTGCGGATCACGGATGGCCGTTAGGGCAAGGCAGAGGCTCCGGTGGTGAGGAGCCGAGCATTCCAGCTGACTACAGAGGAGGCACGCGCCGCGCCCGATGTGGTGACGGGTATGATTCTTTCCTTCTATCTTTTGTTTTATGTTGTTATGATATTGATATGTGCTCCATGTGTATATATATGTATTAGGATCGTTCCATGTGAACGACATCCCAGTTCAGGTATTGTTCGACTCGGGTGCATCCCGATCGTTCGTTTCTCTTGCACTTAGCAAGAGGTTTCATGAGACTTCAGGCGAGTTAGATTGCCCGTTAGAGGTAGAGATTGCTGATGATCGATCGGTGCGAGCATCGATGGTGTTTCGAGATTGCGTTCTGCGACTGTTTGAGGAGTGTTACCTGGTAGACTTGGTTCCCATCCCATTGCGTGGGAACAAGGTGATTATTGGCATGGATTGGTTGAGCCCTAATGGGGCGGTGATAGATTGCGCGCAGCAGCTAGTGCGAGTCAGGACCCCAAGCGGGGGAGAGTTAGTGATTCATGGCGAACGGCCACAGTGTGGACCCACTGTATGTTCAGCAGCGAGGGCTAGGCGTTATCTTCAGCAGGGATGCGTGGGATATGTCGTGTATGTGATGGATACCTGGGAGGCGGGTAAGGCGACCGTGAGCGAGGTCCCGGTAGTTCGAGATTTTGCAGATGTTTTCCCGGAGGAACTACCTGGGATACCTCCGGAGCGACAGGTGGAGTTTAGGATTGACCTTATTCCCGGTGCGGCTCCGATAGCCAAAGCACCGTATCGGTTGGCTCCTCCCGAGATGCAGGAGTTGTCTACGCAGCTGCAGGAGCTGCTGGACAAGGGATTTATTCGTCCGAGCAGTTCGCCTTGGGGAGCCTCGATTCTATTTGTGAAGAAGAAGGATGGTTTGCATCGGATATGTATAGATTACCGGGAGTTGAATAAGGTGACGGTGAAGAACCGTTACCCACTCCCGAGGATTGACGACCTCTTTGACCAGCTTCAGGGAGCATCTTGGTTCTCCAAGATTGACTTGCGTTCGGGTTATCATCAGATGAGAGTCAGGGAGGAGGATACGCAGAAGACCGCGTTTCGGACACGTTATGGCCACTATGAGTTTGTGGTGATGCCGTTTGGGGTCACCAATGCTCCTGTCGCGTTCATGGATCTCATGAACCGCATTTGCAGACCGATGTTGGATCGGTCTGTGATAGTCTTTATCGATGACATCTTGGTTTATTTCAAGACCCAGGAGGATCATGAGGAGCATCTAAGGGAGGTGTTGGAGACCCTGAGGAGGGAGAGCTTGTATGCCAAGTTCTCCAAGTGCGAGTTCTGGCTGCGCGAGGTGCAGTTTCTTGGGCACCTCGTTAACCAGAACGGGATTCTGGTCGATCCGGCCAAGGTTGAGGCCGTGATGAGATGGGAGGTTCCGAAGTCTCCATCAGAGATTCGGAGTTTCTTGGGATTAGCGGGCTACTATCGGAGATTTATCCAAGATTTCTCCAAGATAGCCGTACCCCTGACACGACTGACAAAGAAAGCCGTGGTCTTTCGGTGGGGACCCGAGCAGCAGGCTGCATTTGAGATGCTGAGACAGAAATTGTGTGAGGCGCCGATCCTAGCCCTGCCTGAGGGCGTCGAGGATTTTGTGGTTTATTGTGATGCATCCATTTCAGGGTTGGGCGCAGTTCTGATGCAGAGGGGGCATGTCATTGCCTACGCTTCGAGGCAGCTCAAGCCCCACGAGGCGAACTACCCGACGCACGATTTGGAGTTGGGGGCTGTGGTCTTCGCCCTCAAGATTTGGCGACATTACCTCTACGGGGTTCGTTGTACCATCTACACGGACCACAAGAGTCTGAGGTATCTCATGGACCAGCCGAATCTGAACATGAGGCAGCATCGGTGGTTGGATGTGGTGAAGGATTATGATTGCGAGATCCTTTACCACCCGGGGAAGGCCAACGTGGTGGCCGATGCGCTTAGCTGCAAGGCGGCGCCGATCAGGGACGTATGCTTGAGGATGACCGTAGTGACTCCCCTATTGGAGCAAATTCGGGAGGCTCAACAGGAGGCTATCAAGGAGGAGCATCGGAAGAGTGAGCGCGTGGTGGGTCAGGTATCCTCTTTTGATTATGATAGTCGGAGTCTATTGACACTACACCATAGGGTGTGGGTGCCGTATCACGGGGGCGTCCGCCAGATTTTGATGGATGAGGTGCACAAGTCCCGATTCTCTATTCATCCCGGGGCGACGAAGATGTATAGGGATCTCCGTCTGAACTATTGGTGGCCCTGCATGAAGCGGGATGTGGCATGGTACGTAGAGCGGTGCTTGACCTGCAGGAAGGTCAAGGCCAAACATCAGAGACCGCATGGTAAGATGCAGCCGTTGGACATTCCACTGTGGAAATGGGAAGATATCACCATGGATTTTATTACAAAGCTTCCCAAGACCGCGCGTGGAGTGGATTCGATTTGGGTCATCGTGGACCGACTGACCAAGAGTGCTCACTTTATTCCGATTCAGGAGAGCATATCGGCCGAGAAGCTGGCCGATATCTATATCAGGGAAATTGTGGCGCGACACGGGGTGCCGGTATCGGTGATCTCGGATAGGGATGTACGTTTCACTTCCAGATTTTGGAAGAAGTTTCATGACGAGTTGGGCACTCGATTGCATTTTAGCACCGCCTTTCAACCGCAGACGGATGGTCAGAGTGAGCGGACCATTCAGACTTTGGAGGACATGTTGCGGGCGTGTGTGTTGGATTTCGGTGGTAGCTGGGATACCTATCTTCCCTTGGCTGAGTTCTCCTACAACAACAGCTACCACGCGAGTATTGACCGACCACCATTCGAGATGTTGTACGGGCGGAGGTGCAGAACCCCGATATGTTGGGGTGAAGTTGGCCAGAGAGTCATGGGAAGCACCGAGGTGGTGCTAGAGACGACCGAGAGGATCCAGCAAGTTCGGAGCAGACTTCAGACTGCTCAGAGTTGGCAGAAAAGTTACGCCGATAAGCGTCGATCCGACTTGGAGTTCCAAGTCGGGGATATGGTTCTCCTGAAAGTGTCGCCTTGGAAAGGCATCATTCGATTCAGGAAGCGGAGCAAGTTGGGCCCAAGATTCATCGGGCCGTTCAGGGTTGTAGCCCGGGTGGGCAAGGTGGCGTATAGGCTGGATCTGCCAGCCGAGCTCAGTCAGATCCACAGCACTTTCCATGTTTCGTAGCTGCGGAAGTGCCTGGTGGACGATTCAGCGGTAGTACCATTGGAGGATATTCAGGTAGATGACAGCTTGAATTACATTGAGCGCCCAGTCGCAATACTCGACAGGAAGTCAAAGGCTTTGAGGAACAAGAGGGTAGAACTAGTGAAGGTGCAATGGCAGCACCGCAAGGGTTCGGAATGGACTTGGGAGCCGATGGACGAGATGCTGGAGCATTACCCCGAGCTGTTTCAGGATCGAGCAGCAGACTTTGAGGACGAAGTCTAAAACAAGTGGGGGAGATTTGTAGCACCTGGTTTCCGGTATGTGAATTTTATTTGAGTATTTCCCTATTTTTGCCTTGGACTCGGCGAGTCATAGGTCCGACTCGCCGAGTAGGGACGAGACTCAGGACACGTTTAAGTTGGCGACTCGGCGAGTCACCGCTGCTGGATGAAACCCTAAATTTCAAGGGTTTGCACCCTATTTAAACCCTCATTCCGCCCCAAACTCGTCCCCATTCACCCCCAGAACTCCCAACATCGTTTATACCCTTATTTCCTTGAGAGATTGAAGTGTTTTGGAGTGTTCTTGAAGATTTTTAGGAGAAAGAAGAGTAGATCAAGAAGAGGAGAAGGAGACCAGGCATCTTTGTGTCATCTCAACATTTTCCTTGAGGTATAGCTCGTTTCCCCTCTGTTTTCAGGCTTGTAATCTATTTTAGCTTCATAGGAGTCCTTCTTGGGCTCTTCCCCAAGCTTGTTTGTGCTTTGTGGGTTGTAATAAGTTGTCAGCCTTTAGATCTAGGCATGATTTAGTCCCTGGAGCTTGGATCTAATGCCTTTATGGGGTCATATTGCATGAAAGCCCTAGATCTACCTCTTTTGGTGCACTTTGAGCCTTAAAATCCATATTGGTGAATATCTACACGTAAAGTTGGAAACTTTACGTGTGATTTGTGTCCTAGAAGCCCAGATCTGTGAATGGCATGGACTGGAATCGAGCAAATCGGTGTATTTGATGGATGCATGGCTGCGACTCGGCGAATCGTATATGTGACTCGACGAGTCTGGTCGCGAGTCACTGAATTGGTCCCTTTATGATGTATCGAGTTGAGCCGTGAGTCACAGGGGGTGACTCGGTGAGTTGGAAGCTGAACTCACTCATGATAGGACTCGGCGAGTCAATGCCCTGACTCGGCGAGTCCAAGGCAATCTTCATAGATCAAGAACAGACTCGGCGAGTTGTTCATACAACTCGGCGAGTTTTAGCATAAGTGTTCTTCGGATGAAGATGAACTCGACGAGTTGTTCATACAACTCGGCGAGTAGGATGAAGAGGTTGAACGTCAGTCTAGAAGATGAACTCGTCGAGTCATAGCCTAACTCGACGAGTAGAAACAGGGACTCAGGACAATCGTCTGATAGGGACTCGACGAGTTGGAGAGCCAACTCGGCGAGTCGGGTCAACTGAAAGTTGACTCTGACTTTGACTTAGAGCTAGACCAGGGGTAAAATGGTCATTTTACCCAAAGGACAGTTAGCAGTGTTTGATTGAGTATGTTGTGGGAATTGCAGCCAGAGGATTTCCGGAGCAGCAGCAGTCAGTTAGTTCCCGATCAGTTCAGCAGCTACTTTGAGGTGAGTTACCTTCCAGTAGTGGTGGGTCTAAGGCCACAATGCCGGCCCACCAGTAGGAGATGTATGATAGATGATTGTCTTTGTGATATCATCTAGGTTTGCTATTACCTGATATGTTATATGCTATCATGATACGTTATATGCGATAGTAGTAGAGTTCGGTTGTTAGGACCGCAGGGTAGTCAGACACCCCAGAAACGTCTGATAGTATGTGATGATATGTTTGTATGTTGGCCTGTTATGTTATGCGATAGAGGTAGCGGGAGGGGACCAGTCCCCGAGGATCGGTTGTTAGGACTGATGGGTAGTCAGCACCCCAGAATGGCTTGACATGGGTAGTCAGCACCCCAGAATGTATTGACACGGGTAGGACGGCACCCCAGAATGGCCGTATGGGTAGGTCGGCACCCCAGAATGGTCGTACCGGGTAGTCAGGCACCCCAGAATAGCCTGGCAGTACGTATGTTATGTGTTTGTATGGTATGTGGTACGTTGGGGGAACTCACTAAGCTTTGTGCTTACGTTTACAGTTTTGTTTTCAGGTACCTCTTCACCGAAAGGGAAGGAGCCGGCGCGGTAGCGGCACATCATGCACACACTCGGGTTTCCGCATTTACGAGATTCACTAGGATTGTACTCTGATATATTGATGGGATGTATGGTTTGACTTTTTAAAACATGGTTTGCGATGTGTTATGGTGTGATCAAACAATGTTTTTATTTATTAATGTTTTCTAAAGTAATATTTTAAAATGAAATTTTCGGACATGAAAATTGGGTCGTTACAGTAATGATTTTATATGCTTGACAATGTACATATGAGTATGCAAGAAGTTGGAAATGAGCTTTGCAAACTTTGGAAGGTATAAGTGAACAATATACAAGTAAATCCTTCTTATGGAACTTAAGGATTTATATGATCTTAAAAGGGTTTCAATGATCACTTAATGGATTAAGTGGGGTGTTTTTGGTTGATAAAACACCTCCTAATCATGTGTGAGAACCTAAATAAATCGTACAATCATGCTTATGCTTGTTTTCTTCATAACTTTTGCATACGGACTTGGAATGGCATTCCACGGCCTTGGAATAACCTGATCAATGCCACGTTTGTTTTCTTCGTAACTTCTGCATACGGACTCGGATTTACACGTCGTTTTCACCTGTGCTCATATTTCGCATAAGGAATGAGATAAAACAATAAAATTTAGTAATGGTACCTTTGAGGGGTATTTTGGTCATTTTAATGAGTTGTGTACATGTTATATAAGTGTTGTTTAAGAGTGTTTCTCTAAGGAAAGGAACTAGAAGAATACTAGCTAGCCTACGTGTGATTAAGGTGAGTACATGGTTGCATTTTTTCCACTTTGGGGTACATGGAAAAATGATTTTATGATAATGAAATGCAATGCTATGATATATGAAATGTTTGATGTAGCATCCTAAAAATCGAGGGTAAAAATTTTCATTTTTAATATATATATTCAAACATCCATTTACATTTATACAAACATTAAGGTGTTCCAAATTAAAACAATTATCAGAGTAATTCCCAAAATCATAAGTTGCGGAAAAACATAGGTATGTGCACTGCGAGCAATATGGGCCCTTCCCGTTCGAACCGGAAGTACCTGAAACCATAAACCATAACCTATAAACACAAAGCTTAATTAGTTCCCTAAAATACCACATACCATACATAACCATGAGCCAAACATATCAGACATATCCAATCAATCAATAAAAGTGCTTTATGTCAACCATAGTCTTGACATTATGCCACAATCTGCCTCGTGTCTTCCTTTCCAAGTCGGGGGTCACAACCCTGGGTCTTACAAACAAGTGCCAGAAGCCACCTCCGGGTCTTCCATTCAAGCATCACAAAGACAACTAGCATACAATCTACACTACTTAACTAGTTTACTACCAGAGTTCAAACTCTGGTCTTGGATATAGTTTGCCAGGAGCCGCCTCCTGGTCTTTCATACAAACTGCCAAGGGTTACCCCTGGGTCTTCCTATAATACATAAACCAAACGGGCCGACATTGGTTCCTTCGACCCATAGAACAATGAGGAGACTCACCTCGAATGCAGAATCTCACTAAAAGAAATCCCTAGCAGCTACCTTGACGATTCCTCTGGGCTTTCACTACCAAGATAACACCCAATTAATAATTAGGTTCCAAAATATAATCCATAATCCATACTTAGGTTAAAATGATCGTTTTACCCCTGACCCAACTGTTGGATAAGGTGTCTAAGTCCATAACTTATTTGGTATATACTTGACCCGACCCGGCATGGTCCATTTTGGTTGCACTTCACCCAAACTATTTATGGATAATTTTATGAGAATTGTATACTTACAATTTATTAATATATTATAAGTTATAATATATTAATATAAAGTCATGTTATTTAATTAGTTTTAATCTTAAATTAATTATGAAATAATTTAGTGATTAAAAGGAAGACTAATTAAATCATGGACTATTACATTTATATGGTGTGGGCTAATACTCATTTGTTAATGGGCTAAGCTTATATGGAAGTCCATGGATGATCCATGGAGCTTTTAACCCATGGATCCTTGGAAAGGAAAAGACATGGGTTATTAAGGTTTCACCCTAACCATGCACACTATATAAACAAGCTTATGTTGCATGAAATAGCACCCTAGAGTGTGTGTGTGGGTAAGGTGTGGCCGATTTGTAAGAGTGTGTATACTCTCTCATAAAGTTTTCCTAGTTTGTGGTGATTTGTGATTTCCATTTGAGGCATTCACATTATTGGTGCTTGGCTCTCAAACTCCAAGGAATCAACACTCATCAAAAGGTATGTAATTTATCTAGTTCCTTTTATGTTTAAAAGTTCCCCATGCCATGCTAGATAATTTATAAACCTTGGAAAACAAATCTTGCATGTATTTAGACAAACATAGATCCAAGGTTTATTAGAGTTGCATGTACACTTAGGAAGTGTTAGAATGCTCAAAACCCAACAGTGGTATCAGAGCTTAGGCTTGTTTGTTTGATACTTGATGCAAAATAGTGAAAAAAGTTAATTTTCTTACTGTTTGCATGATGGACTCGCTGAGTCCATGGGGGGGACTTGCCAAGTCCATGACCAAATTCATCCTACTCGTCGAGTAGGTTCGTGCACTCGGCGAGTAGGAGCCTCAGAATGCAGATTTTCGACTTTTGCTGCTGGAAATGGACTAGAAACATTACCCTAAACTGTTTTGGTACTTGAAAACTTGTTTTAGTTGGTGTAATGGTTGTTCTAATCCATTTACAATAGCTTATATCAAAATTTCATGCTTTGTATGTGTTCATATAATCCTTGAAACTTTGATGATCATGTTCATGTTCTAATGAATTTAGAAGATGATAGGAATTATTTGTTGAATTGTTTATAATTAATTCTTGATCATTTCTGTGTTTTCATGGAGACCATAATTTGTCCTCAAGTTATGGATATCCAAAGGTCACTTCTTTTAAACACACATTAAAACACATAAGTTACATAAAAATGAAGAGTCTTCATTTTTATGAACCTTTAATTCATAAGTTATGAAATGAAAAGTTTTGGATAGTTACAAAACTTGCCCTCAAGTTTTGGAATTTGTAAAGTTTCACACACTTTAATAAACTTTAATTCCAACCCTTAGAGTTTTAATAGTTAAAATTCAACACTTATACTATTTATAACATTAATGGTTAATTATATATATATATATATATATATATATATATATATATATATATATATATATATATATATGTGCGTATAAGAATAAGTCGTTTTACCGTTAGTAGGCCTCATTCACGAAGCCGGTCTATAAGGGGGTATAAGGTTGTTGCCTATAAAATGGCAGTTTAATGGGTGTCCACTCTCACCCACCGCTTCCTTGATTGGTGGAGGTTTGTTAGCCTAACGGGTAGGACAATGACTTCCTAATTAAAAGTATAATGATTAATATAAAGTAACTAAATACTTTAATTCTCAATCTTAGTTACTTTAGGAAAAATGTGAACATGGTGCTAATCCATGGAATTCACACTTTGTACCTTACCAAATCGTTGGTGGAGCGTGTGTGGTTAACCGGCACACTAACTTGGACTAGTAAGGATCACGAAGGGTGACTTAATATTTGTCATAAATCAATGGAGCGTGTGTGGTTAACCGACACATTGATTGGGTGATAATATTAAGGGTACCAAGTGAATTAGTATGGTTATTCACACATTGTTTTGTGATCCTCGACATCCCAGTCACAAAACTTGAAGGGCACAATCAAAATTGAAAAATGTCATTGATAAGTTAAATTAAACTTATAGAAACTGAATTAATGAAAGTATAGGGGGATCTTTTGCCAAAATCTGAAAGTACCAAATTTGTTACCAAAAACGGTAAATTGGGTTAAAAATATCAACTTCGAAAGTTTAGGGGGTGATCTGAATTTCCTTAAAGGGTTGGTTATTTAACTCAAATCAGGATTTGGTGAATTTTTGTCTAGTGCGAAAACGGTAGGGACCATTAGTATAAATTTTGATTTTTCATGCAAAACACAGGATTTCAATTTTCAGCCCCTATCCCTTCCAGATTTGGATTCAACCCATTTTCCTTGCCCTCTACGGCATCTTGGGATTATTATATATATATAGTAATTATATAAACCCCTCCTCAACCCTTATGTGGCGTGGAAAAGGAGAAAAACAATTGAGAGTGCACAGAAACGAGTTGGGGAGATCGAGGAGAAGAAATTGATTTGGAATTCCAAGCAATGTTAGATCCTTTCCTCGTTTCTTAAATATGCAAATTCATCCCATATAACTCCTTGAATGAAAAAAACAAAACAAAAAAACTAAATATGCATAGAAACACACTGATGCGATTTCTTTGTATTTTGTCCACTATTTAAAACGGATAATTAATGAAGCCAATGTATTACCTTGACTGTAATTTGTGTATATTCAAATCCAAATGTAAAAATGGTTAACGCTTTATTTACGTAATATATAATATATTTCTTACTAATTAATTGAATATAGTCATCATTTTCAGTGTGTTTTTTTATATAAAGAAGGAAAAAAGTGGGTGTCCATTTGATTGAGAGCAGCCGGCTAGATGGGACTGAAGAGCCGAGGCTTGTAATCCTTCCACTGTCGGGAGCGAGGGGTTATCGCAGCTCTGTGAAGCCAGCCTAACGCGTTGTCCCCTACTCTAAGCTCCAAGTGACCCAAGCCTTCGCTCAAGCCACATAAATCAACTCTCGACTTGGAACGGGCAAGCCAGATATTGCACAGCAGACCCAACCGATTTGACCCAAATCACAGTCCGACCCACTTTGATACCCCCACTTGGGTTATAGGCAAGCGCAACCAAGCCCGGTGTTAACTTGTCTGTTGGATGATTTTATCAACGGGTTATAAGTTTCACCGTAAGTCGATGTGGGAACACTTGATATAACTAATTTCTTGAGTAATAATTCCACCAGCATATTGAACTTTAAGATACTGCTAATCAAGTAATAGTTCTAGTATATATATCCTTTTCAATTATACAAATCACAATAAAGACATTAAACTAGTTTTGAAATTCAATCATTACACATAAACAACAAACCACACTATAAAAAACTCTTATCAACACAAACCAATGGGATAATAATAATATCAATCTGTAACAAATTGAATACAAATATTCATATTATGACCAACAAAACTGATGATTGAATTCAGGATTCAAGAAGAATAGCAATTAGAACGTAAATTTATGTAACACAATAAGGAATTTGTTGATTGAAGAGAATGAACGTACAACTTCTAATTAGATAGATAATTATAAAAGCTCTATTACCAGAAAAAAAGAAAACCAATGAGGCCAAACAAACCACCAAAAATTGCTTAAATCATTTTGTTTGCTAAATCTGAAATACCAGAAAGAAAAGTCAATAGTTTTAGTGAAATCAAGCATAGATGAGCCTTAGCTATAAGCTGCACTTGCTTCAAACGTTATAAATTTTACATTGAGATTTAGAAAAATGTTATAAAGTTTACATTGAGATTTAGAAAAAAAAAACAATAAAAACATTGCCAGTTGTGTTGCTCATTGCTCAGTAACTGCTTGGTTGTTGACTAGTTGCATCATATAAATCGCTGTTCCATTAATTCTTGCTCATATTTGGTTAATCTTTTCGTATACACCTTTATGCTTTTATGCATAGCGTAAAAGCTATACCATACAAAAACTAGTTTGGTGTGTTGGGCTTTTGCAAATTAAGGTAATCTTGAAAGCCAATAAAAGACATACGGAAATATTACGACTGTAGCGTTTATGTAACAATCTTATTCATATAAATCAGATTATTCATAGGGAAGTATAAATTTATAATAGTATACAAGTTTTACGATCAGTTCAAATTTCAGTTCTGTTATTTTCTACTCTTTATATTTTGGTCCAAATTTATGATTCTCTATTTTTTTTCCCCTATAAATTATATTAAACCAATTAAACTTTTCTTTTTATCGTCGCCTAGGTTTTTCATACACTAATTACCAATTAATATATGAATAACATATATACAATGTCTTCACTTGTATAATAATTTGGCTCATGCCCAATTATCAAATAAAGAAAATATACTCGTTACATCAAGTCAAAAATCAAGAACACCACCACCTTAATGACACATGAGGATTGCATAGTAAAACCCAAATCCTGAAATAAAAAGTCCAAGATTTTTGTATAAAAGTTTCTTGGTATACAAACTTTATTTAAAACACCATCAAGATACAGTTGTTACATACGTACGTAAGTGAAATACTTAAATAGGAATGGCTCTATTAACCTTTGGATAAACGACGGTGGCGGGGTGAGCCATGATGCGGCGGCCTTTCATGTGGCGGAACAAATATACAACCGCCCCCACCGGCCACTCCACAATGGCTGCCGCCGCAAATGCTATGAACCCAACCGTCGGACCAACCACCTTGCACCGGCAAGGGTTACTCTTTGTCCCACACTGCACGCATAACGGAAATCCAACAACCATCTTTAGTCTTTACTTGTATCTGCTTGTACTCTGACGTACTACTACCTGACTAGTCGATCAAAACAGAACGGCTGACTGTTGAATGTTGATTGTTTGCAGAAGATGATGATTAATTTGGTGGGGCTTTCAGTTATTTATAGGGATATTTGTGTAATTGTATATTGGATTAAGGCGGCATTTGTGCTGCTACGTGTTGCGATGTGAAAGAAGTGAGAGGTACACGTGGTGCATGGCGGGATATGAACGACACGTGTCGGAAGGTTACTGATGGTGTTACGCGTTTTATGGACGGATAATGTTTTATAACGAAGTAAGGCAGTAGGCGATTTCGTTATGCGCGTCTTGGTTTATTTTACTTAGTTTGTTTTGGTTATTGGTGTTTTAACTATAGTTTTTGAATTACACGACTTTTTGATACATGTTAGAAAACTGAAAATAAACGTTGTTTAAGTATTTGCTATATGTTTGAAAACTTAATAATAAATAATTATTATGAGAATTAATATTTAATACCATTCATATACAACAAATTATTCGTTTTCTTTATATACTACGCCTTTAAATCATTTCTTTTTTCTTTTTTTTTTTTGAATTTTAAGCTATTAATTTGTTAATGACCTCTTAATTTTGCCATTTTATTTTATTCAACTTTATAGGTTGTTAAGCTAGCATATTGAATTTAGTGAAATTGAGTAATTTAATAATATAATGTGATTTAGAAAAAAATAACCAAAAAGTTATTCTTGAAAAAAATATTGAGAAAAAAATGACAAAATGTATATATTTCGGACTGATATTTCGGGATTTCTAGACCAATCAGTGGCGGACCTTAGTAGGTCATTTGGGGTCCCGATCACTGCTTAATTTTCGGCACGCAATGTATTTTTTTTTATTAGGTGCACCCACTTAAAGGACGAGGGACACCCATACTAAAAGAGTCTGTGTCCGCCATTGAAACCAATATTCCGAATTTCAGACTAAAATTTCTAGAACAAGTCCAAAATTCGACAAATGGTTCTGAATTTTGATTAAAAAAAATTCACTAAAAACTAACAAAAAATTAAACAAATATATTAAATATGAAATAGATGACAATATGATTTAAAATCAAATATTTATTAAAAAACGATACCAAACATTTCAAAATGGACATTGGGATAAAATAAAAATAGAGGGATTTCTTCAAAAAAAAAAAATACAAAAAAACTTCATAATAAATATGGAATTTGGGAGAAATTAACTGTTTTTCAAAATAATAATAATAATAATAATAATTAAAAAAAAAAAAAAAAAAAAAAAAAAAAAAAAAAAAAACCCTCATTGTAATGGTTAACTTACTCAATTCCCGCCTTAAAATGTTGATGTTTATATGGCATCCAAAAAAAAACTCATTGTAATGGTTAACTTACTTAATTCCCACCTTAAAATGTTGATGTTTATATGGCATCCACATAATTTATTATTCTTTTAATTTTCTAACATTAATAAGTGTTAAAGCAGAGGTGGAAGGTGATAGACTATTACTCTTAGCTTGTAGTTAGGAATGGCAATGGGGCGGGTTCGGGGCGGGACATGGATTCCCAAACCCGCCCCGATAACTTTCGGGTATCTTATCTGAGCGCTCCATTGGGTTTCGGGTTTCGGGTATCTTATCGGGTTTATAACAACTGATAACGAAATCTTTATTTTCTTTTAGGGTACCCCAATGTCTTATAAAATATACATGTTCTAGCAATTCTTTTAAATTAAAAACATGATGCATCACTTTAATAAAATAAACTGAACGTTATATAAAAAATTATTTGATTTAAGTTTTGTTTAATACGTCAAAACACATAAAAATGATCATTAACACCAGATTGTTAATAACTAAAAAAAATTTCCACGATAAGTATTTTATATTTGAACGTGTACAATTAACAGCAAAATTTTTTGAACATATTATATATATATATATATATATATATATATATATATATATATATATATATATATATATATAATCGGGGCGGGGCGGTTCGGGGCGAGGATAACCCACTCCCTGCCCCGAACCCGATAACGACCCGTTACCCGACCCGAAATGATCGGGTTCGGGTTTTTTTGCCATCCCTACTTGTAGTTACACTTTGAAGTCTAATACTCTTAGGGGTTCACCGGTAAACTCTAACTTTTCCGATCGCAGTGGAAAAAAAATTTAAATTTTTTTAAAATTTTATTTTTTTTACTATCGTGCAACCCATAACTTTCCCGTGCACCCCCTACTGTGTAATCTTGCATCCACCCTTGTACTCTTACCTGGTAATTACACTTCGAAATCTAGGTCCCCGAAATCTCTAACATGACCACTACTTTGTGTTCGACGCCCTATTATCATTAGTTCATTACCATCGTGTTTCCTGTAGCTCTTTGTCTTTTCCTCTCCGCTACCATTTTCTTTAATTATGGTGATCTCTTCATCAGCCTTTTCATCCAACACCAACTACCGTCTCTCGCCAACCCTTGATGCCTCCCATCGTATCCGAGGTCTTGAGGTATGCTTGTCACATAAATAATTTAGGGCTTACGTAGCAATGTGGTGGTGATTTAAACATCATCCCTATTTACACATTAACCACCGTATCTCGCTGAATTTTAGTATAGACAACATATCACCACATCCAATAATATTATTTCTTTCTCCATCTCTCTATACCTTTTAAAATTTAAAAAACATATATTTTTATTAATTAATAATAATAAAAAAAAAAGATATTCCAATGTAAAGTGGTGAGTATTTTATAGTGGTTTGATTAAAATGTGACGATTATGTGGTGTTGAGATAGGGATCCCAACAAGATCAAACGGGAGCGGAAATAGTTGCCTCCGCTCCTGCCCTGAAATCAGTTGTTGCCCTTGCCCCCGGTCTCGTCCCTGGTTCCCCCATTTACATATCCCCTGGTCCCGCTCCCGATTACCTCTATCGCCCCCGGTCCCGCCCCAGTTCCCCCGGTTTATAGGCTTAAAATTCGATTTTTTTGCTAAAAAATATGTTTTATTTTAGGCTAAAAGACTATTTTTAATAACTTTAAAAGCTTAAAACATAATGTTTTAGAAACTAAAAAATTAAAAATCCAATATTACGTATCCAACATTACAAATAGACAATTCCAACAATCTTATAACTATAAAATACGACAAATCCAACATTACAAATATAAAATACTTACATTTCCAAAAATATATGATCAATTCACTACATCTTCGATATCCATTAGTTGGAAACGAGAAAGTGAAACATAAACTAAAACTAAAGTTAGAAAATCTATTTTGTATATGTATTTTATATTAAATATATATTTTTTACATAAATGTATAACTGGGGCCCCCGCAGGAGTACGGGACGAAAATACCGACTCCTGACCCCAGTCCCGAAAATAAACGAGATTTAATTCTGCTCCCGCCACTGCTCTCGCTCCCAGTTTTTTAAAAAATTTAGTTTCATATGGTATCGGGATCCCACAAGAATAGGGTCCCACGGGGATTTTCGTTTAGGTGAAAGCACTTTTAGTATGATGGTTAGACCTCGTGGTCTAACTCTCTAACATAATCAAATAAAAAGTTGTGCGGATGCAAATCTTCAAATGCAAAATCATAAAATCAAATCAAACATCTACACCGAAAAAGATTGCTATATTGTTATCGTTTAAAAACTCATGTTTTGTTTATCGGATAAAAAAAGATAAAATACTAATTAGCACAACATACATTGACCACTTTACTGATTTAGCCACCAAACATTATTATTGTTTTGTGATTGTTATAACAATATTTCAAGTGGTAAAATCGATTAAAAATAAAAAATAAAAACAAAAAAAACAATAGTTCAGTGACGAATCTATAAAGAAAAATGTTATGTTTTCTTGTATTTTACTTTGATTAAAACTGAAATGCAAAAAAACTAAAAGAATTTTCATTATTTTATGGAAAACATTTCATGATTTTAGTATAAGTTCAATTCCATTGAAATTGAAATGGAAATGCAAACGCACAAGGTGTGGTTTTGAAAAATGTAAATACAAAATAAAACTACGTACTTTCAACCATTTTAATATTTCGCCAGGTGATTTTTTTTCCTGTGATTGTTAAACAAAATTTTGTGGCTTAAGTCCATAATAAAAAGTAGTTAAGAATCGATTTCTTTAAACAATAAAAAATAATATAATAATTCACCACTATGAAAAAACATTAAAATGGCTAAATCCATAGAAAAATGAAAATATAAGTGTTATTTTGTATTTTATCCCGCAATAAAAATTCATTTAATTTGATCTTCATCACAAGTTTCCTAATGGTGGCAAGTGGTTTAATGGCTTTTTAGGACACTTGACTCAGAATTACGTGTACAAGTCTCTTATACATGATTATATGCGATTTTTCAGATCAATTTTTATAAATATAAGAGGGGCGGGTGTGGGCAACGCCCGTATGGCGTTATCCGATGTGGCAACGCCATAACGGGGGAACACCGTCCACCCCCCTCCCGTTATCGAATGTTATGTTACGTCGCATGATTGTGGTAACATCTCGTAACGCGTAAAATTGGACCGTTTGCAAATTCAAACCGTTTAAAAACGGTAACTTTAAATAATAATAAATAAAAAAATACTAATTACATTTTCATTTTATATATATACCTCATTCTTTTTACTACACATATTTCTCTATATCTATCGTTATTTCTATATCACTCAAAACATAAACACAAAAATCAACTAACTATGAATTTTGATTCGGCCCATCCGTACATTGATGATAACGACGAAGACGATTTGTTCGTGAGTATGATGTACCAGTATTACACAGACAGCCTACTACAGCCAGATTCAGCTCTACTACTCACGCGACGTGCGGCGTTAAATAGAGATCGTGAGGAAGGGCATCGACGACTACTTAACGATTACTTTGCGGAAAATTGTGTCTACCAGCCAAGCGATTTCAAAAGAAGATTTTGTTTGCGAAAAAATTTCTTTGAAAGGATAGCCAACGCTATGGAAGCAAGGTATCGTTTGATTCAACTTTTATAATTTACAATATATCACTTTTAGATAAAATAAATACAAATTTACATGTTTAATATTTAATTAGGTATCGTTTGTTTACTATTATATATTTAGGTATCGTTTGTTTCAACTTTTATAATTTATGAAATATCACTTTTAGATAAAAATAAATATAATTTTTACGTGTTTAATATTTATTTAGGTATGAATTTTTCCAAATGAGATATGATGCCAGAGGCAAACGAGACTTCACAGGGTTGCAAAAATATGTTGCTGCAGTTAAACTTATGGCAATGGAACAGTCGCCCGATTCTGTTGACGATTATATGAGAATGTCTGAGAGGACCGCACAAGAAAGTTTGTATTTATTGGCAAGAAGTTTTGTCGAAACCTTCGGTGACCAATACTTGCGCAAACCTTCGTTGCATGATATGCAATAATTATATGCAGCGCATGAAGAAAGACATGGTTTTCCGGGTTCGCTTGAGAGCATTGACTGCACACACTAGAAATGGAGAAATTGCCCCGTGGCGTGGAAAGGTCAATATTCGAGCGGTCATCATGGAGCGCCTTTGTTGGTATTAAAGGTTGTTGCTTCACAATATTTGTGGAATTGGCATGCTTTTTTCGGGATTGCGGGTACTAACAACGACAACAACGTTCTCGGTCAATCACCGATATTTGACGATCTTTTGTCAGGAAAAGTCTCAGATGCTCCTTTCACAGTGAATGGAAATGAATATAATAAGTTCGAGTATTACCTTACAGACAGAATATATCCACAATATTCTACGTTTGTGAAGGCGTTTCGACACCTAATAGATCCAAGGGACAAATATTTCAAGAGACGACAAGAAGGAGCACGTAAGGACGTTGAACGTGCTTTTGGGGTTTTGAAATCAAAATGACACATTGTTGAATATGTGGCGAGACCTTATGAGTTAGATACTCTACGATACATCATGTATGCATGTATCATAATGCATAACATGGTTGTTGAACATAAAGGACACAATATTGCAACGTATTCTCCTACGGAACCAAGACATGTGCAATTTCAACCAGTGACATCAGAATATTTACATAGAGTGGTTGATATTCAAGATCAGCGAAAACACAAGCAACTCCGTGAAGACTTGGCGGATTACATCTATGTTGGTCACGAAGATGAAGATGAATAGTTTTAGGACAAAAAATGTAGGTTTTATCATCTTTTTTTTTAGGTTTTTAAATGCTTTTGTGTTTTGTTGTAATTTTTTTAATGTTGTTTTTAATTTAAGATTTATTAAAAATTTATTTTTTACTTTTCAAATATAAATAAATAAATAAAACAAATTCAAAATATAGAAAAAAAAACATCAAAAAAAAAAAATTGGTGTTATCACATGTTATTAGATGTTGCTCATTTCCATCTTGGGTGTTATAACATCATGCATGATAACATGTTGCTCACACCTAATAATTTAAGGTTATATGTACGTCAACATGAATTTATAATAAAAATTATATAAACACAAACCTTAAAAGGGGAGGCCTAGTGTTTCAGATTACTTTTTGAACTTTAATATATTTTTGGACAAAAGTGTACTGATTTGTGATGATTTTAAGGTTTGTATTTGACGTCAAACTTTAAAAAGATATCACATTAATTATATAGAAAGTCGTCGTCTTAACGCATACCTTACAAACGACGTAGCTCGTCACAACTCGTAAAAACTTGAAGTCTGATATTACCGTCAAGTCACGTCCAAAGTTTACAAAAAACTAATAAGTCAATATATATATATATATATATATATATATATATATATATATATATATATATATATATATATATATGGCTTAAAATCTCATTTTTTAAGTTAGAGGTGTTTGAGTGTGTTTTTTAAAATGGTTTGTGAACTTATTAGTTTTTTTTTTTTTTTAATCGATAGGTTAAAAAAATATTTGGTAAATACTAATTTTTAGTTAAAAAAATGAGTTTTTTATAAAGAATTTTTGATTTTTTTGAAAAACCAAAAAGGAGTTTAATAGTAATCATATAATAATAAAGAAAAAAAAACTAAAAGAAATTTCAAAAATCTAGTTTTATACGAAATCTCTTTATCAAAAATACAATGAAAAAGTTATTTTAAAAAAATACTTTCAAATATACAAAGTTACAAACATTTATTTTAACAAAATGACTTTAGTCACTTTACCAACACCCCTAAATCATTTTAAAAGGATCTTTCTATCCCGATTTTATCTTGATTCGCGGTCTTGTAAAACGTAAAAACGTAAAGTAAAATAAATCCTGATCTTTATCTACTGATATCGTGATGCCGAGCTGAATAATTTTCATCTTCCCTCTTCAATTTTTCTCAAAAGTCATAGTGAAAGTCAACAATCAGTGATCCTAGGGTTCTTTGTTTGGTGGGAGGATTCATTTGTTCAAAATCATGGGAGATCCAATCGTGTCTTCTGTAGTTAATCAAGTAATGGAAAGATCTACGTCTCTAGCAGCCCAAGATTTCGCTGTTCTATGGGGCCTCAAGTCCGATCTCCGCTCTTTACGAACCATTTTTACACAGATCCAAGCGGTGCTCGCCGACGCTGAAGTCAAGCAGAGGAAGAACAGAGCTTTACAAGATTGGCTAAGGAAGCTCAGAGCTGCATCTTTCGAGGTCGAAAATGTATTGGAAGAGGTCTCTACCGAAGCTTTGCTGCGAAGGCTTCACGTAGAGAGGGGAATCAAGAACCGAGTAAGTACATTCTTCTCCGCTAGTAATCCGCTCCAGTTTCGTATTATGATGGTTCAGAAAGTGAAAGATATTAAAGAATTGCTGAACGCAATCGCATCCGAGAGAATCATGTTTGAATTGGAAGAAGGGATTAATATTTCAGAAGCTGTTGCTGATATAGAAACCAGGATAATCAGCTCGATAGATTCTGAGATTGTAGGAAGAGACGAGGAGAAAGAAATGATTATTGACAAGATATGCACCAATTTGAACAGTCTAGATCATGATCATGTACATGTCTATGCCATATGGGGTGTGGGGGGTTTGGGTAAAACCACACTTACTCAACTGATTTTCAACGATTCAAGAGTAGATAAGTTGTTTGATTTCAAACTCTGGTTGCATGTATCCAATGACTTCAGCATCGAAAGGCTAGCTAGAGAAATTTTGAAGTCTATAGAAGGTGATTCCTCCAATCTCTCACTGATGGAACTTGAACCATTGCTACAACGACTCCAAGAGAAATTACAGAGAAGAAGATTCCTCTTGGTTTTGGATGATGTCAAAAATGAGACCAATGAGGAATGGAATGGATTGATGCAAGCATTGAGGTGTGGATGTAAAGGCAGTGCTATTCTGGTAACAACTCAAAGCATGAAACTTGCTGATTCAATAGCTACCCTTCCCACATTAGTACATCCACTCGGTTGCTTATCAGAAAATGATTCATGGTTGTTATTCAAACATTATGCATTTGGTGTTGAAAGAGATCTAGAAAGTACAGAGTTTGAGACAATTGGCAAAGCAATTGTCAAGAAATGTGAGGGTTTGCCTTTAGCATTAAAGGTCATAGGAAGCTTAATGTGCTTCAAAAGTAGCATAAGTGATTGGTTGTGTATACTACAAAGTGAAGTTTGGGAATTGACAGATGAAGGAACTCATACTCATATCTTACCATCTTTGAAGCTAAGCTATGACAATTTGCCTCCACATATGAGACAATGCTTTGCTTTATGTTCAATATTCCCAAAACACCATGAAATGGACAAACAACTGTTGGTAGAGCTTTGGGTGGCTTATGGTTTTGTCCCATCAAGAGGAGATTCTGACTTATACGATTTAGGTGAAGAGATATTCAATGCTTTAGTTTGGAGGTCCTTCTTGCAAGATGTCAAAGAATGCATCTTTCAAGGTATTACAACGTGTAAAATGCATGATGAGATGCATAATCTTGCACAATCTGTGATGAAGTACGAATGTTCAAGCATAATGTCTGGTGAAATACTAAAATTCCCTGAAGAAGTTCTTCATTTATCTTCTAATGACATCATATATCTATCAAATGAAGTAATGGCAAAAGCAAAATCCTTACGTTCACTCATTACTTTTGAAGGCTTTTCAAGAATTCCTACCCCTGATTACATATTCGAACAGAGGTATCTCAGAGTTTTGCATTTAGGGTCAAGTTCAGATATGCTAACCGATTTACCAGAGTCAGTTGGAAACCTAAAGTTTCTTAGGTATCTTAATGTCTCACGCTCAAAGATTGCTGCTTTACCTAACTCCATTGTTCAACTCCAAAACCTACAAACCCTAAAACTGACCTTTTGTGAAAATCTCTCTGAGTTACCCGAAGGAATCAGGTACATGAGAAATCTTAGACATTTGAATATCCACGGGTGTTGCTCTCTTGATCATATGCCACATGGCATGGGACAGTTACGCCACCTAAGAAGACTCAGCACGTTTCTCGTGGGCCAGGGAGTCCAAGTAAGCGAGTTACAAGAGTTGAATCTTTTAGGAGGAGAGTTTAGCATAAAGGGTCTTACAAATGTGAAAGATTCATTTCAAGCTCAGAGTGCAAACTTGAAAAAGAAACAGAATATAAACTGTTTAAATCTATCTTGGAATTGGAAGAAGAGTAAAGGAGACAACTTTCCTGTTAACAATTCAGAAGGGATTTTGGAAGCACTTCAACCCCATTTGAATTTAAAGATGCTAACAATATCTGACTACCCAGGGTCACGTGTTCCATATTGGATGGGTAGTTTGGTAAATCTTGTTAGTATTTCATTTGAAGGTTGTAGAAGATGTGAAAGTCTGTCTTCTATTGGGAAACTTCCTTCTCTCAAGGTTCTTGAACTGAAAGAAATGGATGTTCTTAAATATCTTGATGATGAAGAAAGAAATAATGAAAACCTATTTCCTTGTTTGGATAAACTAATCATCAACGAATGCCCCTGTTTGATTGAACTGCCTTATATCCCAAAACTGGAATTGTTACAAATAATCAAAAGTAATGAGGAGATTTTTAGGTCTGTGAAAGAGTTCAATTGTTTGAAGAAATTTACAGTTGAGGGTTGTCATGGTTTTATTTCGTTTCCTTCAGATTGGTTTCAGGGAACACCAGATCTCAGATCACTGAGTATTTTGGATTGTTTAAGGTTAGAGAGTTTGGAAGATGGATTGCAGTGTTTAAAAGCTTTGGAGGAATTACAAATCATGGGTTGTCCAAATTTGAGGTGTTTACCAGATGGGTTGCAGAATCTTGAAAAACTCAAGTCTGTGGTTATTAGGGATTGTGAAATGGTGAAGGTAAGGTGTGAGAAAGATGTAGGTGAGGATTGGTCTAAAATTGTTCATCTTCCATATGTTAAGATTGATGATCAAGTGATGCTGTGAATTAGTAATGTAATCTTCTGGTGCTCTGAACTCAGGTACTTGTTTAATGCATATTTTGTGATGTTTTATTTCATTCTTGAGTTTTTCTAAGAGATTCTGTAAACATTTCAAATAGTGAAATATGTAGAGCACTGATTTCTGTAATTTATGCTTTTAGGAGAAATTAGGATCCGTTTTGGTGCATTTTTGGTGTCATGGCTGGACCCATGAAGTTGAAGGTGTCATATGTAAAAATTTGACAAGGATCATGAGCTTTCAAGAAATAGTATGAAGACAATGGAAGGATCTAGTGGTAATAGTTTTGTAGAAACTTGGTTGTAATAGAATATGATTTTGTAGTATAGTGTGGATTCATGTATAAATAGGTAGTTTCTTGTTACTTGTATGTATTCATCCCTTAACTTGTATAGTTCTCTTGCAAGCATTTTAAGAGCAATATAAATCGTTGTCTCATTTAGGTTGTTGCTAATTTGTTTTGCTTCTTAAGGATCGTGTCTTGCATTTTGTGCTTGAAACCATACATATGTTCAACTGCTCTATCCTTTTTTGGTTCATATTTGATTTCACATCCTAAAATTTTGTTATTTTTCTTTTCAAAATAAAAGCAACGAAATCAAAATGTATTCAACGATTCATCTTCTGTATCTTAATAGAACATATGATGGCTATTATTAAATATCATACAAAACTTTAACTTCACGGAATTATCATAGTCAGAAAAAAAAAAATACCATAATTGTAAAAATCTGAAACTATAAATACAGCTACAACATCCATTGTATGAAGTATAAACATTAAGTTAGTTCCTTGAAAAACTTCAATACTCCTACGTCTTTCAATCTACCTAAAACTAGCACTACTACCACCACCAAAACAAACACCGGTCCTTGTATAATGTATATCATCCCCCTCATAATCTAACACAATATACATCATTTTGCACCCTTTCTGTATCAATAAATACCCACCCACAAATCACAATTCTTTGACTTCAAACATCTTTTATAGTTTGTAATGCTTTAATCGTGTTTCGCTGCCACATGGCAGTTTCTGGATTAAACCTCAGTTCCCATGTAGGCCAATAATGCAAGTCCTGTTTCAATGTCAGCACCCGTGGCTTCCCATTCAAATACACTGTTTTCACACGTACAAATTCCCCATTTTCTATTTCCTGTATATACAACACACCATCAAATCAAAAACTAAAACTCTATATATTTCTTTTATACAAAAACATTAAATTGATATCCCTTCATAGTTCATACCTTTGTTACATTCACAAAGGCTTCCAAATCAGGAGTTGGTTTCCCATTAACTTCGACAATCCACTGAAGAGCATACAACCCATACCTATGCACAGGACTCCCATGAGACCACCTGAAAAGTAAATAGATTGTCATAATAACCATTTATAGGTGAAAGAATTTTATGTTGTAAGGGTAAAAGACGATTATACCCATACCTTGTCACATACACACCATGTCCTTCATCTGGCAAAAACCCGAGTGCACGCACAGCCGGATGCGGATCCTGTAAGAAACATCCACACCAATTAATCACACGCGTTGTCCCATTCCCATCTCTCACATCTGTCCCCACAAGAATTTCCATTTCACACCCCTGACGAAAAACAGTCAACAAAAGTCTTCCCCCTTCCACCTCATCATCTAATAAATCCAATTCTTGACACGCGTCTTCAATATCACGAAAACACGTAACTGCTTTTTTATTAACAGCCAACAACATATCACCTTGTGTTAACAGATTCTCGGCTTTAGATCCAGCTAAACAACCTTTGACCCGTAAAACCTGACGCCTGACGGGATCTTTTTTCACAAGTTCCTGAATCCAATCATCACTCAGCCCAAAGCTTCTAGCTTTAGAAAGCAAAGTAGGGTAAAGCTCCACCTCCAAAATTCTAACCAAAGGCATCGGTCTTTTGATCCCATTAATCAGAAGACAGGGTCCTTTTTGTCCTTTTCCACCGGTTGTTATAATCTTTTCGAGTATTTGGCTTATTGTATATATCGGAACACCTCTAACAAACTGATGATCTTCAGATGAGCTACCATATTTCACTTGGGTTGAAAAGCTACTCCATATGGCTTTCACTCTTCCTTGTTCATCAGTCAACACTCCCGAAAAACTGCTCCCAAAATCTAAACAACAAACACAAAAAGAAAACAATTAACAAACACATTAAAAATAATATGTTAGTGAGAAATGAGAATGTAGTATTGCAATATTATAATACCGGTGTCGAGTTCGATTACTTCCATATTTGTTGCTCTGTAGCGTGGAGAATCTGCTGAGCTGATATTTAAAGCAGCACATGGATTTGTTACAACTGATTTTCTAGATGTTGCTTGTAAGCTTCTACTTAATCCCACTAGGTATACAGATTCACCACGTCTTAATGCAGGTTCTGAAAATTCAAAAAAAAAGTAATTAAAATGTGAAATAAGTCAATAACTGAATAAGTAGAATGAGAAAATACCAGGAAGAAGTTGAGCAGCTTGGACTACAGAAGCTCCTGTGGGCCCTAATGCTGAAGGGTCATATGCCACGAGAGCATAGTTGTGAACAGGGTGGAGGAAGACAACTTCACCCGGGATTTCAACAGGAAAGGCTGCAAATGATAGCATGATGTCAGATGCTGATATGGCGACTGTGTTTTTGTCAACAGCAACTAATCCCATGTTTTCAGAATGATGTATGATGACACCGGTTCCGAAAAAATGCTGTGAGTGGACCCCGTCTAGCATACATGATGATGGTACATAAACCTGAAAACAGGAACCTCACAAGTCAAAATAATATTTACAACTACGAGGGATATTTCGGTAAATTTACCTCAAACATGACAAGGGTAGGCTCTATCACACGCTCAGAAACAGAAGCATTACCAAAATCAGCTGTTGTAATTATACCATCTTCCTGACTCTCAATTATCGGTTCTTCATTTAAATTATAATCAGACAACTCTTCACCTACCCTCCGTTTCTTTACTCCAGTGTCAGATCCATCTTCAGTTTTAACACCATTAACCAAAACTCCATTAACTTTTGTCCCACAAGATAAAAAATTGCATCCATGAGGAAGAGCTTGATTTCCAATCCATAAACCAGAATTATCATCACGAGTGTAAATCTGAGGGGATGCATACCACTCATGTCGATCAACAGTAACTAAAACAGACTTCCTCCTATGTCGATCTGTGTAGCTTATATATTCCAATGGAACCCTACCTCCTTTACAAAGCTTAGATACAACATTTATAAAGTCTTGAAGGTTTAAAATCTCTTCACCTGCAAACTTTTTAATAATGGCATGTTTCGGGACTCCAGCTCTAAAAAACATGTAACCAGGTTCCGAGACATAAACAAGACCACATTGGAACCGAAAGTTTCTAGCTTGTTGATATGAAAGAGGGTGTATCACAGCTCCACTGATTTCCAAGAAATAGTTTGGGGTTATCGAGTGTAAATCTTCAACTGTTAATTTCACAGTCAAAGGTTTCCCGCCTCTTTCGAGTTCTAAGTCAACGTTTTGGTCAACGCTGTTGTCGAGTAGAGTTTCCATTTTTAGAAACTGAGTAGTTACCTCGTTGTTCATGCGGATGAGTACGTCACCTGGCTCTAACTTTTTATGAGCTGGCCCACTAGGTACCTTACAGAATGCCACATCATCAGCCATGTGTAACAAACTAGTAATTCGTCAATGGAAGTGTGAGAGAAAATAAGAATTGAAAAACTTACTACAGAATCAACAACGAGCATTCCAGTTTCGGATAGAGGAGATGCAAGGCGAACTAACTGCTCTGTTTGACTTTGAAGACCAAGTCTACGGGTCTCATCGAATCCTTTGTGGATAAATGTTGTCTGAAGGGTGCCACGTGGTATTGTAACAGCTTCCCATTTATCTTGAAATGAATCTTTTCCCTTTTGTAAGAAATTTAGAGCCCTAACCACCTGTACATGTATAAAGTACATGTATCAATGCATAAGAATGTGAAAAAGACTGATAAATTGAAGTTGATATAAGGATAAAGGAATATATAGTATAGTTACTAACTTACTCGTTCTAAAGGTAAGAAGAATGCTGAAGCACTTGAAGATTTGCTTCCAGCATTTAAGGCAACAGCTCGTCCTTGCCAATCAACAACTGGGGACCCACTTGAACCACCTTTAGTACCTGAAGCTGCCTGTTGTAAAGAAAGAAATGAAAAAAGAATAAAAATTAACAGTTTTGTTACCATAATTGTAAAGTAATTGTAATGGTATGAAGAAGCTCACCTGCATGTAGAATGTATTGAAATCATTGTAGCCATCCCTGCAACATGGAGAAGACTCATCATTAATACTTGATAAATCATAATCTATAACACAAGAATAGATGATTATCAAGAAGTGAAGTGCATACTTTTTGTAATGTGGAGCATCCCTATCAAGACGAGCAATGGTACCAGCCAAAATAGAGACCTGTAAATTCAGACTAAAAGTAAATAACATCGAATATGAAACAGACATGGAAGCATATCAAATATTATCAATAATTGTAATCTCCACAAAGATGATTTGTGTATACCTTCTCTCCACTGTCATTACCAACAACTCTAACCTCCAATCCAACACAAGCAGCATCTGGAGCAAGGGGAATCTCCTCATAGCTCAGGAATTGTATTGCAGCAGGATCATAACGGAAAAATCCAAAATCATGAACCTAAATTGACATATCAGAGACCTTGTGGTAATGCTAATTGCTAAACCCCTCCAAGTTGAAAATATGTATGACTTATTAAAGCAACTCACCGGGTCCCTATATATTGGATAGACTGGAATCTCTTCACGATTTACAAACATAGCTTCAGCTACTACAGGACCTATACGTGAACATAATCAATCAGAAAAAGGTAACACATAGAAAGGAGTTACTTTTCCCTGTAGATGAACATTGAATAGATGACACTGAATTTACCATCCATTATCACTTTTAAGAGTCTATAACTCTATACTCGATTATCATGAATCTTAGAAACCTGTCTTTAATTGGGGAAAACAGATAAGCAGAGTAACTAACCTGGTTTAACCACATGACGATTGGTTAGTATAATTCCCCGAGTCTTATCGACTACAAACCCCGTAGCGTAGCTTGCACCTGCCGATTCGGTATCAAAAGCTCGACAAGCAGTAGTTCGGAGTACCACCACCGCCGGTACCACCTTTTGCAGCGCCTTCCTCCAATCCTCAGCGGTAGCGAGGTTTTCTTTGAACGGAGGATCAATTTCCATAGACAATTCATCCTTCATTCCCGAAGACTCCGATCCTAACCTTTCCAATGAGTCTCCCATCGCCTAAATCTCGCGAATTTCGATTCTTTTTTTTTCGGCAATAATTACTGAGTCGTGATTTAGGGCTAATGTGCTCTGTATATGGCGATGTTTTTCTGACGAGCTTATGAGTATACTATATATACATAAATGATGTATATATCTGTGAGTCAAAGTACGGCTGGTTCCGAAACTCCGGCGACAGATATGTGACTTTGTCAGCGAGAAAGATTGGAAGCTGACAAAAAGAGTCCTCACTTCACTCCATTCGACGTCTCAGTTCCAGTTCATGCTTTTCAACTTGTAAATTAAATTACGAAATAGTCCCTTGCACATGGCTATTCGGCCTCAAGAGCACCAGTAATAACCAAAATGAAGGTGGGGTAATTTTGGAATTTGACAGGGCTTCATAAATTGTCCCTTGCACATCATAAATTGAATAAAGTGCAGATTTTGTCAAGTTCTATACCAGACCATCCATGGTCATACATTTCACTAGGTTTGGCAAATATTTACTAAAAAAAACAACAAAGATATTACTAATCCAAATTGGACACAAACCTTTCCAATGGAACCACTATCATACCACTTCCTCATGATTATCAGACTAACACAATACCTCCAACCCTGATTATCTTGATGTTTCCAATGGAACAAAACCATTGATCGTAAACAACTACTAAATACTTGCACTTTAGAGAAGGTTCATATAATCATTCGAGTACAAAATTTCTCTCTGCAACGGTTAGACTCATATGAGAGCTACGTAACAGGGTCCAATCAACCACTCTGAGATTATTTAATCGAACTGCGAGCGACTTAACATATTCCTCGAGATATAAGCAACTCCTCACACGAAGCCCAAATCACTGAGACCAGTCTGACTCGCCTTGGGGGTTTTGTGTGTGTGAAAGTGCAATGTATGGGTTTTTATGGGAAAGATGTTGTATGTGCAATTTTTGGCCGGAAAACCCACCACCACCATGAGGTGGTGGCTGCCACCGTGTTGTCGCCTTCTCTCGCCTCCAGACGTCGTGTTGGTGGTGGTGTGCATTGCTTGTGATTGGATTGCTTCTGGGATTCTTGGACTAGAATCATAACCACCACCGTGAGGTGTGACCGCCACCATGAGCCACCGTTGACCACCACTACCCGAGGTGGTAGTGGGTGGTGCCCAACCTAATGAAATCCTAATTAGCCCAATGAAACCCTAATTGATCTAAAAACTTAACCAATGGATTATTTGGCACGCGATTGGGTTGGAAACCCTAATTAGGGTTTAGAAAACCCTAATTTTTGATATATTAGTTTTGAAATTTTCGTGACCCACATGTTGGACCATTGGATTGGAATTATGAATTAGTCCCAACCACATTGTATGGTTGACCTATTAGAGTGATGGGCTTAATGGATTAAGTCCTTAATGGGTTAAGTAAGAACACTTAACCCTAATCGTCATTTTATGTGAAAACCCTAATTTTGTTTAGGCCTTGAGTTGGGCCTTTCTGTTGGGCTTTGGTGATTGGGTTATTGATGGGCCATCCAAGAACAAGTATATAGATTGGAATATATGGATGTATAAGAGGTTTGGGCCTAATTTGGAAAATTGGGCCATATATTTGATGAGTTTTGAGCACTCTAACAACCTGAAGGTGCACACACAACCCTAAATGCTTTGGATCTATGTTTTCTCTAATTATACATACAATTTGATTTTCCAAAGTATTGTCCTAACTAGTATACAAAACTATGGGTACTTGCATAACAAAAACTAGTTGAACGACATACCTTCTCTTGCAACTTGTTAACTTGGACCTTTAAGAGCCTAGCACCCCAAGTGTGATGCCTCAAATGATTCACAAAACACCACCAACAACGGAGAACTTTGAGAGAGAATATTGGCACTCAAAAATCGGTTATGGCTCTTATAAGAACACTCTAGTGTCTCATTTCATGAGCTAAAGGGTTCATTTTATAGTGTGGCTAGGATTAGGGTTACATCCATGTAAACTCTAATGTGCATGACCTTTTACCTTACTTAGGATCCATGGGGGCAGTGGTGTTCGCTCTCAAGATTTGGCGGCACTACTTGTATGGGGTTCGTTGTACGATATACACGGACCATAAGAGCTTGAAGTACTTGATGGATCAGCCTAACCTAAATATGCGGCAGAGGAGGTGGTTAGATGTAGTCAAGGATTATGATTGCGAGATCTTGTACCACCCGGGCAAGGCTAATGTGGTAGCCGACGCATTGAGTCGCAGGGCGGAGAGTACTCCACTGCGAAATGTATGTTTGAGATTGACCATGATAGCTCCAGTTCTGGACGCCATTCGTGGGGCACAGGCCGAGGCTGTGCATCCGGAGATGCAGAAGAGAGAACGGGTCGTTGGTTTGGTTTCTGAGTTTGTGTCGGATAGTCGAGGGCTTATGACTTATCAGGGCCGGATTTGGGTACCGTTTGTGGGCGGTACGCATACTACATTGATAGAGGAAGCTCATAGATCGGAATTTTCGATCCATCCCGGGGCTACAAAAATGTATTTGGATTTGAGGAAAGAGTATTAGTGGCCTTGTATGAAGAGGGACGTCGCATGGTTTGTCGAGAGGTGTTTGACCTGTCGAAGGGTGAAGGCCGAGCACCAGAGACCGCATGGTAAGTTGCAGCCATTGGAGGTTCCCGAGTGGAAGTGGGAACAGATCACTATGGATTTCATCACCAAATTGCCGAGGACTGCCAGAGGAGTTGATGCAATTTGGGTGATTGTGGATAGGTTGACGAAGAGCGCTCACTTTCTTGCCATCAGTGAGAGTTCTTCGGCGGAGAAGTTGGCGGAGGTTTATGTGAGAGAAGTAGTATCTCGGCATGGGGTGCCGATCTCGATTGTTTCGGACCGTGATGTGCGCTTCACTTCCCGATTCTGGAAGAAATTTCATGAGGAGTTGGGTACTAAGCTGCATTTTAGTATCGCATATCACCCCCAGACAGACGGCCAGAGTGAGCGGACAATTCAGACACTTGAGGACATGCTTCGAGCATGTGTATTGGATTTTGGGGGTAGCTGGGATACGTATTTACCCTTGGCAGAGTTCTCCTACAGTAACAGCCATCATTCGAGCATCGGTATGCCGCCCTTTGAGCTGTTGTATGGTAGGAGGTGTCAGACTCCCATTTGTTGGGGTGAGGTTGGGCAGAGAGTGATGGGCAGTACAGAGATCGTGATTCAGACGACAGAGCAGATACAGCGGGTCAGACAGAGGTTATTGACCACCCAGAGCCGACAAAAGAGTTATGCGGACAGGCGTCGGTCCGAGCTTGAATTTCAGGTCGGCGACTTCGTTCTCCTGAAGGTTTCTCCTTGGAAAGGGGTGATTCGGTTCAGGAAGAGGGGCAAGTTGGGGCCCCGGTTTATAGGTCCATTCCGTGTGATTGCGAGGGTAGGCCGGGTAGCCTATCGGTTGGAGTTGCCAGCAGAGTTGGGACAGATTCACGACACTTTTCATGTGTCGCAGTTGAGGAAGTGTATAGCCGATGAATCGGCAGTGGTTCCGTTATAGGATATTCAGGTAGATGCAAGCCTGAATTATGCCGAAAGACCAGTGGCCATTAGGGATCGGAAGATCAAGGTTTTGAGAAACAAGAGGTACCTCTGGTGTTGGTTCAGTGGCAACACCGGAGGGGATCAGAGATGACCTGGGAACCAGAGCGTATGATGCAGGAGCAGCATCCGGAACTGTTTTTAGAGCGAGACTTCGAGGGCGAAGTCTAGTCCTAGTGGGGGAGAGTTGTAACAGCCGGATTTTTATCAGGTATCTTGTTTATTGTATTTTGTTGATTTGTGAGGGGGACTCAGCGAGTTGGAGCTCAGACTCGCCGAGTAGGGACGCGGATTTGGACGCGGGATCACGCCTGGACTCGGTGAGTCAGCGCTGTGTAATGAAACCCTAATTTCTCGGGTTTGAGACTTATTTAAAGGGCCTAATGGCCGTCATTTGTGCTCACCAGCCCCTTGAGTGAAACCCTAATTGAGTGTGAGCATTTGGAGCTAAGTAGGAGGCCATTATTGACCTTGGAGGTGCCATTGTTGCAAGGAAGGAGAAGAGTTAGCCAAGGGAAAGCAAGAAGGAGCCACTTCTGTGGGTTTGGAGTCCAGAGCATCACTTTTGTGGTAATAAATCCGAGTTACCTTCTTGTTTGTTGTTGTTTATCTAGATTTAGGGTTTGTTGAACCCTTTTATGGCAAGATTTGATGTCCTTTTGGTCCCTTATGAGGTTGGAACCATAGATCTGGACCCTTAGAGGTCCAGGGTGTCCCTTTACCCAAGCTTTTTGGGGATCAATGGAGGCTTTGGATTCGAATCCTCATGCCTTAGGTCAAAAACTCCATTATTGAGCTATAGGGTGTGTTATGAGCACCAAGATAGGAGCTTTACGTGATGAATCAGTCGTGGGAGGCCAGAACTATAGTTTTTGGAAGCAGATCTGACCTTAGAAGCGAGTTTGAGTGGTTGCATGGCATGGACTCGCCGAGTCTGTTCATCCGACTCGGCGAGTAGCTTGAAGATTGCCTTGGGACTGCTCAGCGAGTGGTCCAATCGATTCATGGGTAGACTCAGTGAGTCAGGGTGAGTTGGAGAGGGATGACGAGTGGACTAAGTCAAACTTGGACTCGCCGAGTTGTCCTTGAGACTCGGCGAGTTGAGTCGGGGTGGCCCCGCGATTCATTCAGGTGAAACTCGTCGAGTAAAGGGGGGATACTCGACGTGTAGTAAGAGGATTTCAGAGGGTTGGTGAAAACGTCTAGACTCGCCGAGTCGCCATGGTACTCGCCGAGTCCGGTCAGAGTTGACCGTTGACCGTTGACCAGAGTTAACCTGTGTTGACTTCTTATAGATAGTCAACCTTAGAGATATAAAGTGTTAATTAGAAACATATAATGTTATAGGAGGATTAGAGCTCGGAGGATCGAGCACGAGGGATTTCCAGGATTCGTGAGATACCGAGATACGCGAGGTGAGTCTTCTCACTATACTATATTACCTTGAGTAGGTAACCAGAGTTATGTGATAGAGTATTTGTATGCTATGTATGTTATGTGTTATACTGCATTATTTCTATGTGATTTATGTAGTGCATGTTTATCAGAGCTAGAACCTGAGGGTTCACAGAGTTTGGGTGCACGGACCCACAGAGTTATAGCCTCGAGTGGCTAATATGTGTTATATGTGGTATTTTGGGGAACTCACTAAGCCTTGTGCTTACAGTGTTTGATGTTATTGTTTTAGGTACTAGTGACGACCGCGGGAAGGTGCCGGCTTGATCCGTACACACACACTCGGAGTTTTTTTTATTGTGATCTTGGGATTTTGTATTAACCTATATTGGATAATTAATATGGTTGTTTGATGAATATTAATCGAATTATGTTTTATAAGGAAATCGAAAAATTTGTTTTGAAATTTACGGTGTTACAAGGATCATATAATCCTCTGTTCTCAAGATATCATCCGGACAAATACATGGAACACAGTCATTCTTATTGTCTAGCATTTGTTTATTGGATGTATGATAACTTGGTTCACATTATGGGTTCATGTATGGTTTTGAGAATTCGCTAAAGCACGAATACATAAGGTTTGTACAAGGTTATGTAGGTGTGTTATGGATGCACAAAGGTTTGATAGAGATCAAGGAAAAGTTATGTAAACTTCATGGTGATTGGTTTGATGTGAAAGTCTTAAGATCGACTTAGAAGGTTTGAGTGGATAATGGTTTGTTATCTAGGTATGGTTTCAAGTATAGTTGGGAGGTTTACACTTATATATATATATATATATATATATATATATATATATATATATATATATATATATATATATATATATATGTGTGTGTGTATGTGTGTGTGTGTGGTTTGTTATCTAGGGCCCTTCCCCACACCTCACAAGACCTTGTGGGGAACTTATTTTTTATTATATATGTGAATCACAATTATAGTAACACCTGTCAATGTATCTAGCATTTTTATGTTAGCAACAATCATTAACGGAACACACATATGTTTTTAATATCTTTAGGGTTTAATTTAGAAAACCCTTTTATTGTTATTTTTTAGTTTGTGAATGTTAGAAAGAACAAATAAGAGAGTCCATACCAATGAGAATTGATTTTTTGAAAAAAAACTATATAAAAAATCAAATTCAATAATGTGTAAAACTATTAAAATCTTTAAGAAAATAAAAAATTATCATTAATGAGTTCTATTAAATGATCTAAGATCACAGTATACTACATTAAGTTAATTTAAACAATTCGCTAAAAGATTTGTTTGTTGGTTTGATCAAGTTATAAACAAATCCACCTGCAATTGCCCCGATGAGTGGACCAAATATGTACACCCAAATTCCTTTGTAACTATGGAGTACGATGGCTGGTCCAAGGCTTCTTGCTGGATTCATCGATCCTCCGGATATCGGTCTGAATACAAATAAAAAATAGATTCTCTTAAATGAATTTCATATAATTAAAAATCGATTGTACTGATAAAATAAATTCATTAGAGTTAGAAAGTTACCCTGCTACTAAGACGTTTAGTGTTATAGTCATACCAACTACAATCCCTCCATACTTTTTATTCTGCAAATTTAATTTAAAAAATTATGTTCCTGTTATTTTCCATTAAAAGTATTGTATGTCAAAACAACCATTTTAAATCTTAAAGTTGATATGTACATACTTTATTAAGAAATCTACTGAAAAGTCGTTATGTTTAGATCTCATAATTGATTTAGTCATTATCTTTTTTTAGTCAATTAAATTCCAAAAACCGTCAATTGTATTTATTTTGACTAGCTTACCTGGTAAACAGGTCATCTAACTTTCAAAAATTACACTTTTGGCCCAAATTTTAAATTTTATCACAAATTTGGTTCAAAATTTACACTTTTGGCCTAGATTTTAATTTTTTTTAACAAATTTGGTCCAAAATTACACTTTCACCTAGATTTCAGAATTTTGTTACAAATTCATCATAAATTTGATTTTTTACATTTTTTTCCAAAATTTTGTCTCAAATATGTTTTTTTTATAAAATCATATTTATACAAAAAAACATATTTTCACGTAAAAATCCTTATTTTTCTATATTTTTCTATATAAAAACTTTTTTAACATTTTTGTATGCGAAATACCTAATTATAAAAATATGTATTCATTAACTACGTAAATAAATAGAAATATGTTTTTATAAATAAAAAAGTGAATGTAAACATATATTTTGTAATATATATATATATATATATATATATATATATATATATATATATATATATATATATATAACACCTACTTTATAATAAATGCATTTGTATACAAACACATTTTTATCAAGAAAATTTAGACGAACACGTATTTTTATAAAAATGTATGCAAAAATGTTTATATATACACACACACACACACACAAACAAACACATATTTCGTAGTAAACGTATTTTTATATATGTATGTATCGATATGCACACAAATAGGTGTTTTATACATTTCTTTTATAAAAACGTGTGTTGATACATGTTTATAAATGTTTGTTATTTTTTTTTTATAAAAATGTATTTGTATATATTTTTGTAAAACGTGTATTTATATACAAACACGTATTTTATAACAAACATGTTTGTATACAAATGCATTTATTATAAAATAGGTGTTTATAATAAAAATATATACAAATATGTTTTTATAAAAAATTATATACAAAAACCTATGTGTGCATATAAAATATAAATATATACAAATATGTTTACTATGAAATAGGTGTTTGTATACATTAATTTATAAAATACGTGTTTGTATATATTTTTTTTATAAAAAATGGATTTGTATATATTTATGCACTTAATAAATGCCTAATTTTATAAATACGCATTTTGCATACAAAAATATATTTTTTTTAAAAGTTATATAGAAAAAAGAAGATTTTTAATGTGAAAATATGTTTTTTTTTTTGTATAAATATGATTTTATAAAGCAAAAAAAAAAAAACAAACATTTGAAAATAAAAGGATGTAAAAAAACTAAATTTTGATAAATTTGTAGCAAAATTTTGAAACCTAGGCCAAAAGTGTAAACTTTTGATCAAATTTATAATAAAAATTAAAATATGAGCCAAAAGTGTAAATTTTTGATCAAATTTATAATAAAATTTAAAATATGGGCCAAAAGTGTAGTTTTTGAAAGTTTGATGACCTGTTGACCTTGTAAAAGGTTAAATTCATGGTTCTAAATAACGTTAGGCATGACTTGGCGACAATGTCAAGTCTCAAGCTTTGCCGAGCCATAACGTTTGTAACTCATGACATAAGGCACAAATTTTGTATATATTTAATAAGTTTATATATTTTTTCTACTATTATTAATTTTTATATACATATATGACTCAAGACGGTATTTTGTCAAAATTTGGCGTCAGGTACAAGCGTTGGAGACATGGCACGCCATGGCGAAGCCATGACAATCTTTTTAGAACATGGGTTAAATTGAATATAATTTCCGGTTTTTGAGACTTAGTTGACTAAAAAATAAAAACTAAATTGATTTTAAGACCTAAACATAAGGATTTTTTCGTAGATTTTTCTATTTTATTTTTTATAAAGTAGTAAGTAAAATATATAATAAATAATATGAATACAAAAAGCAAGTTAAAACATGTAAAACTTACATGTTTTCTCACTCATTTTGCTTTTTTAATAGATGAAACATGCCATTTCAAAGTTTATATAAATAAGATTTGAATTTGAGACAAGTTTTACTAATGTGTTTAATTCTCAAAGTTTTTTTTAATAAAACATCAAAGACACATACTTTATTTATAAACTACACATTTTGTCCGATCATGAATTTAGCTTTCAGTCTATGAGTTATGTCATATTTCCACAAACACCTTATATCGTTAGATTATAAATCATTTGATCTATAATCACATTATAATATACTAATTAAAAAAAATTATTATGAAAAATGAAAAATATATTAATCCTCTAATTTCAATCCTAGACCTAAATAACTTTAATTTTAAAGGAGAAAAATATTGTTAAAAAAGGAGAGAAAAATTAATTAGTTCGTCCTCGTTTCAAATACAAGTATATGTTTACTTAGAAAAAAGGTTACAAATGATACATACCGCCCTATGATCATTAGTGGCACCCGAAACAATGAACATCATGATGAAAGTAATAATGATCTCGACAACAAACGATTGCATGATTGAGCCAGATGGTCTAGTTCCAAAAAAAGCTTTCGGGTTTATGTCTATAATCAACACCACTGTCCCGCTAGCCAGAGTTGCTCCCAAAATTTGTGATACTATATAAAAGAACACCTACATAATGTGGAACATAAAACATTTGTGGACAAATGTAGAGTTTGAGTTAATTTTCAAAGGTGTGCAAGTGTAAAACTAAACAAGAAAAGTGCATTCGTTCATTACCTCCTTAAAAGGAAACAAACCCAAGAGAGCGAAGGCAATGGTGACAACAGGATTGAAGTGGGCGGATACATGACCAAGGGAGTAAATCATAGCCATGACGATTAGTCCCCATGTTAGACATATTCCAGGAAAAGTGATTGTGCCACCATAAAGCTTATTCACCACTATCGACCCACTACCAGCAAACATAATAATATACATTCCAATAAACTCAGCTAATACCTGTATATGTAACACAACAACTGAGCCAAAAAAGTATATCTAAACACGTAGATGCATTATATTGTTTGTATTCAAGATTATTAAACATACCCTTTGTGTCAAATCAATCAGAGGATTCGAGGAAAGGGCCAAATTAGAACTAAAGACCACATCGCCTTTCTCCACTGCTGAGACATTTGATTCATCAATAATATCACTCGGAAGTTCCATAATCCAAGATAACTTACCCTGTAACTAAACAAATGAGAAAAAAGTTGATAAAGTGAATAAAGGGTTGTTGGTTGATGATGTTTATAGTGAGGCCGAGTCTTATGTTACTTTATTTACCATGATTAGTTTTAACCTATTTTTGGAAACTTAAAAGGCGATTGGCCAATAATGTCGTTGTTTATCATGAAGTCAACATGGCATATTTGTTTTGTGTTTTTTTACAATTGTTATTAATGTGGCATAACTTACAGTTATTTGGAATGAAAAGCTTTTATGATTACCACCAATATCAGAAGTGGCTTGAGTAGCGACTCCCCAGTCCCCACAATCTCCTGATCCTTGATGTTCAATTTAATTTGTATCTCAAGATACGGATTTATTGACAGATGATTAAAAGTTTATGTATTTTGATTGATAATGCAAAATTTTTCCAACCCAAATCAATTAAAATATACATAAATTAATTTAAAAAAATGCAATGCAAGACACCGATCTAAATCGGTCACCCAATCAAAGAGTTTGTTCACATGTTTTCGTTGTATACTTGTATCGGTATCTTTATCTTATGTTTTTCAACTTATAAATTATGCTTAATATTTATTAATAAAAAAAAATATATTTTTTCTCCACAAATAAAGATTAATATTAATATATTTTTTTACTTTTTAGATTTAAAAAATAATAAAAGTTTATTTTTTTTGCAATGAAAATATATTTAACAATCCTGCAAAAAAAGATTATAAGTAATAACATTTTAACAAAAAAATGTTGAGATAATTTAGACTGTTTACTTAATAGGATTCGATTAATTGGTTTGGATTTTTAACCGATTTTGTATCGACCCGACTCAAATCAAGCAATTGAATTTGATCCTTATGATCAGCTCTACCGCCAACTCCAATAGAGCAACCTTTTGGTGTTTCATAGCTCCAATTAACCTTTATTTTTATCACCAACAAAATAACTTTGATGAATAGTAACACGTCATTTTGGTAATATACTTTTAGTTTACACTAAAAATATCAAACTTTATTTTATACATAAATTACTAGATAATTGATATGAATTTTTTAATATATTATTATAATCTAACTGAATGCTTTTAAAACGATCAAAATATTAAATATGATACATCTAAACTTTAGTTATTCACAAAAGATCATGGGCTTTTTTCTTGAAGAACTAACATAATGGGTTTGTTGTTGTTGTTGTTGATGTATTTAAAATTTATTGATTTTATTTTTGCAAACTTCTATAATATAATTTTTTAGAAATTAAGAAATCAGTAACTACATATCATAACTGTTATACTTTAATAATATAAATATATTACTATAAAGATGGAAGGAGTGGAGTAAAAGGGAGAAGAGCAGGTTATACCGTTATATGAGTTTGATCATAAAAAAGAAAAAGATTGATTGACTTGGGGGTTGGAGAGAGAGAATGAGAGAAATATATGGGGATGTGTGGGTCGTCTAACCTGAACAAAGAAAGAAACATGGAAAAAGTGGAAGAAAATAAGGTTGAGTTGGTTGGTTGGACACAAAATTGGTGGGAATATCATTCTCTTCTTCATGGGACTCACGGTACTAGAGGGTTAAATGACAAACACCTTCCACCCTAAGAGTATAATATTTATTTATCAAAATATTAAATATATGTCTTACTTTGATGTTTTTATATTATAGTTAAAGTTAAAATAATGCTAAAAAATTATTATTTCAATGTTATTTTTGTAACAAGGCCGGAACCGTAGTGAGATCAACTCAATTCTAGGCTAATATAGTAATTTATTTGATTTGTTTGGTTAGAGAGGTCAATAAGAAATTGAGGAAAAGAAGACTATGATGGTTCAGACGTGTTTATAAAGACACAACCGAGGGCCACGACAAGGAGGATGTAGGCGGTTATGGTTTATGGTAAAAGGATGAAAGGATGTCCAAAGAAGAAAAGTGAGAAGATAATGTGAGGATGGATTTGAAGGAGTTTTCTATTATCAATGACATGATCTCAAATAAAAGGGTGTGGAAACATATAATTAGTAGATTACAAGTAATCAATTAGTATAAGAATAAACTAAAAACTAGATCTGTGTCCTTTTTTTCTCATTGTTTGTGCTTGATGCTTGATCATGATGACCTTATTACCTGACATTTATAGCCATAAAGTTATTGAATTTATCAAGCTTAGGCCCTTCTCGTTGGCCTAAAACTCTCCCTTAGCTTAGTTTTGGCATTTAATACCTTGCATGCACGTAAAGTTTGCAACTTTACGTGGAATTTGTGTCTTAGGAAGCTAGATCTACAATTTGGAGCTTTAGGGTAGCTTAAAAACGTCTAAATGAAAAATAAATTGAAGGGACTCAACGAGTTGCATGGTCAACTCGACGAGTAATATGAAGATTGGTCATGGTTGGTTTTTGCATGGACTCGGTGAGTCAGCGAGATGACTCGACGAGTCAGTTAGGGTTTTCCCGACATTCGGACACCGCATGGACTCAACGAGTTGTCTGGAAACTCGGCAAGTCAACTAGGGTTTTCGAGATTTCTCAAGTTCTGGAGGGACTCGACGAGTCAGTAGGATACACTCGAAGAGTTAGGTCAACGTGGTATGTTGACCTTAACTGTTGACTTTGACTTTGACCAAGGGTTAACCAATTCGACTTTTGGGGGTATTTTAGTAATTTGGGAATTTATGGAGGTGGATCATTGGTGGATGTAGGTGTTTGAGTTGGAGATGTATTTGGAGGAGTCTGACATTATCATCCCTAGCTACTTGTGTGTAACGCCCGTAGATCTGGGCTAGTCAATTTAGAGATAATAGGGGTCGAAAACGACTTTTCGACAAAAGATTATCTATAATAAATAATCTTAATCAAGTTGTATAATATGTATCAAGGGTTTCGTACATATAAATAACGCTAAAATCCGAGTTATAACGAAGAAGTTATGGCCCGTCGAAGTTTTTCGGTAAAACCGGCACGGCACCGGGAGACGTAAATAGTGAATTTAAGATAGAAAACTTTTTAGAGTTAGGGATCTAAATGAAATTTGTATAATACGTCTCCACCTACGCGTGGATATAAAGAACGTCAAAAACAGAGTTCGTATGCAAAAGTTATGGCATTCCGAAGATTTAGCTTTTAAAAACCCTAAACTAGCTAATTCACGACTTGATAATTATGACGCTCACGAAATTCTGTCATAATTCGGAATCTAGAAGCTGCGAGAGGATAAGATCCAATTCACGACGTAATAATTATGACGCTCATAACATTCTGTCATAATTTGGAATCTAGAAGCTGCGAGAGAATAAGATCCAATTCATGACGTGAGCTTTATGACACTCACGAAGTGAAGTGTCATGGCCACCATCCGAAGCTAGAGACGCAAATGGCAAGTCTGCAGAGTGAATGATGAGATTCACGACGTGAGTGTCATAAAAACTTACTATAAATAGCATGCGAGCCATTCCGAAAATCTCACACCTTTCTTCATTTCTTCTCTCTAAACTTTCTCTCTCTAAGGGTTTTAACCCTCCCCTAAGCCTAGGTGATCCCCTAGCACCCTAAGGAAGCCCCGAAGCTCCCGGAGTCCCGAGAAAAAGAGTCTTTCGGTTTCAAAACGCTGCTCCAAATAAAGCCCTTTAAAAGCCGTTGTAAGTGAGCTACGCTTACGCAATTTTTAATATAGTTTTCAAATAATTATAGTAATGTTATTAGGTCCTTCAAATAATTATTTGGGCTATTATTATGAGTTATATTGAGTGTTATTTAACGCTTATATAATAATAATAATAATAATAATAATAATAATAATAGCTAGACTATTAATTAGTCACGGTTGACGTTAGACTAAACCCTAGTGGAATTGTACTAGGTTTTATCGAAGGAAAATTGTTTTGAGAGTATCGAAGCGTTGTCCGAGTGCTGAATCACCACCTACTCAAGTGAGTGTATAGTCACTTTCACCTTACACATATATATGAAGTATTTTCTTTTAAATACGTGCTATGTGTAATTATATTAATTGTTTAATTAAGGTGATTGTTGAATAGATGTTTTATACAAGTTTTAAACTGTATATGTATTTTTATCTACAAATATGTTGGGTAAAACATGGTAGATGAATTAGATGATGTGTGATGAAATAAAAGGTGATGAGAGGTATCGATGTTTAAGATAATCTTGTCATCTAGCAGAGTATAGACAACGGCCACATACTATTTTAGATAGTCCAGTGGAATGTTAGCAGACTTGTAATCGGTAGGTATGTTTGAACTATATGTTCATAAGGTGTTCTTGAACTATATGTTCATTAGGTGTTTTTGAACTATGTGTTCATCCGTTAGTTCTTCTTTTTGACACTATTACATGTCGGGGTATGGGAGCGTACGGGAGTACTTTATTAGTATTTTCCCTATACCTTTATTTTGAAGAGATTTGGAGTCTTTGTTTCTTTTATGAAGTGATCGGACGAGCTTCATGAGTCAGTGTTTCCATTCTCAATGCCGGATAGAAGTGAGTCTGTGGGTTATATACCTCATGATATTCAGACCACAACCTAGGCATTAGTCAGTGTTTCCATTCTCGATGCCGGATAGGAGTGAGTCTGGGGGTTATATACCTCACGATATTCAGACCACAGCCTAGGCATTAGTCAGTGTTTCCATTGCTGGATAGGGTGCGTTTAGGGGTTATATACCTCATGATATTCAGACCACAACCTAAGCATTAATAATTATCCCTGACTTAATTGTCTGGTGGTCCTTTTTTTTACGAAAAAAGGTCTGTGGTTAAACTTATTCCATTCATTTGATGTCTTCTTCGATCCTCGTTTGCTGCTAGGGAATTTCCGAATCAGTTTCGTTAGTTGGTTGTTCATATCGATCCTTTAGGCTAAATTGTGACATCCCCATTTTCACGGCCAGAAAAGACCGATTTGTTTATGCTTTGTTTTATAAAATCAGAGTAATCTTTTAAAGAAAACGGTTGCGGAATTTGTTTCCGAAACAAGATATGATAATAACTTATCAAAACATTTCTCAAAGAGAATGTATTTTCATTTAATAATAAAACCTCGGGATGTCATGTTCCGATACAGACATATAAGCATAAACAGAACTTACATTCAATTACACTAATGATTTATATCTCCTTTAAATCTCTCTGTGAAATACGTCTTCGTATCGATACATGTGATACAAAGAAAACTGAGTGGGTCAGGCTTGTGAGCCTGGTGAGCATATAAGGTTTTCATCCCACAATGTTATATCATATATTTATAAATATAGAACATTCAAACTTGTACAATTTCACCATATAAAGGCAACTCTCATCCCACCCCCATCGATCCTCACAACGACACGATCTAAACTCTCGTATCTAAAATTTTCCTCTTTACCTAATCCCTACTCACGGATCTAAAACTATCCTCTTCACCAATCCATACTCACGGATCTAAAACTAACCTTTTTCACCTGATCCATACTCACAAATCTAAAACTACCTGATCCATACTCACGCATCTAAAACTAACCTCCTGATCTGATCCATACTCCCGGATCAATAATTGTACCCAATCCATACTCCCGGAATAAGGACAATTAACTATACCCTAATCCTGATCTGATCCATACTCCCAGACTAGGGACAATTAACTTAGTGTTAATCCATACTCCCGGACTAATAACAAGTTTTATCTCTTTACCTGATCCATACTCCCGGATCTAAAACTAACCTCTTGGTCTAATCCATACTCCGCTGAATATCTAGATCAACAACAACAACATCGGGGCCTCTCATCTGTTTATCACACATCAACTATCTACCCATGTTCTACCCAACATATTAGTAGATAAAAATATATATTTTTATACATAGTTTAAAACTTGTATAGCATTCTCATTCAATACCTATTCCACATAACAGATGAGGCACACCCACATAACACGTATTTCATAGAGAATAAATCAGATCTATGAGATAGAAAAAAATGAATATACATTCACACACATAACAACAAAATTATACATATAACACGTATTTCGTATAAAATACTTCATAATTATGCGTTAGAAGAAAGTAACCACACACTCACTTGATTAGAAGATGATCGGACAGCACTACGACTTGTAGAAGTAGTATTCTTCGATGAAACCGGGATCACTTCACACACCGGGTTTCTCGCGGGCAGAGCTTCGGCTCGGAAACTCTTTTCTTCTCGGGATCTTCGGGCATCAGGACTTGCTTCAGGTCTCGGGGTTGATACCGGGGCTTCGGGGGTACTTATTTGCACGTAAATCGATGTAATATGGGAGAGATATGAGAGAATGAGCAACCAAACTCGGCTGGCCCTTCAAATCTATTTATAGGGCAAAACTGGCCCTTGCCACGTCGTGGAACCTTTTACCACGTCGTGGGCTTGATCGTCACTGCATGCGTCATCCCAAGTTGCATCTGGGGGACTCCTGGAGGTGTCAGGAGACTTGCCACGTCATGGCACTGCTTGCCACGTCGTGGTCTCTAACAGTTTTGGGGTTTCGCGCCCCGAACTTCAGAAATTCATAACTTTCGCATAAGAACTCCGTTTTCGACGTTCTTTATATCGACGCGAAGGTGAGATTATGCTCTACAACTCTCGTTTAGACTCCATTGGCTAATTTTGACTTTATTTTTAATATATTATAATTATATTACTTATATAATATCTTTAGTAGGTCGGGACAGGAAAACTCCGTTCGAAATTCATAACTCTTTCATCTGAACTCCGTTTTCATCTGTCTTTTTATTGTTGGACTACTATCGAAGAAATCTTCGACTCTAGTTTAGATCACTAAGGATAGATATCTATCTACCTCAAATTCACTATTTACGTCGCGCTGGGTCGCGTTGGGTCATGCCGGTTCTGTCGCGAAACTTCGACAGGTCATAACTTCTTCGTTATAACTCGGATTTTGGCGTTCTTTATATGCACGGAAACCTTATGACATATACTAAAACTTGGTTAAGATTAATCCTTATAAATAATATTCCATCAAAAAGTCATTTTTGATGCTTATCATCTCTAAATTGACTAGCCCGGATCAAGGTTGCAAAAATCGCTCGACGTTAGCTAGTCGGTGGACTGGGGTCAAGGGATTAATCGGCTAGGTGGAGATTAATCGGGGGATTAATCGGGTACCATTAATTGCTAATTTGTTGAATTTTAGAAAAAAGAATATGACTAATATCATATCAAAGCTCGTAAATACCACTAATATGATAACAAAATAGGTTAATATGATTAATACAACACTAATCATGCCTCAAATAGTTTCCATTGAGATAAAATTTCTTCAAAATGTTAAAATTTCATCGTTTTATAATGACTCACTCATTATGTATGCAAGGATTAAACGTTAGGCGCCCTCTAATCGGTCGAGTAGCGCCTAGGGATTAATCGGAGATTAATGGGGACCTAGTCGGGATTTTAACAACAGTGGCCCGGATCTACGGGCGTTACAATTATCTCCTCCTTAGGATGATTACGTCCCGGAATCATCAATGAAATAGGACTTGCATAATGATTCCATACGTTATTTCTTCATCCTAGGTAATAACCGTAACTTTTATGTTTCCTCGAAAGAGTATTTAACTCTATGGCTTTCTTGACCGCAGAAGATGCCAAATCTTGCATCTGCTTATCGTACTATGTTGTACTTTCAATCGTAACCTTCAAGTTACCAAATAAGTCCTTATTGTGGACTCCTTCTTCTTCTCAGGATAATTACTTTCATTTATCTATTGTAACAAACCGATGGGTCGTGCTCTATTGACCTCTCATCGCACGATGCGACGCTTAGACTCAGTCTTTAATAAAGTTAAATCCCATAATGGAATATACCTTTCTTCATATTCTAATGTGATATAATCACATTTCAGCATGTAGCATTTCTACCTGCAAACTTCTTTTAACAACGAGCGCGACACTATCAATCGCATTAACTTCAACCTTCTGAATTAAGTTGGATGTTACATCTAACTTGGTCCTCTAGACCACGTAACATAATCCTCGTAGTCAAACTCAAATTTAAATATGACCACTAGGGTCGAAACAAGAAACATCTTACTAGTCGTTACCGAAACAATGGTAATGACATACCGGAATAAAATGGAATCAATTACTAGCTTCTTGGTAACCTTGTGACTTTCCCTGATCCAAGTGCGAGTCATGTGCTTCCGGTAGTATATGCATCTACTACCTTTCACACCTACTCATACTTGTCCCAAGTATTGTCTCGCAGTCGACCAAGTCACCATACAAGAAAATTAGACAATCATTCAACACATCAGTTAGCAAAACTAGGGTTTATATTACTTTCTTGAAACTATTACAACAAAGTTCAAGTTCACCCTATACTATGCCTCTAATAGGCTACACTTCCTGATACAGACTTTATATATTGACATGAAGTCTTCATCCTTGAATCCTCGCATTGTTTTCTGCTTCGTCGAGGATCATGTGGAATCCTCTTGGCTTTGGTGGTGCATTTGGCCTTATAGCCTCTTCTCTTCTTGGGCAGTTTTGCTTGAAGTGCCCTTCTTCGCCACACTTAAAGCAGACTTCTCTTTTGGTTGGGCATTTGCTGGCGTAATGACCAGTCTTTCCGCATTTAAAGCAAGTCATTTCTTTAGAGAATTCCCCAATGTGCTTCCTTTTGCACTTGTCACACCATTGTACTCCTTCCTCGAGCTTCTTCGAATCAAACTTCGAAAATTTTCTCTTGTCATTGGACCTTGAAGATCCTTCCATCTTTCTTTTCTCGCCCACCTCATTTCTCTCCAGACCCCTTTCCTTTAACTGGGTCTCCATATTTTTAGCTGCTCGGACTGTTGTCTTTAAAGTAGTTGCCATCTTGACCGTTGGGCCAAAGTCGACAGGCAGTCCATTTGCGACCCTCTCAATTTTTGAGAGTTCAGTTGGCACTAAGTATGGAAATAACTTCATCTTTTCGGTAAATGTCGTAGCATAATCATCAATGCTCAATTTACCTTTCTTCAGGTTTTGGAATTCATTGTTCAAATCAATCAGATCTATCTCTGAGCAGTACTGCATCTTTAACTGCTCCAGGAATGATTCCCAACACATCCTCAGGGCTTCCCCTCAAGGCATCATATTTGTCAGTAACTTCCACCAGCTCAAGACTCCGGTCTTCAGTTTTCTAACTACAAAGACAGTCTTCTGTTTGTTGCTACAGTCGCAACTCTCAAACACCATCTCCATTTCGGAGATCCAGTCCATAATCTCAACAGGCTTTGGGCTGCCAGAAAGACTTGGTGGCTTGGCGCCCAAGAAATTTTTGTACATACGCCCATCACTGTTTCTTTCCATTTCCGGGTCATTCCTTTCTACTACTAGGGGTTCTACTCGTCCAACCATCCCACTGTATTTACCTCCCTCCAAATGCCCTCCATTCACTTCAGGCTCTTCCACTCGAAGTGACACTTCCTCACGATTCTGTTGGAGTAATCTCCTTGTCTTCTCCATTTGGCGATCCAACATCATCTGTATCATTGCTTGCACCCCAGCCATCATCATTGGCTCTGGTGTTGCTGCTACAACAGGTGCTTGCTCAACCACAGATGGTTGATTAATGTCTTCATTCACATTTCCAACTCCACTTCTGGTTCTTACCATTTTTGATCTACACACCAAATAAGGTGAATTCAAATCCTCAATCACGATAGATAATTAAATCATCCTTATTACTCCGAAATGTTTACATGCTAGTTCTAATATCGTAGTCGTACGCTTAGAATCCTAAACACATAAGGTCTCCAGATCCGGTCGGCAACAGACCATAGATCCGAACAAATAATAGCATCAATATAGCTATCACACAAAACATTTAGCACATAAAAGCATTTTAGGCATCATTCCTAAAATAAACTAGTGCTTGTGTCAATTTAGGTGTACCACCTAACATATTTTAGACACACTCATCACAATCATTACATAGTATTCTAAGGTTAAGTCTAGAAATTTCCTAAAGTTTCCTAGTTCGCTTAAACTAATGCTCTGATACCAACTGTGACATCCCCATTTTCAAGGCCAGAAAAGACCGATTTGTTTATGCTTTGTTTTATAAAATCAAAGTAATCGTTTAAAGAAAACGGTTGCGGAATTTGTTCCCGAAACAAGATATGATAATAACTTATCAAAACATTTCTCAAAGAGAATGTATTTTCATTTAATAATAAAACCTCGGGATGTCATTTTGGAATAGTGTCTAAGGCTGCAACTATATTAGGTAACTATTTGACCCGGTTGTGCATGGTCCTTTTGGGTTGCCTTCACCATAGCAACTTGATAGGATGATTTACAATGAGAGAAGAAATATTATTGGTATATTATGAGAATAATATAAGGAATAATAATATTGTTATTTGATTAATATAAGTCATAAATTAATTAGGAATTAATTTGGTGACTTAAAGAGATTAATTAAATAAAGGGGTATAAACTGTCAATTGAATGATAGTTGTACTTTGGGCTATTATCCCTTACGGATAAGGGGTGAACGGTTTGGGGACTTAAGATAAGTCTAGAATTCGTCCAAGGCTTATCATTAAGGTATTGGATAGCTTAGGTCCTAAGTTATCCAATTAGGGTTTAAGGGTGAAACCCTAGGAGCCTCATGAGTATAAATATACCCTTGGGGTCAAGGAAATCGGCATTCATGCTTGAGAAGAAACCCTGGCCGAATTCCTCCTCTCTCCTCTCTCTGTATAATCATCTGCTTGCTAGTTGGTGTTTTTAAGCCATTAGAGGAGTGACATTTGTGACTCTAAAGCTCCAAGGATAAGAAGATTCAAGCAAGTGATTCAAGGTAATCCTCTAAATCTGATTTCTTATTGTTATTATACTAGAATTACCATTAGAATTCTTGGATACAATGCATGTTCAACTAGAGAAACCTAGATCCAAGCATTAGGGTTTGTATGTGCACATAGGAATGTTCTTATGGCTAAAACCCATCAGTGGTATCAGAGACTTGATTGGTTTCTATTGAATTGATGCATTGGTTGCTTGGTTGTTAAGTGCTAAATTTGATTTTTGTCCACCTGCTTGATGAACTCGGTGAGTTCCATAGTGGACTCGGCGAGTAGGCCTCGACTCGGCGAGTCCATTGTGGTACTCGGCGAGTTCGAGCGTCAGGAAGAGCTAATTTCGGGATTTATTGCTGTTTATCTTATGGAAACTTGCCTTTATCTTAATGGGTCAATATAAATCCGATTTATATATATATATATATATATATATATATATATATATATATATATATATATGAGTATATCCTTGACCTAATTAAAGATAATGACCATTTAATGGAATAATAATTTCCTTATATGATAATTGATTAATTATTTTAATTAAATTGGTAAATTGTTTTGCAACAAACATCAAATATGGATAATTATGAAATTAAATGGTTAATTTAAATTATTTGCTATTTGATTCCTTGTGTTTTATAAAGTTTAAAACTAATCCTCAAGTTTTGAAATTAAGTTTTGTGATCAAAAGTTTAAATTGGACAATTTAAATTTCAAACCCTAGAATTTTACCAGTTTAAAATTCAACACTATACTTTATATGATCACAAGCTTAATATATATGTATAATTAAAATGCTAGTCTTACCGTTAGTAGGCCTCATTCATGAAGCCGGTCTATAAGGTGGGTATAAGGTTGCTGCCTATAAAATGGCCCTTAATGGGTGTACACTCACACCCACCACATGCTTGATCGGTGGAGGGTCGTGTTGGGTTATGAGCATTCTAACACTCCTAAGTGTACATGCAACCCTAAATACCTTGGATCTATGTTTTCTCTATTATACATGCAAATATGAACATCCAAGGTATTATCCTAATCTAGCATACAAAATAATGGATATAACAAGATAGAATACATACCTCTTTGATAGTGCTTGTCTTCATGAAGCTTGAGTGCTTAGTGCCCCAAGTGTGACACCTCAAATGGTTCACACAACACCATAAGCACTTGGAATAACTTAGAGAGAAATTAGAACACTTCATGAAATTGTGTAGCCCTCATACATACACATAGTGTTAGTCATAGTCACGATTTCTTGAGCCATGGGTTTCTTTTATATGGTGGCTATTAGGGTTACACCATGTAACTCATGACTTTACCCATTCCTTATGCTCCATCGGTTTTAACCTCCATGGAGTATCCATGGGTCACCCCATGGACTTAGTCCAACATAAGGAATCTTGGATCACAAGCCCACATATATAAGAATGAATGATTTACACAATCAACCCATATATTTAATTAGTCTTCTTTTGATCACTTAATTAATTCTAGATTAATTCTTGATCAATACTAATTAAATAATCTCATTATTCTTATTATTAATATACTAGAACTTATAATATATTAATAACCGTAAGTGTCTTATTTCTCTCATTATAGTCTATCCAAGTGCATGATGCCATGCAACCCAAATGGACCATGTCGGGTCGGGTCAAGTCTTACCAATTATAGTTATGGACTTAGACATTAATCCAACAGTCTCCCACTTGGATAAGTCTAAAACTATTATTGTGTATGACTTCAGGAACCAACTAGCAATCGTAGCTCTCAAAAGCTTCTGTCGAACTCTGACCTTGTAGATGAACTCTGATCTTTATCAACGACTTGTCCATTAGATAAGGGATCGTATATTCCTCCATTCTAGATACCATATGGACTGAGACATGGATTATAATCATTCTCTCTGTCCATTAGTTGTTTCCCGATTTCCGATTTATGACGACTGACTAATTGAACAAATCAAATCAGTCCTGGCCCGGCCGAGCACTTCCGTTTGTCATCATCAAATCATCGAGGGGCCCACAGATATCGCTTTCATCCCGAAGGTAAAAGGAATGGATAAACTTCGACTCATATGGCTTGTTCTACTACTTGTTGAATCATACACAAAGACACGTTTTATAGCACCGAGTTACCAAATGCAGTTTCGTGCAATCAATGTACAACCAACTCATAGTAACAACTCATATCTCTAGGTTTGAAGAATATAAGATATTATCGTCTCATGATCACTCGTGATAAAATCCATGAAGTGATTCCAATGAGCGCGGGTTGAATCCAATACTCAGAACTTATGAGCACTCATGAGTGTTGTAGCCCTTTGTCCAACAACTTAGACCTCTACAAGCCAACCCATGACAGTCTTAATTCATATCTACTTCCAACATATGACCGACTGTGGATGGTTTGAATAACTTAGTCATTCCGGAAGAATAACCTAGTTTATTCGGGAAGTCAAAACATGCAAAGTGAAACACAATAATAATTGAATCCAATATGGTCTCAGAACTTATGAATATAAATAAAACTCCTTTTATTTATCACCATATGATTACACATTATTCATTGTATATTGTTTCAGCTATCAACATTATTCTTGAATTTGAAACAATAGTTGTCCCATGCTCCAAGCATGCACACTATGTTTTCTAAACAATAGTCATGCCATACACCAAGTATGCATACTATGTTTGTCTATGATCTTTACCTTGTGAACTAGATCAATTGAACATAACTTCAATGATTCTCTTTTCACACTCCCAAATCCTTACTGCAAATGCAAGAATTCCAAATTCATGTCATTTACTGAAATCTGTTAGATTCTAAACTTATATGCATCAATCCTCTTGTAATGATTATGCACAAGGTCAGAAAGACTTAACAACAATCATTACAGAGCATTCCAAAGAAGATCAAGTCCTTGGAACCATCCTTCTTGCATTAAGTTTCCTTAATCTTACACAGATTGAAAAAATTCTAACTTTGAAACATTTCCAGATTCCATTTTGACTATCACTTCTGAACAAGAGTTGCCTCCTTACAGATTATGTCAATATGGTCCTTCCAGAATTATCACTATACTTCCAATTGTCCTTGAGCAACCAATCTTTGGTAAACCTTAGATTGTCCTCGACAATTGTTTAATCCTTTTAGTCATATCCAGTTCTAAACCTTTTCCCTTCTTAATGCCCTAGGCATTTGGAAAATTTTAGAAAGGATGAATATAGCACATGTAATCGATCCTATATCCGAAGCATATGGGACACGATTCATGACGTCTCACATAAAGACTAAACCAGTCTTTTGCTATAACATTTCCATTTCTATTTGCCAAGTTCTCATAATTCAGATTATGAAAAGGGATGCCGTAATCATAATTGAATTTAAGAACGCAAATAATTGACCCATATACAGAATTTCCTTATGTTGAGCCATTCCAACATGAAATTCATATATATCCTTGACTAAATGATTAAAACCTCACGATCTAAGCTTATAGATTTGAGATGAAGTATAATTTCCTCTCCCTTAATTATAGCAAAACAACTCTTTCCCAGTTGAAACTTTTGTTTTCTATAATTAACATTGCTAGCTTGCAATACTTATCGTAATTATCATGCTCCCACTAACATGATGATTATTAGCATAACACTTATGCTCCCACTAGCTTTGACATATACTCAGAAAGCTCGACTTCTAGAAATCAATACTTTATTGACTTTCTTACCAAAGTTCAGATTTCTGATACTAGATTGTTTTGATAAGACTTTATCAAAAACATACACCTTCCCTTAGATAGCTCATGGGTATGTCAAAACAATTTTAAGAACTATGAAAAGGGATGCCGTAATCATAGTCTTGATCGTTTTGACCTTTTCCATTTCTCACAAGTCCAAGTTAGTGTGCCGGTAAACCACACACGCTCCACTAACGACTTTGAGAATGCAAATATCACAATTGCTATCTAACTAAAATCTACTTAGTCAAAGTGTTTCCTCACCATCATTTTCATGAATCGGAGAGAAACCTTATGACACTTAGATTTAATGGTGTATGTGTTCTTATCCATGTGAATTGTCAAAACCATAGTCACAAGACAAGGATAATGACAAATCCAAACTCATATGGACTGAACTCAATCTTAATTTCTTGCCACCTGGCAGCACAAGGGCCTACCATTGCTTCCAAGTTGTTGTGCAACACATTGAGAACTCTAAGAACTCATATGTGAAGCCAACTTTAACTAGAATGGGCACAGAATATGTCAACACGATAGGTTATAAACCTAAAGTCGTGTGCTAGTGAAGAACTTCAGGTTTCATTCTTGATTAGTTCTTGAGAATTTCAAGACCTTTAAGACTCCCACTGTCCTCTTGACCTATAAGACTCCCTTGTCGAACATCCAATAGATAGTGCGGATTCTAATCAAGACAAACACTTCACACAATTGGCCGAAGTTGGTCTTTGTTTTATCCAAAACATCACAACTTACCAATTTCAAATGTACAAGAGTAGAAGACTTTTACTCTTACATTTGTCAAGTGTTTTAAACCTTCTTTAAGGCATGTCACTCAAATTACAATCTTGGAGTATGACTCTAAGACTTGTATTGGAACGAAGTATGACTCATCTTCTTGATTTAACCATTTCAACAATTCAAGATCCCTTCTTCTTAGTCATAAGAATGAACTAAGACTTCCTTAGAGAACTAATTTTGATATGGTTTCTTAATCATTGAGATGATCACAAAGCTAATACTAAAGTACTCTCCCATCTTTTCAGATTTGAGAAACTTTTATCCTTCTGCCTAATTTGATTCTTCTTATCCGCTCTGCTATGCATTGGAACCTTTTCCAATGTCTCAGAGTTACACTTAAGCTTGTAAGTATAATCATATTTACTGAGCTTTAGTAAACTATGACGAATAGCCTTACATCTTTTGTGGTGGACTTAATCAGTGTACATGACTATGTACTCGATCCCTTAGTCCATTACTTGACTCACACATCCATGTGAACAAATAATTAGTCTTAATTTTTCCAATACTTGAAAGTTCTCATTCATCATGCTATAGAATTTGCATGATTCCAAGTCCCGGTCCAATTGAGACTTTGGATGATGAGAATCTTTCCTTATTTGGTAAATTTAGACATTACCACAAATGAAAGAATCAATTTCATATTTCCACTTTTGCTATTAATGGAATCATATAAGCAACAATTTTTCCTCAAATGCCATTGTAAGGATATAAAAACTTTCTTTTATTTTAAAACTATGCGGAAAAACTTATCCTTACAACCCATATGAAAAACTTGTTGTTATCTATTCCTTAGCAATATCTCATAACTCCTAAGAAGTAGCTCAAGAATCCGATTTTCAAACTACGCGATAGAAATCCATCTATGCGATCAGATTCAGCATAATCTTACTTTTAAGTTCCTTTACTTTTCTTTGATTCTTAAAACATTACCATGTGACCCAGTCACATCATGTATCCGGAATCTCAGAATAGAAACTTAACAGAGTTAGATTAGTGGACTTTACCTGAAGTAGAGTCAATCATATTGACTTTAACATCCTTAGGTAAACTTGGCAGCTTCGCAACTAATGACCCTTCCTTTGGCAATATAAACATATGGACCCTTTGATAATGGTACACAGGACTATCACAGACTTAGCTTTTCTCTTTACCATTTGTTCAACCGAGTTGACTATGGCCGATCCCTTTCCATTGGGAAGAGAATGCTTTTTTTCTGTATTTCCAGTGTCACCATTGTCAATGTCCATAAAGTTTCAGGAAGTTGATCTTAACATTAGATGAGATCATTAAGGGTCTTGTCATAGTCTATTTCATAGGTGTCCCAAAGGAACTCACTATGTGACTTAGAAAGTGATTGAACCACCAACTTTCTCAAGACTTTGACACCCAACTCTCCCGGCTTGTCAATATGTGACTACATCTCCAAGATGTGACCACACCAAGACCTTTACTTGCGAATAGGGCTCGAGTGACTTTAAACTTTTAAAGAACTTGTGGGGTAGGGAGAATAATTTGGAGGAGGTGAAAGAAGTATGAAATCCATGGGACATCATCTTCATTTAGGAAAGCTTGTTTCAAGAGATTTGGGAAGATCATAAATGTCTAATCCAGACATGTTATGGGAGATATTCAAGATAGTTGATCTTTGAGTCCTTAATATGCCACCCAATATGAAAATATTAAGGCTAGGACCCAACAAACTATTTTATAACTTAGAAGAGGTATGCCGTAATCCAAGCTATAAAACAATTTGAAGGTAGGTGAATGACGATTCACCAATTTCCACCAAGATAAACGAAATGAATTATTAGGTTTTAATTGGTTTTGAAACTCCTAGATCTTTTGAGATTCATTGAACTGTTCAATGGCATGTTTCAATCTCGAGTGTGCCCTTCAGGTTTTGTGACTGGGATGTCGAGGATCACAAAACAAGGTGTGAAGTAACCATGCAAATTACTGGGTACCCTTAAGTGTTTATCCCTCAATCGATGTGCCGGTTAACCACACACGCTCCATCGATACTATGATAAACATTAAGTTACCCTTTGCCTACCTTGTTAAATACGAGTTAGTGTGCCGGTTAACCACACGCGCTCCACTAACCGACTCAAACAAAGTGCAAAGTGTAATTTCGTGGATTAGCACCTTATTCACATTTTTCTAAGCAACTAAGATTGGGTATTATTAAAAGTTTAGTTACTTAGTATTTATCATTAATACTTTTAATGAAGGGAGAATTATAGTCATGTCAAACCCATTCGGCTAACGACCCTCCACCAGTCAAGCGAGCAGTGGGTGAGAGTGAACACCCATTACGTTGCCATTTTATAGGCAACAACCTTATACCCACCTTATAGACCGGCTTCGTGAATGAGGCGTACTAGCGGTAAGACCGACTTTACTCTTATACATATAAATATTATTAACTTATAATATTATAAAGTATAAGGGTTGAATTTTAACTTTTAAAATTCTAAGGGCTGACTTGGAATTAAAGTATTCATAAGAGAAAACTTTACAAATTCCAAAACTTGAGGGCAAGTTTTGAAACTATTCAAAACTAATTAATTCCATAACTTATATGTTTAAAGTAGTTTTAATCCAAAAACTCTTCAAGTTCCATAACTTGAGGACAAATTATGGAAGACTTTAAACTAAAAAAGAATTAACTTTTTCTTTATTTTATAACTTATGGAACTAATTAAGGTTACATATTTTATTTATTTATTAATGAAGTGACTCTTGAACCTCCATAACTTAAGGACAAGACTCTTCATCTTTTTTGTAACCTTTGCCAACTTTATGAGTTTTATGAGTCTTTAATGTGACTCTTCATGTAACTTAAGGATAAGTTACACAAACACATTTTATACTCAACTCTTAGATTAATTTGGATTGAAAACAACTTTTTCACTCAACTTTTTCTATTAATCTAAGCAACTCATAAGAACAAGATAATTCAAATCAAACTTTTTCATGTAATTAGTCTAACCTTTAAACTAATACAAAACATGAATCTATTGACAATTATCTTGAAAATGGATTAGCATGAACATTACCACATTTAAAAACAAGTTTATAAGTTCAAAACAACATAGGGTAATGTTCCTAGTCCATTTCTAGCCAAAAACCTCGAAGATATGTTGTCTGGGGTCCAACTCGTCGAGTGCATGAACACAACTCGGCGAGTTGGATGCATTTTGCCTTGGACTCGTCGAGTCCCTTCATGGACTCGGCGAGTCAGCTGGGCTGATAGCACCAAAACTCGATTTTTCAGCTTCTATTGCAGGTATAACAAGAAAACAAGCCTAGGCTCTGATACCACTGTTGGGTTATGAGCATTCTAACACTCCTAAGTGTACATGCAACCCTAAATACCTTGGATCTATGTTTTCTCTATTATACATGCAAATATGAACATCCAAGGTATTATCCTAATCTAGCATACAAAATAATGGATATAACAAGATAGAATACATACCTCTTTGATAGTGCTTGTCTTCATGAAGCTTGAGTGCTTAGTGCCCCAAGTGTGACACCTCAAATGGTTCACACAACACCATAAGCACTTGGAATAACTTAGAGAGAAATTAGAACACTTCATGAAATCGTGTAGCCCTCATACATACACATAGTGTTAGTCATAGTCACGATTTCTTGAGCCATGGGTTTCTTTTATATGGTGGCTATTAGGGTTACACCATGTAACTCATGACTTTACCCATTCCTTATGCTCCATGGGTTTTAACCTCCATGGAGTATCCATGGGTCACCCCATGGACTTAGTCCAACATAAGGAATCTTGGATCACAAGCCCACATATATAAGAATGAATGATTTACACAATCAACCCATATATTTAATTAGTCTTCTTTTGATCACTTAATTAATTCTAGATTAATTCTTGATCAATACTAATTAAATAATCTCATTATTCTTATTATTAATATACTAGAACTTATAATATATTAATAACCGTAAGTGTCTTATTTCTCTCATTATAGTTTATCCAAGTGCATGATGCCATGCAACCCAAATGGACTATGCCGGGTCGGGTCAAGTCTTACCAATTATAGTTATGGACTTAGACATTAATCCAACAGGTCGTTAGCCGAACGGGTAGGATAGGGCAACTCTCTCTCCTCGTTAAAAGTATAATATTAAATACAAAGTAACTACATGTTTTTCAAATTCCCAATCCTAGTTACTTTATGAAAAGTGAATTGATGCAATCCCATGAAATTACACTTTGCACCCTTGCTAAGAAGTTAGTGGAGCGTGTGTGGTTTACCGGCACACTAATTGGTTCTAAGCATATGTGGCAAAGGGTGATTCATTGTTTATCATAGTTCGATGGAGCGTGTGTGGTTTACTGGCACATCAAATAGGTGATTGTTACAATGAAGGCACCACGTAGATTTGCATGGTAATTCACACCCACTTTGTGATCCTCGGTATCCCAGTCACAAACGAGAGGGGGCGTATCGAGATTTAAACATGCCATTGAAAAGTTCAATGAATCCCATCAAACTCTAGGAATTATCAATACATTTAGTACTTAAGGTTAATTTTATGATGGATAATTACTGAATCGTCATTCACTTACCTTCAAATTGTTTGCATGTTGGATTACAGGCATCCCTTTTCTAATATGTAAATAGTGTTGTTGGATCCTAGCCCTAATTTCTTATTGGGTGATAATTAGGGATTCAAATTCTAATAAATCTTTGTCCTTTCTATTTGTAGATGTCGAACGCGAACAACGTTGCTGCTAGTTCATTCACATTGATGAGCCTTTGCCAAAAGGTGACTTTCGATGGAACGAACTTTAGCGAATGGATAAGATACATTCGCACGATTGCTCGCTACGAGGACAAGGAGTATGTCCTCGACGAAAAGCTCGAGAAGATCAATCCAGAAACCGCTGCTCCGGCTGAAATCACCGCTTTTGAAACTCATGAGCGTGATGCAACGAAGGTTCATTGCATCATGATAGCCACTATGAACTCCGAATTCCAAAAGTCCTACGAGGACATGTATCCGTACGAAATGCATCAAGACTTATTGGAGAGATATCATCAAAACGCGAGGCAGGAGCATTACGAGATCTTCACTAACATGATCTCCGCTAAAATAGGACATGAAGAATCTCTAACCGTACACTTGCAAAAGATGCAAAGGTATGTCGATCATCTTCGCAAGTTGAATGTCGACTTTGGGGAAGATTTGGCCATCGACATGGTACTTCATTCTTTGCCTCCATTTTACAACCAATTTAGGATGACCTACCATATGAACAAGGAAGAGGTCACCCTAAGTAAGCTCCAAGGTCTCCTAAGGGTTGCTGAGAGAAACCTCAAGGACAAGTCTGTTGCACCAACTCCCAATCCATCCGTTGCTCCTGTTTTGGCTATTGGGCAGGGAAGGGGCAAGAATAGGAAGGCTTCGTCTAAGAGCCACCGCAAGGGAAAGTCTCGAGATGGTTCCTTTTCTAGTGGGACTAAAGTTGATCCCGCTAAGCCCAACTCTAACCCGAAGGAGGCAGAGTGCCACCATTGCCACAAAATAGGCCATTGGAAGAGAAGCTGCCCAGAGTACCTACAAGCTATCAAGGAAGGAAAGATCAAGCTGTCTTTCGCAGGTATTTATACAATTAAATCTAATGATTCATCTCATGCTATTTCTTGGGTCCTCGATACCGGTTGTGGTTACCATATTTGTTCTGAATTGCAGGGACTAAGAAGAAATAGGGATGTGGAGCATGGAAGAATAAACCTAATCATGGGGAACAGAAGATCATCGCCTGTGACCAAGATTGGAGTGTATTCTCTAGTGCTTAGGAATGGTTTATGTTTAGATTTGAACAATTGTTGCTATTCGCCAGAAATGGCAAGAAACATCATTTCATTTCATGGTTTGTTTAGACAAGGATTTAGATTTTCTTTTAATAATGAGAATGGTTCTATTTTTGCTTATCTAAATGGTGACTTATATTTTGAAGCAAGGCCATGTAATGGAATTTATGAAACTGTTATGATTGTAGATAACCTAGGAAATGATGTTTTATGCATGGATTCTTCCAATAGTATGGATAGAACATCCTTGTGGCATTATCGTCTTGGACATGTCAACAAGAAGCGCATAGCCCAACTCCAAAAGGATGGAGTGTTGGAGTCATTCGACCTTATGGAAGATGACACATGCAAATCTTGTTTACTTGGAAAGATGACCAAGTCACCCTTCACTAGAACATGTGAAAGGGGTGAGGGTTTATTGGACCTAATACATACTGACATATGTGGACCCTTTAGATCCACCACAAAGGATGGGAACCGCTTCTATGTGTCTTTTATCGATGACTATAGTAGATATGACCATATGGGTATATCTACTTATTCAAGCAAAAGTCAGAATCGTTTGAAAAGTTCAAAGAGTTCAAGAATGAAGTGGAGAATCAATTAGGCAGGAAAATCAAAATGCTTCGATCCGATCGAGGAGGAGAGTACCTAAGTCTTGAATTCCACGACTATCTAAAAGAGTGTGGAATAGTTTCACAATTGACGCCACCTAGGACACCGCAATTGAATGGTGTGGCAGAAAGGCGTAATCGAACCTTGTTAGACATGGTCCGCTCTATGATGAGTCGTGCTTCACTATCTATCTCATTCTGGGGGTATGCCTTAGAGACTGCCGCCTATATCCTTAACCAAGTCCCTACTAAGAAGGTTGCCAAAACACCTCACGAGATGTGGACAGGGAAAGCTCCCTCGTTAGCACATATCAAGGTTTGGGGTTGCGAGGCTTTCATAAGAAGAGATACTCATGACAAGCTCGAACCTCGTAGTGAGAGATGTATTTTCATCGGCTACCCACAAAAATACTTTGGATATCTCTTCTATAGACAGAAGAACAATGTAGTCTTCATTGCGAGGAGAGGAGTTTTCCGAGAGCGAGAACTCATAAGCCAAGGAGACAGTGGGAGGCAAATCAAACTTGAAGAGATTCAAGAATCGATAGATGAAGGAACCTCTACCGCTGGTACTCAACCCGAGGAGGAAACTCCGGTTGAACCGATTGACCAGTCCTTACCTCTTAGACATTCCGAAAGAGTTAGAGTTCAACCCCAGTTTTATGGTTTTCATATTACTACCGAAGGGGACACGTATAATAGTGATGGTACACTAATAAATATAGATGAACCTAATAGTTTTAAGGAAGCCACGGCGAGCCCGGAGTCTGCAAAATGGAAAGAGGCAATGGACAATGAGATCCAGTCCATGTATGACAACCAAGTTTGGAATTTGGTTGATAATGTGCCCGGACGCAAGACCGTTGGGTGCAAATGGATCTTCAAGAAGAAGACCGACGTGGATGGAAATGTACACACATATAAGGTGCAATTGGTTGCGAAGGGCTTTACTCAAACTCCCGGAGTTGACTATGATGAGACCTTCTCACCAGTTGCGAAGATAAAATCTATTAGAGTGATGCTAGCTATTGTCGCATTTCATGATTATGAGATTCTGCAAATGGATGTCAAGACCGCTTTCCTTAATGGGAAATTGACTGAGGATGTTTACATGGCTCAGCCAAAGGGTTTTGTTTGATCGAAGCATCCAAATAGAGTGTGTAAGCTTGAGAAGTCCATTTATGGACTTAAGCAGGCATCTCGCAGATGGAATCTCTGCTTCGATGAGAAAGTCAAAGAGTTTGGATTTGTACGAAGCGAAGATGAATCATGTGTATATCTCAAAGCCAGTGGGAGTATAGTCATCTTTCTTGTTTTGTATGTCGATGACATACTGCTCATAGGAAACGACATCCCGACTTTGCAGGAGGTTAAGTCCTGGCTCAGGAAGTGTTTCGCTATGAAGGATCTCGGAGAAGCTTCCTATATCTTGGGAATAAGGATAGTGAGAGAACGAAGTAAGAGACTAATAGGACTTAGTCAGAACACTTACTTAGATAAAGTACTGAAACGTTTTAGTATGGAAAATTCGAAGAAGGGAGAATTACCAATACAAAGTAATGCCAAGCTGAGTAAGACTCAAAGTCCGAGTACCGAAACCGAGATAGCAGAGATGAGCCGAGTACCTTACGCTTCCGCAGTTGGCTCAATCATGTATGCTATGACTTGTACTCGCCCTGATGTAGCCTTTGCTTTGTGCATGGTTAGTAGATATCAAGGGAACCCTGGCAGAGCCCATTGGATTGTGGTCAAGAATATCCTTAAGTACCTTCGGAGGAACAAGGAATGGTTTTTAGTCCTCGGAGGGAGTGACGACTTGAAGGTGCGAGGGTATAGTGACGCCAGCTTTCAAACTGACAGGGACAACTACCGTTCACAGTCAGGCTGGGTCTTTACCCTTAACGGAGGAGCAATAACTTGTAAAAGTTCCAAGCAGGAAACCGTAGCTGATTCAACGTGTGAATCAGAGTACATTGCAGCAAGCGAAGCGTCGAAGGAGGCAATATGGTTGAAGAACTTCATTGGTGATCTTAGAGTTGTACCTACCATCAAAGAGCCTATAGATATTTTTTGTGATAATGAAGGAGCGGTTGCCTTGACCAAGGAACCGAGGGATCATGGTAGATCTCGTCATATCGATAGAAAATATCATTTCATTAGACATCGAGTAGAAGAAGGACACCTCGTGGTGAGGAGGATATCATCAGAAGATAACCCAACAGATCCGCTTACGAAGGGATTGAGTAGGGTTAAGCATTTGCATCATGCTGGGAGTATTGGGCTGAGAGATGATATTAGATTAGATTAGATAATTTTAGAAACTTATAATAGATAAATGTAATTTAACATTTGATGAATAAATAAAGGAGTATTATTTATACGTAAAGTTGTTGTCTTATGTTAAATTTTTAACTATTGTTTCATTTTGCATGTTTTGACTTCTAGAATAATTGAGTTTATTTAGAATAATCGAATTATTCAAACGATCCACAATCGTTCCTATTTTGGAAGTAGGTATGAATGAATATTGTCATGAATTGGTATGTAGATTGTCTGAATGGTATTAGACATAGCAAAAGTTTGCTGCAACGTTCATGAGTGCTTATGAATTAGTTTGAGCATTGGAACAAACCCGCGCTTGCTGGAATCACCATATGGAATTTGACGAAAAGGATGATCGCAAGATGATAATATCATATGGTCTTAAAACCTAGATATATGGTTTGTTATTTGTTAATTAGTTGTACATTGATAATGCAAAACCGCATCAGAAAATTGATGTTATAAAACGCATTTTGTGTATAATTGATTAATGAATAAGTAAATGCATATAAGTCGAAGTTTATCTGTTACTTTTATCCTAAGAGGGTAAAAGCGATATCTCGGTCGCTCGATGATTTGATTTGACTTATGTGTCGGGCCCGGTGAGAACTAAATTGATGTGTTCGATTAAGTTCTATGTCGAATAAATCTGAGATCGAGAAACCAAATGCTAGACAATTGGTTCCATATAAATGTTTGCATGATATCTAAACAGAGGACTGTACGATCCCTTATCTAAAGGACAAGATTGATGAGATCAGAGTTTAACAGCGTCTTTGAGAGCTACGATTGCTAATCGGTTTATACCTGTATATAGTTACTAGACTTATCCAAGTGGGAGACTGTTGAAATAGTGTCTAAGGCTGCAACTATATTAGGTAAGTATTTGACCCGGTTGTGCATGGTCCTTTTAGGTTGCCTTCACCATAGCAACTTGATAGGATGATTTACAATGAGAGAAGAAATATTATTGGTATATTATGAGAATAATATAAGGAATAATAATATTGTTATTTGATTAATATAAGTCATAAATTAATTACGAATTAATATGGTGACTTAAAGAGATTAATTAAATAAAGGGGTATAAACTGTCAATTGAATGATAGTTGTACTTTGGGCTATTATCCCTTACGGATAAGGGGTGGACGGTTTTGGGACTTAAGATAAGTCTAGAATTCGTCCAAGGCTTATCATTAGGGTATTGGATAGCTTAGGGCCTAAGTTATCCAATTAGGGTTTAAAGGTGAAACCCTAGGAGCCTCATGAGTATAAATATACCCTTGGGTCAACGAAATCGGCATTCATGCTTGAGAAGAAACCCTGGTCGAATTCCTCCTCTCTCCTCTCTCTCTATAATCATCCGCTTGCTAGTTGGTGTTTGTAAGCCATTAGAGGAGTGACATTTGTGACTCTAAAGCTCCAAGGACAAGAAGATTCAAGCAACTGATTCAAGGTAATCTTCTAAATCTGATTTCTTATTGTTATTATACTATAATTACCGTTAGAAGTCTTGGATACAATGCATGTTCAATACCTATTCCACATAACAGATGAGGCACACCCACATAACACGTATTTCATAGAGAATAAATCAGATCTATGAGATAGAAAAAAAATGAATATACATTCACACACATAACAACAAAATTATACACATAACACGTATTTCGTATAAAATACATCATAATTATGCGTTAGAAGAAAGTAACCACACACTCACTTGATTAGAAGATGATTGGACAGCACTACGACTTGTAGAAGTAGTATTCTTCGGTGAAACCGGGATCACTTCACACACCGGGTTTCTCGCGGGCAGAGCTTCGACTCGGAAACTCTTTTCTTCTCGGGATTTTCGGGCTGCGGGACTTGTTTCGGGTCTCGGGGTTGATGTCGGGGCTTCGGGGGTACTTCTTTGCATGTAAATCGATGTAATATGGGAGAGAGATGAGAGAATGAGCAACCAAACTCGGCTGGCCCTTCAAATCTATTTATAGGGCAAAACTGGCCCTTGCCACGTCGTGGAACCTTTTGCCACATCGTGGGCTTGATCGTCACTGCATGCGTCATCCCAAGTTGCATCTGGGGGACTCCCGGAGGTATCAGGAGACTTTCCACTTCGTGGCATTGCTTGCCACGCCGTGGTCTCTGATAGTTTTGGGGTTTCGCGCCCCGAACTTCAGAAATTCACAACTTTCGCCTACAAACTCTGTTTTCGACGTTCTTTATATCGACGCGAAGGTGAGATTATGCTCTACAACTCTGATTTAGACTCCATTGGCTAATTTTGACTTTATTTTAATATATTATAATTATATTACTTATAATATATTTAGTAGGCCGGGACAGGAAAACTCCGTTCAAAATTCATAACTCCTTCATCTGAACTCCGTTTTCGTCTGTCTTTTTATCGTTGGACTACTATCGAAGAAATCTTTGACTCTGATTTAGATCACTAAGGATAGATATCTATCTACCTTAAATTCACTATTTACGTCGCGTTGGGTCGCGCTGGGTCATGCCGGTTCTGTCGCGAAACTTCGACAGGTCATAACTTCTTCGTTATAACTCGGATTTTGGCGTTCTTTATATGCACGGAAACCTTGTGACATATACTACAGCTTGGTTAAGATTAATCCTTCTAAATAATATTCTATCAAAAAGTCATTTTTGATGCTTATCGTCTCTAAATTGACTAGCCCGGATCTACGGGCGTTACATAGATCTAGTAAGATCACTGTATAGGATCAGTATGTGGGGATCGAAGTTGTTAGTGATTGTAATATAAACCTTGGACAGTGATGGATGTCGTGCCTATTCCTTAGGATGAATCCTTAGTAATGAGTGATATTTTATTTTTAGGGTAAATCCTTAAGAAATGAATAAGATAATGGGGATTGGGTAATTGGGTTGATTGTTTGATGTTTAAGCATAATAAATTTATTTATTGTGGGGTAAAAACCCTATATGCTCACCAGGCTCCCAAGCCTGACCCACTGAGTTTAATTGTATCACAGGTATCGATACGAAGTTGCTTTACACTGAGAGATTAAGGAGATATAGATCACTATTGAAATGAATGTAAGTTTTGTTTATGCTTATGTTTATGTATTGACGATGACATCCCAAATGTTTTAAAATAAATAAAATACGTTTCTTCGGAAATGATTTGATAACGTATTTATCATGTTTTTCTGGGAATAAATTCCGCAACATTTTTTATTAAAAGATGTACTCTGATTTTCATAAAGCATAAACAAAATCAGTCTTTTCTTGCCGTGAAATTGGGGATGTCATATTGTGAGGTGAGTTGTCCTCACTATACTAACAGGGTCGAAGGCACCAATACCGGCCCTTTTCGGATTTTTATCCAGGTTTATTGCATGATATGCTTATTGATTTACATCCTGGTAGTTAGGATGGTGATATGCTTAGTGACCTGGTTAGGTCGGTATCATGGAATATAGGATAATGCTATGTTAGTGACTGGTTAGGTCGGTATCCTAGTTATAGGATGTTGCTATGATTAGTGATTTGTTAGATCGATTTGACTGTTATATAACGGTTCGTAGCGCAGCCTCTTACTAAGAGAACAGATGCCACGCAAACACAGAAAAATCGTATGATATTTATGTGCACATCATTGTTTGATTGGGGGTTGGGTTGAGGCAGACCTGCTTTGTACTGAAGGCCAACAAAACTAGGGCAGACCGGATAGACTGCAAGCCCAGGAGGGCATACTAGTTAGACCGAAGGCCCGATGAGCAGTCCGGATAGGCTGAAGTCCCTGACAGGCGGTCTAAACGTGTCGATGGCTCGGAGAGCGGTCCAGATAGATTGATGGCACTGCGAGGTGGTCCAGTCGGCTGATGGCTCATTATGCATGTTGTTTTATATATGATATGATTATGATTGTATGACGTTGGTATTTTACGGAAACTTACTAAGCTTCGAGCTTACAGTTTTGGATTTTGTTTCAGGTACTTCTGATGATCGCGGGAAGGCGAAGGTGTGATCTTGCACCTCTTTATGTTTTTATGATTTGTTTCTGGGATACTCTGACATTAAACCATCTTGAAAACATATTTGTAATAATTATCAGTTTTTGAATGATTTAAAAAGTTTTAAATTGGCTTGAAATTCATAGGTGTTACAAGTTGGTATCGGATCCTTGATTTGTGTGAATTGACGGAAACACCTGTCTGTCGATAGTCTCAAACTAAGGACAAGATTGTAAAATGGTTTTTTTAAATGGTTTTCAAAATACTGAAAGAGGATGCAAGTGTACGATCAGCCTGAGCCAACGAGTAGACCCCAAAATACCTTATGGATTATTTGATTTTGTGATATGCTAGAACAGCATGCTAGTACTAGGCTAGAGATCTCCAGGAATCGCATGATAGAATTGCCTGATTACATGATGACTGACAGCCTAGGGTTTTCCTTGTATGAAATTGACATCATTACTATAGTTGCTTAGCGTATACATCACGACCATACATAATTAAGATATTATAGCCTGAGAAAGTTTGGTTTGGCCTTATTTCCTGTTCTTGTTTGATGAAGGGCTTAGGGTAGGATCAGGTATTTGAAAGTCTATAGGATCCAACGTTATGTATGACTAGCCTACACGAGTGTTGCAGGGTTGGTGGAAGTTTCATTGGTGGGTCGTGTGGGGTCAGTAGGCCAGTTATGAGATATTTATCATTCCTCTAAGAGTGAGGTTTGAGCGTTCACCATGCATATGTATATTGTTAAGGAATTGTGGTAATACTTGATACAAATATGGGTAGGTGTGGAAGGTAGTATGGGACCATACTACTGAAAGCACATGACCCATATACCTAGAAATGAAGTCACAAACCCTAGGGCTTTGTTGGGAGTTGGTTCCCAGATTATTATATGGAATGTCTGATATTTTATTGGTATATTTTCAGCATGGTGGTTACGTGGAGATTTGTGACTGGATCCGGGTCAGGATTAGGAAGGTGCGGTCAGGAGGAACCAGTAGTGCCCGAGACTATCAGTCAGATGAGATGGACGTCAGGATTCGAAAGATCCTACAGGATGAGGTTGTTGTGTTGTTCCGGGAACAATTATTAGATACGTTTGGGTCCATTAAGACCGCCATGATTGAGTACTTCGACGAGCGCTATGTAGCCATTACCGAGATGGCTGCCGCAACAGCTACAACAACTGTAATGGCGACAGGGGGAGGAGCTAGTTAGGCTTTTTAGTACTGGGACTTCGATAACACGAAGCCCACGACCTTTGATGGGACTCAGGACCCGATCAGAGCCATGAGGTGGCTATCTGACACGGCGGGATGTTTCTTCACATGCTCATGTCCTGCTGACCAGAAGGTTAGATGTGCCCTGAACCTGCTGAGGTCCGGGGCAAAGGACTGGTGGAGGTTGATGACTAGGTCGTATACTGATGATGAGAGAGTTGTGGTTACTTAGGAGCAGTTCAGGGATATTTCTCGCGCTCGCTGCATTCCGCAGGTCGATCGAAAGCGGTTAGCTCAGGAGTTATCGGAGTTGAGACAGGATGGTGAGACGGTGACGAAGATCACCCATATGTTCATGGAGAGGGTGATGTGATACTTTGTTGGAGTTACAGGAGGCCGCTAGGCGGCGGGAGCTTGAGATTGATTTACAGCTGAGAGAGCAGAAGGCAGGCCCTGACGGTCACAACTGGCACCAAAGTGGTCTAAGACTGTTGATTATAGTTCAGGAGGCCAGGAGGGCTGCACTTGTGGCAAGTATGGTAAGGGTCACTCGGGAGTTTGTAGATCGAGTAGTGTGTGCCGCAAATGCGGTAATGAGGGGCATTTTGCAAGAGATTGTCGCCAGCCAACCCGGTTCAGGATATGAGGATCTGCTACCACTGCCATTAGGTTGGTCACGTGAAGACCAATTGTCTACAGCTCGCTGCTAGGTCGACGCAGGCTCCATCGTCGGCTACACTGAGGATTACTGACGGGATTCAGGGTAGAGCAGCGTCCCTGAGGGCTCAGGGTCGCACCTTTCAGCTTACAGCAGAGGAGGCCAGAGCAGCAGTAAACGTGGTTGTCGGTATGTTTCTATCCCTTATCTTACTGAGTATAATTGTTTTATACTTACTGTTGGATTAGGTGTCTAAGCCCATAACTATAATTAGGATGTACTTGACCCGATAGTAGCATGGTCCTTTTGGGTTGCCTTCACACTAGTGACTAGACATCATGACTATTAAGGAGAGAGGCCTATTTATTATTAAGAATAATGAATTAGGGCGTAAATATGATTTATTAATATATTATAAGAATAATATATTAATTATAATTCATATTATTAATTAGCATATAATCATAAATTAATTTGGAATTAATTTTTGGATTAAAGGAAGTGAATGAAAGTGCGGGGGTTGTTTTGTAATTTTTTATAGTTGAGGCTTTAGGGCCTTGGATCAACTTATTAAGCAAGGGTCAAAAATCCCTAGAAGGATCTAGGAATTTTCGTCCAAGGCTAAAGGGTAGGAGGTCCATGGACTCACTTAGTTCCTAAGCTAAGGAATTAGGGTTTCCACACTGAAACCATGGCTAGCCTCAAGTATAAATAAACCCCTTAGGCTCTATATGCTGTCCACTCTTGAAGAAACCCTAGTAGAGCCAATTTTTGGAGCAAGCTAACCCCTCTCCTCTTTCTCATATTCATCCTCTCACTCAAGTCTGTTTGTGAGCCATTAGAGGTACTACATTTGAGGTACTTGTTCTCAAGAGCAAAGGAAGTTCAAGAAACTAGTTATTATTACTATATAGAAACAAATGTATGTATTCTATTCTTTGATTTGTAATTTTCGAAAATAGTAGATGCATGCTAGGTTTTTCTTTTGTGTTCATATGTTGTATGTCTAATAGAGAAAACATTGATCCAAAACTACGGTTACATGAACACATAGGATTGTTTGTATAAACCCCATCAGTGGTATCAGAGCCAGGTTGTTGTTTTCGATTAGATTTGATACAAAAGTATGAATTTGACAGATTGGGGTTTATGGAAAATAAACCATAGGGTTTGGATTTTCGAAATTAGGGTTTCAAAACCTTAGTTTTCGAAATTTGTTAGGGTTTCTTGAACCCTTTCCTTTGTCCTCATATTTTCGATTTTAGGGTTGGTTAACCCTAGGGTTTTCAAAAAATACCTTCCTCCGCAAGATTAGATTTCAAAATTTTATGGATTAGGATAATGTTATCTTTGGTAATTATCTTATTAATTGTTTAAGCAGATAATTAAAGATTTTGAAATATCCCTTCCCAAAATTTTCGAAATCTATGGGATAAAGGGTTTAGGTTAAATTAATTATTTAATTTAAAGGATAATCCTTTAAGATTTAATAATTTAAATTAATTGTTTAATTTTAGATAATTATTAAATCAAGGGTTTTAATATTTAGGATTTTAAAATTAAAATGTATTAATTTTTGAAAATTAAAATATGATTAAAAACCCTAGTATTTTGAAATGTTTAAAATACTCCCTTATACTATTATAATATTAAAAGGTTAATACATATATACATATACATACATATACATACTATTATAATATTAAAAACCTGAGTCAGTCTTACCGTTAGTAGGCCTCATTCACGAAGCCAATCTATTAAGGGGGATAAGGAAACTGCCTATAAAATGGCGGTTGAATGAGTGTCCACTCTCACCAAGCGCTTTCATGATCAGTGGAGGGTCGTTAGCCGAATGGGTAGGATAGGACAAAATATGATAACCATTTATCAAAACATTTCTCGAAAAGAATGTATTTTCATTAAATAATAAAACCTTGGGATGTCATGTTCGATACAGACCAAAAGCATAAACAATATAAAATAGACCTTACGATAGTTATTCAACTACTGATCTATAATCCAAAATCTCTCGTCAAGTCCACCAACTTTTACCCTTGTGCCATTACCTGTAATGAAAAGAAAACTGAGTGGGTCGGGCTTGGGAGCCTGGTGAGCATATAGGGTTTTCAACCCACAATAATATAATTATTATATTCAATCATCAAACAATCAACCCAATTACCCATCCCCGTTATCTCCATTTATTTCTTAAGTACCTTCCCTAAGGAATTATCCTAAGGGTCATCTCCTACATCATATTTATCTCTCATCTCCTTACATCATATTTCCTTGTATGTTTGTTCCTAAGGACTTTTTCCTAAGGATCATCGCATGAATACGTAGTCACAACATCGCCTGGACTAGTAAGTCATAATAAGGGTTAGACTATCATCGCATGAATACATAGCCACAACATCGCCTGGACTCGTAATTCATAGTAAGGGTTAGAGTATCATCGCATGAATACGTAGCCACAACATCGCCTGGACTCGTAATTCATCACCTACAGGTTATCAGCCTGCTGGTGTTTCCACGGGGTCATCTAGAATAGTCCGTGGTCGCCATCTATACTCTGGTAGATGACTACATCGCCAAATTTCCACATCACCGGTCAAGGTTATGGTATCTCCTCTCATCTCACATCACCTATTTATCATTACCTAATTATCATCACCTTTCTATCATCACCTATTTCTCATCACCTAATCATTATCACCTGTTTCTCATCACCTAATTATCATCACCATTATATCCTCACCTTTCTCTTATCACATTCGTTCAATACACATCAACTATTTCATCTACCCATGTTCTACCCAACATATTTGTAGATATAAATTACATATATAGTTTAAATCATTTAACACCCATATAAAAACATCAATTCCAAGCCCATACCATATAGACAATTAATATATAACACATAGCACGTATTCCATAGCTAATGCTTTATATTTATGTGTTTAGAAGAGAGTAACCGCACACTCACACATATAAACCACAATATATATACACATAACATGTATTTCGTATAAAATACTTCATAATTATGCGTTAGAAGAAAGTAACTACAAACTCACTTGATCAGAAGATGATCGTACAGCACTACGACTTGTAGAAGTAGTATTCTTTGGTAGATCTGGAAGATCTCCGCAAAAATCAAACTTCTCGCGGGCAGAGCTTCGGCTCGGAAACCGCACTTCTCGGGATCTTCGGGATCTCGAGACTTGCTTCGGGTCTCGGGGTTGATACCGGGGCTTCGAGGGGTTAAAATAGGGCTTAGAGGGTGTATCGGGAGTGGGAGAGAAGGGATGGAGCAACCATAGTCGGCTGGCCCTTCAAATCTATTTATAGGGCAAATTTTACCCTTGTCACGTCGTGGGATCCTTTTCCCACGTCGTAGGCTTGATCGTCACTGCATGCGTCATCCCAAGTTGCATCTGGGGGCCTCCCGGAGGTATCAGGACACTTGCCACGTCGTGGCACTGCTTGCCACGTCGTGGTCTTTGACAGTTTTGGGGTTTCGCGCCCCGAACTTCAGAAATTCATAACTTTCGCATACGAACTCCGTTTTCGACGTTCTTTATATCGCCGCGAAGGTGAGATTATGCTCTACAACTCTCGTTTAGACTCCATTGGCTAATTTTGAATTTATTTTTAATATATTATAAGTATATTACTTATATATTATCTATGGTAGGTCGGGACAAGAAAACTCCGTTCGAAATTCATAACTCCTTCATCTGAAATCTGTTTTCGTCTGTCTTTTTATCGTTGGACTACTATCAAAGAAATCTTCGACTCTCATTTAGATGACTAATGCTAGATATCTATTTACCTTAAATTCACTATTTACGTCGCGCTGGGTCACGCTAGGTCGTGTCGGTTGTATCGCGAAACTTCGACAGGTCATAACTTCTTCGTTATAACTCGGATTTTGGCGTTCTTTATATGCACGGAAACGTTGTGACATATACTACAACTTGGTTAAGATTAATACTTCTAAATAATCTTCCATAAAAAAGTCATTTTTGATGCTTATCGTCTCTAAATTGACTAGCCCGGATCTACGGGAGTTACATATTCCATGAAATTGCACTTTGCACATTGCCAAGTTGTTAGTGGAGCGTGTGTGGTTAACCTGCACACTAATTTTGGACTAACAAGGGTGGAAAAGGTTAGCTCAATGTTTATCATAGATCAATGGAGCATGTGTGGTTAACCGACACATTGATTAGGTGATAAATGACATCGAGAGTACAAAACACATTTGCATGGTTATTCACACCTTGTTTGTGATCCTCGGTATCCTAGTCACAAAATTGAAGGGCATAATCGAGATTGAAACATACCATTGAAAAATTCAATGAATCTAAAAAGAATCTAGGAATTTCAATTCATTTAAAACTTAATATTCTTTTTCGTTTTTCATGGTGGAAATTGGTAAATCATCATTTACCTACATTCAATTATTTTGCAACTGGATTATGGCATCCCTCTTCTAAATTGTGAAATATTGTGTTGGGTCCTAGCCTTAATATTTCTTTTAGGTGTTATATTAAGGATTCTTATATAATCTAAACTTTGTCTCTTTTCTTTTTCAGATGTTTACTTAAAACAACACTTATGGCTCAAACGCTTCTGGCTCCTTTTCCCTCATGAACTTATGCAGGAGAGTGATCTTCGACGGATCTAATTTTAACGATTGGATTCGTAACATTCGCATGGTCACTCGCAATGAGGACAAGGAGTATGTCCTCGAAAAAGAGCTAAAGGAGATTAATGAAGAAACTGCTACTCCTGAGGAAATCATCGAGTATAGGGCGCATGAGAAGGACGCGAAAAAGGTGTCATGTATCATGCTTGCCTTTATGACTGCTAAACTCCAAAAGTCCTACGAGGACTACTATCCTTTAAAAATGCACCAAGACTTGATGGAAAGGTACCATCAAAGTGCCCAATTGGAGATGTAAGATATAATTTCCTTCATGATAACAACAAAGATGAAGGATGAAGAGTCTGTCACACCCCCAAACCGGAGTGGCGCAAACGTCCGGGGGTGGATGACTTAATGTTAAGTATCACAACACATGCATCATAGTAATAAAAGTACAACAAACATTGCATTAAAAATGTATAAGTTTTACATAGTATTCAAGTCATTTGTATATGACATCAAAAGTAGATATAACAAAAGATAGAAGACATGACTCTATACTGCTCCGTCTTCTCAAAATCCTAGGAATGTACCTGTATAATGGTTCCTTGCGAATACAAGTGTTTTGAAAAAGAGAGTATCAACATTTAAGTTGGTGAGTGCATAAGTATTTATGTTTATAAGTTTTTTATATGTTCCTTGAAATCGTGGGTACGTTACTGTTCCAGAAAATCCAATATTTTATAAAATGATTAAAAGTAGTTTTAATTTCATAAAACCGTTCTGTGTAAGTGTTGTTTTACTATAAAATAATGTAACTGTATTGTTTATGTTTTCCAAGTTCTGTAATTGTACTCTTTGAAAACCCTGTAAATGTGAGTGTGCCTGGCTCCACCAGTTGTAATTGTAAATTGTAATGTAATACTATAAATCATATTATTGTAAAATCAGTACTTTATATTTGTACTCTTTGGTTTAATAATTCATACACTAATCGTATTTGTTCATACCTTTTTGTGAGTTAGTATAACCATGTTATGACTAGTAGGCCTAATACGACACTTTGTAGGCACCGGAACTGTAACGAAATTTGTCACTCATAGGTATACCAACCTAACTCTAGCGAATAGTCTGAGTGCGGGATTGTGAATCCCGTATAAATCTATACACATTTGTCTTGCTCTCTTTCGGGAGATTCTAGTTATAATATCATGTCTTTAATAGTATTGCTTCAATGAATAAGCGAGTGAACTTTGTCTCACAAAAACCATATTGACGATTAGGTGTATAATAATGATGAAAAGTCATTCTAAAATAAATGAACTGATAGTATGATCTTTTTCTAGTATACTTGAATGTAAAGTATTTGTACGAGCGTATACCGTTAAACTTTGTATAAATGATTAGTGAAAATAGTATTAGAGTTCCACAAATTATACCTATTATAATTTATATATGTATTTTGTTCGATATGTAATATTCATGAAAGTACCCCCATTGCCTGACATGTTACAAAGGGGATATAAATCTGATTGAAGTAACTTATATATATATATATATATATATATATATATATATATATATATATATATATATATATATATATTTATATTTATATTACATATATAATTAAAATTGAAACGACATTCGGACAAATAACTATACCTTAAGCCCACCTCCAAACAAGGAAAATGAAATAAAGTGAATTATTATTCCTAAGCCTTTATATATATATATATATATATATATATATATATATATATATATATATATATATATATATATATATATGTGTGTGTGTGTGTGTGATTTTGACAAAATAGAAATTTAAAAGAGTTTTTAAAACATTTAAAAGAGTTTGATACTATTTAAAAGAGTTTCCGTAACTTAAAGTCAGTTTAGAAATATTTAGAAATCATTTGATCGTAAAAAAAAAACATTCTTGTGGTAGACTTGTATCCCCCCCCCTCCCCTCTTAAAACAGGGAAAAATACTAAAAACGCAGGGGTATGAACTCACTTTTTATGAGTTTCCGGTTGAAGATACGGTGTAGTAAAGCTAAATCCACAAGTTAGAACCCGTGATAAAAACTGAATCCTAATTTATATTAACATCAAATTAAGTATAAATTAGATAATCTAATGAAGTTTAAATTGTTAAAGAACACTTAATTATTGTAAGACGACTTACAATAATCCTTAGAATAGTGTGTGTGTGTGTGTATGTGTGTTCTTCGTGAAAACTAGTGATATTTTAGTGTTTCCGGTTGGAAATCAAGAGAGTGGATGATGATTTTCAAAAGATGTGATGAATACTTGAAGAAATCAGTATGAACTTATGAAGATTCAAGTGATTTTCGCAAGATACTTGAGAGAAAAGAGTGTTTTCGGTTGAAGTGTTCTTTAAAGGAAGGTGATTTTCCCATGTGTTTCTTGAGAGGATTTGTGAGGCTTCTCGGTTAAGGAAGTAAGAATGAGGGCTTGATTTTGGTCTACACACACACACACACACACACACACACACACACATATATATATATATATATATATATATATATAGGTGCATATTATGTTGGTTTTAGCAAAATATCTAGACAAATATCTAGATATTCAAGTGATTTCAGCCAAGAACATAAACCGAGGAGATGGGTTATCTGTCAGGAACTCCTTCCAAGAAGTTTCATTCGCGGTCAGAAGTGGATAAGATGAGAGGGTTCTCGGTCGTAAACTCTAAGTCGGCTTTGCATGGTTTTCGGTCCGAACTGGGTTTGCAGTCCATGAGAAGGTTTCCGGTTGGAAACTGTTTACGATCCGACGTGATGGGCCGTTCGAGGGTTTTCGGTCTAGGCGAGAATCCTCGGTTTCTTGAGTGTTTTAACTTCCAAACTTTACAACACTTTAATACAATGCTTATACAAATCAAATTATTAAATTAACTTTATTAAATTAACAAAACAGTAAATTTAACTTTTATTTGATATGTTTGACTTTTGTTGACTTTTACAAGATAGAAAATAACATGTTGTTACATTATGCCCCCGTTAAAGGGAATTTCGTAATGAAATTAAGATTATAGAGATACAATAAGACTAGGGAAAGAGATGCGTATACTTTTGTTTCATTTGATCCTCCCGTTCCCAAGTGAATTCAGGTTCCCGATTTGCATTCCAGCGACCTACACTATCAGAATACGGCTTTGTTTAGTTCTCTTTACTTCCCTGTCTAGGATTTCTACTGGTTCTTCAACGAAGTTGAGGCTCTTATTTATCTCGATTTCATCAAGTGGGATAACAAGAGTCTTGTCAGATAAGCACTCCCTTAGGTTAGACACATGGAAGGTAGGGTGTATGTTACTGAGTTCTTGAGGTAGTTTGAGTTTGTAAGCTATTGGACTGATTCTAGCAAGAATCTCGAATGGTCCGATGTACCTTGGATTTAGTTTTCCATGCTCTCTAAAGCGTATCATGCCCTTCCAGGGTGAGACCGTCAACATGACGCAGTCACCAACCTGGAATTCCAAGGGTTTTCTTCTCTTCTCAACGTAGCTTTTATGTTTGTCTCTAGAAGCTTTAAGTCGTTCTCTAATTTGTACCATCTTCTCAGTAGTTTCTCGAATAATCTTCAGACCAGTAAGAGTATTGTGTATAACTTGACCTCTAGCCAGTTGCGTGTCACCCACTTCAGCCCATCACCGAGGTGATCTGCACTTGCAACCATATAGGGCTTCAGATGGAGTAACCTTAATTCTAGTATGGAAACTGTTATCGTATGAGAACTCGAGTAGTGGTAAATAGGTATCCCATGCTTTACCAAAGTCAATTACGCATGCTCTCATCATGCCTTCTAACGTTTGAATCATTCTCTCACTCTGCCTGTCAGTTTGATGATGGTAGGTTGTACTCATGTCTAGGCTAGTTCCCAGAGATTTTTGAAGTGACTTTCAGAATCATGAGATGAATATGCTATCTTGGTCAAAGATAATAGATATGGATACACTGTGCAATCTAACTATCTCTCTGATGTATCTTGTATGTTTCCTTTATTGGTAGGAAGTGTGTGTATTTGATTAATCTGTCGACAATTACCCAAATGGTATCATGAACACCCGTTGTCTTGGGTAACTTAGTTATGAAATCCATTGTAATCCGTTTCCACTTCCATTCAGTGATTTTTGGTTGTTGTAGTAGACCCAAAGGCTTTTGATATTCTAACTTGACTTTAGCACAAGTGAGACACTTGCCCACATAGGTAGCAATCTCAGCTTTCATGTTAGGCCACCAATAAAGTCTCTTAAATATTCACCTGCCATATTTTCGGGTTTCAAGGCCTCAAGTTGAGCCTCTTTGATCTGTGTGGATAGGTGTGAATGGATAGTCATGGTCAACAACTTTACTCGACGTCCCAAGTATTCTTTTCTTTTAAGGGCATCAACTACTACATTGGATTTACCGTGATGATAACGAATTTCGCATTCGTAATCATTTAGCAGCTCCACCCAACATCGTTGCCTCATGTTTAGATAGTTCTAGTCGAAAATATGCTGAAGTCTTTTATGGTTTGTGAATATTGTGCATTTCTTTTCAAACAAGTAATGTCTCCAGATCTTCAGAGCAAATATCACTGCTCCTAGTTCAAGGTCGTGAGTTTTATAGTTGACCTCATGTGTCTTAAGTTGGCTCGAGGCATAGGATATGACATTTCCTCGCTGCATAAGAACACAACCTAGCCCTTGGTTAGACGCATCACAATATACTACGAAGTCATCTGTCCCTTCTGTTAGAGACAAAATAGGTGCGCTGCACAGGGCCCGCTTTAGCATTTGGAACACTATTTCTGGTTTCTCTCCCCAACTAAAATTTACACCCTTCTGAGTCAGAGTGGTAAGTGGCTTAGCAACTCGATAGAAATTCTGAATAAATCTATGATATTAGCTAACAAGGCCTAAGAATTGGCGGATTTCTATACGCATTTTGGGTGCTGACAAGTTCTCAATTGCCTTTATTTTAGATGGGTCCACGTGTATTCCTTCTTCACTGACTATGCGACCTAGGATATCTACTTTCCTAATCCAAAATTCACACTTTGAGAACTTCACACATAGTTTCTCTGCTCTCAATATTTGCAAGACTTGTCGGAGATGTTGGTTATGCTCTTCCTCACTTCATGAGTAGATAAGGATATCATCTATAAAGACTATTACAAATTTGTCCAAAAATGGATGACACACCCTATTTATCAAGTCCATAAACACTGGGGGCGCATTTGTTAATCCGAAAGGCATCACTACAAATTCGTAATGACCATAACGAGTTTGGAAGGCTATTTTGGGAACATCTTCCTCTAAAACTCGAAACTAGTGATACCCATATCTTAATTCAATCTTTGAAAAGAAACTTGCACCTTGTAGTTGGTCGAATAGATCATCAATACAAGGTAAAGGGTATCGATTCTTGATGGTCAGTTTGTTTAGCTCGCGATAGTCTATGCACATACAAAAAGATCCATCCTTCTTATTCATGAACAAGACCGGTGCTCCCTAGGGTGATAATCTTGGTCTAATGAAACCCTTGCTAAGAAGTTCGCTCAGCTGGCTGGATAGTTCCCGCATTTCTGCCGGTGCAAGATGATAAGGTGATTTGGCTAAAGGGGTAGCTCCAGGGATTAAGTCGATTCTAAATTCGACTTGTCTTTCTGGTGGGACTCCTGGAAGATCATCGGGGAAAATGTCAGGTAAATTACAAACTTCGGGAATGCTCTCGGAGTCCTTCACTTCTTGTTTCTTGTCTACCACGTGAGCTAGAAAAGCACAGTACTCTTTGCGAAGATACTTTTGCACCTTGATACAGGAAATGATTTGGAGGTTCGCGTTGGATTTGTCACCGTAAATGATAAGGGTTTCGTTACTGGGCAGGTTAAGGCGAATAGCTTTCTCGAAACATAAGATGTCGGCACGATTAGGACTTAACCAATCCATACCAATGATGACGTCGAAATTTTTTATGGATACCGGCATCAGGTTGATTGGGAAGGAAAAGTTATTTAGAGTAAGGGTACATCCTATGTATATATTGTTAGTGCACTCGGTTTTCCCGTTGGCCTTTTCTATAGGGAAGGTATCTTTTAGTGGTCGGGAATTTTGTTTAAGTAGGTGTTCGAATTATGGTCCAAGAAGCTTTTCTCAGCACCACTATCAAATAGAATGCATGTGTGTCACACCCCCAAACCTGAACGGCGGAAACATTCGAGGGCGGAGGACGTCATGTACAGTATCATAACAAAATAATAGTAAAGAAAGTACACACTACCATCATATACTTAATTGAAAGGTTTACATGATTGTAGTATTACATGTTTGCAAAAAGTCAATTACAATATGATATCCAAAAGATTAAACTAACGCCTGAGCGTGAGTCTTCAAAAGCAGTTGCTAACCTGATTTAGCGATTTCCTGAGAATACAAGTTAATTCAAAGAAAAAGTGTCAACATTTAAGTTGCGGAGTTCATAAGTAGTGTTTTGATATAATGCATGTCATTCGAAAGTTCATGTATGTTTTCCAGAAAATACAATATTTTCTTATTAAAGTGGGTTGTGAATCATTGTTGTATAAAGTGAATGTTTGAACCAGGAAAATCCTATATTTTCCTAAACGAGATACAATCTTAAATGACCAAGACTGTAACCTGTAAGCAAATATGTCATGCTTAGAAATGAAGATGTATAGTTTTATTATTAAGTAAATCTAGTTGTGGAAGTGTTTATCCTAAATTCTAAACATGTTGATAATACCCTATAATATAGTTATTACCCCCCTGAGCATGATTGAGTTATGTATTACTATGTGCATGAGTCATTGTTTCTGCGTGTTGTGAGTTCCTCATAACCATACTAGACGCAGTACCTAATGTTGACATTTTTCACCCCGAGGACTGTAGCTAACAGTCAAGGTGCGGAGTCGTCAACCCCATATAGATCTATACACATTTGCCACGCTCTCCCTCCAAGAGACTCTAGTAATAGGTAGGGACTTTCGTTTGGTACAAACAAATCCATATGACATCACATGATTGCTAACAACAAGTTCACGAGTAATATGATGAAAAATCATTTGTATGAAATGATTTCCTTTCCTACCGTGTTGCAAAGGCGTGATGATGAGTTGAGTATTCTTGTAAAAGCACCATGTTATAGTTGAAATGGTTACCCTTGATATGATGTAGTACCCAAACGTATAAATAAAACATATTTATATTTATAAAACCTATTGTATCCCAAGAGGGTAAAGTTGTGTTGTGAGCTGTTTTGCATGATAATAACTTCATATGATAGTTAAAATAACAGTATGAAAAGTATAGCAAAAGATTGGCGTTTCACACGATTTTAACGTGTGTTTACTTGTATTCCCTCCCCTCCCCCTTAAAAGTGTATAAAAGCATTTACAAAACATTTGAAAACGTAGTTATAGGGGTATGAACTCACTTGTTAGGAGTGACGATTTGATGAAAATGAGGCTTTTCTCGGGCAGCACTTCGACTGGAAAAAAGTTGATTTCTCGGAAATCTCGGGACTTTAGGACTTGCGTCGTGTGTTAGGGGTGTTACCGGGGTTTCCGGGTAGCCTTGGGATGCTAAACACAGAGTAAAAGTGGCCAGAAGAAGAGAAATGAGCAGCCTAAACCCGAGACATTCGATTCCTATTTATAGGGCAAATGTCTTATTTTCCATGTTGTGAACAGTACTTTCACGCCGTGGGCTTGATCATCACTGCATGCGTCATCGCAAGTTGGTTCTGGCAGGCTCCAGGAGGTGTCAGAAGACATGCCACATCGTGACCACCGATTTCACGTCGTGGTATCTGACAGTCTTGGGGTTTCGTGCCCAGAACTTCAGAAATTCATAACTTTCGCATACGAATTCCGTCTTCGATGTTCTTTATATTGACGCGAAGCTGAGATTATGATCAACAACTCTTGTTTAGACTTCATCGGCTAATTTTGAATTTTAAATTTTATTATATTTATTTTAGTGGGTCGGTACAGGAAAACTCCGTCAAAAATCCATAAATTCTTCATCCAATGTCCGTTTTTGCCTGTCTTTTTACCGTTCTATCACTATTGTTGAGATATTCGGTTCTCGTTTAGATTGTATTGGCTAAAAGTCGCTCGATCTTTATTTCGAGTTTTTAGATTTCTACTGCTATGCCCGAAACTTCGAAAAATCATAACTTCCTCATATGAAGTTAGAGTTTGGTGTTCTTTTTATGTATGTTCACGGTTTTGGGATATATATGACTTTCATTTAGATACCTAAGGCTAAAAAGTATTTTATTGGAATTTTGCATTTTACGCTTAACAATGTCTTACCGGTATTGTCGTGGATCTTCGATTGGTCATAACTTCTTCGTTATAAATCGGGTTTTAGTGTTCTTTATATTTCTGAAAACCTTTTTATGATATCTACCACCTAGTATAACCCAATTATGGTTTTATAAAAGTTAAATTTTGACCCTAATTTTGCTGGTGTTACAATGTATATAAATTGTTGAGATGAAACGTACCCATAACCACAGTAGGGTCTGCAACGACTTCCTCATGACCAATAGCCAGTATTCTTCCCACACCATCGACATTCCTTGCCTTTGGACAGTCCCTTTTGAAGTGTCCAGTTTCGCCGCATTCATAACATGCTCGGATTACTCCAACGCCAGGAACTTGAGTGATTGGTTGTGCCGGTGACCTACATAATTGGGCAGTGTGCCCTTTTCTGTTGCATTTCCTATAATGCATCTCATGGTAATTTCCATTGTGATGGAAATTACATTTGTTGAACTTTGGTAACTTTCCAGCATACTGCTTTGTTGGGGTAGGGTTAGCAGGCATAACAGTAGGAACAGTAACAATATGAACAACCATTATCTACTGTTTCTTGGAAGACTCTTGGGAAGATTGACCCTTCCTTTTGTTCCAGGACTTTTTCTTCTTGTAGTTGTTGTTATTGTTGTTGTTGTTGTTGTTGTTTCCTTTGGGTTGTTCTAGAACGACAATCATGAAGCCTTGACGAGCTCCATGATCTATGAGTGATTGTGCCAGACGTTTGGCACTATCAAATGTATCAGGATTTAAAGCTAGCATGCTCCCTTGGATCTGAGGTGATAGTCCCCAGATATACCTTTTGATTTTCTTGCTCTCCAGAGCAACCATTCCAAGATATAGGATTGCTAGATCACTGAACCTATTGGTGTAAGTTGTTATGTTTGTACCTGTCATGGTAAGGCCCTAAAGCTCTTGTTCAGGCTTTTGTACTTCACCCCTCGGGCAACACTCTTGCATCATCATTGCCTTCAGATTCTCCCAGCTCATTGAGTTAGACACTGTAAGAGTTAGTGACTTTACATGGCCATTCCACCATGTGAGGGTCGGTCAGAAAAGGTGCAGACATAAAATTTCACTTTGCTCCCTTCAGGGCACGAGCAGATCTCAAAGACTGCTTTGGTTTTCTCTATCCATTGAGTTAGAGCCATGACTCCCCCATTCCCATTAAAGGTTCTAGGTTTGCCATTTGTGAAGTCCTTATAAGAACACTCTCATGGGTGTCCATGACTTTCACCATGATTGGAGGGATGAGCACCACCCCCAGATCCATTGGTACCGGTTGTATTTATTTGTAACATGGAGGCTGCCACAGTTGCAGTGACCGTTGCCTTAAACATAGCAGAATCAAACTGTGGAGGTGGTGGCGGAGGTGGTGTCGGTGTTGCATTGACATTGACATGTCTCGGTTTCTTTCTTGGAGGCATATTTTGCTTCAAGATATAAAATATGGAAAGGTAGTAAGACATCAATAGTGATAATAAATCAGATGTATTTGAACTAATTACACTAGTTCAGCATGTATTCTGAGAGAAGTTTATATAGAAGTCTACCACAAGGAATAACTTGTAAAGCAATAATGTGAAATTGGATAGTGATTTTTCACAGTAAATAAGATGCCTGTCAATTTCATTGGTATATTAGATACATAGAGTTCGGAAAATTTGACCTTGTAATAGGTCTACAATATACCAACTTAACAGAAAATTTTGATAGCATATTGACCTATTGAAAAAATAAAATTCCGAAGTCATGCTATGAACATGAAAACATCACTAGTGTATATACGTAGACTTAATCTATATCCAAAAGAGAGAGTAGAGTGATATGTGCATATTTAGTTTGTATTAAGTATAGATTTTTATTCATTTATTAGCTAAATTATCGCATATTATGGACAAAAGGTACTTAAAAGTGTTTAAATTGCATTTTCAGCTCGGAAGCAAAAGGAAGCAGGAGAAGCGGTTAGGAGCTCGAGAATGGAATAAAGAAGAAAAACACTAAAAATGGCACCTACTCGGCGAGTCAGATCGACTACTCGGCGAGTCCAATCGAAGAATTGAGAAGATAATGACTCGGGATTCCAGAGAGTTATCGCAATACGGGGAATGTGAGAGGGACTCGACGAGTCGATTCGCTTATTTAAAGATAATTCCACAGATCGATTAGGAGAGTTCTGGGACGATTCAAAAGTACTTTGCTACGATTAAGAAGCCAAAAAAACCCTAGAAGTCGACGAAGGAAGCTAGAATTCAATTCCGGGGAGTAATTAAGGCAAAATTTCATCATTCCACTTATTCTTTTGTTTTATCATTATGATTAAGCAACTTGACTTTGTTTGTTTGCTGTTATTTACTTTAATTATGAACTAAAACCTTTAGACTTCTGTTTGGGGATACAAAGTTGACAATATGGTTTGATTGATTGGTAGGATTAATTCCAAGTTGGTGAATTTTTGTTATTTTAGCTTGCTAAAGAACCTTGTGTGTGAATAATAATTAATTTTCTGTTAATAGGAAGATAATTGATTAGCATGAACATTTACTGATTATTGACCTCATATGCTATGTGATCACTATACTATATGTCTAGGATTAATGAATATGAAACTAGAATTAATAAGAAAATTGAGTAAATTCATGTGCAAGCTTGTAAGATGACCATCAAACAAGAAGTTAATTAAAATAATAAATTAGTTAACTATTGCAAGTCTAACTTAACCCGAATAATTAATCTAGTGAATATAATTAAATTAGACAATTAGCCACTGTTTAAGTTAGTTTATTTGCTAAGGATTAGGGTAGTGAACACAAATCTAATCACTTGAATCGGTAACCAATGAAAGAACTAATCCATTGCACTATTACCTTGAAATCAACCATAGAGTTAACCAAGTTGAACTAAACAGAAGTTCCTTTCCAATTATTGAATCTAGTTAAGTCGTTATTTTCTAGTCTCAAATTAGTAATAGTTAGTAAGTTTCTAGTCTTGTAAAACTAGAGAAAAACCCTTACTTCTTAATTAACTTAGATATAATTAGTTTTTAATTTAATTTGTCGTTCCCTGTGTTCGATACCCTGCTTATTTAGCTATACCACAATTGATAGGTTCACTGCCTTTTGTGTGTTATTTGATAATTAAAAGTAGGTTTAAAACTAAGTGAGTTTTACACACATCATAGAGTATGCTCTACTCGCAAGGAGTGTTGTTCAGCTTTCTACTAGTTTTATTCCTGAATTTAGCCAACTGGCTTTCTGTTGCAAACATACGCCTTTCTAGTGTCACTTGGCGTTCTCTAACTTCTGTTCGGGTTGTAGCCAGTTCCCTTTGCAAGGCTTCGTTGTGATTCCTGGTTGTTCCATGGTTTTCTATTAGACGATGAAGACGAACCGTGTTGACTCTATTGGTAGCATTAACTTGCACGAGTCGGTAGATTGCAGCTCTTCCTTGTTCATCGTTACGTGCAACTCTACGAACTAACACTGGAAGGGCTATGTCTGTTGAGCCTCCTTTTTCAAGGCTATAGAAGCTTCGGTCTCCATTGTAAGAATGGTCCTGACCCTGTTCATGACTCCACCTATCTAAATTCACTGTCCACAGAGGTATTGGGCCATGGAAATTCTATCAAGGATTGGGATTTTGGGAAACTTGAGGTGGGTTATAGGCTTCTGATTCTGAGTCAGAATCTTCTGGAAAATCTTCTTCAAAGTCTTCTTCAATTGGAATTGCAGGATCATCTTCTGGTTATGCGTTGAGCCATCCTCCATTCCCTTGATTGGGAAAGTACGGGTCTCCCGATAGATAAAATCCAGCCATGTTATCTATGCGAGAATAGGGATATAAGAGACATCTAATAGATTTAATAAAAGCAAGTAAACAAATTCAAGTTTCCATATAAGAAACTTATAATTAACAGTTAATGTATTCTTGTATGGTATGACTCCTAGTGGGTCCTTCTATAATCATGTAGTGTATACTAGTTATATATAACTCGGGTCGAATAGACCTTCGAATAAATGATCCTACTCTATATCCACATCCAAACACGGAAAAGGAAGTAAAGCTAAACAACATAATCTAAGTCTATAAAACCTTAATTATATATAATCGTAATGTATGCACTTAGTACTTATAGATCTACCAACAAGGTGTAGGGTTTTAAGCATTCTAACACTCCTAAGGTGTACATGCACCCCTAGAAACCTTGGATTTATGTTTGACTAAGATACATGCAAGATGATTTTCCAAGGTTCATAATCCTATCTAGCATACATGGGGAACTTTTAAACATAAAAGTTAGTATGAAAACATACCTTCTAGTACCTTGGATTCCATGAAAACCTTGTGAGCCTAACACCCCAAGTGTGATGCCTCAAATGTCTCACACAACACCAAATGCACTTGGAATAAACTTGAGAGAAATGTCACACTACTTGAAATCGGCTAGACCTCACTTGTATATCTAGTGGCCGATTTTGGTGAGCAACGTGAAGCTTATATAGTGTGTTACAATTAGGGTTACACCATGTAAACCCTAATTGTCATGACTTTTCATTCTCATGACCCATGGGTTCTATAAACATCATGAGCATCCATGGAGCATCCTACGGGTTTTAGCCTAACTTGATCATTCATGAAGCATTAGCCCACTATATAAGTATGGATGATTTACACAATCAACCCATATATTTAATTAGTCTCCTTTTGATCACTTAATTGATTCCAAATCAATTCTTGATCAATACTAATTAAAAAACATTATTCATATATTAGAACTTATACTATATTAATAAACCATAAGTGTTATTTCTCTCATTTTAGTCTATCCAAATGCATGATGCCATGCAACCCAAATGGACCATGCCAAACCGGGTCAAGTACATACCAAAAATAGTTATGGATTTAGACACCTTATCCAATAGTCACCCACTTGGATAAGTCTAATAACTATAACTGCAAGTATGACTTCATGAACCGATCAACAATCGTAGCTCTTTCAAGGTCTCTCGTAACTGAGATGATGATGATACACCATTTAAGATAAGTAATCATATAATCCTCTGTTCTAGATATCAATCGAACAAATACATGGAACAATGTTTTACTTATTATCCAACAGTTTGTTTCTCGATTTCTGATTTGTTTGACAAAGAACTTAATCGACCACATCAATTTAGTTATGAACAGGCCCGGTACATAGGTCAAAACAAAATCATCGAGGGGCCCAGATATCCCTTCTAATCCAAGAAGGAACAGATAAACTTCGACTCATATGCTTGTTCTACTGCTTGTTGAATCACACACAAAGGCACGTTTTATAACATCGAGTTACCAATGCATTTTCGTACAATCAATGTGTAACCAACTCATAGGCAACAACACATATCTCTAGGTTTGAAGACTTATATGATATTACCGTCTCACGATCACTTGAGATAAATTCCATGAAGTGATACAAGTGAGCGAGGGTTGAGTCCAATACTCAGAACTTATGAGTACTCATGAAGTGTTGTAGCACCACTTTGCAATGTCCAACAACTTAGACATCTACAAGCCAACCTCATGACAATCTTGATTCATATCTACTTCCGACATCTGATCGACTGTGTAGAATTTGAATAATATGTAATACATAACATAAATATTTTGGAAATCAAAACATGCAAAAGAAATAATAGTAAACGATTGACAAAAGATAGCAACACTTTACTCATAAATAAACACAACTTTTATTCATCATCAAATGTCAATTACATTTTACAAATTACATATCTATCTAACTACTAAAACTAATATCATCCTTCAGCCCTATGCGCCTCACATGCTGGAGATGCTTAACCCTACCTTATCCCTTCATGAGGGGATCTGCTGGGTTCTCATCTGATGATACCCTCTTTGGCACGAGGAGTCATTCTTCTATTCGATGTCTGATAAAATGGTATTTTCTATCGATGTGTCTGGATCTCCCATGATCCATTGGTTCTTTCGCTAAGGCAATTGCACTTTCACTATCATAGAAAATTTCCATAGGCTCCTTTATAGCTGGTACTACTCTAAGATCTCCAATGAAGTTCTTCAACTATATTGCCTCCTTTGATGCCTCACTTGCTACTACATACTCTGATTCGCAAGTTGAATCAGCCACTGTCTCCTACTTGGAACTTTTCCAAGTAATTGCTCCTCCGTTTAAGGTAAAGACCCAGCCTGACTGAGAGTAGAAATTATCCTTATTAGTCTGGAAGCTAGCATCACTATACCCTACAACTCTCAAGTCATCACTCCCACTGAGGGAAAGGACCCAGTCCTTAGTCCTCCGTAAGTACTTGAGGATATTCTTCACCGCGGTCCAGTGAGCCTTGCCAGGATTCCCCTGATATCTACTAACCATGCTCAAAGAAAAGGCTACATCAGGACGAGTACAAGTCATAGCATACATGATCGAGCCTACAGTGGAAGCATAAGGTACTCGACTTATTTCTGCTATCTCAATGTGACATCCCCAAAATCACGGCCAGAAAAGACCAGTTTTGTTTATACTTTATTTCAAAATCAGAGTAACCTATTAATAAAAGAGTTGGAGAATTTATCCCGAAACAATAATATGATAAAGAGTTATCAAAAGCATTTCCTTAGAAATATTTTTCATTAAAAGACTCGTGATGTCATGTTCGATACAGTACATAAGTATAAACAATACAATATAAGCCTTACTACATTATTTCATATCTACAGGCCTATATCCGTAATCCCTCATCCCAACACATCACAACTATGCTCGAGCGCCACTACCTGTAATACATAAAACTGAGTGGGTCAGGCTTCGGAGCTTGGTGAGCACATAGGGTTTTCAACCCACAATAAATAAGTTTATTAATTTCATCGACCAACAATAACCCGATTACTCGTTCCCGTTATCCTCGCATTACGTCCCTAAACACCTATCATAAGGGACCTATCATAAGGATCATCATCGGGATGTACATTACTGTTAAGGGGGTTCCTCAACAATAAATGTCCTAAAGGCAACCGTGAGGGGGATGGAGTACACCGGTGAACACATTGTTCACAAACACCTATAGGTTGCGAGCCTGTCAGCGTTCCACTGGACTGTCTAGAAGAGTTCATGGTCGTCATCTATACTCCGCTAGATGACTGGATCAACAACAACAACATCGAGGCCTCTCATCATTTTATCACACATCGTCTTATTACATCTACCCATATTTTACCCCAACATTTTTGTAGATATAAAATACATATACAATTTAAATCATTTAAAACTTGTCTAAAAACATTCATCCAGCATAGATAGCAAGTATACAGATAATATGCACACATAGCACGTAATATATAAAATACTTCATATCTATGTGTAAGATGAAAGTAACTATGCACTCACTTGAAAAGGTGGTGATTCGGTACTCGGACAACGCTTCGTTTACTTTAAAATAATTTCCTTCGACGAAACCTAGTATTATTACCACTAGATTTTAGTCTAATATTTACCGTGACTAACTATTAGTCTTATTGTTATTATTATTATATAAGAGTTTAAACAATACTTTCCAACCACTATGTACAGACAGGGGCCAGACATAAGACACCAGAGGGCAGGACCATTTTGGCGTATAACACTTCTGAAATCCAACAACACTATGCGACCCTTTAAACAAGATTCCTCGTACCGCAAGTAGTTAAAAAGATATTATAAGGACACTTATATAAGTCATAATAATAGCTCAAATATTTATTATAAGTTGATAATAACATATTAATTTTAAATATAAGTTATATTAAAATAGGGTAAGCATAACTTACTTACAAGGGGATTTTAGCTAGGAGTCGGGCTCTGCAGGGGCAGAACTTAGTCGCTGAATCTTTCTAAGAAAGATTTGTGCAGTGCTTCAGCGCTCACCTTACTATACTAAAAACTACAGAAAAAGAAGTCGAATCACGAGGGACCGAAATGCTCGGGGGATAAGGAGAGAAAGACTCTTGAATCAAGAGAATAGTGCAAGAAATATGAGAGCCCAAGGCTCTTATTTATACTAATTGAAATTTCAAAAACTACCCTCCATAATTACTTAATGACCTTTTAGTTATATAAACAACTAAACACCCCTCAATAATGGATTTAATGATATTTGTACTAAATTTTGGCTACCATTTGAAGGTGAAAAGTTGTTACCTTGATCATTATAGTGCTAAATCTCATTATTCTTGGTTTTAAGGCCATTTAAGCATGTTTATGGATCATTTCGGGTATTGAGCATGATCTGAAGTTGTAACTTCAGTTCTGGACTCCTCTAAGTCCTTATAGCCATAAAGTTATTGAATTTATCAAGCTTGGGCCCTTCTCTTTGGCCTAAACCTCTCCCATTAGCTTAGTTTTGACATTTAAGACCTTGCATGCACGTAAAGTTTGCAACTTTACATGGAATATGTGCCTTAGGAAGCTAGATCTACAATTTGGAGCTCTGGGGGATCTTAAAAATGTCTGAATGAGAAATGGACTGAAGGGACTCAACGGGTTGCATGGTCAACTTGACGAGTCAGATGAAGGTTGTCCATGGTTGGTTTCTACATGGACTCGGCGAGTCAGTGAGATGACTCGATGAGTCAGTTAGGGTTTTCCCGACATTTGGACACCGCATGGACTCAACGAGTTGTCTGGAAACCCGGCGAGTCAACTACGGTTTTCGAGATTTATCGAGTTCTGGAGGGACTCGACGAGTCAGTAGGCTTCACTCGGCGAGTTAGGTCATCATGGTTTGTTTACCTTAACCATTGACTTTGACCAAGGATTGACCCGTTCAACTTCTGGAGGCATTTTAGTAATTTGAGAATTTGTGGAAGTGGATGATTGGTGGATGTAGGTGTTTGAGTTGGAGTTGTATTTGGAGGAGTTTGACATTATCATCCCGAGCTACTTGTGAGGCGAGTTGTTCTCACTATACTAACAGGGTCGAAGGCACCAATGTCGGCCCTTTTCGGATTTGTATCCGGGTTTATTGCATGATATGCTTATTGATTTACATCCTGGTAGTTAGGATGGCAATATGTTTAGTGATATGGTTAGGTCAGTATCCTGGTATATAGGATAATGTTATGTTAGTGACCGGTTAGGTTGGTATCCTAGTTATAGGATGTTGCTATGATTAGTGATCTATTAGATCGGTTTGACTGTTATATACATGCTAGCGTATGATATTTATGTGCACATGATTGTTTGATTGGGGGTTGGGCTCAGGTGGACCTGCTTTGTACTGAAGGCCAACATACCTAAGGCGGACCAAATAGATTGCAGACCCGGGAGGGCATACTAGTCAGACCGAAGTCCCAGCAAGCGGTCCGGATAGGCTGAAGACCCTGAGAGGCGGTCCAGACGTGTCGATGGCTCGGAGAGCGGTCCAAATAGACTGATGGCCCTGTAAGGCGGTCCAGTCAGGCTGATGGCTCATTATGCATGCTGTTTGTTTATATGATATGATTATGATTATATGGCGTTGGTATTTTGGGGAAGCTCACTACGCTTCGAGCTTACAGTTTTGGATTTTGTTTTATGTACTTCTAATGATCGCGAGAAGGCGAAGGCGTGATCGTGCACATACTTATGTTTTTATGATTTGATTATGGGATACTCTGACATTAAACCATTTTAAAACATATTTGTAATAATCTTCGATTTTTTAATGATTTAAAAAGTTTTGAATTTGCTTGAATTTCATGGGTGTTACAATACTAGAAAAACGACTTGATACTAGTGATGGAAGGCTTGAAGATTTCTTTTTGTTGGTTCATGGGGTTTTGTTTGGTTGAGATGAAGACATTTTTCTTTGATGAATTGAGAAAGTATGTGAGGAAGATAATTATATTTTGTATGTGTGTGTGTGTGTGTGTTTGAAATGTTAAGAGTGTGGTTTCATTTATAGTAGTTGGATTATAGTTGAATATTTTGAATTTTATAAATTAAAAACGTTTTTTATTAAATAGGTCGGTGGAAATAAATGGACATAAATTTGGGAAGTCAAACAAATTGCAATGGAAATCAATTCATTCAAATTGGCCGATGGAATCCGACTCCTTTCTTCTCAACCAATCACAACACATCTCCACCTTATCTCTCCTATCGCTACGGACCTAACGATTCTCCCTTAGCGACCCCCCTTGCGAGCGCTATGGGGCGGTGTTCTAGAGCCCATAACAAGCTTAGCGAGGACATGTTGCGATCCCACTTCGTTTAGTCTTAATATTTGTTCTTATTATTTTTTGTATTCATATAATGTTCATCTTTTTACTTTTAATATTATTTAATGTATTTAATTATTGATACATTTCTTTATTTTTTCATTATGAACTGATTTTTTTTCTTTTCTTTTCTATGTTAGGAGTAATTTCTAGAGATAGGCTAAATATTACACCGTTGCATTTTTATGGGTCTATATTTTGTTGGATTATTACAATAAAAGTCATTAGTTTTACACCATCTTTCCAATTTAGCCCCAAACTTTTTTTTTGTTATGTAAAACCTATAATTTTTCAGAAACCTTTTATTTTTTTATATATTAATCAGTTACCAACCGGTCATCCCATGCCACAAGAGAACCTTTAGTCCAAATGGCTAAGACGATGACCTTCCTTCTCTTAGGTCACGAGTTCGAGACTGGACAGATCATTTTCAGCAACAACATCAACAAAGACCGACTTGTCGGCTTGTTACATGGTATGACCGATTGGTAACATGCTAATAAGTAAAAAATAAAAGGTTTCTAAAAATTTGCGACTTTTATATAAAAAAAGAGTAAATTACACGAATGGTCCCTATGGTTTAGGGTAATTTGCGTGTTTGGTCCCTAACTTATTTTTTTAACTCGGAAGGTCCCTAATGTTTGTTTTTGTTACACGCTTGGTCCCTATCTTACCTAAAAAACTATTTTGCCCTTGATTTTTTAAAATATTTAAATAAACACACCCCAAACCCAACCCCTGTCACTTTATCCTACCTATCCTACAATTTTTTCCTATTTAAATAATAGTCTTTTTAGATAAGACATGGACTAATCGTGTAACAAAAACAAACAGTAGGGACTAAGCGCGTAACAAAAACATACATTAGGGACTTTCCGAGTTAAAAAAATAAGTTAGGGACCAAACGCGCAAATTACCCCAAACCATAGGGACCATTCGTGTAATTTACTCTAAAAAAAAATTGGGGCTATATTAGAAAGATGGTGTAAACTAATGCAGTTTGTTTGTAGTTAGACGGGTCAAATAGGACACATAAGAAACCTCGGGTCATACCATACGGGTCGAAAATTCGCCTTCGCCGCCCAAAATAGGAGCTGAGGAAAACGGAGAACGAAGTCAAAGAAAGTTGAAAGCTTTGCACTCTCGGTTCTCGAATCATATCTATCTTCCCTCAATTGTCTGCGCTTCTCTCAATTTCTGGCCACTTGTTCGTTTCAATCGATTACAGGTTTGTTCATTCTCTTATTCATATTATTTCTTCACCTATTTCATTGCTTCACAAGAAATTAGGGTTTGTTTAATCTTTCTAGGTTATGTTCTCGTCTGTAATTTGTATTAATGGCGGTATTTTACGTACTTTTTTCGTAATGTTTTAGCTCATCCGTTCGCTATGGATTTCTGAACTGCCCTAGAAAATATGATGGAAAACAGTAATCAATTCGCCATTGTTTTAGACTTAGTCATTGTCATCTTTGTTCTGTTGATTGAATTGTATAATTTTCATATATCTGTAAACTGTTTTCTTTGGATTCAGATGAAAACTGTTTCTGGAAAAATTGTATCTACGAAGGCTGTCAATCTCTCGAAAGCTGCCAATATCTTATCAAAATTTGTAACATCCGACAATGGAGCTTCTCAATCGGTGTCAGCTTATCTTCGTCGTGCTTCTGTGGCATTCAACGAGCTTGTATACTTTAAAAAGCACAACAAGCTGAAGAAAAAGGCGAATGAAGACGCTTCAACCATATCTGATATAAGCCAAAGAAATTTAGAAGAAGATGATGTTAGGGTTCCTAAAAATGATAATGTTGAAGACAAGAGTGAAGACAAGAAGAAAAAGAAGAAGAAGAAGAAGAAGAGGAAGAATGTAGAGGTTGATGGGGGAGAAATTGGCAATTTGGAAGGACCTGAAAGGAAGAAGAGAAGGAGAACCGAAGCTGATGAATAGCCCTGAAAATTTGTTAAATTTTTTTGTTGTGATTTTAAGTTACATTACATGATGAATTTGATATGATATTTGTGCAATTGTTCAGCTTCTAGACAATTTTGATGGTGGTAAACTAGGTGGTTGTTGCTATTATTAACTTTCATTTAGGAATCAATTTTGAATGAATTTGATATCACATTAAAGATCTACATGTGTGTAAGATATTTTACCATTGTTATGGCTATTGTATCCAGAAGGCTATCTCCAATGGGGGGTTAATCGAGAGTTGAAGGGGGAAAAAGTAATGAGGGGGATAGAAGGCGATGAGTTGAATGGATTGCGGGTTGATGACATGACATTCAATAGAATCTCTCTCTCTTTCTCTCCATAGACAATGTAGTAAAAAGTTTAATGGATAAAGTAATATAGTTAGTGAATGGTTGATGTTGCAATCATTGAACATATATGAATTCAATGCATAGCAGGTGGCCTAACATATTAAGATGGTGTTTATTTTTTTGGAGAAGCTCTTTTTGAACACTTATGTATGCGAGCGGAAAGTTAATTACGTCTGCATGTTCTCGTAGATTGATTGTTTTTTAGAAGACCACAGATGTCAAAACGTCTGCATGTCCTCTTCTCCAAAAAGACATGGACCAAAGTCTACGGGTGGGAAAACATTTCTCGAAGACATCTTCTAAACAAAAAAAGTGAAAAAAATATATATATAACTTGAATATTATATAAAACTTAAATATTTTTAAGAGTCATGATCGCAATTCATTAAGCATACGTATAAATAAACACATAAGCATTCAGATCACCATTGTTGCTATTTATATATATATATATATATATATATATATATATATATATATATATATATATATATATATATATATATATATATATATTAGTAGTGAGATCCGTGTATTACAAAAGTTAATTAAAACAATTAAATATGAAAATATAAATATTAAGCATTTTTTATATACAACATAGGGATGAGCAAAAGGACCGAACCGGTCGGAACCGGCCCGAACCGGACCGGAACCGGGAACCGGCTTCGGCCAAAATCAAGAACCGAACCGGCCCGGCGGTTCTATCGGTCCGGTTCTACCGGTTCCCGGTTCCTACCTGTTCTTGTCGTGTCTTCAAATGTTGGAACCGGTCCTTTAAAAATAGCATCATACGGTTCCGGTTTTTGCCGGTTCTACTGGTTCCGGTTATATCGGTTCCGGTTCCTACCGGTTCCCGGTTCTAAAAATCTACAAAAATAACGTCCCGGTCCCGGCCCGACTGGTTCCAACGGGTTCCGGTTCCGGTACCGGTTTCGGCCGGTTCCCCGGTCCATTTGCTCATCCCTAATACAACACGTTGTAAATCTTAGAGCGGACGTTTATATAATTTATAAGATTGTTAATTTAGAAATTTGATTAAAATAAATTGTGTGATATCCACGAAATGGTATATTACATTTTTTATTTAAAATGGATGTTAAGAGAAAAAGAAAAGAGAGATAAAACGGAAATATATAAAACTCAATTCCCCCTTGAAGAAGCATGTACAATTTGGCCTTACATTGTGTGGGCGCTTAGTTTTAAAGATTCTTGAAAACCCTAGATATATACCAGCTTGACAACATCTTCTTCTCCATTATGAACATTTACTCCTATAATGAAAAAGAAATCACTCACAAATGTAACATAACAAAACTATTACATAAGAACAATAAAAACAAAAAGACTATGATATGAGGGAAACAATTATCCAAATAAAGCTCTTAAAAGATCCGGTACCAATCTTTCTTCCAAGCTTGAACTTCCCACCAATCACATGATTCATGATGAATTCCCAAACAAACAAAGATTAAGTAGATTCAGGCAACTAACTTCTGTTGAATTAATTGAATAAATTTCAAGGTATGAATATAAACTCAAATCTAAAGCGAATTTTGGTATGAAGATTTGTGAGGAATCAACCGAGCTTGATGAAGTCTAACAATGCCAAAAACTTAAAATCCAAGCAAGAAATTTATGGGTATCATTGTCGCTCCTATGACACAGAACCGACAAATCAATGGATAGGTAAAAACCATAAAAAGAAAAATCAAAAATCGAGATGCTTCTCGTGAACGCAGAACTTAAAATAAAAAATCAAACACATAATCAAAATAACCCCCACAAAAAAAAAGGTAAGAATTTAATATAGAAGAGGCGTGGGAGACAATCAATACGATAACACATGTATAAAAATTTCCATAATGAAGATTACATGTATTATTTGGAAAACTCATAAAACAGATGGGAAAGAAAGCATTACCTACATAATTCACTAATGAGCCAATGTTCAATGAAAGGATAATGAGCAGTCAAGATGAAGTGTCTATCGTTAGAACCTTCGAGAGAAAAATATGACAATAATTTTTACCGTAAGTGAAGGTGAATTTGCAATTCGAAATTTGAAATAAACCTCATCCTTTCCTTAATTCATGCAAACTAATGGAAAGCCATTCAAAATTGTCAAGATTTTGAGGATTTGACTTTTAAATTAAGGTCCATAAGTTTAAAAATTCTTTGCATGGATGATTTGTAGTTCAATTTTAAAGCTCCATTAAATTATTTCCGGTTTAGTTTCCGATAAATCATCTAATTTTTAAAAAGTAAACTTAAAATTATATAAAATTATCCTAATCATTCCCATAATTTAATTGCCATAAATTAGTAATATACTTTGTCGTTTTATGAGACTTTCTTTACTAAAGGCCTTAAACATCATATCTACTATTATTATCAAATTTGATGTGTAATTATTTTAGACTACGTGAAAAGAAAACCTAAATTATAAGAAAATAACATGTCACATACTGTAAAAAGAGGACAAGTGTCAAAACGATTATTATTTATTAATGTAGATAATACAATAACTATGTATGAAACCCATGTATTATATGAGTTCATTTAAAAAATATATGAAACTCTAAATATTTGAAAAGTTTGAATTTATAAGAAAATTAGAAAACTATTAAATTATTAGAATTAAAATATTTTTTTTTCTCTTTTAAATTTAAACAAATAATTTAGATAAATAAACAAATAAACTAATAATCTTTAATTTACAAATTTTGAAATCAAAAGGAAATTCAATTAATGAAATTGAAATGCATTTATTATTATATTTATTGCAATTAATATATTTAATTAAATATTATATGAAATTTAATAAAAATAAAACAACCACAAAAATGTCATGTGAAAAAAATTTAATTGAAAATAACCACAAAATGACTTGTGACCATATCAATAACAACATGACATGTACCAAAAAGATTTTTATTTATTAGAATATAAATTAGAGTACAAATTTTAGAATATATATTTTATGCAAATGATTTTATTAATCATGATACCAATATAATTTAAAAATAAAAAATAAAAGAATCTTCTTGATCCTATTCATCTACAAACAAACTTAAAGGAGAAAGTATTAAAAATAACCATGTAATAGTCTATAAGGATATATGACATTATTAGTAAACTAAATATTCGATGGTCTTGTATTATATAATATAGTAAATAACAACCCCTGTAGGAACAATACTTTGTTTTTATTGGCAGAACTTTTAAAAAAAAAAAAAAATGTGGATTTCTTTTAATTTTTTTTTTTACTTTTCAATATTTACAACGTGTTCTATTATTGCTTGATTCACCGCCACTTTAACTAATGACAATCGGATTAATGTGCGTATCCACACTTCATTCCTTAGTCACCGCCTCTTTATCCACCTTCGAGATAATACTGTCTCCACCGCTTCATTCCTTGGTCACCGCCGATGCTTGGGACTGATTTATCTACCTTTTGGCGCTTACCTCTCTTACAAATCCAAACTGCCTTACAGAAACCATTGTTTTCCTCATCGACAAATATGTCCTAATTTCTGTTGTTCGGGAGTCGGGTAAACCACAAACGATTACAATATGTGCCCCTTCTCATGCTTTTTAGAAATCTTCGACTGAGATTTTGATTACGGTTTGTGGACACACTCACCAGACGTATATCTGGAACGACCCGATTATGCACAAACAAATATCAAACTTATCTACTTTTGATTGAAAGGCACATCATCATCTCACCCAGGGAAGCACTATTTTTTAGAGGTATATGTTTTGATGATTTATCATTTTCCTCTCATCATCGTGTTTCTTTTTCCGAATAGAAACCCCGCTTCGGTTACTTTGGATTCCATTTACATCGATAACCTAATATTAGGTGATTATCCTTTTTTTTTTTTTTTTTTTGCTTTTGACGGTTTTTCTTAATTTTGTTTTATATTTAGTGAGGTCGATTTGTGCTTAAAAATATTTTTTAATTTGGTTGGTTGATGCGATAGCGGGTAACTAAACTACAAAGGGTTTTTCTACTGCTGTTCATCCTATCTTACTCAGGTGAAAGAGTCGCTTCTTACTTCATGTTTTTACTCTTAGATTATGATTCTAGAAGATAAACTAAAGTGTTTTTGTTGATGTGCATTTAAAGTTTATAGATGGTGTTTCCCATGTGTGTGTGTGAAGTCAGATTTAAGCGTTCTTTTTATGCACGCTCTCGGTTTAACGAACTCTACAACTTTCGTTTAGATCACTAAGGATAAATATCACTCTAACGTAAATTCAATCTTAGGTCATTCAGCGTCGTGCCGGTTTGTCGCGAAATTTCGGCAGGTCATAACTTCTTCGTTATAACTCGGATTTCGGCGTTCTTTATATCTCCGGAATTCTTGTCACGACCACTACAACTTAGTTAAGATTATCCACCCTAAATAATCTTCTACCAAAAAGTCATTTTTGACGCTTATCGTCTCTAAATTGACTAGCCCGAATCTACGGACATTACACCTTAAGGTAGTACACAATTAGTCTAATACTTGTCCTCCCATACCCCTACCCACCCCCACCCCCTTCCCCCTCTCTCTTTTACTCTCGGCCGAAAGGCCCTTCATCATCATCATTTTCTTCTTCAAGGAAAAACTCTCATCTTTCATAACTAAATTCTTCCAAGTTAGTTCTTGATCAGTTTTTGGTAAGTGTTTCCTTCATAATCTGGTGATTATACACACTTATAAACTAGTTTCAATGCATTCACACACATTATCATGTGTTATTATCTATAGGATCTTCAAGTCGTCATGTGTTATTCAATTGTTCTTAGCTTGAAAACCTCCATCTTCACCTCTTTATCCACTAAGAAATCCATTCAAGGTGAGTTAATACACCCTTCATTTCGATTTTTCCAAGTTTTAGGGGGAAGGGGGGGGGGGGGGTACAAGTAAACTTGTATAAATATACAAGTTGTTATGCATGCTTACTTATGTTTTGTGTAAAAGTGCTAAATATATGAAATAATGTTATTACCTAGCATTATGAACATTTAGATGTAATAGTTTTTTTAAAATACAAAACTATGAAAAACAAGTATGAACATGCTATATGTTCTAAAGAAAACTAATAAACATAAAACTATAAAAACTAGAGTTTTTATGAACTTAATAGGGCTTTTTCTAGCAAAAATGGTTATAACCAAGTTATTACACCATTTTTGTAGGATATAAACCAAAATATGTTACTTGGAACATATGTCTTGAAACTAGTTAAAAATACCAAAGATTTAGTTAAAAAAAACCTTAAAAATCTATCATTTTATGTAAAAGCGGGTTTACTAACAAATATGGTCATAACTAGGTTATGGTACCATTTTTGTGGGTTTTGACCAAAAATATGTTGTTTTAAACATATAAAGTTAACTCGACTTAAATATTACAAAAATATAAAAATAAGTTTCACATAGTTTATATTTTCACTATTTACCGTTTTGTGACGTAAAATGTCAAAAACTAGAAAAATGAAAATGTTAATGTTAGGGAAATCTCCAGAAAAGTCCTAAAATTTTACCCTAATTTATGAAAAAAACCCAAACTATTTTTTTTTTACAAAAAAACATGAATTACCGGTAAAAATGGTGATTTGACCCTTTTTTCCCGCTTTACCGGTTTCATTACTTATCTATTTCATTAAAGTCCTATTATTTCACCATAATTTACGAATTAGTCCCAAACTAAAATTTAGTGACGATTTAGCCCTTTTCTCCATAAAACATACATTTTATCGGTTTCATTGTTGATTTAGACACGTAGTCATTAAATTAGTTGATAAGATAGGTACGATGAGTTATATAATACTATATTTACTGTAAAATTTGATATCCATCTCATCGGTTCATTTATCACCATGTATATAGGTCAGCAATAAAACCAATAAAATGTGTGTTTCCAAGAAAAAATGGCAGGAAATGAGCTGATGTTACATAAGATTAGATAGACAATTTGAAATTTCTTATAAACATAATAAATGGCGTAGTTGTTGCTAGTTAATGTGATTATTACAGTATTCGTCGAATGCATTTTATATTCTAAAATATATATAATATATCAAGATATCAAGTTTTATGGTAAACATAACATTATATAGCCCAACATATCCATCTCATCGGCTCATTTAATGATTAGGCGTCCATGCCAGCGATAAAATCGGTAAAATTTATGTTAAATGGAGAAAATGGCCAAATCATCACTAAATTTTAGTTTGAGACTTATTCGTAAATTAATATAAAATAATGTGACTTTAATGAAACATGTAACTAAGAAACCGGTAAACCGGGAAAATATGGTCAAATCGCCATTTTGACCGGTAATTCATGCTTTTTTATTAAACAAAATTTGGTTTGAGACATTTTCGTAAATTAGGGTAAAATTTTAAGACTTTTATGAAAATTTCCCTTCATAATAAAGACTCACTTATTGGCGTTAGATGCAAGATAATTGTTATTTATGAATAGCTAAGCATGTTAACCTCTCTCTCTCTCTCTCTCTCTATATATATATATATATATATATATATACTATTATATAAAGCATATTAGATGTTTTTTGAAAATTAAGAGGTATAAGCTTCAATACATATTGTACAACTACCAATACATTTTTTGTTTAAACGATACTATTTAATCAACCAATTTGTTTCCTTCTTATTCTCCCTTAATCTCAGACATTATTTAATTAATCAATATATTTCCTTCTTATTCCCCCAAATCTCGGCCTGGTATCTCGGTCTTTATCTTTTTTTTTTGGCAGAAATTGAATGTTTTGAATGATATAAGGTTGAGAAAATGGTGAGGGTTTGTAACTATCCACTATTTGCATCCTCCTCCTTAGCCTCTAATTCATATGCGTTCACATACACGCACACAAACTCTAGAACCCTCACCATTTTCTCAACCCAGTTTTCTCTATCTTTCTTATGTGGTTATATCAACAGGCCAATATTTATTTGATTTCATTCAATTCATTGTAAGCAACATCAGTGGGTACATGTTGGTTTTCTTTATTTTAGTTTCGATGGTAAGATTATGTGACATTGAATTAGTACTTACTTCTCTTGTCAAGGTATACGAGCATATCGGTACCTACTTATTAGTCAAAGTTATTTGTTTATTGCTTGATTTCTTGTTGGTTTTGTGGAATTAACCACTGATCAGGATAAATTAATGGGTGTTGTGGTGGTCTCTGTTGTTGTCCAAATCAACGGTGAGTTCTTCATTTTCCTATTCGTGCTTTATATTTTGTGTTAGAAAACTGGGGTATGGAAAGACTTGGAAATCCTGAGAATCATGTTAAACACTTTCAGATTAAAGTATTTGGGTGGTACTCCCAACCTTTAATCGGATAAGACTCATAAGAGTTTCTAGAATGGAGAATATAAAGTTATGATTTCGTGATTGTTCTTGTACCAGGAAAAAATGATGACCAAAGAATATCATTTCGTGATTGTTAAGTATATCATTTGTCTGAAAACTGTCAAGGTAGTTTTCTTTGTCCAAAAGCTACTCCAACTGTCAAAACATGTTATAATAGTCACAAACTATCACTAAAACCGGATCCCAGCCAGGGGCTCTGCCCCTTGGACCCCGCTAGGGGCTGCCGCCCCTTAGACCCCGCTCCCAGGGGCGCTGCCCCCGGACCCCCGTTCGTTTAGGGGCTTCGCCCCTAAATGACAGTTTACTTTGAATCTTGAATAAACTCAAACAAGTGTGCACTCTGCACCTTCCTTACTTGTTTAATATTCATCAAGACTGAATTTTTGGTCAATAAGTCAATCCATTACACTTAAATACACATTGATGATACAAAATCACCAACATTTTGTAGGCTAATTATTTGATTCACAGTCAATAACCATGAATGCAACAAGGAGTGGCAAGTCATGAACAATGAATGGAATCATCAACATATGACACCTCATGTCACAAGCCCAATTAGGTGAAACAAAATACATTCATTAGTTTTTTTTGAATTTTTTTACGAGATCTTAGAGTGATTATACATATCTTTTATGTTTATGCACTAATATTTCGAATTCTTGATAATTTTTTCTTTGTTTTTTATAGATTTCAAAACATGGATGAGCTCAAAATGTAGGGGTTTCAAAATGCTAATGATTTCTCTTAACATGATTACACCTATGTCTCTGGTAAATTGCTTTCATTCTTTCCCTACATATATATTTCATATAACATTATAACATTTATTTATGAATGTTAAACCTCAGGTGAGTCCCTGTTTTCATTCTGAAATAGGTTTGTTTAGTTTCATGTTATATCTTTTAAACTTGTTTGTAATTACTTTATGATGATCTTTGTAACAGGTGCTGATTCTTTTAAGTTCTAATGTCATAATTGCATTGATGTTCAATTTTGTCATCAATATATATTTACTCATCATCCTATCTCTTAAGGTATTATCACAGGGCTCACATTTATCTTGTATTTTGAGTTTTTTTTATGATGATTTCTTCATGCATACGATATTTTTTGGGGAGTTGCATGCATTTGAATCTCAGAAGCCGTTAGAGTAATTGGTTAATTATGTTATGTACAAGATATAAGCATTCATCCATGAAGTATGTTCTGATTGTGATTCTTGACATATGACATTGTATATGTGGCTAGAGTTATGATTGATTTGATATCTGGATATTGCTAAAAGGAAAATATATTTGATTGTGGTTCAGGGAATGTTCCTTCCATTGGTAGTCCCTCCAACTAGCTTCATGGTTCGGTCGTTAATCGAAAACTTAGACCATTTACACTCGAATGGGAGTGGTTAACTTCCAACGTTGCTTCAATGCTTAATGCATGTTCTAAATGGTAAAAGATGCTATAGTGCAATATATGCTGTTCTGCATGGTTTTGGGTTACCCTACACACAAGTTTGTTGTCTTTCCTCCTGTAGGATAATATTTCCCTTGTACCAGTTTCACCTGTTATGGGTGAAATCAAGGTATTCATGTGAGCAGACACCAACTCAACAAACCTATACATGAGCTCCATAGATATTCCAATGGTAGTAGATCAAACCTCAAGAAGCATGGAAAAGCTTAAGTTAGGCCAATGTTTGTTGATATTTAATATCGGTGATATTCCAATGGTATATTATACTCTTTAGTTTTGTATATCTTTTGATCTATACTCTCTACTAGCTTCTTATAGGTTGGCTATATACTTTATTCACCTGTTTGGGGAAAAAACCATATGCAACTTACAACACTGTTTTTATGTTAATAAAACTCAATTTTTATAGTTTTACAATCATATTGCCCCTGCACACTGTTTTTATATTAAAAAAAACATTTTTTTACAGTTTTAGGACCATATTGTCCCTGCACACAGTTTTTATATTAATAAAATTCAATTTTTACAGTTTTAGACCATATTGCCTCTACACACTGATTTTATAATTAAAAAAAAAAAATCAATTTTTATAGTTTTAGTACCATATTGCCTCTGCACACTGTTTTTATTGGGTAGATTTTGAAGCTACAATGTTAAATAGAAACAAGTGAATGTAGGATGATATAATACAAAAAAAATAGATGAAAATGTGTTGTTTTTTTTTTCTATTATTAATCCTCTATTTTATGTTGGTTATTGAACTTAATATGTTGTTACTATTCCAGCCGAGTTCCCTGGTACCAACTTGATTAGCATTTCAATGCTTCCGAACAAGAATGCCCTCTTTGATTGGATGCCTAGTCCTATTAGTGAAATATGAAACTGGAATTATAATTGAAATCGGAGTTGGAATCAAGCATCCCGTTCTTGAATATGCATAATATATACCTAAAATTTGGTCCAAAACAAGTTGGAGGTCGTCACCATTACCTATAATTGAAGAATGGTGACCCCCCAGTTGAAATACATGCTTTTCACGATAGTTACACCAACCATGGTGGAATAGAATGCTATTCCGAATACCAAAACAGTAATCACCAAACTTTGAGAACCTTCCAATTATCAATTTGGTGATTGATGCTTCTATTTACTTGGTTTATTGGTGGTGGTCTTAGTTTCTTAGAGGGCTTATATAGCCTTTATCCAACCTATGCACATTGTCCTTCATTTTGACATTCTTGCAGCCTTAATATATTTGTTTTTCTACTATAAAATTTCATGTTAAATTTAACTGTTTTCAAGTTTAATGTCATTACAAATTATTATGTAATATCTATGTATGTGTTAATGTGTGTTATTAAGTAAAAGGAAACTAAGCAAGAATATAGTGCAAACCTAATTTCATAAAACTGAGAATAGATGTACATCATATATCTCTCTTGCATTGAAGATATGAAAGATTAGCAATATAATTTTTTTTGCATATTTGAATTCGATGCAAAATGATATTAATTAGTAGTTTATTAACCAAAATTGTTAAAACAATGAATTTTAGTTTCATAATTTTATTATGTCATGAATTTTGGTATTTATCTCAAATAAATATTGTTTTTAATTGTTTAAATATACACATGCTTTTAGTAGGTGTATTACGCCATTAAAACCTACATACAAGCTGTAGAGATGAACGACTAAATTGAACCAGTGCACGATAGGGTGATGGTCTTTTTTTTTTTTTTTTTTGAAATTTAGTATCTTTATAGTCAAAATATGCAATGTTTAGTCTTCTGAGTGACATATCTCCCATGTAATTGACTTTTCCATGCTATCAATCCTCCAAGAAGTAAATTTATGTATTTATATTTTACTACTTGTAATGTTGTCAGGGAAAAGTGTTAAGTAGGACCAAAATATGGTTGTTTCTTGGTTGAATTTATTTACGCTCGTAAATTCTTGTAGTTTTAGTTTTTAAAGGGTATAAATTTTATTGGTGTCAAGTATTTACATCTTGTTGTCAAATGAGAGAAATAATAGTACGCATTCATTTCTTTTTTTATTATATCATCTTACTTTCATATGTTTTGGTTACAACATTATACTTTTGAAGAAGCAACCTTTATAGCATCCTACTTTCATAGCTTTGTATTTAAGTGAGTTTAAGGACACTTCAATGATGTGTAGATTTTTCAAATAATCTAAATGATTTTAATGATGAACACCCCCTAGGCACCCACACACATGCAAACACACATACATGGACATAAATATCATACATACCATCATCCGAAAATGAAACTAATCGACCGCAATAAATTAATCATTGGAAAAAATTATTCTCCGTACCCCAACCGACGCACGAAGCATCGCGCGGGTACCCTACTAGTATATATATACACATACAAATGAAATATTATAATAAACTATAATATGTATAGTTTATGGGATATTAACACTATTGTAACATTTTTTAACAAGGCGGATAATCATATAAAGATTTATATAATTATTTTATACCATTTTATTATCATGGGAAACGATAATTATACATACAAAAGTTTTCATTACATCAAAATGTAAACGCGTTAAATCAATTTTTGTGAGACAGTCTTCATTGTACCTACCAGAGTACATATAAAAGTCATGTATTATAACCAGAATATCTCATAAGATAGCGTGATACTTGTGTATAGATTTATACGAGACTGACAATCCCGCACCTAAGTTGCTTGCTACAGCTAGACCGGTAGGTTTGGGGTAACAAATGTTTATAACATTCTGACGCCTAAAGAACGTCGTAACAGACCATCCATGTTTTAGCACGGTTATAATAACTCACATGGGGAATCAACGATACATTTAGTTTACGGGGAACATACATTCAAATGGTTTTATATAGACTAAAACTACATATTACTATTTTAAGTATAAAAATACTTATCCATTTCGGTATTGGGGTCTCTAAGACCTACAACTCATTTTTAAGGAAAATATTGAATTTTCTGAAAACGAACACTATCATTTTACAAGGAAAGGCCTACAATTCTTCACACAAATTCTTATGAACTCACCAACTTAAATGTTGATACTTTCAAAACTACTTGTATTTTCAAGAAATCATTAAAACAGGTAACTACAAGCTTTTGAGAATGGGACGCTAAGGCGTCAAACAAATATTTTCATCATCATATTGTAATTGGTTTTGAAACATACAACTTTTTAGGGGTGTTCACGAGGCAGTTCGGTTCGGATAGTAATAAAATTGTGAACCGTGACCACGGGACAGGTACCTCATGCGCACTAACCGAAACCGAATCGTATTGACAAAAAAACTGAACCGAACCGAACCGAACCGTATGAAAGCGGATAACCACAGTTCGGTTCACGGATACTTGGTAAAATATAAAAAATTAAATTCAATTGAAACTACAAACTCCATTTTAGTTATCTCTTTCTTAAAATTAGTAAGTCAAAGAGTTTAAATAAACATAATGAAGTTTAAAAAACGTAATTAAGTTCAAATATCATATATTATAAATTATATCATAAATACAATAATAAAAATAACAAGAAAATCAAATGAATTTAGAATTACAAAATTGGAGATGTCGGTATTGATTTTTGTTATCTTATTAGACTCATAAATCAATCAAAACAATACTAATGAAATATATATATATATATATATATATATATATATATATATATATATATATATATATATATATATTACTTTATGTATATATATACACACACACACAATCAAACGGTTCGGTTCAATTATCCGTGGATACCTAAATATGAAAACCAAAAACCGACCCGTTGATATCCGGTTTTTTCGGTTTCGGATTGGCCGGTTCGGTTCGGTTTTTCATTCTTGCGGTTTTTTTTGCACACCCCTACAACTCTTACAACTATGTAACTATTTCAATTATTTTTATGATGGATGTGTTTTTATTTGAACACTATTATACATATTGTTGTGATACGATTCGTGAAGTCATCCACCCAGACATTTCTGCCATCCTGGTTTGGGGTGTGACAGATTGATATCAGAGTATTGTTTACAGTGAACTAAGTATATCAAACCATGTAGGATATAAACTACAAATACAATGAGGGTAAAACACTCTGACTAAAAATTGTACTTTTAAAATATAATGATATTTTTGTAAAGTATAAGTACATACATACATACTAGATCGACGTCATAACAAGAACAACACAAAAGTAAAAAGATAAGTTGAACACTACGATTAACCTAGATTGTTACGTAATCATATATTGGATAAATATAGTGTGATCAACTATATTTATGCAAGATATGACTAACATACATTTGGGATTAGTCATGGTGAACAACAAATCTAAAACTTACCAACACCCTAAACAAATAAATCCTAGAACCAAACATAAAGTTTAAAAATACTATAGGATACTATAGAACCATACATCTAGATTCATTATGTACCTCTTATACCTCTATCATTACACAGTCGACATGGAAGGCTTTCGCCTTCCCGGAGACCCTTACTTTCCCAATAAGGGGAACGAAGGTTGGATCGAGGAGGACCCAGAGGAGGATCCAGAGGATGAGGAGCATATGGAGGAGGTGAAAGCAAAGAAGCGCACAACTAGAATAAAAGAAACAACATCATGATAGAATTACAAAAGAGAACTCACAAGTGATGAAGTATCATCAACTTGATTGTTACAATGACTGTGACGATGGCATCAACACCAGCGTCGACATCTTCGTGGTAAAGGTACAGATGGAAGAGACAACATTGAAAACATCAGGGGAGAGAATCCGTGTCTTTTTATGCTTAGATTAAATGAATGGCTGATAATGATTCCCCATTCTCAACCTTTTTTATTTTCTCAATTGAATCCACTTTTATATATATATATATATATATATATATATATATATATATATATATATATATATATATATAATTACATTTTTTGCCCTAAGTGACTTTAACCTAACCTAAAAATGTATGATTCTATCTATCAGAGAATCATCGTATCCAATTCCCCTTTACACGCACCGTCGCTTCCATCGCTGACGATCCCATCGGCTTGACGACTTCCACTCACCGGCGGACGGCTGTCGGCAGCATCTACTCACCCGCGCAAGGCGGCGAACAACGGTAGACCCCAGCGACGACTTTCGTTCTTCATTGTCATCGTCGCATACAGAGTGAGACTTACAGCCGACGACCCTTTTTCTTAACCTTGTCGGCAATCTCGTGAACTCGACCGCTACTCACCAGCGGTAGCAAGCAACGACACACTACCGGACTTCGATCCTCCACTCCGAAGCAGCAGGGTAGCGACGACGGACTCCGAATCAGGTAACATTAAGCTTTTTTCCTTGCAAATGTTGTTCGAAATCCACCTCTTCTGTTGATTTGAGCCTTACAATGCTACATACTGTTCGAATCTGTACATGGAGTTTTTTTCTTGCAAAGTTAATTCGAAAGCCACATGTTATGCTGATTTGAACCTATTCTGTTGTTTATTTTGTTGTATGTACCAAAGCTTCGAAATAATTTGTGAGACCTGTTGTTTAGTTTTGTTGTATGTACCAAAGCTTCGAAATAATTTGTGAGACCTGATGTTTAGTTTGTTGTTTGGAGTAATGAATTTTGTAAACGGATAAAACAGAAATATCATGCACATTAAAACATAGACTTTTTATAAACTACAAGGTGGATTTATGTAATTATCTTTTTAATTCCTAAGCCGTGAGAATCAAGCAAAAATTTCCATATCCCGAAAATACCCTTCTAGGGTTTCGTCACGTGAAAACCCCCAAAATCATTTCATCACCGAAAACGTTACATTTGGCAGGGTTTATTACAGGGGTTTATTTCAATACGCAATCTCTAGAAAGAATCTACAGATTTCGGAGCAATTGAGGTGGAGAAAGATGGTGGAAGCTCTTGACCTTTTTTTGAAGATTGGGTTAGATAAGCGCACTGCAGAGAACACCATCGCCAACAATAAAGTCACCACGAACCTTGTCGCTGTGATTAACGAGGTATGGTTGATACTGATACTCATAAGGCTGCATGCAATTGCATCACGAACAACTTATTTTGGTGTATGCGTTGGATTAGTCTGAAGTAGATTCAAGGAGTTTTGATTGTTTCCTTTGGGAATCCGTGATTGAGGCTGTATGTCATAATCGAGCTGTTCCTATTAACAGTTACATCAAGTCTTTCTGGAGAGATTATAGAGATGAGCTTATTAAAAGAACATGCTTCTGTCTTCAGAGTTCCCAATTGAAACAAATTGCAAACAACTTGACAGTGATATGCATTTTTTGTAGTGAAAATTTATCCCATTATATATATCTACTGAGCTAAAAGAGGACAAAACATGGTTTTTGACTTGTTTTACGCTCATAGATTGTTTTTACAAAGATTTGACTACATTTCGATTTTTGTTTAGGCTCATGATAAAGGTTACAAAGTGACTAGAAAACATTGTCAATTTAGGCTTGAGCTGATTTTGAACATTTCTGCACATAAGCTGCTAAAGTTCATATAAGTTTAACATTGTTTCATCGATCTTCATTTCAAACCACTGCTAGCAAATTTCGGCTTGGGTAGGCTCAGAAATGCACATATTCACTGTTATCACATGAAGAAGACAATATGATTTAGCCAAACAATCCATTCTTGGATTGAAAACTATAAACATATAAATAGAACTTGGCAATTGTGAGAGTCAAATTGTATCTCTTTCTCAGGTGCTTAGAGAGTAGTTACACTTTTAAAGCAGCTTCTCTTACTTTCTGTTTGAAATGATCTCAGCTTCATATTTCTGATAAATTTGTTTCATATTCAATGATGTATCTGTATGTAGGCAGCTGTTACTGATGGATGCGAACGGTCTACTGGCAATCTTCTTTATACAGTAAAACTCTTTCTTTGACATGTTGTTTGTCTTCCATCTTGAATATGCACATGTTGATATGCTAACTTGTAGTTTAAAATTTAACTTCTACAAGCCTCCATATTTATATTTTATGTTAGAAAAAGTAATATGAAATTTTGAGTACCATAACAATGATTGCTTGTGCATAACAGGTTGCTACAAAATTTCCTGCCAATGCCCTTGTGCATCGTCCCAAGCTGCTGGAATACATTGTTTCTTCCAAGGTTTTGGGTTCTTGATTTCTTTTCATATGATTAATTCTTATGGTAAAACAATTAGTAAAATATATACCCATCATTAAAATGACTATACTGTTGGTATTGCAGATAAAGACTCCTGCCCAGGTAGAAGCTGCATTTGCATTTCTTACAGTCACTGGTTCAGAGGATCTTGAAATTAGTAAATTTGAGGAAGCTTGTGGAGTTGGTATGTTATGTTTTAGTTCATCCATTTCATTCTATGTTGTAAAAATTTAACAATGCATAATGCTGAGATCCTTTATTGTTGTGGAGTAATATAACAGAAGCCCTTCTTTGCAAACAGGGGTTGAGGTCTCTCTTGAAGATATAGAAAAAACAGTTGATGAAATCTTTGAAGAGAAAAAGAGTGCAATATTGGAGCAACGGTATCGAACAAATGGTGAGTTTCAGTTTTCTTGTATTTCCTTAATTTCTAACTGTTGAATTTGAGTCTGATGTGTCATTTGTTGATTGGTTTCAGTCGGTGATCTGTTTGCTCATGTCAGAAAGAAGCAGCCTTGGGCAGATCCAAAGATTGTTAAGGTAAATAAGTTAAATAACTCACTTTTCTTGTCTTGTTTTATCAAGTGATAGAATAAGTTAACATTTCTATCGTTTATTCATTTATTTATTATAAATTGATTAGTATCTTTCCCCAGAACCTTATAGATTCAAAGCTATATGCTTTACTTGGTGAAAAGACTGCAGCAGATAATGAGAAGCCTGTAAAAAAGAAGAAAGAGAAGTCTGTTAAAGTAGAGGTGACTGCATATTATTATATACTGATACAGCTAAAAAAGCATAATGCTTTTGTCTTTCAGTCTTTCTCATATATAAGTTTTTACAGGTCAAAAGTACCCCTGAAGAAACTCCTCAACAGACACCATCTGAAGAAGAACTCAATCCTTATTTAATATTCCCTTCACCCGAGGAGAATTATAAGGTTACCTTTATGATTGTCTGACTCATGGCTTATTTGTATTATCTTTTTGGCATGTTTCAATATGTTTGTGATTGTGTGTGTGACAACTGACAGGTGCATACAGAAGTATTTTTCAGTGATAGACCTGTGCTCAGAGCATGCAATTCCAAAGCATTATTAGAAAAACATTTAAAGACAACAGGAGGAAAAGTTCTTACCCGTTTTCCACCAGAACCAAATGGGTACCTACATATAGGTCATGCAAAGGTACGTTTCTATTTCTACAAAAGTCATTAGAGATTAAAGTAAACATATATAGATCCTGCTTTGCTTTTAAGTTTTAAGTTTTAAGTTACAGAGTATGATGTGCATGTGCTGCAGGCTATGTTTGTTGACTTTGGTCTTGCAAAAGAGAGAGAGGGTGGCTGCTACTTGAGGTATGATGATACAAATCCTGAAGCTGAGAAAAAAGAATACATCGATCATATTGAAGAAATTGTAGGATGGATGGGGTGGAAACCTTTCAAGGTAAATTTTTGCTACCAATATGGACAATATACTTTATTTGTACATAATAGCAATGTGATTATATATATATATATATATATATATATATATATATATATATATATATATATGTTACCACTAAAGTATATTGCATATATTGATAAAAGGAGTAAAGTATGTCGCTATTTTTGCTGCAATTCAAAAATTTCAGATCACATACACGAGTGATTATTTTCAAGAACTGTATGATTTAGCAGTGGAGCTCATCCGCAGGGGACATGCCTATGTGGATCACCAGGTTTATTATTGAATTAAATATTTTATTCTATTTGTTTTAGTATACAGAAACTTGAACTGATTCTATTCATACTCATATTTTATATTATTAATAGAGTGGTGATGAAATAAAAGAGTACAGAGAAAAAAAGATGAATAGTCCATGGAGGGATAGGCCCATTTCAGAATCACTTAAACTCTTTAATGATATGAAATGTGGGTTGATTGAAGAAGGAAAAGCTACACTTAGAATGAAACAAGATATGCAGAGTGACAATTTTAATATGTATGACCTCATTGCGTATCGAATCAAGGTAAGTATCAAAAAAGGTATATATATTTCTATATTCTTTTGCATTAATTGATTTTCGTTTTTTTTTTTTTTCAGTTTACACCTCATCCACATGCGGGAGACAAGTGGTGTATTTACCCAAGTTATGATTATGCACATTGCATTGTGGATTCTCTTGAAAATATCACACATTCAGTATGTTTTTCTTTAGGTTTTTGGGTTTGTATTTGTGTTTTTATATAAACATACTGATAAAATTAAAAAAGAAAGCGGCAATATACTGGAAGGATACTAATAGTTAAGCATACAAGTATAACTATTAAGTTTAAATTAAAAAAAAAAGTATTTTCCTTTAAGAACTTGTCATGAAAACCAAGTTGCAAATGGGGAAAAAAGTAGAGATGATAAGATTTAGGTACAAATAGAAGTAAAAAAAAAATAATCTGAACTTACCATGCTTTCAGGGTTGAAAGAAAGAATGATTTATTTTGTGAGAATATAGAAAATAAAAGTTTAGATAATAGAAGTATTCTTCATAAGAAGTTATCAAGCTGCAAATGGAGAAAGACAAAAGTGAGTAAAGTTAGAAGTTTAAGATACATATAAAAATTGAAAAAATCAATTGCAAATTAAATGATGTCATTTTTAGTTTTTGGTTCAATTACTACGTTTTTATACAACCAAATGTAAAATTTATGTTTCATCAGGTCTTTCAGTTATATTTATTTTACCTGGGTAAATTAAATAAAAAAATATTTGATATTTTTTTTTGTTGTAGCTTTGCACACTTGAATTTGAGACACGTCGTGCTTCATACTACTGGTTACTAGACGCCCTAAGCCTTTACCAGCCTTACGTATGGGAATATTCACGTTTGAATATAACCAACACAGTAATGTCAAAACGCAAGGTAAGTCAAAAAAAGTTTTTTTTTTAATAAATAAAAGTGAATATAATGACATGACATGTGTTTTTTTATAGTTGAATCGGCTTGTGACTGAAAATTATGTTGATGGATGGGACGACCCTCGGTTAATGACACTAGCTGGATTGAGGCGAAGAGGTGTGACTTCAACTGCAATAAATGGTTTTGTTAGAGGAATTGGGATTACAAGAAGGTAGTCATTTCTAACTTCTTTTTTTTTTTATATTTTTATTTTATTATAATAATAGATAAGCATATTGTACTTATTTATGGTGCTTTATTAGTGATGGTAGTATGATACGTTTGGAACGCCTCGAGTATCATGTACGTGAAGAGTTAAATAAAACAGCTTCGCGTACAATGGTCGTCCTGCATCCACTAAAGGTACTCTTCATATCTACACTAAATTACACTTTTCCTCCCTCCAAAACTTTTATCTTACGATTTGGCTTCTTGTGACATTTTTGGTCTCTGAATAGAATACAACTGATTTTCCAATAATGATCCGAAAATATAGTCATTTTACTTGTTATTAAGGACCCAAGTTGCAAAAGAAAAACTTTAGGGTTACCAAAATTGTAAAAATCGGACTTTTATTGAGTGACTAAAATGTAATTTACTCTAATATCAGAGTAATTTACATTTTTGGCCACTCAATAAAAGTTATCTTGCAGTTTAGGTCCTTATCTGTAATGTTTTTGGATCTTGTTTCAAGTAAATCGACTCTTTTTGGTCCAGTAGTTTTGGTTAAAAAAGTAGTCATTTTACTTGAAACAAGGACCACAACCATTATAAAAACCTCAAAGGAGGACTAAAAGTGCTAGAGAAAACTTTTGGGGACCAAAAATGTGATTTATGTTGATATTATTCCCCACAAACTCTTTAGTTACAATAGGAATAAATTTTAATGTTTTTAGGTTGTTATTACGAATCTTGAGGGGAGTTTAGTAACAGAACTTGATGCAAAGAAATGGCCAGATGCACCAGGGGATAATCCATCTTCTTACTACAAGGTTGGCATTTTATTTTATTAATAATTCTATTTTAAAATTTTTTGTATGAGTGCATTATATTATTATTATTATTTTTCTTGACAGGTACCCTTTTCGAAAGTTGTTTATATCGAGCAATCTGACTTTCGAATGAAGGATTCAAAAGACTATTATGGGCTTGCTCCTGGAAAGACTGTTCTACTCAGGTCTGTTGCTTGCTATAATAATGGAATGGAATGGAATCACAAACAGATGGAATGGAATATGGATTGTCATGTTTGGTTGGCTTGAGGGAATGGAATGAGCCATTCAAACATGTTCTTTGTTAGAAACAAAACAACATGAAATTATTTATATGGATGGCTCCATTCCATTCCTACGTGAAAAACACAAATTTTCATTCTGCTTTCCATTCCCTCTTCAATTACCATATACCAAATTCTAATCCAACAATATCTTTTCATTCAGATATGCATACCCCATCAAGTGTATGGAAGTAATACTTTCTGAAGACAAACAGACTGTTGTTGAAGTACACGTTGAATATGATCCAGACAAAAAGACAAAACCAAAGGCAACCCAGCAAGCTTTTTAATTTTTTTATATAATTTTTTTTTTCTATATATGATATTTGTATTCATACACTTTTTATTTTATTTATATTTATATTTATATGCACAGGGTGTTCTTCATTGGGTTGCAGAGCCTTCTCCTGGAGTTGATCCATTAAAAGTGGAAGTCAGACTTTTTGACAAACTCTTTCTTTCTGAGGTTCGTCATTTGCTATTATTCTTATGATAAAGTTTTCCAACCAATTAATTTCATTTAATCCTTTTTTTTAATATATATACTAAATAAATACAGAATCCTGGAGAACTTGACAAGTGGCTTGATGATTTAAACCCGGATTCCAAAGTGGTGATACCATGCGCATATGCTGTACCATCTCTCAAACATGCAGAAGTAGACGACAAATTTCAGTTCGAAAGACTTGGTAAATTATATAAAAAATTATAAAACTTTTTTTTTTTTTTTTAAATTGAATAAATGTTAATTTGTTGAAAATTATCAGGTTATTTTGTGGCTGATAAGGATTCAACACCGGAAAAGCTCATTTTTAACCGGACGGTTACATTGCGCGACAGCTATGGAAAAGCTTGGAAGTAGTTGACTTTGTTACAGCTAAATTTATAAAAATAGTTTTTTTTTTTTTAAAAAAAAATCATCTTTTTAATGTAACTTTTTGATGCTTATGTTTAAAATGGTGTCTTGTTAGTTGTTACTTGTTTACTAAATTAGTAGTGATGATTGGTTTATGTTCTCTAAAGTTGGTAATAGTGATCGATCCACCTCTCTGTAAAGAACTTGCAAGATTCATAGACATTTTGAATCATAGTTTTATGAATCGTATTATTTTGGAAAGTAGCTTATAAGCTAGTTAATAATCTCTTTTTAGGGCTTTACCAAACTGTAAATTACAATAAACTAACTTATTTTCAACAAAAGAGCATAAAACCAGAACTTTGCAAGGAATCAACAAATTGCATTTTATGAATAAATTGAATGGTAAAACTTGAAGTCAATGAATCCGATATGATTTGTCCAGTCTTTAGTTTAACAGCACAACCAAATGAAACATACAAAATGGTCGACTTAAAAAACTATATCACACAAAACATGGATCTGGGACAAGAAAAAAGTATGTTATGTTGTGTGATGGTACTTTGTGGGAACTCATTAGTCTTTGGTTTAGAGTTTTAGTTTATTGTTTAAGATACCTTAGAGGGTTGTGGGAAAGCGAAGCCTTGATAGTGAACATTTTTCTATCTTCATGATATTGATTTTTGGAATACTCCGATATGATTTTACTTTTGAAAAAAATGGTTTTTTTTTCTAAACAATGACGGTTAATGGTTGTTTTGAAAACTTTATGTTTTTATGATTTTTGGAGTGTCACAGGAGAAATGAGTATTTTGTTGGAGCATCATCGGTCTGTTCCGTTTTGATGGATTCAACATAATAAGTAAGAGGAATCTACGGTTCAAGTATGCAAGGTTTTGGTTTAGGTTTTCTGCGACATAAGTGAAGGAAAGTAGGTTACCTAGAAGTACTCCGAGTTAGGAAGTTTCCTCCTTATGTTTCTCAAGAATCCATTAGAGTCCTTCTTGATCAGTTCAAGAATTCTTTATTTATGCAGGGTGACTCGACGAGTTGGTGCTCAAACTCGTTGAGTCTGGTCGCGACTGGATGACGTGGTTAATGAGGGGACTCGACGAGTCAGGGGAGCGACTCACCGAGTCAGAGCTGACGAAAGAAACCCTAATTTATCGGGTTTGGAACCTATTTAAAGGCCCTTATGGCCTTCATTTGCGGCTACCAGTCCATAGAGAGAAACCCTAGAGTGCTTGAGCGTTTTGAGAGAGAAAGGAGGCCATTCTTGACCTTTGTGGTGTTGTTTAGCAAGAAGAAGGAGGTCCTAACCAAGAGGAAGCAAAGGAGGTTGCTATTCTGTGGATTTGAAGCTAAGATCATCGCATTTGAGGAGGACAATACGTCAGGGAATCGAGCTCGAGTGATTATCCGACATCAGCAAGGTGAGTCTTCTCACTATGCCATACCCGATGGGGTAACTAGGTGTGACCGGAAGGTCTTATGTGTATGATGTTTATGTGATGCATGTTAAATATGTGATATGTTATGATATGAGTATGATATGGACCGGAACGTCAACAGAGTTATGGGATGGAAATCCCCTAAGACACTTGGATCGGAAGATCCTATGGAGTTATGGCCTAGAAAGGCGTATGTGTTGTATGTGGTATTTTGCGGAACTCACTAAGCTTTTTATGCTTACCGTTTATGTGTTATGTGTTTCAGGTACCAGTGATGATCACGGGAAGACGCCGACATGATCCGTACACACTTGCAAATGACATGTTTTGAGATCTTGGATTATGGATTGTATTGTGTTTTTGATGAAAATTATTGGATATATGATTTTGGGATGAATTGGAAATGAAATGTTTTTATTAAAATTAATTGAAAAATTGTTTGAAATTTAACGGTGTTACAATTAGCTTGTTCTGGTTCATTATCAACATTAATTTGTTCTTGTTCATTATCAACATTTTTGTTTGTAGTTAAATATTTTAAAAACGAACCTTTTTGTTTATCTATAAAAGCTTCTTCTTGCATTTTTCGTTTCCTTTTTGAAGCACCTGATTCGTATTTTCTCTTTGACATGTTTATTAATTATTTGATTAGTAATAACTATAAGTATAGCAGATATAGATTAGGATTATACCCCCCCCCCCCCCCCCCCCCACCCTTCTCGTTTCTTCTCGTCATGGCATTTCTCGTGCCCATCACCACTTATTGAAACGGGAATAAGAACCAATCAAAATCATTTTTTTCTTCCTCCTCTCTCTCTCTCTCTCTCTCTCTCTCTCTCTTTCTCTTTCTCTTTACTTTTTTCTACCTCTTAACAAGTTATAACATTGGAACACCATTTCCTACATGGTGTTATGGCGGTGTTAAGGTTGATGTGACATGTAAGATGACGTTAGAACACCGGTCCATACCCAATGCTCAGGGCTGGCTCAACGAGTTTGGGGGCTCTAAGCGAACCAACAATTTGGGGCCCTTTGATATTTACTATACTTAATGTTATAAATCCTCCTCCTTTATCCAGGCTTGAGATCAGCAATAATAAACTAAAAAGTTTACAAATGGCGGAGTTAAATTTTTTTTATGTATATATTTTTTCTGAATATATTTTATGACGTAAAGTTAATTTTTCTAGCTTTTTTAGATGCAAATTCTTTAATGAAATTTTCATAATCAATTTCTTTTATTAACTGTTTTTCAATTGATAAAATTGCTAATCCATTTAATATTTTTTGTGATATTGTAGATCTTAAATAATTTTTTAATAGTTTTAATTTAGAAAAACTTCTTTCTGAGGAGGCAACGGTTACATGAATAGTTAACATAATCCTATAGGCAACATATGCATTTGGAAAAGAACTAAATTTTTAATGTAGTTAAATATATTAATAATTGTATCACGTTCTAAATGTATAATATGTCTTAAAAGTTTTAGTTTATGAAATAAATCTAAACCATTAATATCTAAGCTATCATCATGTTTTAAAGTTTTTTCAAGATTTAAACAATGTTTTTTTTAAAGTGTTTTCATTTTAATTTTTCAAAACTAAGAGCATCGACAATGCTCTTATCTTCTTTCTATAATCCACATGTTTAGAATTTTTGCGTGAAATCGCTACACATGCATTATGCATAAACATAGCAGTTGCCAATCCACAATTCTTTACATATTCTTCATCAAGTTATTGTCATCTCCCACCCTTACGAAGGGAACTAAAAGAGAATCGCTTCCTTATCTTCGATAATTTCCTCGTGACATATACTTTCCCCATTGTGCCAAGCATTTCGCAAATCCTCCAAAGATCTTTTAGATTGAAGCTTATGAGGATTAGTTAGATTTGTCTTTTTCACTTAATAAAGTATAAATGTTTAAGCCTCGAAACTACCAAAATATAGTTATTTTTTATGCACTTGCAATAACCTGTATTAACATTGGTAAAGATATTAACATTGGTATAGTACGTTAAATAAGTCAAAATATATATACGATAAGAAACTTTTAAAAGGAATCGCATCACCTTCAATCAAACAAATTTATCCCAAACTCTAAAAACAATTATTACCAATACACCTAAAACTACATCAAATCTCTCACAATACACAATCAACTTCTTTTATTAAAAAGCTCACAAAAAGATTTATTAGTCGGCTTCAACAAATTATAAACAAATCCTCCAGAAATTGCACCAATGAGTGGACCAAAGATGTACGCCCAAATCCCCTTGAAGTTAAGCTTCACAATAGCTGGTCCGAGACTCCTTGCAGGATTCATCGATGCTCCAGAAATTGGTCTAGATTAATTATATATAATTAATTCATTAAAAAAAATCAAAATTTTAAGTTAATTTAATTCATAAATATATCAAGAAAATTATAAAAAAAAAACTAACCCTCCCACAAAGACATTTAACATAATCGTCATTCCAACTGCAATCCCTCCATGCTTCTTTATCTTCAATTTTGAATCAAATATTAGTAATAAACAATATTATTTTATTTTAAAACAAAAAAAAAAAGGCCAATTAAAAAAACATACCGCTCTATGATCATTAGTAGCACCCGAAATTACAAACATTAGAATAAACGTAATGATGATCTCAACAACAAACGACTGTGTTGTTGATGCAACTGGTGTAGTTCCAAAAAATGCTTCTGGAGTCACATCCATTATCAACGACAATGTTCCACTTGCAGAAATCGATCCTAATAACTGTGATAATATATAAAAAATAACCTGCAAAGAATTGTCATGCATGTATGTCACTATACATAATGCATTCAACAACTATCATAAAATTAATTATTAAGTTAAACAGCTTTTAATTAACAAAATACCTCTTGAAACGAATGCAACCCTAAAAGAGACAAAGTAATAGTGACAGCCGGATTAAAGTGAGCTGAAACATGGCCGACGGTGTAAATCATAGCCATGACGATCAAACCCCAAGTCACACAAATTCCGGGGAAAGTTACAGTGCCACCATAAAGCTTATTAACTGCGACAGATCCACATCCGGCGAATATGATACAATATGTTCCGATGAATTCTGCTAACAACTACAGCATGCGTTACATTAGTTGATTGCATTCATAATTATCGATATATGTATATGTATATATACCTTTTGAGCTAAATGTATTCTAGGGTTTGTGGAGACCATCAAAGGAAGAAGATTGCCGTTTTCCATATTTGAGATTTGAGAATCATCAAGACCCATGGTGGGAAGAAGCTAGTAAGCGGAAAATTTTAAGAGAAATCAGATTTCTTTTTTATAAATTTTGGATTAGGTTTTGAAGGTCCATGATCAGTATGGCTTATATAGAGAGAGAAGGAATAGTAAATCCGTTATGATTCTAACGTTTATTTTTTTTAAGAGATTGAGAGTGGATAAGTTATCTTTGATGTTTATCCATGAAGTCAAAATTAGTTGTAAACTTTTTTCTATACTCACTTGTAATTCGGACATTATAAACTACTATCCATTATATATCAAAGATATTGCTTTGAAATTATTATTTGATTGCGTAATTCTTTTTTTAATAAAGATACAAAGTGGATTAATGGCACTTATATGTCAATAAAGAGTTATATTTCCATATGTTCTATTTTATATTAACTTTTCTAGTTCATTTTTATTTTCAAACTTATATAGAGTAGAGATATGATATCGTTATATTTACAAATTTTCTTGTTATATTGGTGGGCTGGTGGCATGCAAATTATATCAAGTAATTATTATAATTGATAATTTGTATTCATAGAAATCATGTGTGCTTATGATTTTGAATAGTCTTCTAACGTTATCAATTTATTGATCAATTTTGACCAACATTTTATTTAGAAAGTGATTTTCTCGTGAGTCGTGACCTAAAGTGGTAAAAATTGAAACGTAAATTAAGTTTTTGGTAGTCTTATTTTGTTTATTTTGAGTTTAAAAATCTTATATAAGCCAATTTATTATACTATTTAAATCATTTAATCCTTTTATTCCCATAAGGTTTAGATTAAACAATATCATACTAAAATACATGCTTACGTTTAATCATTTATATAATACACTTGTTATATGTTTTTTTTTATATATACCTTTATCATGCGCGAGTTTTTTTGTTAAATGGAAAATTTGCAAATTTAAGATGAAAGTGCTTCGATAGTAGTTTTTATGAATCTAGTTTCACGTTATGCTAAAAATGAATATGTATCACTACGAAGGTGCAATTACATGAACGAAGATAGATTAAATTATTGGTAACTAAAGGGGGTATTTGGCGAACGAAATTATTAGTTAATTATCGGTTTCACACCGCTATAAGTTAAAACAGTGTCTGGATAAAAACAACTTATAGCGGTAAAAAACAGCAACAAATCATTTTTTATAAGTTAATTCATCCTAACTTATTAACTAATAAGTTATAAACTAATAAGCAATAAACTTTTTAACCAAACACCCTCTAATTATTTGTAACTATTGGTGGGGAAATTTTGCACATTACAAAAAAAATAATAATAAAAAATCATATAAGCTACTTTAAATAATTATTTTGCATAGCTTTTTCATTTATTATAATAAGGAAACTACATAATAAATAAGTAGATGTATCGCTCAATATTATGAGGTTTTTAAGTTGAGAAAATATTTTAATTAATATAATGTGATTTTAAGTTGGCGTAGAAATGATAAAAAAAAAATAAAAAATAATAAAATAACAATAAAAATAAATAAGAAAAAGGTACAAATATCGATGTTCTAAAAACATCATCCAAACTAAACGCGTTATATTATTCTAATAGTATGATACGGATGGTAGAATAGAGGATGCCATCATAAAAAAAGTGTTCATAATAAGTTGTTTCATTTATTATAAAATTCTCAACTTACGTATAATGTTAAAGGATATATATTCAGCATATAATGCGGAAATCAATCTATAAAAACATAAAAAGGGACAACTATATATTTTCATTGTTTACAAAAAAAATGCAAAACAGTCATATGATTTAATGAAATGAAGTCCTAAACCTAGTATGTTTTTTATTTCAAAGTTTTATCTTACTTTTTATAGGAGAAATTTTTTTGATTTCATAAAAAAAAAGGGGAAAAATCAAAAAAAGAAACAAAGAATGTCAGAAGTGGGATTTGAACCCACGCCCTCTCTCGAAGACCAGAACTTGAGTCTGGCGCCTTAGACCACTCGGCCATCCTGACTTTGATTTTTTATTTGTACATAGCTAATATATAATTTAAAAATTCTAATTTCGAGATATCAAATATTTAATTCATGTTTTCTATAACAGGAAAACCGTGGTTAATTTGTTATAATTTGTTGCGTAATAAGAATAAACTTTTTTCTAAAATTTTATTCTTTATGTATAAATATTTAAATGGACAAATACTTCGACTACAAGTTCGTTTAACGATGGGTGTATACCAATCATATCTGCCATTAAATTTATTAATTCTTTTAGTACAAATATTATTTATTAAATAAAGCTCATACAAATAAAAACTAACTAAATTTAAAAACATATGATATCCTTCAACTTAACAGACGATTTGGAGAAAAGACCAAAAACAAATCTATCACATATTACCATAATAAAAAATAAACTATACTAGTAACAACCTACAACCTAGGCATGTATTAGAAAACCAACATACTGTTTACATTGTAAAAGTTATCACCCAAACAACAGTATAACCATAATATCCTACAACTTTAAAATACGGCTTTTATCACTACAAAGCCATTAGCAGCATCACAAAAAATTCTACTTCATGAATCATCACAGTCATCACACACCTTCCACAAACAAAACGAAACTTTATCCATATCATTCTGCAATAAACATACGAAATCATCAACACTCTTCAACTTAAACTTGACTTTCTACTTTCTACCAAAAAAAAAAAAAGTTTTCTGACCTTACAAACACAGAGCTCGACTTATTGTGCAGAAAAAGTGGGAACTTGACCATGAAACATGGCAGACATTGCAACCCTGAAAATGACAGAAAACCAAGTGAGTTGAGGTTAAATAAGTCAATATACATAAACAATCAATCTTTTCCATACCCGAAACTCAAAACTTACTGATTCTCAGCTCGCATTCTCTTTTGGGCATTTTTCTTGTTTTTATTTTTCCTCTTCTTGCCAGTAACTGGAAGTGAAGAAGCAACAGTTACAGGTGGCACCAAGGCCTCTGAGTTTATTGGTTGAGCTACACTATTACTATTACTATTACTATTAGAAACCTGAATTGCAGGATTATTATAAGGTGCAATACTTGTTACAATAATCGGGGGGGTTTGTGCCAAAACAGTTGGAATTGGTGCTTCTGCCATGACTGTAGGCATTGAGACAGTTTGAGCCATGACTGTTGGCATTGAAAGAGTTTGAGTGGGTGTCTGAATCGATTGGATTAACGGGGTCTGTGCCAAAACTGTAGACACTGGGGTGGTGGTTTGAGTGGGTATTTGTGGAGTCATTAAGGGTAGTGAGTAAGTAGACACTGGGATAATTGGTGTTTCTAGGGTTTGAGTTATGTTTACAGAGGGATTCATTGCAGGGGTAGAAGTAGTAGTAGTAATGAGTAAAGGGATTTTGGTTACTTCATTGCTTTTTGCCTCATTCAATGCAACAAGGTTATTTACCACATTGGTGTCACTCTGAGCAATTTGAATGTCCTTTGTTGGAATATGATTGAACTTAGACTTAATTATCTCTGACAACATGATTCCAGTTTCAGACTCTACACAAGAATAAAGAAACAGAAACAAAATCATGTATGTGAGTTTTGAGTTTTGAGTTTTGACTAACAAAATAATAAAGGTACCTAAGTATTTCAAAATAACAGCACGTGCTGCAGATTGTTCAGCTTCCTTCTTGCTTCTAGAGTCATCTCCAGTAAAAGAAGCACCATTAAAAACCAAACAACAGCGGAAAAGTGGAGGGGATGACCCCAATTGAGTTGTCTGATACGTGGGTCTCTGTATATTCATCCTGACAGCATATTCCATAAGAATAGCCTTGCAGAAAATTTTAACCTGAACATACATGTAAAGGGAAATTTGTACATTAAATTAATATACTCGAATCAAAAGCAAGATTCAGTTGTTTCAGTGTATGCACACAAACCTCACAAAGATGATTCAATGCTTCGTCTTTTAGCTTCTGTCTTATAGCAAAAAGTGTGAATTTAGAAGCATCTGTCTCGGCCAGTTTACGGTTGTGAAATGTGTTTGGGGATGTGTAGCTCACTCCATCAACCCAAATGGTGGTTCTGAATTTTGGTTGATGTCCAGCTCCTTCATTGGTAGTTTGATATACTGGAACTTGTTTCCTTAGCTTTTGAACCTGTTCATTCAGAAGACGTTTGTATAATTGTTGTTGGATTCCTACAAACAAACCAAACAAAAAAGGAATATGGAATTAGATTATATCTAAGCTATGTGATATTGTTATTGTGATATACTTATACTACACATCAAGTTTAAGAGAGACAATGTTCTTGTTTGTTCTTGATTGTAGTAATTGATTCTTGACCTTCACTTTCTGATATCAGACAGAAGTTCGATTAATTTATAAGTTTTTTAACGTGAGTTTGACTTGTAAATTTTGCCATACAGCTACAAGATCAGAACTTTCCTGATGTTTGACAGCGGATGGCATTTTCGACATAATATATCCATTGATCAGGAAAACAACATTCATAGTCCGTTCAATAGAAGGATGATGATGATGAAATTTCGGAAGAGCCATGGAATAGAAGGAACTCAAGTACTAGTTACATAATCGTTACACATGTTAATCGTTCTTTGCATGATTACTGAAAACAGAATCAAGAACAATAAAAATTATGCAACTTGTAAAGGTTAAAATACTCTTAGATAAGTCATATCTTGAACATATCTTAGTTAATTATGTACGGGTATGATTTTTCTTTTACTGATAAATCACTTCGCATCTCAAGGATAATGAAAATTATGAAAAGAAACGAGGTTATTAAACTGCATTCTCAAAAAACTTTTCACAGAAGATATATATATATATATATATATATATATATATATATATATATATATATATATATATATATATATATATATATATATATATATATATATATATAGAGAGAGAGAGAGAGAGAGAGAGAGATGAAGAAGAGATGATAAATCTACCGGTGGCTAAAGGCTGAGATGAAGCGTCGACTTTCTCCGGCTCCGGCTCCGGCATCTTTATGTGTCTGGTTTCTCAAGTACTTGACGACGGCAGTTGTGTACAGACGAGGGTTTTCACGTAACTGGTTGTGAACAATGTGAGGAGTATGCGAAAGTTCAATTTAGGGATTTTATATTTTCAGGTCGAATGTCATTAATTCCAAGACTGAAGATGAACTCTTATTTGAAACTATTCATATCAACCCTTGTTATGTTATTTAACAAAAATACATCCTTCATCGTTTGGGTACTTCATGGAATGGCCCCTAGAATTGTTCAATAGACAAAAATGCTCTTATATTGAAATCCATATTCAACAAACTCCAAACGTGGAAAATGAACAATTAAGGCAACACATGTTGGAACCAATGAAAGCATGACAACACATCATTTTGGAATAACTACATAAATAACTTCCATAGTAGATTGTTTATGAATAAAGAAATGAATACGTGTCACTTGATCATTGGTTCCAGCATATGTTACCCTAATTGTTCATTTTCCATTGAACCTACTTCTATATATATATATATATATATATATATATATATATATATATATATATATATATATATATATATATATATATATATATATATATAGGAAAAGTGAATATACCCTTAAGGGTATATAAGCTTAGATACCCAAACACACCATAATATGTCATTTTGTTTGATATATTCATTTTAATGTTATTAAACTTCAACTCCTAATTTGATTTACTTTCAAGATTTTCGAAATTTCATTATTATCTTCCTCTTACAACTCATGTTTTTGCCGACCACATATTAGGCTATATATATTGTACTTGAAAATAAAAATTATTTAAGAGTAAGATAAATGTGTAATTTATAAAAATCATGGAAGTAAATCAAGTTCGAAGTTAAATTATAAGAACCTTAGACAATTAGAATGAATTATATGATACAAAACGACATGGTATAGTGAATTTGGGTACCTAAGCTTATATACCCTTAAGGGTATATTCACTTTTCCTATATATATATATATATATATATATATATATATATATATATATATATATATATATATATGTAGGGTAAAGTGAATATACCTAACAACCTTATATAAGCTTAGGTACCTAACCACATCATGCTACGTAATTTTGTATCATATCTGCATTGTAATCACCCAAAGTTCTTAAAATTCAACCTCATAACTTGATTTCTTCCAAAATCTTTGGACTTTTACCATTATCTTCCTTCAAATGACGTCTTTCTATCGGAGACCCCCTGGTTGGCTTCATATATTGTCGTTACAAATCAAATGGTGTAGGAGGAATATAATGGTGAATCTTTGAAAATTTTGTAAGTAAATCAAGTTAAGGGTTAAAGTTTAAGAACCTTAGACGATTGCAATGAAACTATAATGCAAAACAATGTAGTATAATGTGGTTAGGTACCTAAGCTTATATAAGGTTGTTAGTTATATTCACTTTACCCATATATATATATATATATATATATATATATATATATATATATATATATATATATATATATATATATATATATAACGAGTGGTTCAAATGAGAACCATAAAAAATAAAGAACCCTAAGAACCTCAATTAATTAGTAACTATATACATGATACTCTTATTAAACATGTTAAAATTCTAATTTTTTGTGTTTTTGATATTAAAAGAAGAAACTTATAATTTTTACAGTATAATATTTCATCCATATATGTTCTCATATTTTAACACAAAACTTATATAAAATACAGATTTACACAGTCATTTTACGGTTTAATGCAAAAAATTCACAGCTTAATACAAATTGTTTTACAATAATTCTGTAACATCCCGGATTCGCAAGGGTAGAGTTGAAGGGCTAAAAGTGTAAGTTTTAGAGGATGACTCAGCGAGTCCATGGATAGACTCGGCGAGTCAGGTCGCGGTCATGGTCGCGTGCTGAGTGGCCTACTCGGCGAGTCCCAAGTATGGACTCGGCGAGTAGGTGCTGTATGGAGAAAACCCTAGTTTCCGGGGTTGAGCCCTATATAAAGAACATCATACCCCTCCACAGCCTCTCTTATTTCCCCCTTGAGTTCCAGAAACCCTAATCTCGTGGAGAAGAGCATTGGTGGAGCAAATTGGAGCTTGGAGAGGTGTTGCTTGGAGAAATCTTGAAGGAGAAGTGGTTTGGATCAAAGGGCTTTGCTTAGATTCGTGTTTAGCTGTTATTGAGGCATCTTCTGGAGGTAATATCTTCGTCCTTAAGCTGTGCATTCCTAGTTTCATCATTTGGGGTTGTGTGGGATGCTTGGTTGTGAGACATTTTGGTGTTGGAGGATGGATCTGAGGTTGCTACCTCAGATCTGGAGTGGAGAAGTCATTGAGTGCATTAAAGTCCCAACCTTTGTGCTATGAGTGAAGCTATCATGTCCCAAACCTTGGTTTTAAGGTGAAAATGGCCTAGATCTCGTTTGATTCACGTAAAGTTTGCCACTTTACGTGATGGATGGATTGTAGGAGGCTGGATCTATGTTATGGATCAATTGCATGGCCTGAGATGCTTCTGTATGGATTCAGACCGGTGGAACTCGGCGAGTCACATGGGTGGACTCGACGAGTTGCTTGAAGATGGCCTTGAACTCGACGAGTTGGAAGAACAACTCGACGAGTAGGTTGAAGATGGCCTTGGACTCGACGAGTCCGGTTGGACTCGGCGAGTCTTGTCGAGGAAGTCCCAATATTTCTGGTTGAGTCGATGAATCGGTGAGTCGAGGGACGACTCGGTGAGTTGGGGTGCGAGTGGACTCGGAGTTGTTGTACTCGACGAGTCTTGGGGTGACACGGCGAGTTGGGTCGCTAATTGAGGGAAGTCTGAGCATAAGGACTCGGCGAGTCATCGGTTGACTCGACGAGTAGGGTCAGTCAGGGGTTGACTTTGACTTGTCCAGGGTTGACCAGTTGTCTTCCAGGGGTATTTTGGTAACTATGGATATTTATTGGGTTATTGTTTGGTGTTCAGTGGAGGAGTTGTGTCAGAGTTCGGAGCAGCAGGATCTTACCTTTTCAGCCGTCAGTTTCGAGGTGAGTTATCCTCACTATATCAACAGGGTCTAAGGCACCAAGGCCGGCCCTTTATTGTATTGAGATTCAGTTACGTTTATCATGTTGTTGTTGGTTGTGTCTGCATCCTGGTAGTTAGGATGATACATGCTAGGGGGCCTTGTAAAGGTCAGTTCTCGATATGCAGAGTAATGATATGCTAGTGAACGGGTAGGTCGGTAGCCCGGTTAGAGTAATGATATGCTATGTGATCTGTTTACTTGGTTTGTTGATTATGACTGTTATATGAATGTATGTTTCGTGCACATGGTTGTTTGGACTAGAGATGGGTTGAGGCGGGTCCTGCTTTGTGCTGTAGGCCAAGATACCCAGGGCGGACCGGTTGTTCCGAAGGCCCAGTGAGCGGTCCGGATAGGCTGTAGGCCCCACGTGGGCGGACCAGACGTGCCGAGGCTCGGAGAGTGGACCAGGCCGACTGTAGGCCCGATGCGGGCGGACCAGTCACACTGTAGACTCAGAGAGTGGGCCAGGTGGGTTGAAGGCCCGATGCGGGCGGACCAACCCCACTGTAGACTCGAAGGACATGACTAGACTCGGAGGATGGATCCGATGGACTGAAGGCCCGATACGGCGGACCAGTCACGGTAGACCCGACATGCATGATTGATCTATGATCTGTTTTGTTATGTATGCTTTATATGTTTTGGACCGGAAGGTCACGGCCTGGAAGGGCGTATACGTGGTTGGTATTTTGGGGGTATCTCACTAAGCTTTCGGGCTTACAGTTGTGGTTTAATGTTTTTCAGGTTCTTCAGGAGACTGTGGCAAGGCGAAGGCGCGATCGTACCGTTCCTCATGATTTTGTAACAACGTGATTCTGGGAATACTTAGATGAATTGTATTGAAAACCTTTTGTACATATTTTAATGAAAATCGGGTTGTTTTGAAAATTTCAAATTGGTTGTATTTTTCGGATGTTACAAGTTGGTATCAGAGCCTTGGTTTGAGTGAATTGGAGGGACACTTGTGTGACTCCAGTCTCAAATCGAGGAGAGTTTTCAAAAAGAGAAATTAAAATGGTTTTCAAAATAAGTAAAGGAGGATGCGGAGGTACGATCAGCCGGAGCCAGTAAGTAACCCCAAAATATCATACATGGCAATTGTTTTATTGAGCTTTGATAGAACAGCATGCTAGAGTTAGGCTAGGGATCTTCAGGATTTATTGATGAGTTGCCTGATTTATGATGCCTGCTAGCCTAGGGTTCCTTGTGAGAGATTTCTAGTGTTCCTCTAGTGGTGAGGATAGAGCGTTGCTATGTGTGTCGCTAGGGTGTTGTGGGAGTACTTCATACAAATATGGGTTGGTGTGGAAGGTAGTATGGGCCCGTACTACTGGAAGCACGGACTCATACGCGTATCAGGGAAATCATGACCTCTAGGGTTGGGATGAGAGCTGGTTCCCGGAATAGTGGAATATGTCTGAGATTGGTGTTTTCTTTTCAGTATGGAGATTCCAGGGCATGCTGGGAGTGGATCCGGGTCAGGATCAGGAGCAGGAGAGGGAGCTCCAAGTGGGTCTGCACATCCAGAAGTTGTCAGTCAGATGAGTACGCACGAGTTGGATGCGAGGATTCGCGAGATTCTGCATGATGAGGTTGCTGCATTGATTCGGGTTGAGCTGCCAGAGTTGTTTGGGTCGATCAAGACCGCCATGGTGGAGTATTTTGATGAGCGTTATGCGGCTCTCACGGAGACGGCTGCCGCGGCGGCTACCGCAGCAGTAGCGGCGGCAGGGGGAGGAGCCAGTAGAGGTTTTCAGTATCGGGACTTCGATAATACGAAGCCTCCCACTTTTGATGGAGTTCAGGATCCGATCGTTGCTATGAGGTGGTTATCAGATGTGGAGGGATGTTTCTTCACGTGTTCATGCCCTGCTGATCAGAGGGTGAGGTGTGCTTTGAACCTGTTGAGGCTCGGAGCAAAGGATTGGTGGAGATTGACCACGGGATCGTACTCGGATGCGCAGAGGGCTGCGATTTCATGGGATCGGTTCAGGGAGATGTTCAGTACTCGTTATGTTCCACAGGTCGAGAGGGAGAGGTTGGCTCAGGAGTTCTTGGAGCTGAAACAGGATTCAGAATCGGTGACGGAAATCACCAGGATGTTTACTGAGCGGGCGATGTTTTGCCCTGAGTTCGCCTCGGAGCAGGCTCAGATGTCTCGATATCTGAGCATGCTAAAGAGGGATATCAGACAGTTTGTGTCTGCGCAGAGGTGCGAGACTTTGCTGGAGTTGCAGGAGGCCGCCAGGCGGCGTGAGTTAGAGATTGAGTTACAGATGCGGGAGCTGAGGCAAGCTCCGGTTCAGTCGCAGCCGGCGACGAAACGGTCTAAGACCGTTGATTTCAGGATGGGAGATCAGGGTGGCCACGTCTGTGGTAAGTGTGGAAGGGGTCATGCCGGGGTTTGTCGGTCCGGTGGAGCATGCCGCAAGTGCGGGAAGGAGGGACACTATGCGAGGGATTGTCGGCAGTCGGTGCCGGTTCGGGATTTGAGGATATGCTATCATTGTCGTCAGGTTGGACATTTGAAGGTCAACTGTCCACAGATTGTTGCAGGATCGGTGCAGGCTCCAGCACCGGCTACGTTGAGGATCACAGGTGGAGGTCAGGGTGGAGCGGAGCCCCCAAGGGCTTAGGGTCGTGTTTTTCAGCTTGCTGTTGCGGGTATGTTTCTTTCTGATGTTTTGATTATTTATGATTGTTGTGGAGTATTGTTATCTACTAGTTTCATTGGTTGGCTATGGAAATTGCGTTTCGGGTTTCTTGTGGTATTCGTTGTTCCTTGAGGGATTGGCGAGTTGTGATCGAGATTTTGGTTTTAGTATCTTGTGTCCCTTGAGGGATCGTTATGGTTATGGGATTGTACTTCGAGCCATCATTGATTATCTTTGTGAGGATTGGTGGCGAATGCGGCGTTAGTTTGGAGGCTAGTTGGATTCTGCAATCTGAGGAACGGAAAGATGAAGGTTGATTCGCTTTCGAGCGGGTTGTACAGCGGGGGAGCATGATTTGTATGAAAGCTGTTGGTACTGGTGAAACGCACTTGGAGTGCATGTGTTGATTCCTGCGAGGTGCTTTGGGAGATCGGTGATGGCGACCGGTGATTATCTGTCAGTGTCTTAAGTGGGGGAGAATTGGAAATTCTTCGGATGGTCGTTGGGCATGGAAGGTTATTTAGCCGCTTGGGGAAATTCAACGGTATTTCTATCAGATGAGAGCAGGCTCGTATGGGTGAGCAATAGGCGTGCGGGGGCGAAATACAGATCTAGAGCAGTTGATTGAGGAAGGCATGAGGGCAGGCCGGGATCGAGTATGTATGATGGAGATAGAGTTCGGAACCCCTAGAGGGCTAGAACGGTACGCACGGGAGAATTTCCTGAAGAGATAGTTCGGAATGATGAGTGATTGTTGAGCGGTCCGGATAGACTGAAGGCCGGTAGGCGTACCAGTCAGGCCGGAGGCTCGGAGGACGGTCCAGTCAGATTGGCTGAAGGTTCTGAGAGTGGTCCAGATTGACTGAAGGCCCGGGGAGGCGGTCCAGTCATGCTGAAGACTCTGCGGGTAATGTTGGATCGGTTGGAGGTTATGGGTTGCGTATGTTGCAGTGGGAATACATTGGGAGGTCTGGCCCCGGCGAGCGATCTTTAGCGGTAAAGGTAGTGCATGGGCTTGAGAGCCCTTGTGATGAGAGGCAGAGTAGCGGTAACGCATGGATGTTGAGTGCGCTGTAGGGAGGTAATGTGGCGCAGGATGGGCACCAGGGTGCCTGTCATGATGAGCGGGCAGATGAGTGGTTTCCTTGGTAAGGGAAGAGGGAGGAATGAAACTCCGGCAAGGGAGAGCGAATTCACGGAAGTGAAAGCGGCAATGTGGGGTTGCGATCACTGTGGTCCGTCGATGGTCTTTGAGTAGTGTGTTGCGGCGGCGGAATATAAGCTTATTCGACTCGATATGTTGCTTTGGGCGCAGAGGGAATATCGCAACGTGGAGTCAGGGAGAGGAGTTCGGAAGGGATGCAGAGCAAGAGTCTTGGACTCTCAGTGAGATCATGATCAGGGTTCTGGGTATGTATCAGTGGTTTATCCTGGAAGGATGTTGAGGATATCGTCTGTATATCAGATTATCTGCACCTGAGGGTGCCAGAGCTAGATCAGCATGAATGTGTGATTGCGATAGGAGAACTCGGGGGAGTTGCTCCGAAATGGAAGAATGGGTCTTTCGGTCGTCATGGTAAGGGTAGAGTGGAATTCGGATCGGGAATCCGAGGGTTCGTGGCTCTATAGCCATGTGAGTCAAGTGAAAGATGAGAATTGGAGCAGTAAGGCATCATGGGTAATTCTCGGTTGTTGAGTGTGGTTATCGGAGGGTACAGGGGGTGCCGGTTTGAGTAGGTGGTGGGAACACCGTATGGAAGGAGAAAGTGAGCTTCTGGTTCTATGGTTGTACTTTGAGGGACTTGGTTCGGTCAAGGTCAAGTGGCGCATAGTGGGAAGTAAATTGAAGATGAGATGCCGAAGGCTTCGAGGACGAAGCCTAATTTAAGTGGGGGAGAATTGTAACATCCCGGATTCGCAAGGGTAGAGTTGAAGGGCTAAAAGTGTAAGTTTTAGAGGATGACTCGGCGAGTCCATGGATAGACTCGGCGAGTCAGGTCGCGGTCATGGTCGCGTGCTGAGTGGCCTACTCGGCGAGTCCCAAGTATGGACTCGGCGAGTAGGTGCTGTATGGAGAAAACCCTAGTTTCCGGGGTTGAGCCCTATATAAAGAACATCATACCCCTCCACAGCCTCTCTTATTTCCCCCTTGAGTTCCAGAAACCCTAATCTCGTGGAGAAGAGCATTGGTGGAGCAAATTGGAGCTTGGAGAGGTGTTGCTTGGAGAAATCTTGAAGGAGAAGTGGTTTGGATCAAAGGGCTTTGCTTAGATTCGTGTTTAGCTGTTATTGAGGCATCTTCTGGAGGTAATATCTTCGTCCTTAAGCTGTGCATTCCTAGTTTCATCATTTGGGGTTGTGTGGGATGCTTGGTTGTGAGACATTTTGGTGTTGGAGGATGGATCTGAGGTTGCTACCTCAGATCTGGAGTGGAGAAGTCATTGAGTGCATTAAAGTCCCAACCTTTGTGCTATGAGTGAAGCTATCATGTCCCAAACCTTGGTTTTAAGGTGAAAATGGCCTAGATCTCGTTTGATTCACGTAAAGTTTGCCACTTTACGTGATGGATGGATTGTAGGAGGCTGGATCTATGTTATGGATCAATTGCATGGCCTGAGATGCTTCTGTATGGATTCAGACCGGTGGAACTCGGCGAGTCACATGGGTGGACTCGACGAGTTGCTTGAAGATGGCCTTGAACTCGACGAGTTGGAAGAACAACTCGGCGAGTAGGTTGAAGATGGCCTTGGACTCGACGAGTCCGGTTGGACTCGGCGAGTCTTGTCGAGGAAGTCCCAATATTTCTGGTTGAGTCGATGAATCGGTGAGTCGAGGGACGACTCGGTGAGTTGGGGTGCGAGTGGACTCAGAGTTGTTGTACTCGACGAGTCTTGGGGTGACACGGCGAGTTGGGTCGCTAATTGAGGGAAGTCTGAGCATAAGGACTCGGCGAGTCATCGGTTGACTCGACGAGTAGGGTCAGTCAGGGGTTGACTTTGACTTGTCCAGGGTTGACCAGTTGTCTTCCAGGGGTATTTTGGTAACTATGGATATTTATTGGGTTATTGTTTGGTGTTCAGTGGAGGAGTTGTGTCAGAGTTCGGAGCAGCAGGATCTTACCTTTTCAGCCGTCAGTTTCGAGGTGAGTTATCCTCACTATATCAACAGGGTCTAAGGCACCAAGGCCGGCCCTTTATTGTATTGAGATTCAGTTACGTTTATCATGTTGTTGTTGGTTGTGTCTGCATCCTGGTAGTTAGGATGATACATGCTAGGGGGCCTTGTAAAGGTCAGTTCTCGATATGCAGAGTAATGATATGCTAGTGAACGGGTAGGTCGGTAGCCCGGTTAGAGTAATGATATGCTATGTGATCTGTTTACTCGGTTTGTTGATTATGACTGTTATATGAATGTATGTTTTGTGCACATGGTTGTTTGGACTAGAGATGGGTTGAGGCGGGTCCTGCTTTGTGCTGTAGGCCAAGATACCCAGGGCGGACCGGTTGTTCCGAAGGCCCAGTGAGCGGTCCGGATAGGCTGTAGGCCCCACGTGGGCGGACCAGACGTGCCGAGGCTCGGAGAGTGGACCAGGCCGACTGTAGGCCCGATGCGGGCGGACCAGTCACACTGTAGACTCAGAGAGTGGGCCAGGTGGGTTGAAGGCCCGATGCGGGCGGACCAACCCCACTGTAGACTCGAAGGACATGACTAGACCCGGAGGATGGATCCGATGGACTGAAGGCCCGATACGGCGGACCAGTCACGGTAGAACCGACATGCATGATTGATCTATGATCTGTTTTGTTATGTATGCTTTATATGTTTTGGACCGGAAGGTCACGGCCTGGAAGGGCGTATACGTGGTTGGTATTTTGGGGGTATCTCACTAAGCTTTCGGGCTTACAGTTGTGGTTTAATGTTTTTCAGGTTCTTCAGGAGACTGTGGCAAGGCGAAGGCGCGATCGTGGAATACGTCTCTCTCTCTCTCTCTCTCTATATATATATATATATATATATATATATATATATATATATATATATATATATATATATAGAGCTGGTTCCCGGAATAGTGGAATACGTCTCTCTCTCTCTCTCTCTCTATATATATATATATATATATATATATATATATATATATTAAAGTCTGATTATACATAGAAAAAATATAATAATACCATAAGTCCATAACTAATAAAAGTGAAGAAATCTTTTTCTTACCCTATACAATTTAAGTTATATAAAAACAAAGAAAATGCAAAGATATTGTTTGTTTAAATACATGGTATATCATAGTGTTATAGTGGTCGATTTGATTGTCGTAAAAAAAAAAAAAAGGCATTTTGTGAAAACGAAATTACTATAAAACTTTTTTTATTAGATGGAATAGAATGACAAATGAATAAAATAGTTAATATAACGGAATAAACCAAATAATGAAACTAATTACTATAACTTTATTGTTATTGTATTATTATTCCATATTGATTGGTAGGTAAGACATAATAAATGAATGAAATAAACAAAAGTTTTGACTTAATTGATAATCAAAGTTTCAAGAATGTCCCTATTTAGCCATCAAAGTTTTAATTGTGATAATTAAGCCATTAGAATATCATTTTTTGCTTCAATTTCTCCCTTATATGCTACTTTAGGTATTCTCATTTCTATAAATACTTATGAATTAATTGATCATCAAAGTTATGAAAATGTCACCATTTATCCATTTAACTTCAAATCATGATCATTAAGGAATTGAAAAAGAAAAAGGGTATTAAATGTTAACACTGAGCGAAAAGAAAAAAATTACTCATGTAAAGAAAAATAAGACCAAAAGATACACAAATAAACAAAAGCATCCATGTAATCATGTGGAACGGTCGATGCACCCTAAGCGAACTAGAAGTTAAAAGGTTACTCGTCAAACAAAAGAACTACATCATCAGCCTTCCTACTGAATCAGACCATAGAACTTGCTACGTACTTGGCTACTTAAACAAGAATACAAGCATCCAACAACAATATCATCCAAAATGAGATGAACCAAGATAATGAAATTCACGCTCAAAACTTTGGAAGCATAATCAAACTGATGTCAAACCAAAGGAAAACACCAATGAATCAAGATCCTATCTCTTAGACATTGGCGAGTTTAGAAAAAAAAAAACTATTTTGTTCCCTATTTAAGTGAAACCAGGAAAAATGAAATAATTAAAATTACTAGTTGTGTGTTGGGTCGTGTATACTATTGTAGAACTCTGACAACTCGGTTGTAACGACCCTAATTATGAAAATAAGTTTTTCATTTTTAATTAGTCAAACATTCCCATAAAAGGTGAAGTAACATTAACCACTGTTTTCAAAATTCATAACATTAACATTTTATTCAAAACATCAGAGTGTCCATCAAAACAAATGTCGGAGAGTGCACACCACACCTTGTCATTTCCCTTAGGCTTCGATGTACCTGAAACAAATCAACAAACTGTAAACTAATGCTTAGTGAGTTCCCCAAAGCATACCACACACACAATCCACATAAACACATATGATAATAGTTATACAAGCTACATATACCACATAAGTCATGCTTACAAACATATAAGGAAGCCCTGGAAACCCTCTAGGGTCTTACTCCGGGTGCCATGGGAACCCCCACATGGTCTTAACCCAATGCCTCAGGAACCCCCCGAGGTCTTGACCTAGGATGCTAGAGAGACCCTCCAAGGTCTTACACCTAGCCTCGGGAACCCCCCGAGGTCTTTACCTAGGATGTCGTGGAAACCCTCCAAGGTTTTATACCTAAGTGCCTCGGGACCCCCCCCCCCCCCCGAGGTCTTCCATACAAATAGCATATCACATATCACATAATCTGCTAGCATATATGTAGCAAATAATGGGCCGACCTTGGTGCATTCAACCCATTTGTATGGTGAGGAGATTCACCTCTGTCTGTTGTATCCGAAACCTGCTCTCTTAACATTCTGTGACCACCCGTGTTGAACAATAATACCATTAACATGAGTTAAGGTCGAACATAATCCAAATTAAAGGACCCAAACCCCAACTCCTTTCTACAATGGCCCAAAAGTCTTCCTTTGCTAATGGGTCCAAAGTCCATGTTCAAATCATTAATGGGCCTCATGGCCTAATAAGTCCCATGTAATGGCCAAAATTTCAATAATATTTAAACTTTTCAAAAACATCCCAATTCATTAAGTTATTACAAAAAGGTTTTCAATACATTTATTATCAGAGTATTCCCAGATCCATTTCATAAAAACATAAACACGAGGAGCGGTACGATCACGCCTTCGCCTTGCCACAGTCTCCTGAAGAACCTGAAAAACATTAAACCACAACTGTAAGCCCAAAAGCTTAGTGAGATACCCCCAAAATACCAACCACATATACCATACACATAACATGCCATATCATATCGAATCACAGAACAACCATGCATATCGGGTCTACTGTGGTACTGGTCCGCCTTGTCGGGCCTTCAGTCCACCTAGTCCACCCTCCGAGTCCATTCATATCCCTCGAGTCTGCAGTGTGGTTGGTCCGCCCGCACCGGGCCTTCAACTCACCTGGTCCACTCTCCGAGTCCAATCATGTCCCTTGAGTCTGCAGTGTGGTTGGTCCGCCCGCACCAGGCCTTCAACTCACCTGGTCCACTCTCTGAGTCTACAGTATGACTGGTCCACCCGCATCGGGCCTTCAGTCGGCCTGGTCCACTCTCCGAGCCTCGGCACGTCTGGTCCGCCCTCGTGGGGCCTACAACCTATCCGGACCGCTTGCTGGGACTTCGGAACAACCGGTCCGCCCTGGGTATCTTGGCCTACAGCACGAAGCAGGACCCGCCTCAACCCAACTCCAGTCCAAACAACCATGTGCACATAAACATACAATCACATAACAATTCATATTCAGGTAAACCGATCTGGTAGATCACATAACACAACATACTATAACAGGATACCGACCTAACTGGTCACTAGCATAGCATCATCCTATCTAACAGGATACCGACCTTAACCAGGTCTCTAACGAATACCATCCTAACTACTCGAATGCAAATATATCAAAGCAATAACATAACAATAGATACCCGGATCTCAATCCGATAAAGGGCCGGCCTTGGTGCCTTAGACCCTGTTGATATAGTGAGGATAACTCACCTCGCAACTGCTGACTGAAAGGATAAGATCACGCTGTTGTAACCTCCGACCCGAACTCCAACACTCAAAAGAACGCCCCAAATGAAATGAAACTCGAATCCAAGCAAATCCCCTTGCTCCAAGCCTCCAAACTCCCAAGATTCCTTCAACAAATACCCTTCAAGCTGCTAAATGCACTTTGATCCACTCACACACGAATGCTAAGGGTTTATGGACTTGAGGATGAGTAAAGAGGCTAGGGGAATGGATGTTATGTTCTTTATATAGGTCTCAACCCCGAGAATTAGGGTTTTCTCCACTCAGCACCTACTCGCCGAGTCCATATTTGGACTCGCCGAGTAGGCCACTTGACACGCGACCAAAGTCGCGACCCTACTCGCCGAGTCCATCCATGGACTCGCCGAGTTGCCCTTCAAGTTTACACTTTTAGCCCTTCAACTCTACTCTTGATATTTCGGGATGTTACATCCCAACCATAGGAACCATGGCCCAAAACATATAAGTTGGCCCATTAACTCAAAACGTAACCAGGCCCAATGACTAATAAAGGCCCAAAGGCTTACAAGGCCAAAACAAGTATGAGTCCATCTGATGTGCGTACGCCTTGTGTACCACCCTGGTACACGCAGCGTACTGAGTCCCTGAGCCGCACGCACTGCGTACTCTGAGTTACGCCTAACATACAAACAGATTAAGCACTTTCTTCCATTAAGTGCTTAATACTCGATGTTCTAACGTCCAATACCAGATCTGAGCTCATTAAGACGTCCTAGGGCATAAAGTTGGCAACTTTATGCTCTTGCATGCTATATGGGACTTAAAAACTTCATTCTTCACATTAGGACTTCATATAAAGATTCAAACTCATGCATGGAGTCTAGATACTCTTCAAGATAGCACCTTTATGCATCTAGCATGCTCACAAAGTTCAGATCTAACCATTTCAACCTTTGGAGTTGCTCAACTCTCAAGAGAAGGTCCAAAACCAATTAAAGGGAACAAATAGAAAACTCCTTGCTAGATATAATTAATAAGATGGAAAGATCAAAGCTTTATACCTCCAGAATCTCTTCAAGGTGAACTAGATGCAAATCCTTGAAGCCCAATGCCACTCCAAGCTTGCTTAGCAACTGCTTCTTCTTGAATGGACACTAAAATGGCCACAAATACACTCCTTAAGCTCAAAAACAATCTCACAAGGTATCTCTAGTGTAGAATGGAGAATTAAGGCTATGGAGGCTGACTAGGGTTTGGTCCAAGAGGCTTAAGGGTGTTTAAATAGGTGTCAAGTCCGAGAATTAGGGTTTTGGCCCTCTGTCGCGTACGCCTCGCGTACCTATACGCACGCCCTGTGTACGCGGCCACCTTCTGCGATCATGCATCCTTAGTACGCTAAGCGTACTCCTGGAGTACACCCCGCATACTAAGGGACCTTTTATGCCATTTTATCCTTTTCAAGGGTCTAAAGAGTCATACTCGAATGAAATGCACAGAATTAACACACGAAAGAGGTATCCCTATATATATATATATATATATATATATATATATTAAACATATGGTTACGTTACATCCGAATTTAGAAAAAAAATTGATCTTTCTAAAGGTCTCTGATTACAGAAAGTTAAAGAAAGTAAGACTTTTAGCCGATGGTCCTATTCTATATCAAAATTTGGGAGTTAGGCGATACTTGCTGTGCAGATTGCGCTTGGATCTTGACTCCACATCCGATTGCTTGGCTCCTATGAGATGCCTGTCAAAGGCAGCTTGTTGCTCCCTTAAATCCCTCATTCCGGAGAGAGCTGCAGTCATTTGCTTCTGGAGGGAGTTGGTGTGGAGTTGAGCATTCCCTTATAGAATGTCTAGGCGATGGATATCAGTTGCGTTATCTTCCATCCTTATGTCAACCTCACGAATATGGTTTGCTTGGACTCCGGATTGATAAGCCAGATTGGCAAGTTTGCCTACCACAACTGGGAGTGCTCGATCAACTAAACTTCATCCACTGACATCGTAGAAGTCTCGACACATACCGTAAGGAGGACGCAGTCCTTGCTGCTGGCTCCAATGGTGGATGTGGCTTCCCCGAACGGGAGTTGGTCCTTGAAATCCCATCATGAAAGGAGGTCAGACGGATGAAGGTCAAACGATTGGCGGATTGATTATCTCAGGCTCTGAGGCTGAGCTATCTGAACCTTTCTCCTCGTCATCTTCCATGGGTTCCTCCTCGGGGTCATCTTCAGTCCATCCCCCATTACCTTGGTTGGGGTAGTAGGGGTCGCCGGGTGATGGAATCCAACCATAAAGTTTATACGAGAATAGGGTTAAGAATTGACTATAAGCTAAAGCATGTAAAATTTACCCTTAAGATTGACTGTTGAAGATACCCAAATACTCCCATGGTATTCTTAATGATATGCTCTTGGTAAGTTTTAAATTTGTTGTCCACTGCAAACACTCTGTGGCATACGTTAGTCGGCTCTCGGACAAATATAGTTGATCAGGCTATATTCATCCTAGTTCCGATTACATGTCCCATGGCACACCTGCACTGCACAATTTATTTATAATACTTCTATATTGATCTATTTAAGACACTGTTATTAATATGAAATGAATGCATGCCTACTTTACAAAAATTAAATAAATTTAATTTTAAAAGTATGACTCTTACTCAGAGTATTTTTTCCCAACTGTGTTTATAGTTGTATACCAAAAATGTTTTTGATATACTTAATTCACTATAAACAATGCTCTAATACCAATCTGTCACACCTCCAAACCAAAATGGCGGAAACGTTCGGGGGCAGAGGACGTCATATTCAATATCATAACAGTTCATAGTAAGGAAATTACACACCACTATATATATATATATAAGTTTCAAGATGTTTACATAATTGTATTTGTTACATGTTCAAAAGATAAATACATAAACATCTTTCAAAAGAAGTAATTAACGCCAGAGCGTTAATCCCCAAAAGTTGGTTTCCAAACCTGCTTAGCGGTTCCCTAAGAATACAAGTTATTTCAAAGAAAAAGTGTCAACAATTATGTTGGTGAGTTCATAAGCGGTTTTGAGAAAATGTATACCATTCCAAAGTTCGTGCGTTTTCGAAGAAAATCCCTTATTTTCTTATAAAAGTATGAAATGCATATGAATGTTCGTGTTGTGAATTGTAAATAGTTGTACCAGGAAAATCCCTTATTTTCCAATTAGTTGATTGTTTTTGATACAGGAAAATCCCTTATTTTCCTAAAGTAACAGACAGTCTCTAATGTCCAAGACTGAAAGTCGCAAGCAACTGAAATGCTTAAAAGGTTGAGACATAGTTTTATATAATAAAGCTATAAGAAGATCGCACTTGTTAGATTAAGAATAGTTTTAATAACTACTCATTCATAAAATCATAATACCATAATAATTGTCCATCTGGTGAGTTTTATAACCATACTAAACATAATATGCCTGTGACGACGGTCTTCAGGCGTCGAAACGTTATGACAAACTATCACCCAAAGGACTGTAGCTAACAGTCAGGGCACATGATCATGACTTCCCGTATAGATCTATACACATTTGACATGCTCTCCAAACGGGAGACTCTGGTTATAATAGACAGGACTTTAGGTAGTACCTTTTAACGAAAAGGTAGCATTGAAGATGTAATCGTCTCACGGATTCTCAACTAAGTCTGTATTAAAAAAATAGTTTTGTATGCAATGTTTATCCTCTTTCACAATGTTTGACAAAGCATAAATCATAAGTTCTTTGAATGCATAAAATGGTTTAACAAGGATGGCTACCCTGGATACTATGCATTTTGTATAAATCTAATGCATGCAAAGTATAACAAGAGTTTTCACGTTTTCACTCGGGATCAACCGTGTGTTTACTTGTATTCTCCCCCGAAATATATTAAAAGTACATTATAAAGTATTTGAAGGTGTATAAAAGGGGGTATGAACTCACTTGATTGAAGTGGTTGTTTTGAAGTAGTCGAGAGAAGAATCGAGCAGAACTTCAACTAGTGAGAGTTGAATTCTTGGGAATCTCGGGAGTGTAGAACTTCCTTTTGATCTTGAGTATGAAAACCAGGGTGTCGGGATGGCTTCGAGTGGAAAAACGCAGAGCAAAAGCGCGGGAAAAGAGAAAAATCGAACAAGAAACTCGGAACCCTAGCCTCCCTTTTATAGGAGGCTGAACCGCCTCCGTACGCTGGGCGTATGCTCTTACCCGGGGCGTATCGTACGTCAGTGCTAATGTCAGCATCCTGAAGGATGATAGGATGTCTGCTACCAAAGGGACTACGCCCTTATCGCCTGGTACGCTGGGCGTACCCTTTACGCGGGGCGTAACTCGATTTATAGAACTTCTAAATTCCGTAACTCTTGCATACGAGCTCCGTTTCTGGCATTCTTTATATCCACGCGTAAGTGAGACTGTACTCTACAACTCTCATTTAGACTCTATCCGCTAGTTTTGACTTTATATTTAATAATACCTTTTTAGCAATCCGAGATTGGAAAAGTCTGTTAAAAATCTATAACTTCTTCATCTGGCGTCCGATTTTATCTGTCTTTTTACCGTTGTATTCCTATGGTCAGGGTCTCCAACTTTCGTTTAGGTTGTGTTAGCTAAAGATCGCTCGATCTCTAATTCGAATTTTTAGTTGTCTACTGCTAGGTCACAAACTTCGTAAAATCATAACTTCCTCATACGAAGTCAGATTTGGGCGTTCTTTTTATGTATGTTCGCGGTTTAATGATATCTACGACTTTCATTTAGATAGCTAAGGCTAAAAATCATTTTATTGATAAATTTATAAATCAACTAATTAGGTCGTTAAAACTGATCATCCATTTTGATCAAACATTATAAGGTTGGCCCTAAATTTTTTTTCAAGGTGGTTCTTAATTTTTTTTCCTATACAACTTATTATAAGGTTTGAAAATTGAGGTGGGTCATTACCATCTATGTCACCCTTATCCCCCACTTACATTTCCGTGTAATGATCATTTAGTAAAATTAATGTCCTCATTACCGATGTCTAGATAAGGACACAAGGAAAAACATAAGATATTGATTATACTTATACAAAATAAAAGGTTATACGTTATAGAGGATCACCCCCTTACGTTGCCTCAACACCAATTATGGGAACTCCCAAGAAGAATAGGGAATTTGTGATGAACTACAACTAACCCATACAATCCTCAAAAGGAATAATGAATCTATACATTCTAAATTATCACACAACTTGCACCAATTAATATCATTTCCTTGGAAGAAGACCACTCTATAATATTGTGTAACACCTCAAATTTCAAGACAATTTTTTCATTTTAATTCACCAATCATTATTCATAAATTCAAGTTATCACATAAACTATAAGTTGTTATCAAAACAATAGCAGCGTATCCCAAAATCCACAAGATCTCATAAGCCGGCGAATGTGTACAATCATCCCTCTGCCTTCCCGGAATCTACAGAAGTACCTGAAACACATTTAAATCAACATGGTAAGCACGAAACTTAATGAGTTCCCCAAATACCACATACAAAAATAATTAGCTTCTCGTGGCTAAATCTCAATATGGACCCCCTCCTCCCCCCCCCCCCCCCCCCCCCCCCCGCGGTCATATGTCTTAGTGAAGACCCTCCGGTCCAACATCTCGATATGGACCCTCCGTCATAACTCAATATATACACAAGATAATATAATAGCATAAGTCACAAATACAAAATACATAATAATACATATAACAGTAAAAGGAATTCAGACCCTCCGCTCAACAATACGAATAAGACCCTCTAGTCGATAATATAAAGAAGACCCTCTGGTCAATAATATGAAAAGACCCTCTGGTCAATAATATGAAAAGACTCTTCGGTCACACATGCATTACCACATAGGTAAGTATAGTGAGAAGACTTACCTCGGATGATGAACAAATCCTATAACTGCTGCTGCTGCACACCGACCCCTATCACTGAGCTAAACCCACAATTAAACTCAATTAGGATCTAAGACCAAGCCCCCACACACATTGAGTCTAAATATGGTCCACTAATCCAGCCCATAAATAACCCAAGCCCATTGGACCCACCAGGGCCCAATACCAAATGGGTCTACCAAGGCCTAACACTAAACTTAAGTCCAAAATGGCAAGCCCAACACAAGGGTCTAATACATATATATTCCCCTGACCAAAAATCTCCAATCCAACAAGCCCAAAACCAAGACCTAAACAGTTAAGGCCCAAAACAAGATCTAGACCAAAAATCCCACAACGATATTACGTGGGACTTACCTCCCTTGGTACTCTCAGTGTACACGCAAATCCTGATCGGGGAACTTACATCGGTACGCGGGGATGATGAACAGTTCCGTCTCGCCGGCTCGTTGCCATGACAGAGCACCGAAAGTAAGGTCTAGCAAATAGATCTAACATCATCAAATACATATTGATCAAATAAATACTTATACTTATCGAACTGAAATAATATATATATATATATATATATATATATATATATATATATATATATATATATATATATCAATATTTTTATAAACACACACTTAAAATAATTCATTAAAAACATATCAAGTTGATTTGGTTCTATGTTTGTTCGTGTCCATTCACTTCATTCGTTCTAGTTAGTAAAGATCGAAGTGTCTAGTGGAACATATCAACATCGTTCGGCTCGAATTAACGTCTATGATTATTTATGTAATTATATTTAACTTAACGTTCATCTCCATCACGAACTAGCCTAGAGTCAACTTTGCTACTTGTTAGTAATATTAACAACCAAATATTTATGTATCATACTTTGTAATCTATTTATCTTTTTTGGATTCACTCCCTCTAATAGATAAAGGTGCCAAAATTGATACGATATGTTAATCCGACACGAACACGACATCAAATCAACGTGTTTGGGTAAAAGTTTTCAACTCGAAAATCACTTGTTTATTTATATTTATAGGCATGTTTTTTTAATTTTTAGATAAATTGGATAGAAGCAAATTGAAAACCATATATAAAAGAAATTTTAGGGGTTGAATCATTTTGTAAATAAAAATTATATTTCATACTCCACTGTCCTACTCGGACACTCCATCCTCCTAATGATATCTTCCTTCTACCTCCCAACTCCATCTCCTACACTTTTCTATTTTCATGTTTTCTTTTCCTTATCCTCAACTTCTACTCTTTCAACACATCATCATGTAACCAGTGAAGAGAAGGGAGACAATGGATTGATGTTGCACAAAAACATTGGTGGGACAATGGGTTCCCTAATAGGTCTTTGACCCCTTCATTTTTTCATTTACCTTAGCGAAAAGAGAAGCAGTTGCTGGTAATTTTTTTATGAATCATGTTCATCATCTATGTTATTTGGTGATTTTTTTTCATCCAGATTCAATAATGGGAAAACCCCTATTCGTATTTAGGGTTTTAAGTTCTAACAATCCCAGATTGCATCGACGTGGGTTTGGGTTAGCTTATCCTTCTTTTAACGGATCCATGGAAGAATAGAGAGAAGACCCAGATCATAGTGAAATGGGGTGACTGAGAATGACGGATAGTGAAATGGGTGATTGAGATACGTAGCAAAAGGCATGAAGGCTAGTGTGTGTATGCATTTGTCTGGATATATATATATATATATATATATATATATATATATATATATATATATATATATATATATATATAACATAAAAGGGTTTCTCTTTCTCTCTCTCCATCTCTCTCTCTCTATCTCTCTCTCTCTCTCTCTATATATATATATATATATATATATATATATATATATATATAGAGAGAGAGAGAGAGAGAGAGAGTGAGAAAGAAAGAGAAACCCTTTTATATCATATATAAATATATATATATATATATATATATATATATATATATATATATATATATATATATATATATATTAAATAGGACAAAACTTCATAAATGGTCCCTGTGGTAGTGAAATGACGAAAATGCCCTTCTGTTAACAGACAAAAGATAACAGATTGAGCAATAAGGATCAAACATCAAAAGTTTTGAAACCATTAACATCTGTGAGGTTTTTTAAACTTAGGGACTAAACTTCATATTTTAAGATTGTAACATCCTATTTCTTGTAATTTCTTTTTTTTGGGTTGTGGGTCGGAAGTCGATTGTTAAAAGGCTTTGGGCCTTATGATTATTTATGTAGTTATATTTAACTTAACGTTCATCTCCATCACGAACTAGCCTAGAGTCAACTTTTCTACTTGTTAGTAATATTAACAACCAAATATTTATGTATCATACTTTGTAATCTATTTATCTTTTTTGGATTCACTCCCTCTAATATATAAAGGTGCCAAAATTGATACGATATGTTAATCCGACACGAACACGACATCAAATCAACGTGTTTGGGTAAAAGTTTTCAACTCGAAAATCACTTGTTTATTTATATTTATAGGCATGATTTTTTAATTTTTAGATAAATTGGATAGAAGCAAATTGAAAACCATATATAAAAGAAATTTTAGGGGTTGAATCATTTTGTAAATAAAAATTATATTTCATACTCCACTGTCCTACTCGGACACTCCATCCTCCTAATGATATCTTCCTACTACCTCCCAACTCCAACTCCTACACTTTTCTATTTTCATGTTTTCTTTTCCTTATCCTCAACTTATACTCTTTCAATACATCATCATGTTCTAACCAGTGAAGAGAAGGGAGACAATGGATTGATGTTGCACAAAAACATTGGTGGGACAATGGGTTCCCTAATAGGTCTTTGACCTCTTCATTTTTTCATTTACCTTAGCGAAAAGAGAAGCAGTTGCTGGTAAATTTTTTATGAACCATGTTCATCATCTATGTTATTTGGTGATTTTTTTTCATCCAGATTCAATAATGGGAAAACCCCTATTCGTATTTAGGGTTTTAAGTTCTAACAATCCCAGATTGCATCGACGTGGGTTTGGGTTAGCTTATCCTTCTTTTAACGGATCCATGGAAGAATAGAGAGAAGACCCAGATCATAGTGAAATGGGGTGACTGAGAATAACGAAGAGTGAAATGGGTGATTGAGATACGTAGCAAAAGGAATGAAGGCTAGTGTGTGTATGCATTTGTCTGGATATATATATATATATATATATATATATATATATATATATATATATATATATATATATAACATAAAAGGGTTTCTCTTTCTCTCTCTCCATCTCTCTCTCTCTATCTCTCTCTCTCTCTCTCTATATATATATATATATATATATATATATATAGAGAGAGAGAGAGAGAGAAAGAAAGAGAAACCCTTTTATATTATATATATATATATATTAAATAGGACAAAACTTCATAAATGGTCCCTGTGGTAGTGAAATGATGAAAATGCCCTTCTGTTAACAGACAAAAGATAACAGATTGAGCAATAAGGATCAAACATCAAAAGTTTTGAAACCATTAACATCTGTGAGGTTTCTTAAACTTAGGGACTAAACTTCATATTTTGAGATTGTAACATCCTATTTCCTGTAATTTCTTTTTTTTTGGGTTGTGGGTCGGAAGTCGATTGTTTAAAGGCTTTGGGCCTTAAGGAGGTGTTGTTTAGACATTTGGATGGAGGCAATGATGGATGCGATATCTTAACCTTTAACTTGTGTTTTGGGCCGAAGGGTAGAAAAAAGAAAGTCGTAAGCCGAGGTTGTAACATCCTGTTCCAGATTGTTTGGTGATTTAAGGCCCGTGGGCCTTAATCTGAGTATGAGAAGGTTTTGAGGCTTTAAAGGAGAACGGTTTAGGCCCTTTTTGGGATATGGGTAAGGTAGGTTGTGTGATAAAACAGTTCGGTTTGTGCTTTAGAGCCCAAATGTATTGTTAAAGGAGTTGGTGTAGGCTTTTCATGAATTTTGGATCTGAGTTAGAGTGGGCTTCAGGAGGAATAAACTTGATAGAAGTGTAGGGCTTCTTGTTAGCTTTTCGTGGATATAAGGATCGACGGAAACAAAATTATAATGAAGAAGTTATGGCCTTCATAAGTTTTGTGGTTGCAGGCTTAGCTGAGTACGCTGGATGTACTAGTGAATAAGGAAGTACGTTGGGCGTACTTTGGAGTGCGTTGGGCGTACTTACCAGGGGTGGTTGTGAATGTTCTTCATAGTACGCTGGGTGTACCATATGTACGATAGGCGTACGCCAGTCAGACCTGAACCATATTGTAGGGTCTTGGACCATATTTAATCTCCTTATCTCATAACCTAACCCTAATATCTTCAGCTTCCATCCCTCCAAACCCTATAAATCGACCCTAAGCCTCCATTTGAGTGATTCTTGAGCATTTTGGTGATTTAGTGAGTTTTTGGTGCATATTGTGGAAGAAGGAATTCCTTAAGGAAGAATTGCTTGGCTTGGAGCTTGTGGATCCAAGCCCTAATCTTGTTGATCTAGCTCTAGAAAGAATAAAGTTTGAATCTTGGTGCCTTTCTCATGTGGATCTAGTGGGGTGATCACTTGTTATGTTCGAATTTTGAAGAAGAAGGAGCTTTGAAAGAAAATAGCTTGAGCACCTAGCTTTTGGATCTATGTTCTTCTCTTGTTGGTGCATCTTCCAGAGGTATCAAGTTTTGAACTTGCTTGTTGTTGTGCTAGTTTTTGTTTTTTTGGGTCCATTTTAGGGTTTTTGGTCCCAAAGCTTGAAGCTTTATGAGTTGTTGAACTCCAGAGCCTAATATATGTCCCTTTGAGTATATTTAGTGGTGTTATGTCATAAAAATCCAATCTTAGAGATTGGAATCAAGCCATGCAAGAGATATGAGGTTTTTGAGATAAGGAAGTGAGTGTTTTGGGTGTTTGTGACCTTTCCAGCCATGCAAAGGCTTAAAGTCACTAACTTTATGGAGTAAGTGCCATTAGGGAGTCCAGATCTGGGGTTTGATGTAATGTTTTAACTGTTTAAGACCAAATGAGTAGAAAGAGTGAATTTGGGGAGTACGCTGAGCGTAATTCCTGTACTTCCCGCGTACTGCCCCAGTGTCCCCAATGGCCAATATAGATTTGCGAGTACGCTGAGCGTACCAAGAGAGGTACGCCCTGCGTAACCTCACTGTGGACTTTTGGGATAAGTCTCATTTTAGGCCTTGAGTGTTGGTCCTGGAGTTTGGACTTGTTGCAATACAGTCTTGGACCAGAGGATTATATATATGTGCTTTGGTCCCTTGAGTTGGGCTTGCCCTTAGATGTGAGAGAGTTGGGCCTTGGGAGAGCCCATTTATTATTGGGCCTTGGTGGGCCCAATGGGTTTTAGGTCATTGATGGGCTGGTTAGTGGACTACCTTTAGACCTAATGAGTGAGAGTTGGGACTTAGTTCCTAAGTTGGATAATTGTGGGTTTGGCACAGAGTCAGAGGCCGATGTGTAGCAGCAGCGTTTATAGGGGTTGTTCATCATCCGAGGTGAGTCTTCTGACTATACTTTACTTAGAGTGGTAATTATGTGTGTCCAGAGGGTCTTATGTGCTTGCTTGAGATATGAATTTTTTGTGTGATATGTGTTGTGTGCTATATTATGTGATACTTAGACTGGACCGGAGGGTCCAACAAACTATGAGACCGGAGGGTCCTCACTTAGACCGGACCGGAGGGTCCAACGAGCTGTGAGAGCGGAGGGTCCCAACCAAACCTGACCGGATGGTCCAACGAGCCATGAGACTGGAGGGTCCCAACTAGATCGAACCGGGGGATCCAACGAGTCGTGGGACTGGAGGGTTCCATAGAGACACTTAGACTGGAGGGTGTTACAGAATTATAGCCTCGAGTGGTTTACGTGTAGTATGTGGTATATTGGGGAGCTCACCAAGCTTCGTGCTTACTGTGTTATGTGATATGTGTTTAAGGTTTTCTCAGGATCGCGGGAAGGCACAAGTTTGATTGTACACACCAGATAAGGAGTTATGTTTTGAGGATCCTAGAGTATTAATCAAACAATTATAGAGTTGTGTTTTGTAAATTAAATTAATGAGATTTTTGTGAAATGTGTTACGAGAATTATATGATTTTAAAATGAAAAAAAAATTTGTTTGAAAAATTTACGGTGTTAGAAGTTGGTATCAAAGCCTTGGTTTAAGGGATTCAGATGCACCTCCAGGTGTGTTTGAACTCAAACTAAGGATTTGAGAGAGATTTTCAAAAGAGATAAATTTTTCTTAAAATGAGAAAGAGTTTAAGAGAAAATGAGTTGGAGCTTGTGTACAATCAGCTAGGGCCCAAACGGTGATATCCCAAAATACCTTTACTTTTGAGTTATGAGATATTTATGAGATATTATGCATGCTAGAGATAGGCTAGGTATTTCATATTTTAGGACTAGGGTGGCCCGATTTATGATGCCTTAGCCTAGGAGTTGCTGCTATCTGTGATTTTCTTTTGAGTATGTGCAGAGTAAGAGTATCTAGTATGAATCCTTTTTAGAGAGGGATTTGAGTAGAGGAGTAATCTAGGAGAGATACCTAGACGAGCATTTGAGGAGTCTACTGAGAGGGTAGTCAGATGCCCGCGTGGGCTAAAGTTGCTTAAGTTCGGTGATATCTTTCGAGTATGAGGAGAGCAAGTAGGGTAATAACCTAGAGGGGTTTTACATGCTGGTGGAGATTACCCGATGCCCAAACGCTGCTTGCTTTGTACTTTGTGGAACTCTCGATGATGGGAGTTAGCTACTGAGTGAATATGATGATATTCAGGAGGTAGATGGCTGGCATCATAAGGATTTCTTCAGCAGTTGATGACAGGAAAGTGAGAGAACCTAGGAAGAGACTAGGGAGTGAACTTAGTCAGATGAGTACACTGACGGAGGAGAGTATTCGTTGGAGGGAGAACTTGCATAACAAGATTGGTGAACGAGAAGGTTGAACAACTACTTAGGAAATCTGGGACGATCTGTGTGGAAAGTATGGGTAGATGTGGCAGGTAGTATGGGCCCATACTATTGAAAGCAGAGGACCCATACTTGAAATAGGGAGAATTCCAGAAGTTCTACGTAGTGGATTGAGAATAGAGAACATGGTTCGAGTACCATGATTCATACCAGATTGAGAAGAGAGAACATGGTTTGAGTACCATGATTCGTATCAGATTAAGAGGAGATAACATGGTTCGGGTACCATGGTTTATGGCATATCGAGAGGCGGCCACATGGTTCAAGTACCATGACTCGTGGCGGTTAGTGCTTCTGGTTTTACCAGTTATTCCGTTGCGATTGGTTAGACTAAGATCAGATATGAAGGAGTATGGGGCCAGAGGGCCGAGTTGAACGAGTTTCAATGGAGCGTACCTTGAGAAAGAAATCGAGTTAGTTTCCAAGGGATTTTTGGTGAGATGCCAGTTGGAGTTGCAACTTGCAAGACTCAGGGATGAGTAGAAGATGGTGCTTTATGGAGAATTACGTGTCTGATCCGCTTCTACACGACGAGTTGGGGCATCCAACTCGTCGAGTAGGTCTAATAATGTAACAATAAGCTTTAAATTTTATACCTGGGAGTTGGGGTGTTACAGAAAAACCAAAAATTATATTGGTTAATTTAAAGATCAGACATGTATCTAACTGAATACTTGTGGCTCAATCAAATTATATATAACAAATGTCTTGAAATGTTTTAATGTGGATAATGTCAAACCTTTAAGCACTCCAATGATTATTTAATCATGACAATAAATTAATAATCCATTCCGATCATGTGAATAAAATGAAAAATATCTTAGTAAATAAGTGAACCTTAATGTAATGGGGGCTATTGTATATCTTACCAATTATACTAGATCTGTCACTATTTTTCCTATAAACTTGCTAGTATGGTTTTGTTCATATGCGATATTGGTGTTCGTTTGAATGAACCGATTTAATCTATTTAATCAAGTGAATCCACATTGATTGTGATTTTAAATATGAATCAGAATAATACAAACTAAATCAAAATCCAATGTGGATCAACAAAATTACAACTCGATTGTATATGTTTTCACAATCAGGGTTTCAAGAGCTCATACATTCCAAAAAACACACACTTTAACATTAAACAAACTTTAGTTATCAAGATTAAATTTCCTTGTAGTAGTTAACTTAGTCAACTCTAACAAAAAAAGAAACATATTATTGTGAACTACATATTTGAAAAAAAGGTATCAAGTAAATAACATCATAATCCAATATTATACATGTAAAAGCCACTATAATTAAGCTTGGCAAAGCAATAGTTGTGAGTGATAATAATAAAGCTCCAACTTTAGTGTTAATGCAACTCAATCTGACTTGGTTTGAACTAGATAATGATAAAACTCCAACTTTAATATACGAAGATAACACAACATGTGTCACTCAAATGAAAGAATGATATATCAAAAGCGATAGGATGGAATGTATACCTTCAAGATTCTTTGTATACACTCAAAAGCTGATAAAGGACACATCAATTTGTACTAAAATATATACAAACTAGCAATAATGCCAAAAACTTTCTTACGAAGGCACGTCGTGCTTCAATATTCAGAAAAAATGTCTACGATATCAAAATGTGACATGTGCACAACAAATAACGGGTAATAGATAGCTAAATAAGGGAAGTCAACTATATTTGACCTTTTTTTCTTCACTAAAGTCTTTCCAAATTGAATTTCTCTTGGTGAGATTGTATGTCAACATTGAAGTCAATTTCAAAAATCATCATTTAAGAAAAGTGTTATGTAAGAGTGATAAAGTTGATTAGGAATGGACCAACCAAATGGATTATCAATTTCACTTTTTTAAATTGTGTGTGTTTTTTTGCATGTGACTATGTATGTGTGTATGCATGACTTTGTTGAGTGTATGTATGAATGTGTATGTGTGTGGCAAAACATAAATTACATTGTTATTTTTGTTTTTTTCGAACAAGTTTTCCTTCACTATCTCAACATAGTAAGTATTCACAAAAAATATTGTTTAAACTGGTAACATAGAAGGATCTTAAAACACTCATTTGAATACAAAATTCTCTCATAGTTTTATTTATGTTCCCCATAAAGTTTTAGTTTAATTATGGTAGTCTTATTTAACATATCTACATAAATGGTCCTTGTGGTTTTTTATAATATCAAGTTTAGTCCCTATTTTTTTCGGTCTCATGAAAGTTCTTTATGGTTCAATTTCTATCATGGTTTTCCCCTCACCATAAAAAGTGACCTTTATCCCCTTATTAATTTATTTTATATACTCTTTAATTAAATTATTAAAAAAAACAAAATAAACAACAACCCATATGCCCAACCCTAAAGGCAATCATATTCACCATATCCCCCATCTGCCCATACCCTCTTGCCACTCTCTCGTTAATCTCACTTCTTGATGGTGGACATCATCGTCGCCGCCTATCTATGGAAGAATCAAAACCTTCCAGAGACACTCTTTTCTTGTTTAATGTCTCGAGCAAATGGTTGATCGATAGATGAGTTTGTAGCACCACTAACAATGTTGGAATATGACAGGTGTCTAGCGACGGAGGTGGGTGTCACCAATGTGGAAGTGGTCCAGCAAGGATGATGTTTTGTAATAACGACCATGCTTTTATCACTTCTTCCAAAAGCTTTCCTTTTTCCGGCAATGCTTTCACCAAGAAGCCTAATTATTACTCCAACAACAAAAATGAAGGTGTTAATCGAACTGGGGTTTTAGTCACTGAAGATGAAACAACACTTACATTACAATTTAAGGAAGAGAAGACACCATTGATGATGGGTTCATTTTCCATGGTTAAACGACATAGTGTGATGGAGGTGTGGTGGTTTGATGGTGGGTCTAATGGCGGTTTTTAGAAGCTGCTTGAGTTGAATCAGCTGGTCTTTTTTAGCGAAAGTTCTTCTTGAGCTTTGAACCTTGTTGATTCAAGCTCCATCGTTGGATAAAAAAGAGATTATGCTAATTCCGTTGTACTCTGTTTCAATCAAAACCCACCCACAAAAAGATTCAAAATTCAATATTTTTTTACTACAAGAACTAAAGAAATTTAACATTCCAAGGTAGAAATATAGCAATCAAGAAGATAAATTGTTTGATAATCCATGGTCACGTGTAACTGCAATGGATGAAAGATGAGTGAATAAATGGGGAGTGGGGTGGAGTTGTTACCGAAAATTTATTGTTAAAAGTGTTTGTAGGAAAATTTTGTTTGTAGAATAATGAAAAAAGTTCTTACAAGGAGAATACGAATGGGATATCGATGGTTCGCCGGACAAGAAGGACTGTAAAAGAAACAAAGCGAAATTTGTATATGCAATGTATTGTCATGCAATAGGGAGGTTCGATTTTGGGAATATCCAAGTCATCGGCGACGGGAGGGGGCAACCCTCTAACGATGGACGTCACCGATGATGTTGGAGGTAGGAGTATTTCGCCGTTGGTTTAGACCAAGCGACCGGACTTGTTAGGTCGTGAGAGGAAGAAGGCAAGTTTGGAGTGGTTTATTTATTTATTTATTTTTATAAACATTGTTTTGATTAAAGAAAATATAAAATAAACTAAAATGATATTAATATTATTTATATAAGTGAGAGACTAATCAAGATTAAAATTTAACGATAAGGACCTTTTATAATCTCGAAAAAATAAAGATTATTCTAAACTAGAAAGGCTAAAATTATTTTATATATACATATATATATATATATATATATATATATATATATATATATATATATATATATATATATATAATTTGTGTGTTCTTAGCTACCGCAATTTGGGCTCTCTTTTGTTAAAATTCCCCCTTCTATTATGCTCTTCTTGCCCTTATATTATGCTGATGTTGTCGGCACAAACAGTCTAGATATGGACATTTATTTGCATTGTAACTAATACGTGTCATTTTTTCATTCCCTCTTCCATTGTAACCGATACGCGTCCTTCCCACCGCCTCCACTACTTCCAACTCCTAACACGGTGTCCTCCACCGTTTCTATTCCCCAATAACATTACTCCACCACATCTCGCACCACCAATGCCTCGATACCTGAATACTAGATGCTTTCAAGCTATGTTCGTCGATTGTGCTTCCCACCCCACCGCTTCTCTTCTGTTTCTTCATCGAATCCTTTTGTTTCCTTCATCCACCGCAGTTCAATTCAGTCCCGGTTACTTCCTCCGATCTCTATCTGTGTCCGATGACCATCAATGAAAGGGGAAGGGCAGTTACTAAGTCGATTATCTCTGCCGTAGACAAACTCTCTTCATTGTTGAATGAAGCAAAAGCATAGAGACCTGTCCATTCGTTCCTTTCAACCTCCGTATTGCAGCGAATGAGATCGATTTTAGTTCCGATTTCCAAAATCGAACACACACATACACACATCCAGTTGTTGAATGAAGCAAAAGCATAGAGACTTGTCCATTCGTTCCTTTCAACCTTCGTATTGCAGCGAATGAGATCGATTTTAGTTCCGATTTCCAAAATTAAACACACACACATACACACATCAAATTAAGTAAGTCAATGTTATTTTCAATACAATCAGAAAGAGGGAAAGCGAAAAGCAGGTTCGACTAAAAATGGGTTAGTTCTTTTCCTTTGTTGAATTATTGCACTATCTTTTTTTAGGGTCGATATCCAAAGAAGGATGTCAAGTTCTTCTTTTTTCGATTTCTAACTACCAATCGATATTTATTTTCTGTTGATTTCATACCATTACGTTTTTCTTCTTTCCCAGGTTCGACTCTTATTTTCTGTTGATTTCATACCATTATGTTTTTCTTCTATCCCAGGTTCGACTCTTATTTTCTGGTTTCGTATAGGCTTTTGTATGTTGAATAGGTAAGCACCATTTTAAGTTGCTTAATCTTGATCGAACCCCGATTGGTTACTTTTCCTGAAATTCTGATGGTTTTCAACCCGTTGTGCAATATCAGATTTTACAGGTAGTGGTGGGGCTGTAGTTGTTAGCAAAAAATAAGGAAACTCTTTTGGACATATGGGGAATATTTTCTCCAAGTTTATCTAATGCTCTCAGTTCTTTACATTGCAAGGCTATGACCATTACAAGACATGTATGTTTGATTGTTTCTTCTTCTGATTTTCTTTATTATTTTCATTCCTAGGCAAAGTAGCAGTTAAGCTTGAGTTGGATCCTTATGTGTGTTGGTAACTGGGGTGTGCCCAACACTACTCAATGGCTCAATGATGTTTTAGCTCCTGGTGGTAGAATTTGTATAGATCCTATTTGATTCTTTGCTTTATAATGTATCCTAAATTTACCCATTTTTGGTAGATAAGACAAAATGATATAGCTTATAATAGACGAACTTGGCATCAATCTTGGGAATATGGACTTTGAAATGGTTGGATCTTAAAAAAAGGTTTGTTACCTTACTTCAAGCATCAAGAAATGAACTTTAATTTATGGGTTTTGTTTATAACTAAATCATAAATGATGATTCTTGGTTTAGGTCACCGTGTCCAATGATGACAGAATTGTTGTTCATGGTGTTGGTGATAAGAAATCTATGGAAGAGAAGAAATTAAGGAAGCACACCATGTGTTCGAAAAAAATGCATACTTGAAATTTAGGTAATTGTAAAAAGTTTTCTCTATACATTTGAATCAATGGTAGAGGTATGTTTCCTAAAAGTTCCTCCTATGTTTCTTTCATTTTTTGGGGTGATTTATTTTTTCTGATTCTATTTTGTTTATTATTTCATTGATTTTTAACAAATTGTTAATATTTTGGTCTAGTTGTCTAATTAAATTGCATTTCCGTCCCTTTATCAAGGTTTGACAAGCTTTGGTAGATGGTGAATTCACTTCAACCTAACCTGTACTATGGATCCAGACACTTAAACAAGGTATTCATGATTTGGAATTCTCTTCTGAAGCATAAATTACACATATTACCTTAGCAGGTTAATCTGGAATTCTCTTCTGAAGCAGACATGATAAGAAAGTTCCTTGCTGGTCTTGCTTTACAACCCGTGACTAGACAATAGAGTATGCATGCATTGTAGTTTTCAGGGATTTTGGCTGTGAATTTACATATTGAATGTGAATGATATTGCATGTTTACATCAACATTTTTCACTTTTTAGGAACCTTTTAATATTTAAAGTTTGGTCACAAAACTTTAATGGATTGACAACTTTGATCCCTTTTCGAAAAAGTTGCTAATTACTATCCCTTTAATTCTTTAGCCATTTTGACACTTCTGGTCCTTGCAGAAAAACGGTCCGTGGCAAAGCACGGGTTTTTCATCCTTGCACGTTCTACGTCTGTTATATTTATCGATTCGGAAATAATATTGAAAACTTCTGGCCCCCGCATAGCGGGGGTAACCTTTCTAGTTGTTATTATTATTATTATTATTATTATTATTATTATTATTATTATTATTTTAAGATTTGTCTATTTTAATTAAATGAATTTTTTTTGGAAGAATTTCATATATACCATTTTTAAACATTAAAATATCATATTTACCAAACTTAATTTCTAAATATCATATTTACCCATCATAAAATTTCAAAATATCATATATGTCATTTTAAACATTAAAATATCATATATGCCATTCTTAAATATCAAATATCGTATATGTATTTTTTAAACGTCAAAATATCAATTGTAATATCTAAAATATCCTACATCTACAACATGATAATAGTCAACAACAATAAAAATCAAACATTCAAAACATACATTTCATAAAAAGGGTTGAAAATGAATATTTTTGTTTTTCAAGAAGGCGACATTCTAATAATTTAGAAATTTACATTCTATTATTATAGACGTAAGGATAATATGATTAAATATTTTAATTATTATAATAATTATAAGATATAAAAATGTTATAAAATATTAAAATCATTATAATTTATATAAATATAATATTCATTATTCATTATAATTTATATAAATAATAATTATTTAAATATAATATTTTAAAATTTGAAAGGAGCGTATATGAATTTGTTTTTACCCTGTAATTATTTTTTTTCCGTTACGGTTTCCACCTTTCTTCTTTGGTTAGGGTTTTCTGTTAACGACGATCAACCGGAAAGATTATGACGAGAACCAAAGAAACCAGAAGAAAGCGGAAACGTCATGATTCTCCACCACGCCCCTCGCGTGATCGGAGCAGCCAAAAGGCCGATCATTCACCATATTCGGCCTCACACCGTCCCCCGATAAGTTCGGAGCCGAATCACCATCGGATCCACCAACAAGAACCAACGGGTAAGCGTCCCACTTTCGCTTCATATATCGACACCCCTAATTTACCCGTTAAAGTGAAGTTACTATGTGAAATTATCGCACATACGCCGCCACTAGAAGTAGATAGGGTTTTAGAAGATGCTGGAATTAGGGTTTCTACAGACATCGTTGAAGATGTCCTCAAATTATCATATGCACACCCATCCGCCGCCGGTAAGTTTTTCCGGTGGTCGGGATATCAGTTGCACGATAAACATAGTCCTTACGCTTGGAATTTAATCGTCGATATGTTAGGAAAGAATGGGTCTTTCGACGCCATGTGGAAAGCAATCGAGTCTATGCATAAAGAAGGGTTACTTTCTCTCGCCACATTCGCTTCTGTTTTTGGTAGTTATGTCATAGCTGATAAGGTGAAAGGAGCCTTCAAGACATACTATGAAATGGAACACTATGGCTGTGTACGCGATATTGTAGCTTTGAACTCGCTTCTCAGTGCCATTTGTAGAGATGGAAAAACCATAGACGCCAAGGAGTTTTTGCAGGTTGCCAAATCTGACATTAGACCAGATGCTGATACATACGCGATCTTGTTAGAGGGATGGGAGAATGAACAAGATGCAGTTAACGCTAGACAAACTTTTGAAGAAATGGTTGATGAAATCGGGTGGGACCCCAACAATTTCCCTGCGTATGATTCTCTTTTAAACACTTTACTCAAGGGTTCTGATGGGTTAAAAGAGGCTATGAAGTTCTTTGAATCTTTAAAGGATAGAAGGTGTTATCCAGGTATGAGATTTTTCAAAGCTGCATTAAACGAATGTGTGAAAAAGGGCGATATGAAGTCTGCTATTGTGCTATGGGGTGTAGTAAAGTTGCAAGAAGGTTGCAAACCAGACACTGAAATGTACAATTTGATGATTTCTGTATATTTGAATCTTGAAGACGATGAGCTAGCTGGAAGAATGTTAGATGACATGGTTTTGAATGGGGTATTCCCTGATTCCCAAAGTTATAATCTTTTATTTCGGTTCTTGATTAACACAAATAAAGTTCAAGAATCCGAATCGGTGTTTACCGAGATGATTAAAAACGAATTTGTCCCAACTCATGACAATTGTTGTATGGCAGTTAGGGTTTTTGTAGAGGGTGGAGACCCTTACACTGCTATAAAAGTTTGGAAATGTACAGTTGAAAATTACGAAACTGACCTTGAGGAAACAGGGAATATTTTGGTTAGTGGGTTGCGTGATCATAATTGGCTTCCTGAAGCAGCAAAGTATGCAGAAGATATTATTGACCGAGGGATTAAGTTGACTTCTGCTACATTGTCAAAGGTAAGACAAGGTCTTGCAAAAGCTGGAAAAGGGCGTGTTTATGATGCTCTTTGGAAGAAGTGGAGCCTTCATCAGGTTAGTTTTTATTTTTTAGACAAGTTTTTATTGCTACAATTGCTAGTATCTGCTTTACTGACATTTTGTTGAAATTTGTGCAGATTGAGAATCCGAACACATCCCAAAAGGCGTGTAGTGAACAGGTGAATAATCACGAGGGTAAGGACGTAAATTTGGGGAATAGTGAGGGTGAGAAGATAAATTTGGAGAAGAGAAAGTTGGAAGAGGGGAAGAATGAGAGCCCAAAAAGGAGCAAAAATGTGTGTCAACAATGTAACAACTTCCACAAGGGAGAATGCAAATTAGGGCAAAAATCATGTTACAAGTGTGGGAAGCGTGGTCATAAAAGTAGTGATTGCATGGAAGAAGCGAGATTATGTTTTGTGTGTAATTCACCTAATCATGTGAAAGCCAATTGTCCGCAAGATAAAAAAAATGGGAAAAAGACTGAGACTGTGACTGAGTCGAAGGGGTGTGTGAAATGCAAGCGGGCCCACAAGGGAGAATGCTTGGTAGGACAGAGGATGTGTTTCAAGTGTGGGGAGAAGGATCATATTAGTAGGGATTGCAAAGCAAAGTTATGTTTTGTTTGTAAATCCCCTGACCATGTAAAAGCGGATTGTCCCCAAGATGGAAACAAGAACATGGGTAAATAAATGAGTGTAAGATGGTTGCAAGTTCGGGACAAAAAAATGTATAAATGTGTGATTTCTTTGTAATTTTTATTTTAGCTGTTAATTATTATGTTGAGGTAGTGGTAAATATGTTAGATGAAATGGTTTTTTTTAACGAGAAAGATGATGTTCAAGATGTTCACCCTTTTAACGTTAGAATACTTGTGTATGACGGCAGATGTATTTAACTTAAAATCCTACTTTGGGAACCATTGCATGTTTATGTTGTACGAAAATTTTAAATTTGGTGGCAAAATATTCAAAATATCTGTGGGAAGTATTTGTTCTTACTTTTCTTGGTTGACAAGTGGATTAAATGATTATTAATTTCATTAAATGTGATATATGTCAATATTTGATACGGTAGGAGGAAAACTAAGAACAAAATATAGGAGAATATTTAATTCCTCTTCCCCTTTCGATAATTTTTATTGAAAAATTAAATATTCTTCTATCTATTTTAGATGATGACAAGTATCATTAAATTTAACTTAAATTTGATTGAAATATTAAATTTGTATATTTATCATTATCTTAAATAGATAGAAAGAAAAATAGGAAGGTAGGATGATATTTAATTTTTTATTTTTATTTCATTTTGATCTTGGTCATTGGTAATTTGTTTTTCATTTTAGACATTCCAAATACTTTTAGTCATTATAAATAATGGTTTTATATTATAGGATAACATTTTTTTTTCCATTGGTTTAGTTATTTCATTTACTTATGGAAAAAGATTTGATATAGATGATGGTGTGTTAGATTTTTATTTTATTATGGCAAAATGGTGAAAGCACTGACTTAATTTTCTTGACTAATAATGATTGTCTATATCAACAAAATAATTTTGTAATATTTAAAGGTAGATATAATATACATACTTGATATTTGACAACTATTTCACGTGTTAAGTTTCTAACCGACTTGACACATTTTTTCCATCATATTAAAACAATAGCCTTATTAAAACCTTAAAACAAAGTTAAAAAATTTTAAGTATTTTTTTTTGTTGTTGGTTGCTATCTCGTGTAGGAAAATAAATAAAATACAAAATTTAGTTTTCTTTTTGTATAGTGTTCATAAAATTCTGCAAAAGTTTTAACATTCTTAATTATGAATGAGTGCCTTATAGACAAAAGCTGGAATAGCTCAGTTGGTTAGAGCGTGTGGCTGTTAACCACAAGGTCGGAGGTTCGACCCCTCCTTCTAGCGATTGTTTTTTCGCCGGTTTTCTTTGATGGTTTTATTTATTTATTTATTTTTTTAAATATTCTATAAAATTATATTTTTACCCGGTTTAAAACTTAAAATGTAGTAACCTCGTATCAGATAATCACCAAACGTCCCCTCATAAAATTAATATATAATTAACATAAATATATCAAATATTTATTTCAAGTTTCTTCATAAATCATCATAGAAAGTTTAATCCTAATAACTGCCCGTTTTAGACATTTAGTAGTCAAAATAATACAATTTATATAAACTTAGAGTTAATCAATTAAAAAAAGTTTTATCCTAATAACTGCCCGTTTTAGACATTTAGTAGTCAAAATAATACAATTTATATAAACTTAGAGTTAATCAATTAAAAAAAGGTAAAACTATCTTATTATCTGTTTGTCTAAAAGAAAATTGAGAGTAAGATGATAAACTATTTTTATTTTATAGGTAAAAAGTTAATTCAAGATAAATGTGTAAGAAGTCAAAACAACTTATTTTACCTGTTTTGTTTGTGCGATGAGGAAGAAGTTGATTGTCTCTTGTATAATTGGCGGTATGTTAAAACTTAAAACCATTTTGGGGGGGGGGGGGGGTGGTTTTGCTTATGGTATGGTTTGCTTAATATGACCCCGACTTAATATGCTCCAAACTAGTATGTCACATCTTCTTTCTTATGTGAAGTTCTCAGCAAGGAGGAAGTCGTTTTTGACCTTATCTTACTTTGTTCTGTAGATGGTTTAGAATGATCGGAATGATGTTATTTTCAAAAACTTGAGGTGCAATCTTGTAAAGACGGTGGATGATATTAAATATATAACTTTTTCTAACGCCTCACTAGTTTTTTAATGATCATTTGTTCTATAGAAAAATAAATCAGTCAAAAAAAGAAAAATAGAACATATTTTTTATGTCATTATTTAATTTGAGAATTATAATAGAAAGATTTAAATTTGAAGATTTATATATGAAAAATAATCTTGTTGTATGATAAAAAAATAATAACCAATAAGATGATAAAACATATTTTATAAGTAAATTTCTATAGGAATGACATTTAAATTATATATGTATAAAACCTTTAAGTTTAAAAAACACATTTTGGGTCTTAGCTTTTTGAAATCTTATATATTTTTGTTTAAAATAAAAAATAAAAATTTATGTTGGAAACAGCTGTTGGTTTGTAGTTAGTAACAGAAAGCTTTAACTTTTATTTATGTAAAAATATTTGACAAAAATAGTTACAACTTTTTATATGTATAAAATTAGTTACAAACTAAAAATAAAAAGCTCTGAAAAAACAAAAGTTTTTTTTAAGTGTTTTTTCTTAAGAGCTAATAACTAAAAGTTTTTAAAAGCTATGTCTCAAACACATTCTAAAACATTTGGTTGTAACTTGTAAGTTATATATAAAAGTAGCAATTTTAACGATTCAAATATTTTACATTCACTTTGTTTTAATGAAATATGTAATTTTTAGAGCAAGTCTCATGAATAATTTGTATTAAACTATATTGGACAATGTATAAGAGAAACAACATATACACCTCTATACGTTAAGGAAAAAACTAATAATGATGGTCCATTGTTGAAAGTAAAATACATCAATCACATTGATCAAATCATTGAGAATACAAATTATACTACTCAAGTGTCAAAATTCTAAAATCACAATGACCAAGACACCTTTTCCTTCTTCATAAACGACACAACTTCACCTTCACATTTACGTTTTTGTTTCTTAAAATATGAATGAAATATTCAACATCTCATTTGACGATCAATAGGAGTAAATTACATGCAAAAAAAACATGAACTATATATATGGTGAAACCACATCAAAAAGACTCATAAGATTTTGGCAACATCTCTCATTAATCCCTTGTTAGCATTACAAAAATCCATGTACTCTTGATACGAAATAAACCCATCTCCATCTGTATCAATTTCACCCATCATACGTAGTACTTCATCTCCTGACACAGAGCCGAGTGCCTTCAAAGCTTCTCCAAGCTCGGTTGAAGAGATCTGACCATCTCCATTTGTATCAAACCGCTTGAAGATTCGATCAAGGTGAGCCTGGTCATCCTCAGCCATTTTATCCGGTTAATTTATTTGTGGGTTTTTGGTTATTTTTTCTTTGTTAAAAGATTAAGGAAAATATGGCTTTATAAATAGGTTGTATAGAACAAAGATTGTGGTTGGCCTTAGAGTTCGGAGTGTAAACAAAGAATGCATCATTAAATTGTCCGAGAGAAAAGGGTTAAAGATGGTTTCTTGGTTTCTCCACCTTTGATGCATGTTTTCAAGCATAATCTAAAATTGTTTTCTAATTTGTGTACTTTATTTCTTTTGAGGAAATACCGAATAGTTTATTCTTATACTCCGTCCTAAATACAAAAAAATAAAAATAAATAAATAAATAATAATTTTGGATTGTCTTAACACATGATAACATTATCTTTGTCATTATTTTTCTATATAAATTTATAAATGCTTAGTCAACCTTCTAATCACTGTAACTACAATATACTGACCGACTTTTAGTCCACAAGGTTTTTATTTTTTGGTTTCGCACCTATGCATAAATCTAACAAAAAGTAGGCCGTTTTACGTTAGCATCTCTATGGAGGAAAGTAACGATTTTGTGAGTATTTTGGTTGTAAGGTGAAATAGTGAGGCCAAGGCTACTCTAAATTGCAAAAAAGTGGGAAATAAGAGACTACTCTTGCAAAATTTTGAAATTGCATCTCTCTTAAGCTCTAAATTCTCTTCTTTGAGCTAGCAACAAATACTTATAGTGACGACTTTGAGGTAGCTTTTTTCTCCATTGTTGTTGCTTAGTTGTAGAATTGGAGCTTCCATCAATGACAACCCACAAATTTAGTTTACTAATCTCGAATTGATGTTGACACTCACTCCATGATTCTATGGTTAAATTGAATTATTGGGCCTTATTGGATCCATAGCTTGATGAGTCATTCCTTGGGAGTTGTATAACCTTTTGTCTGGAAAGGAACATATATATATTTATGGGTTAGAGGCTTAGAGCTCTGAGTGAAGAAATTGAGGGGCCATTGGGCTTTTAAGTAGAAAATTGGGATACTGTGTGCCAAGTATAGATTTTATTAATTTAGCCACGTCATACATTTTATTAAAAATTACTTAGTTTGAAAAAAAAAAAAAAAAAATAGAAGGTGGTTTTAAAAGCAACTAATATACAACCTCAATTAGCAAGAAAAGTTACGCAACAGCCTTGAGCAAAGCATCCATAACAGCTTCTCTAGTGGGTAATGCCGGAATTGCCCCTCTCTCTGTCACAGTAATTGCACCACAAGCATTTGCAAAACTCAAAGCCTCTCTCAGCCTCTTCTCATCTTGCAACAGTGACAAATCTTCAGCAAGTTTTGATAAAACTCCAGCCACAAAAGCATCCCCTGCACCCGTTGTGTCCACAGGATCCACCTTCATACCCTTCACTCTCCCACTAAACTCCTATAAAATTTTTAATAAAAAAAAAAATCACAATTAGTTAAATAATGTTAATCTTTATAACATGATTACACAAAAAAAGAATGAAAAGTTATTACCTTGGTGTAGTATCTGCATCCATCTGGTCCTTCTGTCACAAGTAGCAATTTCAGGTTTTTATGGTATAATTTTCGTACAACATTGTCATCATATGGATCTTCTCCATTTGTCAAAAAACCAATCTCCTCTTCACTTATCTAATCATCAACAATACTATCATTCGTTCAATACCATAGGACAAAAGGGTAGAAGTGTCCAAGAAAAGGAAAATAGTTTTTACCTTGATGATGTCAGCAGTATCCCAAATGCTCAAGATTCCTTCTCTTGCACTCTCTGCAGATGGCCATAAAGGAAGCCGAAGATTCGGATCATAAGACAAAAGAACACCAGCATCCTTAGCAACTTTTGTTGCAGCAATATGAGCTGATTTGCATGGTTCTGTAATTAAACTTATGGATCCATAATGAAATATTTTCGCCTGAAAAAGTCATGAAGTGTATGTTCAGTATTTGAAGTTTGGTTTTAGTTGAGTGTATGTAAGGAGATTGATGTATCATGTATTTGAATACCTTTTTTATTAAGTCAAGATCAAGTTCAGATTCTTGTAAAAGCATATCAGCACTAGGGTTTCTGTAAAACATGAATTCACGTTCACCATTTTTCTTTAGTGTCACAAAAGCCAAAGCAGTTCGAGCACCAGGATCAAACCGCATTCCTTCATTGTTTACATTGTTTTCTTTTAGAATATCAGCAAGCATGTAACCAAACTCATCTTCTCCAACCTGAAAACCAGATGGTATATCAAATTAATCAAGATAAACACTTTCATTTATAACTTGATGAAGATTGAAATGAATATGGTGGATTACCTTTCCAATGAAAGCAGATGAACCACCAAGGCGAGCAATACCTACAGCAACATTTGCAGGTGCACCACCAGGTGCTTTTTTAAAGGCAGGAGCTTCAGCTAATGCCAGCCCATTTATTGTAGGGACGAAATCTATCAGCATTTCCCCAAAGCAGACCACAAGTGAGGATTCATCGGTTTCAGCTGATCCTTTAATACTTGCAAAAACTTTTCCTGAAAGGAATTAGGCAAAAAGTTACCAGTCAAAGCATGGAAATGAACTATGATTAGAAAGGATGATGTAAAGCGTAAAAAACTCTGCTTTCTCTTGTTTACTCCTTTCAACATAGAGATCAATGTTATGTTTAATTTACATTGGGTATCGTACCAGATTCAATAATATGAGGAAAGCAATCGGCTTAGTAGTTTAATTAGCAAATAGCATGGGTAAAGGAAAAATCAAGTGATCAACAGTACCTGGTTGTGAGCAAGATGAAGAAGAAAACCGGAAGGATGGAGGAGTCGATGGCGTTGAAGTTAAGCCGGAGGCTTTAACAGTACTACACGATCTCGAATCTAATGAACTCGACAACCGATTCGACCAAGAAGACGGTCGAAAATTTGAAGGAATAGCACTAAAGCAGAGAGCAGAGGACTGAACTAAAGCCATAAATCACAGAATTGATCGATGATTGTGGATCGAACAGATTACCAGAGATCCCAATTCTCAGCTACTAATCAAGTTTCGTGACAAATTAAAAACAGCTTGGTAGTAAGGAATAAGGATATCGAATGGAATCTAGTTATTGGAGTTACATTCGCATTGAAATAATCGTATAAATTCAAGAAAAAAACAGAAACCCTAGTTCTTATGAGGCCAATAGATGCGGAGAATGCCAAGGTAAGGGAGGAGGATAGTAGTAGTGTCAAGTCAAGTCTGTCCAAACTCCAAACCAACGGTCTTCGGTCTTAACGGCAATTTAACGTCCCTTCATTTCTTGGCCTTTCTTTTTTATAATCCATGAACCATTTTTTATTTTTTTTTATTTTTTATTTTTTTAAGATTTTATAAAACATGATTAATGGAATAAAACAATTATCATTCATACATCTATTTTTCTTCTAAGTTATTAGAAATAATAATACACATAGATACAATGAATATTATGCAAAGCATATGGCGAAATTAGCAGAAATATTAAGATAAAATTTATTTATTTCATTATTTAAAACTTAAATTTCTAAATATTATGCAAAGCATATGGCGAAATAGCCGAAATATGAAGATAAAATTTATTTATTTCATTATTTAACTTAAATTTCTAAACGTATACACGTTACAACGGGTTTGAAAAATTACATCCGAACCAAAATAAGATACATGTAGCACACACAAACTTAATGAAAATACTAACATATGTTTTTATCTGACAAACTACTATTCAAAACGTATATTTTTTTTAATGAAGTTATCAGAGACCTTTGGAACCAGGAACATTAACCCATTCTAACTGAATCTCAATTTCACCAGATATAACATTTCGTAATCGAATAATCAGTTTTTGGATAACTTTTCCATCTGCCCATTTTATGTGGCTCTCTTCAGCTATGCAATTGTTTCTGGCTGGTTTTACGGTTGCAATGATTGTCTCGTTTGGAAGATCATCAAAACGCATTTTTAATGCTTCAAGGAATGGGTTGATGTCAAATTCTGCATCCCCCAACTCATCATCTTTTGAAAATGTATCCTTATCGTAGACTTCCTATAATGTTTCATTCATCCAAATATCCGATAAGTATAGAAAAGCTATAAAAGAAAAGAGATAAATATAAAACTAACAAAATTACCATTTTGATTGGGAGAGGTTCAAACATAGCAAGAGTTAAAACTTCATCCCACACAGGATTGTTATTATTCTTCACCACTTTAGTCTTCACTTTCTGTATATAAATATATAAGATAAATTTCAATTATTTAAAATCTAATAGATAAATATAAAATCACCTTTAAAAATATTATTTTATTATTTAATTTTAGATATAAAATATATATATCTTCTTAGTTCTTTTATTTGCAATAATACTTTTATCGTATTATTTATCAATAGATTAAAAAAATCGTGATATGCTCTTTTCCTATTAAAAAAGTCTCTCACTTATAATTAGAAAGACAAGTAGAATAGTAAAAGAAAAAGAGAATTAGATATTCTGTTTATAATGCTTGTATCCTGATATAAATATCTAAAAAGAGAGAAACAAAATCATATTAAAATGAAAAGCACCCCTTTACTGAATCAACAGCCACCGGAGACAGAGTAATGAATAGACAGAAACTGCAACCACCGCCACCGATGTATTCAAGAATTTCACACAGGTGGTGGTGGTGGTGGGAGGGTGTATCTTAGCAGTATAATATTTGATCGTATCAAAGATGAAGAAGAAGAAGAAGAACACAGGTAGTTTGACAGAGTTAAGATGAACAAAAGCTTGACCTGATCACCCAATTTGAAAATGATGTAAGGGTCACTGCCCCCGATATCTCGAGATGCAAGGTTTACTCCTTTGTGTACATGAATGCTTAATAATCCCAATAAGGACTCCATTGAAGATCGATGTCTGTGTGAGTGTTTTCTGAAAGTTTTAACCTGTAGATTTGTGAGGATCAGAACAATTGGGGAGGGAGATATGGTGGAAGATGTCCTTTAGACCAAACAAAAAGAAGGATCCAATTATTTTGTTTTAGTGAAAGTAATAGATTCCGATAATCACTTGTAGTAAAAGCGACTTTAATGACAAATTATTTTAGATGTGTTTATTTTGTTTGAAGTAATATTAATTAGTTGTTTGAATGTGGTAGATTTTTATTATTATTATTAGAGAAATTTACAAAAATAGCCATTTACACTAATGATATTACAAAAATAATCAAAAAAAATCGAAATTACAAAAATAGCCACCCATTTCGCAGATGAGAAGGTCCCATTTGCGAAATGGGTTTCTCATCTGCGAAAGTACAAGTACCTAAAGCACAGTAGTACTTGTACTTTCGCAGGTGGTTTTAATATATATATATATATATATATATATATATATATATATATATATATATATATATATATATTTAAATTTTTTGCTGTATATATAGGGGTAATTTCGCAGATGGAATAGGTCCATCTGTGAAATCCTCTAACTCTATCTGCGAAATCGTTGTTATTTTTGTATTTTTTTTTTTAGGTTGACTATGAAATGGTTTGTTTTGACTTGTTTTTTACGTTAATGCTTTGTTCGTATTATGTCGTTGTTTTTCATATAATTGTTGTGATGTTTTTAATGTAATTGTTGTAATGTTTTTAATGTAATTGTTGTGACTTATGTCGTTGTTTTTCATGTAATTGTTGTGACTTGTGTTTTACGTTAATGCTTTGTTCGTATTATGTCGTTGTTTTTTATGTAATTGTTGTGATGTTTTTCAATGATTTGTTCGTATTATGTCGATGTTTTTAACGTAAAACACTATTTATATAGCAACCTGATTTCGTAGTCAAAACAAACCATTTCATAGTCAACCTTAAAAAAAAAAAATACAAAAATAACAACGATTTCTCAGATAGAGTCAGAGGATTTCGCAGATGGACCTATTCCATCTGCGAAATTACCCCTATATATACAGCAAAAAATTTTAAAAAAAAATATTAAAACCACCTGCGAAAGTACAAATACCTAAAGCACAATTGTGCTTTAGGTACTTGTACGTTCGCAGATGAGAAGCCCATTTCGCAGATGGGACCTTCTCATCTGCGAAATGGGTGGCCATTTTTGTAATTTCGATTTTTTTTGGTTACTTTTGTAATGTCATTAGTGTAAATGATTATTTTTGTAAATTTCTCTTATTATTATTATTAATGTTTTGAAGTTTAATAGACACAGCTCAAAAGCTCAAAAGACTAAATTGCAAAGTTGGCTAACACTAAAGTTATGACGATAATTGTAAAAATAACCCCACGATTATTGAATATCAAAGTAATTGACTTTTTTTTTTTTTTTTTTTTTTTTAATGTGTGTGAACTACAACATTAACACTCTATGGCGACGACGGAGGTTGTCACTACAAGTCTATCTATGCCGACGGCAAGTCGTCGCCACACCATTCGGCAACTTCGACCAAAATCCTTTGACCATAATACCTGTGCCGACCACATATCGTCGCTACAAGTCTGGCGGGAACGACCAAAATCTTCGCGGTATATTGAAAACCTATGGTGACGACATATCGTCAGTATAGGTATCGACAAATCTAATTTCGAATTATTTGTATGCCATCGTCCAGTAAACCAAAACGGCGTACTTTTATGGAATCTATACCGAGGACGTGTCGTTGGTAAGACACATGGCGATCCGCGTGAAAACCCTGTAACGACTACATGTCGTCGCCATAGGTTTTCAATTATTATTATTATTATTTTGTTTACGCAAATACTGAAACGACATCGTTTATCGAAACCTTATACCGACGACATTTCGTCGGCATAGGGGTTCACCCTAGCAGACCGCAGTCCGTCTTTCATTTGCACACAACGATGCAGGAAGAAATTCTCTCTTCCCCGCCGACGAAAATCGAATAAAGCCTTACAAATTCTGGCGATTAGCACCGGGTAACATCCTTTTGCTCCTATTTCTTTCTTTGTTGCTGTGTGGTCATCTTTTTTACCCTAATTGGGAGTTTTTTTTTTTTTTTTTTTTTTTTGCTGTTCATGGGTTTCGGTCATGGTTTTAAAAAACGCGTCATGGCGTGCCTCAAGGCGTGCCATGGCGCGATGCAAGCCGTTATATGAAAACGTTCCAGACGGGTTTGTGAAGCGTGATGCCCAAATAACGTGTCAAAGCGCGCCATATCGTGTTATAGCGCGAGGTTTTTTCAAGGCGCAATTTTTTTTTTTTTTTAAAATTTTTTTTTATCTCGGACCTAAAATAAATATGTTTTTGTTAAATTTTTTCTATTAGGTATTAATATAACACTTCTAAAAACTTCATATATTTGATAAAATTCAATAATTATATGATTTATATCTTTTAATTCGACTCCAATAAACATCCGAACAACTAATGAGATGTCTGATGTAATTAATGATGTTATGGCGGAACAAAATACAAATGAAGAAATACAGATGATGAAGGACGAGGCATGGACCCAGATTTGATGCTTTGTTTAAGGAGCTCAATACCGAGTTATACCCTGATTGTGAGATGTATTCTTTAAACTTTTTGGCGAAGTTGTTGCATATTAAAGTGATCAATAAATGGACAAATAGTTCATTTGACCAACTTGTAGAGTTGCTAAGAGTTGCTTTCCCGAAGAGCAAGATTCCAACTTCACACTACGAAGCTAAGAAAATTTTGAGAAAAATCGGGTTAGGATATGAGTCCATCCATGCTTGCAAATATGACTGTGCTTTGTTTTGGAAGGAGAATGATTCCATGCAGAATTGCCCGATTTGTAACGAGAGTAGATGGGTAGATACAACCACAAAGGGGAAGCGAGTACCACAAAAAGTGTTGCGCTACTTTCCTTTGACTCCAAGACTTCGATGGATGTATAGTTCCAGATTCACAACTAAAGATATGATTTGGAATAATACTGGAAGATCAACAGATGGTATGATGTATCATTCGGTAGATGGGAAGTCATGGCAATAATTTGATAAGAGATACCCATAGTTTGCCAATGAACCTAGAAATATTCGTCTAGGTTTAGCTGCTGATGGCTTTAATCATTTCGGCAACTTTAATAACAATTATAGTATCATCCGGTAGATGGGAAGTCATGGCAATAATACACCGCCATGGATATGTATGAAAGAGTCTTCTTTCATGCTAACTTTGCTGATTCCTGGCCCTAGACCACCCGCAAAGGACATTGATGTTTACTTGAGGCCTTTGGTGGATGAGTTGAAAATGTTGTGGGCCGAAGGAGTCCAAACAAGAGATGCATCAACCAACACTGTATTCAATATGCGTGTGATGTTGTTATGGACTATCAATGATTTTCCAGCACATAGCAGTCTGTCTGGATGGAGTGGTCAAGGTTATTTAGCATGCCCTACTTGTAAAGAAGATACATCTTCCATATATGTGACCAACAAGATATCTTATGTTGGTCACAGATGATTCTTGAATACAAACCATAGTTGGAGGGAGAGTCTATTGTTTGATGGTCAACCTGAGAGAAGACCGTGTCCTAGACGATTCAGTAATGCAACTATATTAAAGTAAGTAAATTGTCTCTCTGATCGAATTCCAGGGAAACATCCTGATTACGGGGGCAAAAAAACAAAGTGCGACGATGAAAGAAAAAAAAGAGTTAAATAGGACGCAACGAAGTATTTTCTTTGAGCTTGAGTATTGGTCTTCCCTCGACCTAAAACACAATTTCGATGTTATGTATGCTTCAAAGAATGTGAATGAGAGTGTCATGAATACTGCACCGATGAATGATAAAAGCAAAGACAAAAAAGAAGCAAGAATTGACTTGAAAAATATGGGCATTAGACCAGATCAATGGCCAAACGAGAAAGTCAAGAAGATGAAGAAACACAACAAAGAAGAAGACAAGAATAAAGAAATACTCCCACATGCTTCTTACTCTTTCAAACCAATTGATCGACAACGTTTCTGTCAATTCATTAAAGGAGTGAGACTACCTGATGGTTTTGGATCGAACTTTAAGAAGAAGGTTAATGATAGTGAATCAAATTTGGTTGGGCTGAACTCTCACGATCATCACGTCCCCATGCAACGATTGCTACCTATAGGGGTTCGAGCATGTCTCCCACCAAATGTTTCAAGAACAATCATTGAACTGTGTACATTCTTTAAAAAAAATTTGTGCACGGTCATTGGATGTTATCGACATGAGAAATGCCAGAACAGAAGTGGTGAAGATCTTATGCAATCTTGAGTTGATATATCCTCCAACATTTTTCGACATAATGATTCATCTTATTCTTCATTTACTCGATGAAGCCATTCTTGGAGGGCCTGTACACATGAGATGGATGTATCCTTTTGAAAGATATATGAAAAAACCTAAAAATTATGTCAGAAACAAAGCCAAACCAGAAGGTTCAATAGCAGACGGTTATGTTGCATACGAAGCTTTGACATTCTGCTCTATGTATCTTGTGGGTACACAAACTAAATTCAAACGTGTTGATAGAAATGATGACCCGGGCCTTCCAAAAAGGCAATTTTCTGTGTTCTCATCACAATGTCGAACAATGTCGGCTAAGAAAATCGTTGAACTTTGTAAAGAGGCCAAAAAATCACTGCATTGGTTTGTGCTAAACAATTGCGATGAGGATGAGATGAGAAGCTACAAATCATAAGCTTCTGTTCTATTAACTACATTTTCCATAGTGTTATAATATATTTTAACTATTCTAATTATTTTGTCCCATATTCAGTGGATTCAAATCAGAATTGCCTAAAAGTGATTTCAAAATGGAATTTCCTTCATGGTTCAAAGAAAAGGTAACTATGTTATATATTTATAATGTAAAACTAATTTATTACTTAAACATACAATCTTATATTTCCTTACAGATTTATCGTCTCCAAAAAGATATGCCTTCAGAGTGTACTAATGAATTAAAGGCGTTGGCATATGGTCCATTGCGTGCATATTCTTACACTGTGTGCATTGTAAATGGTGTTCGATTTGTCGTGAATAACCATGATCTCCAACGCACTACTTAAAATAGTGGTGTTGTTACATTCGGAGAAGACGGTACACCATTCTATGGTCAATTAGAGGAGATTATAAGTTGCATTATTTATATGATAAATCAGTTGTACTCTTTCGTGGTAAATGGTTCAATGCGTCATTACATAATGGAGGTTTACAAACTATAAATGATATGGTTCTTATCGATACCAGTCATGAATGGTATGTCAGTAAAACGTGGTATGATGATCAACAATACAACTTAGCCACACAAGCAAAACAAGTATTTTATCTCAAAGATCCTACTAAAAACGATAATTGGAGAGTTGTGGAAGAGGTTCATCATCGAAAACTTTGGAATCATCCAAGTATTGGTGTTGTGAATGAGATAGATGTCATGAATGACACTCAATCAACTGATTTTACCTTGGTTGTTGACTTAGGCACCTTGCCTATGCAGACGACTTTAGGTGAAGTTGGTGAATCAAGTGTGGTTGCTAGGAGGAATGTTGATCCTACTATAAACGATGATGATTTCATTAACGATGACAATGACAATGGTGATACGTACTCTTCAGATGAAGAAATAAATAATGAAAAATATGACAGTGATGATGATGTTGTACATGTATATTGTTCTAGTGATGAATCTGATTGACGGTATGCCGTAGTTATTATATATCCTGATTGCTTATAATATTTGTTAAATTTTCAAATGTTGCTTATTTATAATTAGCTTTATTATATATTTTGAATGTTTATAATATTTGTTAAACAGATGGCAGAAGTCATGAGGGGACATGGAGGAGACGGTGGGGATAGATCACTACACGGGGTCGCACGTGGTGTACAATCGGGTTGCCAATCTTGTAAGTTACATAAAATTTTTAAGTATTAAATATATTAAAGTTTTAAATTTCTAATTTTCAATTCTATATGCAAATGTAGCACAAGCGAAGAATGTGAATGTGAATAAGCGTGGCAAAGGGAGAAACTTAAATTTGTATGAAGACTATGAAAACAACAAGCGTAAGCCTTTGGATTTGAGAATTGATATCTCCGGGCGGATGTACCGATTTGTGGGGTACAACGGGCAAATGTTTGTCAGATTGATCTCAAATCTGGTGGGATCACAGGTACCGTTGCATTATCATATTTGGCGTCGTGTTCCTATCAAGTACAAAGATGATTTATATCCCGAGCTAGAAGTAAGTATACAATATATTTTATATGTATTGAATTTTACACTTATTAAATATTTTTTTACTGATCAAATATGTTTTTCCTTTTGCAGACTTATTTTGATCTAAATAGGTACCGGGGCACAGACTTGTGGGAACCCCTTCGAGCGGTTATCCGAGCAGGCATGCAAAGAGCTTATCGAGACCACAATCATGGCATGAAAAAACATTTTGATAGAGTTGATGGGTATAATAATGTGGAAAAGGCAAGAAGATGTCCACCGACTGATTGGTCCGAAGTTTGGAACAAAATGATTGATTTGTTATTTTTGATCGATGAATACAGACGCACGTCGGCCAAAAATAAAACTTGTAGGTCGAAACTTCCGCACACAAGTGTTCACGGATGTAGATCCTATGCTCAACGACGTTATTTAGAGGTAATAAAATATATTAGTCTTAGTTAAAAGTGTTAATAACATTTATATAAATATATTTATTGATTTTTCACTTATTATAGGATGAAATGGAACTCAAGCCGCAACATATTGAGGGTTGGAGACAAATGCGCTACAAAGAAGGTTCGGGTTGGTGTACACGTCGAGTACAAGAAGACTGGGTAAGTGATAAACAAAATAAATGTGTTAATTAAATATATTATTATTATTAGTTATAGTTTTTTGTTTAAGGAATATTATTATTTTTTAATGTTTAAGTTTAGTTGTTTGTTTTAATTAACGTATGTTTATTGTTTTCTTTATTTTATGAGAAAATTCATGAAGAATATGAGAAAATGCAAAGCGAGGTTGGGGAAGGCGGAATAGTAGACGAGGAAGAATGTTTAGAACGTGCCCTTGGGGGGAGACGTGGGCATGCTCGCGGGGTGTGTAGGAGACCAACCGCCAACTTCGGTTTAATTCAAAATGAACGACTTTCCACTTCAAAATCGTCCCAATCTCAATCCCAATTTGATGCACAACAAATGCAAGAATACTTGCAACAATATAATGCATCATTGGCGGCATGTATTCCGCGCTTCCAACCACCACCATTTCCGAACTTTCTATTCAACTATAACACACAAGCAAGTACCTCTCAACAAGTTGCCGAAAGGATGGAAGAAGAATGAGAAGAAGGAGAAGAAGGATACGATTATGATAATGATGGTTGATGTTTTTTTAATGTTTTGAACAATGTTAGCTAACTACTTGAATTTGATGTTTTGAATTTGAACAATGGTACCTATTTAATATATTTCAATTGATATATGTTGCAATGTGTTTTGGATTTGTTAAAAATGCAGGAATAGTAATCTATTAAATCTGTAAAACAGGGAAAAAACAACCGGTAGCTATCCCGACGACATGTCGTCGCTATAGGTATGCCATGGACTCCTGTTAAAAACCTATAGCGACGACTTGTCGTCGCAACAGATTACACCTGTTGCGACGACAAGTCGTCGCTATACGTTTGCCGACGACAAGTCGTCGCGATAAGTAATTAATAAAACTTTATTTTTTTCCCCTGAAAATATGATTAACGAAATCTGTCCCGACGATATGTCGTCGGCATAGGTGAAGCTATCGCGACGACATCTATACCGACGACACTATTGACCTATGCCGACACGACTATACCGACGACATGTCGTCGGCATACTATATACCGACAACATGTCGTCGGTATAGGGTCCGAATTTTTCGTTGCCATAGGGTGTTAATGTTGTAGTGGTGTGCGTGGATTTACCTAATTTACCATTTTTCTTTAGTGTCACAAAAGCCAAAGCAGTTCGAGCACCAGGACCAAACCGCATTCCTTGATTGTTTACATTGTTTCCCTTGTGGCCATGGAGGTACGTCTGCAGTGACTCTAGGGCATGAGACAAAGCTTTATGTTTGCAGCGGGGGATTAGTCGGTGCGCGAAAGCTGGCCCGGAAACCCTTGTTAGGAAAGTTCCATTTCCAAAAAAAAAAAAACTCATCTTCTCCAACCTGAAAACCAGATGATATATGAAATTAGTCAAGATAAACACTTTCATTTATAACTTGGGGAAGATTGAAATAAATATGGTGGATTACCTTTCCAATGAAAGCAGATGAACCACCAAGGTGAGAAATATCTACAACAACATTTGCAGGTGCACCACCAGGTGCTTTTTTAAAGGTAGGAGCTTCAGCTAATGCCAGCCCATTTATTGTAGGGACGAAGTCTATCAACATTTCTCCAAAGCAGACCACAATTGAGGATTCATCGGTTTCAGCTGATCCCTGAGCACTTGCAACACTTTCCCTGAAAGGAAATTAGGTAAAATGTTACCTATTAAAGCATGGCAAGGAATGAAGATTAGAAACGAGATGTAAACTTTTCTTGAATCGTAAAAAACTCTACTTAGTACTTTCTCTTGTTAATTCCTTTCAACTAAGAGATCAGTATTATGTTTAATTTACATCGGATAACATAACAGATTCAGTAATATGAAAAGGCAATCGGCTTAGTAGTGTAAAATCAACAGTACCTGAATGTTCATAAGATGAAGAAGAAAATGGAGTTGATGGCGTTGATGTTAAGCTGTAGGCTTTCACAGAACTACACGATCTCGAATCTGAACTTGACAACCGATTCGAACAAGAAGACGGTCGAAAATTTGAAGGAATAACACTAAAGCAAAGAGCAGAGGACTGAACTAAAGCCATAAATCACAGAATCGATCGATGATTGTGGATCAAACAAATTACCAGAGATCCCAAATCTCAGCTAATAATCAAGTTTCGTGACAAATTAAAAACAACTTGGTAGTAAGGAATAAGAATATCGAATGGAATCTGGTTATTGGAGTTACATTCGCATTGAAATACTCGTATAAAATTCAAGAAAAACAGAAACCCTAGTTCTTATGAGGCCAAGAGATGCGGAGAATGCCAAGGTAGGGAGGAGGATAGTAGTAGTAGTGTCAAGTCAAGTGGGTCCAAACTCCAAAACCAACGCCTTCGATCTTAAAGGCAAATTAACGTCCCGTTCATTATTTAAATAAATTCTTTGCTTTTTTGTAGTCATGAAGCATTACTTTTTTAATCTTCATGCTTAATAAAAACCTCCTTTAAATGCCACTTGTCCATTTTATACACGAGCAAGATGCGACGTGTCGGACTCATAGCCACCTTTTAATTTTGTTTCCCGCTCAAAGTATAATCTACCTTTATCGCGTAATATATATCTCCATTCATTTTGATAACATTCGTTCCTTAAAATCAGCAATACCTTCTTTAATATATCATAAAAATCGCAACAAATCAGCATACAGATCATATCTAAATTTGAATCTGGTTGACTAGGACTTCTTCTATTTCATACATAACTCAAATGCAAAAAGCAATAAATCATCTCAACACCGCCTTTCTATTTACTGTTTCCACCGGTCCACTATTCACAACCGACTGCCCCACTAACATCAGTCGTCCGTTTCGGACCTTCGAAACCCAGACCATTGTATCAGTCATTGTATCAGCCAAATAATAGTCTAAACATAGTAAAATCGTCGCCTTCTTCTTAAACCTAAGGTATGAGCATTCTTCCACCTTATTCTTCTTCTTCTTCGTATCAATTCAATTCTCTTTCTTGGTTTATCCGTCCTCTTGAAAATTTGGAGTTCTTTGTTACATAAATCAAACCCCAGATTTGGGGATTTTTGGATTCTTTTTATTAATTTTCAACCACCTAACTCTAACATAGATTCGGGAAATTGATCAGTTTTGCTTTTTCTTAACAAAGCTGGTCTGTGAAAAGATAATAAAACTAATTTTTGGATTATCAAGATTCTTTTTTGTGTATCAAAGTTGGGAGGATTGAAGATACATACCAACTGTTTGATGAAATGCTTGAAAGAACATGTAAAATTTATTTTGAATTCATGACTACTATGTTATTGATTTGACAGATGAGGTTGGATTCATATTGTGTTTATTGATCTCTAATATTATTTGTCATGCTAACAAACTGGTATCTCATTATTGTGCGTAAGTGTCTTGTGTTTCCTTTATAGAGTATTAGAGTGTTAAGTTGATGTTATATTAACCTTGCTATCACCTTATTATTGTATTGGTTTGCAGATTGGTATGGGTAAGTTTGGCCAAAGAGGAAATTGACTCTCTTTAGTTCTTCAATTAACCCATCTTTGTTTTGGAAACTTCTTTATGTTGCATTCTTGTTTTATTTTTAAAAAATCTAAGTGGGAATACTTTTTCTGCAGTATCGGTTATCATGGTCTATCGGTCTGCCCACGTGAGTTTCTTAATCGACTGGTATTCATTTCAACACTAGCTTTAAAAGAAACAGGTTAATAGTGTTTTCCATAAATGTAAGGTATTTGACCACATTGTGTTTTAGATGCTTAATGATGTTCTTTTTCTTTCCGCATAATGATGTCATTAGTTTGTACAAACACAACACATAAATTAAACATATAATAAATACTTAAGATTTATTTGTTTTATGATGTTATATTAAATAAAAGTCAAACATAATGCAGATCTGTTTGTATTTTTGTGCAATTTATCATGTATATATGTTTAATTCTATTGGTATCTTAGTTATCATGTCTGAAAGTGAAAAAATCCTTTTTATTAAGAACTATATAAAGATTTTATGGATTTATATGCCTTGACTAATGTAATTACTTTTTTGTACTAGGAACCATGGACAATATTAAATGTAATTTTTTACTGAAGTTTCAAAGAAAACGGTGATGATTACATAATATAGGTTATTTGTGGGTTGTATGCTTTCATATCTTCTTGAACATGTTAATATGGAAGGCAAGAGCTGAATTCCTCAAAAGGAAATGGAAAGAAATGAAGATGCAAGGTAGTGATTATTAAAGTCGGTGTTGTGCTAATGCTTGTTCTAATTCATTTCATTGCTTGGAGCTTCAAGAGGAATTAATGTGCAGGTAATTTTTTGTTTGTCTTCCTTATTTTAATTTCATATAACTTTGTCGGCCCTTCCCATGTCTTTGTCATAATAATAACTTTTTCCAATGTTCTTCCCCAAATCGGGTGTTTGTAAGCCCCTCTTCCCTATCTACAAATTTGATTGAACATAACCATTACCAAGTGAAATTTTAGATTTTCAAGTAGGGTTTAAAAATTGTGCATGTATGTCGGAACCTTGCAAGTTCTTTGGCTATCTTATTACTATTTATTGATTTTCTTGTAAAACATTACATACAAACATGTTTAATCAAATATAAAGTAGGTTTTGTGTTCTTACTATTTGCAGATAAACCATCAAGCTTTAATGAACACAAAGATCTTCAATTAGGCCCATATATGTTTTCCACTTCGAAATTAGTCTAAAACTCATAAAATAGACCTGTATTTTTTGTTGATTTGTTGTTGTTTGGGTATCGTAAACTATGACTTTTATTTTATATCCATTACAGTAAGTTGTGGTATTTGTGGTATTGATAGAATCCTCTATTTTCCATCATTCTTCAATTTATCACTATAAAGTGATAACAAAAATTAAATGATTATAACTTCGATCATCCTTTAATATTTAAGCATTAAGAATATTCATTTTCAAAACCAAAGATTTACATATAATTCATTAGTATTTAGTGGGAAATATAAAATTATAATAGTACAAAAATTATAGCGACATTTAATTATATTTTACATTATTTTAAAAAAATGTTTTTTAAAACTTATCTTATACAGAGTAAAGATATATAAACTAAGAATTGATAAATGTTTTATACTTTTTTAAACACCAATTTGTTTACTTTAAAAGAGACAATAGGCTATATTTTTAAACACCGATGTGTGAATTACATATTTATTTGGATAAATGATATAATTTTATATAAAATAAAAGGAGGTAAATATCCTTAATAATTTATTAAAAATAATTGATTAATAATTATGATTTTTTATTATAGAAATTTATTTATTTTTTAACCGTAGTTTCTACGGGTTATAACCTAGTAAAAATTATAAAACATGATAAATGGAATAAAACTATTATCATCCATACATTTTTTTCTTTCTTATAAGTTATTAGAAATAATAAACATAGATACAATGTCATAGCCAAATATTATGCGGAGCATATGGCGAAATTAACAAAAAAAAAAAAAAGGATAAAAATCATTTATTTCATTATCAAATTATATCCGAACCAAAATAAGATACATGTAACACATGCAAAGTTAATGAACATACTAACACACATTTTTATTAATACCCATCTATAATAAATATTCAAATGAAGTTATCAAAGACCTCTGGAACCAAGAACATTAGCCCACTCTAGTTGAATCTCAATTTCACCGGATACAATATTTCGTAATCGAAGAACCAATTTTTGGATAACTTTTCCATTTCTCGATTTTATGTGGCTCTCTTCAGCTATACAGTTGTTCCTGGTTGGTTTTACAGTTGTAATGATTGTTTCATTTGGAAGATCATCAAAACCCATTTTTAATGCTTCGAGGAACGGATTAATATCAAACTAGATGGGAATCATGCACGCCATTGGCGCTGTGTCGTTTTATTTTTTCTTCTTGCAGGTCCGTCACTTCGCATTATGAATAAGTTTTTCAGATTTATTTTGTGCTTATATCGTACAAATGTTTTAATATAAAGTTATGTACACGAAACCAAATCTAAACCCTTATTAGAACCCTAGAAAGTCTACTTTCATCATATTCAACCCCCTTTCATGCTAATCTCTCTTTCATTTATCTGTATAGCATAATAAAATTAAGATTGTGCAACCTTGTAGCAATTGGTATAGCATTAAATCAAGAAAATTACACGCCTTAAATACCTATTTTGTTGCACGCCTAAAAATGTAGCCAGTTAATCTAAGCATGTCCATTTTTATCCATTGCCCCGAAGATCTTCTGTTTCTGGCAGAAAAATTGATAGTTAGTTAGTATACAAACAAAAAAATCTCCAATTATTAAAGCTCAAGAACTATCAACTAAAATGCGCAAATTATTATTAAACATTTTTTTGTGGCATCTTGATTACCAAATAACAAAAGATTAACCGATTATCGTTTTTTTCATTCGAAACTAATAACTAAATTCCAATTATATAAATTATTTGTTAGTTCAGCAAGTAACAAAGATTTTAGATTGTTGATAATCTATTAAGATATCTATAAAATTGAAACTGTCTTTCTCGACATGTAGCAATCATGTAGTATGTTTCGTGGTTTGAATGTGATATACATGTAGAAATTTCATATCTTGATTGTTCATTATAGTTACAATATATTTATAAATTCAACCCTATGCAAATCTTACTACAACACATTAAAAATATTCCAGTTTCACTCGCCCAAGTAAAGTAACATACTTTGCTTAGAGCATATAATGAATGGTGCACCAACACCATATGTATAAAAAACCAAAATTACCTTCTTGTCCTCCAAGAACATAAAAAGGTATATTGGCAATCATCTTTGTTCTCCCTTCACTCCAATTGATCATTCCCGGCTTCTGTATCGACCCACTTGATGGTCCTGTGGGCACAAGCACAGACAGACAGAATATTCTCTCCAATAGGAGATCTAACCTACTGCAATTCAATAATATTAATATAAAATAATAATAGACAAGAATTGTGTAAGTTAAAATTATTATTGAAACCAAACCTAGATGATAATTCTCCCAATTGGTCACGAATAGCTCCACCAGCTTTTGCTAGAACATGCAAAACACCTTTCCTTGATTACTTCATTCTCATCTTCAAGAAGATGGACCAAATCTTTTTCAGACCCAGTAAGCAATGATGGCCTGAAGGATGCAAGGATCTGGAAATATATCATATTTATGTCCAGATTATAACAAACAACCACTATCACTATCAATAAGATATTAATATTACCACAAGTAAATTCATGCAAGATTGAGATAGCAGTTTGTTTCCGGAAGATTTGTGTAGGTCCACCTCCAACAGAATATCTTTAACATAATCCTTGTTAAACAATATGTATGAGCATTTCATAGACAGACTGCTCAGAATTCCATAAACTGGATGCTTCTGACCAACAATCTTAAGCAATTCATCCTGTAAAAACCATTTCATATTCTTTAACTACTAAATTCTCAGATTAAATGCATTTCTTTTTATTATAATCTGTTAAATTTCTCAAAAAAGAAAAAAAAAAAAAAGTACAATGCTATAAATAGGTAGATTTTTCAAAGTGCACCGCCTTAATAAGAAAACAATGAACTTTATCATATTACAATGAAATGAAAATTGGATTTTATTTCATGCAAAGAATTGAGTTTTATTACCCGTGATTTGAAAGTTTGAAGAGAATTAGTATTGGGAATATCAATTATCGGAACTGCTTTGTAAAATGACCAAACTACCCCTCCCCCCCCCCCCTCCAAAAAATAAAAATAAAATAAAAACTAAACTAACCTTGCCTAATGACACGCGTGCCCTCGGGAGTACTTCGCGATGGTATGTTGCAATCTTAGCTATTGCGGTCACAACAAAACAAAGAAGCTTTGATTGTAATGATCTTCTAACAGTCGAGCTAATTGATCCAAGAACCGAATCTCCTACACCAAGACGGCTTAAAGAGTATATATATTTTAGAAGGGTATTTTGGGTATTTGAAAATTGTTTACTATGTTGATGATGAAGAGCATTTGTGGCATACCTTGATGAAAGATTTTCATAAAGAAGCAATTCTAGCCTCTCGAAAAGTTCACGGGCTGTGTCTTTGTGAGATGCACCACCCCCTCCATGTTCCCCAATGGCCCAACATAATTGTAATGCCAAGTCGGTCTGTTGTAGAGGGGTATTTTGGGTATTTAACATATAATGTAAATGACAAACATACATTGGACTTATAATCCAAATGGTATATATATATATATATATATATATATATATATATATATATATATATATTATAGAAGGGTATTTTGGGTATCTTACTTATAATATAAATAAATGGTAAAATTTCATTGATAATACATAGTACAGAAGGGTATTCTGGGTATTTTACTTATAATCTTACATACTATAGAATGGTATTTTGGTTTTTTTTACTATTACTAATAATTTAAAGGGTAAGCATATGTACATACTATAGAAGGGTATTTTTGGTATTTAGCTTATAATATAAATGAAAAACATACATGCTATAGAATGGTGTTTTGGGTATTTGAATTATAATCTAAATGGTAAATATACATATTATATTATTATTGAAGGGTATTTTGGGTATCTGACTTATAATCTAAATGGTAAACATACATTGATAATACATGGTACACAAGGTTATTTTGGGTATTTCAATTATGATCATACCTATTATAGAATGGTATTTTGGGTTTCTTACTTATAATTTAAAGGGTAAACATACATACCATAGAAGGGTATTTTGGGTATTCGTATAATTTTAAACACTGACCTTTTCAGGACTATCATAAGCTTCTCCAAGCCTATCTACTATGGGCTGCTGCACAAGTACAAATGGTTGACAAATATTTTTAACACAAAAAAAATATTCAATAAGAAAATACTAAACCAAATTATAAAAAATATTTATGCAGAATAATACCTTGAGAATTGCAACGAATTCAGGGGATTGATGAAATGCAGCTGATATGAAATTCAAAAGCCTCTTTCGCACCTATATAATATTATATAACAAAAAAATAATAAAATAATAAAATAATAAAAAAAAAAAAACCAGATCTGTCACGGGAAATGATCACAGTTCTTCGGACAGCTGACTGAAAAATTATATAAATGAAATTAGAATTACAAAGTGGAATTACTTCAATTAAATTTTAAAAAAAAAAAAAAAAAAAAAAAAAAAAAAAAAAAAAAAACTATAAAGTACGAACTTATGAGGGTGTTTGAGATATACCTTCAAGGCACTGATTCAAAGAACTACAATTCAAAAAGTTAGAAAAACATTTTTATTTCGGACCAATCATTCAATTTGAAGAACAGTAAAGCACCAACAAAACCTGCAACTACACAATAAAATCAATTAAACAACTGAATATAGACAACCTGTCGAAATCATCGAATACAACCATATATCTGGAACGACTCAGCTAAAGCGTGACAAAGCATCTAATTTAGTCCTTGCAGCTACAAATTAAAAGCATCTATAAATTAAGTAATAGTTGGGATTTCCACAACTAACCAAACAAATCAGTTGATCCGAAATCAGTATCAAGAAAACACAGTGGAAGAGGTAAATTAACACTTCTGATTGATCCTACCAGTTTTGTCGATGTTTGATCTCAATCTTAAAGCCCCATCAATGGCAAAGTCTAGTGGTCCGTCCGCTTCCCCTTTTCATCTTCACACAGGAATTTGATAGAAAGATGAGTACAAAATCAAATTCGAAGAGGGACCTTACCTGAGATCGACAACTTCTAACAACATATGGAGATCAGAAATTGGAAAGCAACGGAAGAAAGACCACAAAATTAGAGCAGTCTAAATAAAGTCGGTGGTGGAGGACAAAAACTGTAACCAGGTTATTGGAGGGAGTGTGTGCGGTGGCAGCGGTGGACGTAATAACGATGTAGCAAAGGTGGAGACAACATATTAGGTTGTCGGGTTTCTCTGGTGTTCAATGGAAGGAAAGGTCAAATAAGGGTTTATTCTTCACGTCAGCAATCACCAAACATAACGCAAGCAATGTTTTACTGGCAATCCTCCACCCCAATCGTTCTCGTCCCCTACCCCTGCGCTATGACTAAATAGAATAAAATTTGTAATCACAGGTGAAAAAGACAAATGAATTGAAATCTAATGAGTAAAGAGGCGGTAGCGGTACCTGAAATGTTTGTCAAACCCAAAATCCAACCCTAATCTTTGCTTCCTCATCGATAGCTTTTATAATCCTGTTGACCACCTACAATACTTGGGTTTTCTCTTTGCTTACAATGACCAATATCATCATAAGAAGGCAAAAAAGTCGATTTTGAGGAGAAATCAGTGACGCCAAATGAGAAGAAAAACGACGCTTGGAATGGAACAATCCCGACATCACGTTGTAACTATGTTAAAGTAACAACAGGTTGAGAACATACCTATAAAAGAAACAGAGAGAACGGCCGAGGATATGAACGCGGCAGCACAAGAGAAAGGAAAAGGAAGAACAAAGAAGAAAGCAAGAGGAATTATCATCGCAGCATGAATTGAAGCCATTTGAAATCAGAATTTCCATACGAGCCATTTCTCTCCCTTTGTGAACTGTGAAGAAGAAGGAATTAAAGAAAAGCGAGACAAATAGTATTGGACAAGGAGGGCGGTGAGCGGTAATCAAAGCAGATAAGAACACAAAAGAAATAGGGGCGTTACAATGAAAAGAAGAAGTTTTATGTAAGGCGGTTTGTATTTCTACTGATAAATAAAAGTTTCAGTGGCAAAATAAAAGAGTCAACAAACTTCCGTGTCATATATAAAAGAGAAAAAAAAGTTACTGTTCACCAACCTTTTAAGGATTAATAGTATATATAATTTTGCATCCCCCAACTCATCATCTTTTGAAAATGTATCTTTATCATAGACTTCCTACAATATTACATACATCCAAGTATCTAGTTAATATATATGCTCATATGATAAAGCCAAAAAAATATTATTATTCTGAAACAATAATATTTTATAAAACAGACTGAAATTTGAGAAATAAATATAAAAGTATAAAACTGAAGAAAATTACCATTTTGATTGGGAGAGGTTCAAACATGGCAAGAGTTAAAACTTCATCCCACACAGGATTGTTGTTATTCCTCACCACTTTAGTTTTCACTTTCTGCATATAAATATATGATAAAATTTCGATTATTTAAAATCTAATAGATAAATATAAAATCACCATTAAAAATATTATTTGATTATTTAGCTTTAGATATAAAATATGTCTGTTCTTAGTTCTTTCATTTGCAATAATACTTTTATCGTATTATTTATCATAAGATTTAAAAAAAAAACTGTGATCTCTACTTTTCTTGTTAAAAAAGTGTATAACTTACAATTAATAAGATAAGCCAAATAGTAAAAGAAAAAGAGAATTAGATATTCAGTTTTTAGTGCCTGATATAAATATCAAAAAGAGAGAAAGCACCCTTTAGTCAATCAACAACCGCCGGAGACAGAATACTGATCAATATACAGAAACCTGCAACCACCACCACTGCCACCGATGTATTCAACAATTTCACATAGATGGTGGTGGTGGGAGGGCGTATCTTAGCAGTGTAAAATTTTTTGATCGAATAAAAGAGGAAGAAGAAGAAGATGATGAAGAAAAACTTGACCTGATCACCCAATTTGAAAATGATGTAAGGGTCGCTGCTCCAAATATCTCGAGATGCAAGGTTTACTCCTTTGTGTACATGAATGCTTAACAATCCCAACAAGGACTCCATTGAAGATCGATATATGTGTGTTTGTGAGTGATTTCTGAAAGTTTTAGCCTACAAATTTGTGAGGATCAGAGCAATTGGGGAGGGAGATATGGTGGAAGATGTCCTTTAGACCAAACAAAAAGAAGCATCCAATTATTTTGTTTTAGTGAAAGTAATAGATTCTGATAAATACTTGTAATAAAAGTGACTTCAATGAGAAATTATTTTAGATGTGTTTGTATTGTTTACACTTCACAGTTATATTAATTATTTGTTCGAATGTGGTGATTATTATTATTATTTATTTATTATTATTTTTTACAAGTTTAATAGGCACAACTTAAAAGATTAAAAATTGCAAAGTTGGCTAACACATAAATTATCACGATGTTTGTAAAAATAACCCCACGATTATTAAATATTAAAGTAATTGACCTTTTTTGGATTTACCTAAATTACCATCGTGTCCCAGAAAGTTGCCTCTCAAACTGAAGGCCTTCGTAGGTTGTGTTAATAAAATTTGGAATTTCTTAAAAGAATTGAAGTTCAAAAGTTTTGAAATTCATAACAATTCAATTTTAATCATATGTTTGGTTAGCAGAACTAAAATTGATTTCAGTTCTATTATTTTTAATATTTCTGCTTGGGTTGTACTTTTGTGAAAGGATTTAGAATTTAAATAGCGACAAATGATAAAACCTCATTTTATTCAATTTCTTATAGAAAACATTTTTAAATTTTTATAAAACTATTTTAATGGAGTGATGTCAATGCATTTCATGGTGCTTAATAGCCACCTCGATGCCATCTTATATTTGCATATTACTTTTTTGTTTTTGCAATAAGAAGGAAGTTGTGCATAAACTTAAAATCTCATTAATTTAAATTAAAAATACATAACAAGAAATTATAAATTCTAAACATAACACTAACTACGTAAGCAAAAATAAATAAATTCCTTCAATCGGAATTTCCTCCTCCAAATCCCAAAGCCAAATCCCTAATGTAACAACCCAAAAATCGGATAAAATTTTTCATTTTAAAAATAGATATTACAGTCATAATTTGTGTTCCAAATCATTACATAGTAACCATATCAAATTATCAGAGTGACAACATCAGTAAGTGCGGAAAAATGGTGTAGAGTGAATGTTGTGTCATCAATCGGTCTCTTCCATTTAGTACCGAAAGTACCTGAAACACCAATACAAACTGTAAGAAAAAGTTTAGTGAGTTTCCAAAATACCACATAACATACAATCACAAAACACCACGCAACATACATATGAATGTCATAGGCTACCCTTATGGTCTTTCCCATGGAATGACATGGGCTACCCCCGTGGTCTGATATCCAAGTGTCATGGGCTATCTCCATGGACTTCCATGCCATGGGCTACCCCCAGGTTCTTCCATACAGGTGCCACGGGCTACCCTCGAGGTCTTTAGACAAGTAAACACATAGACAACAATCATTTCCACATGTCAAGTAATATGTTGAATTTGGTGCCTTCGACCCATTGGTATAGTGAGAGACTCACCTCGGTCTGCTGATAAATACTAACTGCTCAGCTACCAATCTGACAATCTCACACCGAATATACACAAATTACCCTAATCATAATTATGACAAAAACGTAGATCATGGCCCCAAAATCCCTAAGTCCAAACTCCTTAAATAAGGCCCCAAATTCTTTCTCCTTTACTGGGCCTAACTATTCATGGTCTAAAAGCAATTACAGGCCATAAGGCCCAAAAGGACCAAAAATGCCACCTAAGGTCCATTAGCAAGTTCAAAGGCCCAATCCTCTCTAACATATCAAGACCCAAAATTTAAATAGGGCCCAAACACCTCAAAATCCCAACACAAGCCCAAAAGCTCACTTGGAGTGTATACGGGGCGTAATCCATGAACACGCAGTGTACTGGCCCGCCATGCGGTACAGACTGTCACACCCCCGGACCAGAACGGCGGAAACGTCCGGAGGCGGGTGACATCATTGTGCAGTATCATAACAATTGTATATTATTGAAACATAGTAAACCCATACATCATACATTAATAACACAAGCTTACATTATTTTACATCATGTTTATGTTTTAAAGTTTACACAAAAAGAAAGATCAGTAAACAAATTTCCAAAACACAACAAATTAATCTTGAGTCCGCGATCCATAACCTGCTTATTGATTTCCTAAGAATACAAGTCATTTGAAAAGCATCAACATAAAATATATTGGTGAGTTCATAAGCGTTTTCGTATAAAAACTTCGGTAATGGTTTAGAAATCCAGAAAATCAAATATTTTCTTATCAAAATAGTTGTGAGTCTTGCTTCAATTCGAATATAGTTGCATGTGTACCTTAATTCATTGATTTCGAAATTGTAATAAATCGTTTCTCCCAGAAAATCCTATATTTTCTGAAGTATATAAAAATAGTAGCTTTCATAAAATCTTAACACTTGTGCGGAAAAGGTTTCGTTGAGATATTCAAAACATAGTTGATTTTAAGCCGAAAGTGAATTTTGTAAAAACACATTTCTGATATATTCTATTGAGTCGTTATAACCATGATGATATGACAGAGTGCTTGTTATGACATTCTTCAGGCATCGGTTTTGTTCAAGATATTTGTCACCCTAGACTGGTTGGTCTAGCTGTAGCGAACAACGAAGGTGCGAGGTGTCAATCCCGTATAGATATATACACAAATTTCCGTTCTCCCTCCAGGAGACTCTAGTTATAACTCTTACAAGACTTAGAGTGTACTATATTGTATTAACATATGTACTGTGAAGATTTGTCTGACTAGAATACTAACCGATCTTTGAGCAATTCGTTAAAATCATTATTTACTAAATAAATAATAATAGTCATGGTCGTAACTAGATATTTCGTTTCGTTCGTTTACTTTGTTGGAATCAATCCACTTTGAAATATTTATCATAATAACCCGATATTATCAAAGCCGGCAAGTAGTCCCTTTTTCTTTATAAAAGACTATGTATGGCTCAATTTATCGGAAAATGCCAAGTTGTGATGTATATATACACCTGTCGCTCCGCGTCTCGGAATCGAGTCTCCCACCTCACCTGCCTTATGTGGAACTCTCGGATAACCTCTCGCATCTCCTGCTCTGCCCGCTCAACCCTAGTCCACATCTGGTGCATCTGATTGGCAGTGCTCTAAGCCAGATCGCTAATATCTCGCAATTATCTCACCACGACTGGAAGTGCGCGATCAGCCAGTCCTCCCTCCCTCAAGTCATAGAATCCACGTGTCATTCGAAACGGGAGTCACTGTCCCTACTTCCTGCTCCACCTCCAAATATCTATACCCCAGGGAGGTATAGGGCCAGCTGGGCCTGTCCAATGAACAGCCACCCTAATCGGGTAAGGGGGTTGATGACTTCGGACTCCGCGTTCGAATCACCGTCATCGTCATCATTGGGTTCTTCCTCGCCCCCCCCCCCTAGGGGTCTCCTTCGGCTTCTTCTTCTTCCAAGTCTACCACTGGTTCGACAGGTCCGCCCTTGACTTCCACTTCCGGTTCTTCTTCGGACTCCTCCTCGGGGTCTTCTTCGGGTTCTTCTTCAGACTCCTCCTCCAGCCATCCGTTATTCCTCCTGTTTAGGGAAATACGGATCTCCAGGATGATGGAAGCCAACCATCTTGTCTGCAAGGGTGTATATAAATAAACTACTATTATTCCTAAGATGTTTTAGTTGTTATATAAATTGAGTTGATGTTCTCTTCTTGGTTAACAAAAGGGTATGTTTTAGGTTTACCGACCATCGTGATCACCCCAGGGCATGTGATAGTTGTATTCTGAAGAAATGTAGTTGATCAAGCTACATTTATCCATAATACAATTGTAAACAGTCCTTGCTTAACTGAGATGTCAGGTTTTCCCAATCATCTTCTTTGATTTGTTATTATTTTCATTTTTCTAAGTCGCACAAATAACAGTGTTTATTAGTATATTTTATTTGTTTTGTTTGGAGTTATTCAATCCCTTTTTGGGTTTATAGTTGCATATCAATGTGTGGTTAGATATGCCAGTTCACTATAAACAGAGCTCTGATACCAATCTGTCACACCCCCGAACCAGACGGTGGAAACGTTCGGGGGTTCGTGTGACTTAAATTGAAATATCATCACAATGAATATACTTGAACAAACACATACATTGCCAACATTACATAGTACAACTGTCATTGTTCACATCAAGTACATTGTTTAAACATTACAAATCCATAGCATAAATTGTTTGAGAGTCTCAAAACATAACATCCTAACATACTTGATAACTTTCTTTAGTTTATCTGTTACCTGAGAATACAAGTCGTTTTGAAAACTTCAACATATATAATGTTGGTGAGTTCATAAGTTTGTTTGATATGAAAATGTTTTGTATAATTTGTAAAACCCAGAAAATCCGATATTTTATAAAACGACAATTGTTTATACAATACGTGTGATGATCCATAGGTATATGCGTAAATGATTTCCAAAACGTGTAAAAATAATATGTTTCTCATAAGAGAAATTAAATTGATTCCTACTTTTTATGCCTACAAATATGCCTACCCAATAAAATTATGACAAGTGTCATCTTTCCATATTTTTTAAACTAAATGATTAAGACTATATTAGGAATATATCAAATACAATTAAATTGAATGGTGATTTGTTATAATTTTAGTGGGTAGGAATAATTGTAGGAGTAAAAGGTAGGAGGCAATTTAATTTCTCTTCTCATAATAATTTCTTGTATTATAGTTTTTGAAAGTACAAGTGAATAATGTTGTTTTCCCGGAAAACCCGATGTTTTCCGATAAAATAGTATAATCGCTTTGTATTATTGTATTATCACAACAAATGAATATGATTTCCCTTGATTACTTAGATGGTATTGGATATCTATGTGAGTCGTTATAACCATGCATAATAATGACTAGTTCGTCTGTCTTGGCATTCTTGCGAATGCCGGTATTGAATTATGATTTTGTCAACCTAGATTGACCGAGTCTAACTGTAACGAACTGCTTAGGTGTGGGGAATCACCCCCCCCCCCCCCCCGGTATAGATCTATACACAAACTCTTGCTCTCCCTCCAGGAGACTCTGGTTATAACTACAGACTACGACCGACACTTATTAGTGTCACCCGCTATTTCCCACTAAATCCAACTGAAATTGAATAACCTTGTTTAACAACCTAATTTATGTTTACTTGAATAAAAGGGTAAGCCTAATAGACAAAAAGAAGAGGGCAGCAGAGGCCCACTAATCATGTATGTTATTATAGACTGTCGAGTATGCGACGAACACGTTGGTCCATTACACATATGATTGATTTGGACCTTACTAGCAATGCAAATGGGCCACTAAGGCCTAATAGCATGTAAAAGCCATTGAGGGTCCATTAGGCATGTAATTGAGTCACCTAAGGCCCAATATACATGTGTGATTATATTGCGTCCAATAATCATGATATTAGGCCACAAAGACCCAATAGCACGAACATAAGATTTTTTGGCCCAATCATTAAATCATTTATATTTTATCGAGTTTAAATTCGTATTGTTGGGATTTGTTGTATGCTAAATGTTTATTCGCAATGTAAAAAAAATATCTTAATGTTTTATTTATAACGAAGATTTAGTTATATATATATATATATATATATATATATATATATATATATATATATATATATATATATATATATATATATATATATAACCATGCGTTATAAACTTGATATTTTTAACCCAAAACTTTATAATCGTATATTTGGACCAAAAACATTTAGATTGACCATCGTTTCCCCCTTTTCTATAAAAATGACACTTTTAGTCCCTTTTTGTAAAAGTTTACATTTTTGGTCCTTGAACCAGTTTTCTTGACATTTTCCACCCAAACTTTATTTGAATAGAAATTTTAGCCCAAAGCTATTGCATTTGTCATTTCCAGTCTTTATTTGTAAAAAGTTAAAAATTTTGTCCCAATTTCCGTAAGTTTTACTATTTTGACCCCAAAATCAAAAACTTTGCATTTTTAGTCCAAATTTGGTAATAAACTCATATTTAACCCCTAAAAAAGTTTATTTACATTTTAGACCCATAGTTTGTTAAATTTTCAAATGCAGCCCCTCAAAACCTTATTTTTTCGCAACCTTGGGCCCAAACCCATTAGGCCCACTTTTAAGCCTATTAAGCTAAAATTTATGTTTTTGACCGTTTGAAAAGTGTTATTTTCATAAAAACCAGCTTTTATACAAATAAAAAACTTATAACCCTTATAAAACCAACAATTTACAATTTATACCCAATCTTTGTTATTTTTGCAAAAATGACACTTGTAAGGTTCTTTTGGTTTTGTTTTTCACTTTTTAAACTTAAGGACTCTTAGATCTATGATGTATGTTGTTTATTATGTTTTTGTTTATAATTCTTTCACCCTTTTTGCTATAGATCACGGAATATAACAAATATTACATATTATCACAACCAAAAACTAAAGAAATCACATATAGCATTCAAACACACATAGATCATCACATAATACTTGTATTCTCCCCCCCCCCAACCCAAAAAAAAACAAGTAAAAACCAAAAACAAGGGGGTATGAACTCACCTTGCTTAGTTGTATCGGTTTAGAAGACGATATGAAGAAGATTTTTGGTCCTAGCAACACCTTGATGTGGATCTCGAGTTCTATGGAATATTAGAGTATGGATCATGAAATAAAATGTTTAAGTAAAATGATTTAGCTTAAAATGAAGTTTATGCATCTAGGAGTTATGGTAACTTACCAAAGATTTGATGATCTAGTGAAAGATCCTCTTAAATGCACCTTAGTTCTTTAAGAATTTGAAGGAGGAAAGGAAAAACTTTTGAGAGTGTTTAAGAGAGTTCTTGCAAGAAGAATTGAAGAATTTTGTGTGTGTGCCTCTTGTCTCTCGGCCGAAGGAAAGAAAAAAAGAGGGGGAAAGAGAGAAATGCATCGAATCTCCATAGGCCCAATATTATTTTTTGGCCTATTGGGCTCTTAAGGGGGTTCACAGCCTAATTAGCATAAAAGAATGGGTTTTATGGACCATTAAGGCTAATTTGATTAGTTAGGGCCCAACAAGGCCCATTAAGATAAACCAATTCATTTTTGGATACATCATGACCCAAAATGTTAAGTTTTATGAAAGTGGGTCCAATTAGGGCTCATTTAAGGGTCCTAAGCCCAAAATAATCAAATTGGAAGCTTATTGGTCCATTAGGCCCAATAAGGAAATCCTAGTCCATAATGGACTTAAACCGGGATTTTAGGGTTTTCAATCTTTTGTTGACCAGTTGAAGTGTTTGTATAGAGTGTTTGATGGAATTTTGTTGTTATTGAATAAACATCATGCATACTTTCAAGTTTTAGTCACAAATGTTACTCTTGTTAATGTTTACAAAACCTTAGAATTTCTAGTTATGACAGTCTTCAACGGCGGTGGGTGTAGCGGTGGCGATTCGGTGATGCAAGGCGGTGACAAGGAACTTGGAGGCGACAGCTGGATGTAGGGGATATACGAGTGGCGTCTGTTGCATGAGATTAGGGTTAGGGTTTATATTCCCTTATTTTTGGAAGCTAAGAGGAGGGTGACGAGGTATAAACCCGTCCATAATCAAACTTAACCCTTTATTACACTTCCAGCCCCTCCTCTAAATTTTTCTTCAACTTACATCCATAGTTTACCAAACAACCCTCAACCTTCATAATTCTTTACAATCCAAGTCTAAAAGTTACAATTTAACCCTCCATATTCATAAATACAACTTTTAACACCCCAATGCATACACCCCGTTAATAATACGTAGAATTAAAATAAAATATAAAAAAAATACATCTTAAAGTTTTTAAGTATCATTATTTATTTAATTACTTATTTTTCTTTAAATAAAATGTTACATTGGAGATGGATTAAGGAAAATAAAATACATCATAAACTCATGTAAACATCGCCAATATAGTATGAAAATCATATTTACTATTTCATCCAAACCCTTATACGAATTTGGGGAAAAAGAGGAATAAGAATACCTTTGATGCAATATTTTGGAAGGATTTGAGTAGAGATTCATCAAGCAATTACAATCAACAAAAAACCCGTTGATTTAAGGTGGAAAATCGTTCAAATGGGAGGAAAATGGTTGAAAACGTGATTGAGGGGAAAATGTAGAAGAAGAGGACTTCAAATTGACTCATCTTTGGTCACTTAAGCAACTTTGGTCCTTCCTTGAAAAAAACCTTTTCAAAATTACTCCAAACTAACTAAGGAACAACCAATAACTTTCCAAAATTGCCCCTTTCCATCCTAACCTCTACAAACTAAGTCCAAGTCACTAAGTTGGTCAACTCTCAAGTCAAACCTAAGTTTCACCCGTTCGACACAAATGACCCTTCTAACCGAAATACTTTGCGAGACATTTAAAATTTATTATTTTACAAATACCAACTAATGAAAAGATTTTTTTTATCGTTTCCTCACATTTCCATTATTTAATGTCTTTCACCTCGATGTATTTTATTCAAATTAAAGAAAGATTATTATTTTACCAAAAAGCCTGTAACTTTTAGCCCAAATAACAAGATGTTATAGATGGCAAAGATGAGTATTGACCGAACCAAAGATTGATTGTTTTGTTGAAATGGGTGTCAATGGTGTGACAGAGTTGACAACTCCGACAACAACTCTGGTGGTGGTTCAGGCGGCAACTCTAGTGGTAGAGAGGAAGGAGGACTAACCGATGGAGGAGAGTAAGAAGGACTAACCGATGGAGGAGAGTAAGAAGGACTAACCGATGGACGAGAGTAGGAAGGAAGTGGTTGATTAGGTTAGTCTTTATGGTATGGGTGGGCCCAAGACATTTAATATTAATATGAAAAGTAACATTAATAATTAAAAGAGTTTAAGAAAATATAGAAAGGGTAAAATAATCTTTTGGGAATCTCCGATCAATTTCTAATATTTTGGATCAAATTACGGTTTAACTGATTTTTGTTTTTAAATCCTGATTATCTGAATTTATACGATAATAAATCATTTATGTTGAAAAAAATAAGAATTGTTTCATTAATTTGGACAAAATACAAAATAATCGGGACTTTTTGTTCTAAAAATAAAAAATAAAGATTAAACCATAAACAAACATAAAATAATTAGACTTTATTGGAGATTTTCCATAGTCTTTTTACGTAATACATGAACGAGAAACGTAACAAAATCATATCATAGAAATGGCCCGAATGCAAAAAAACCGTCAGGACTAAACACACAACTGTCATACCATAGGGACTATTTCAATAATTTACTCTTTTTCAATACCCTTAAATTCAATATGTATAAATGTAGCATCTTTCAAAAAAAAAATGTAAAAATGTAATGTTTTTCACAAATTATTTACTTCCATGTTATTTAGTATCAATAAGTTTTTAGAAAGGTAGTTCGCTTTAATGGCAATATATCATGTGAAATTTATTTTCAAAAGTGTTTAATAACCTATGCAATGAAGAGGTTTTTTTTAGTGTGAAGAAAGAACAAAATAGCCGGCCTACTAATATGTTCCTCCCACCCCCACCTTTTTAACTAAAAACTCAGCAAAAAACAAACAAGAAACTTGCGTTGAATTTCCTCTTCAAATCATCATTTTTTCCAACCAAGCACATGAAACTACATCCACACATTAAAGACAATACAATGAGCATTTTCAGATGTAGTCAAAAATTGAAATATAAACAGACATACACAAAAATCACTAAATCCAGATGTTCTTGAATCTCATATTTAGATTTAGCAAGTTTACAAAGAAATGGAACAAACGATCATCAATGCAGATAAAAAACAAGTGTTTTGACATCGATCAAAACCCTAAAATACCATTCCATTGTTAACATAAAATCAGAGATATTGTTTGAATCTACTACTACTACAACATAGACCTCTGTAAACGAATGAAATAACTACACAAGCATATATCAATGGAGTAAGGGCTAATTAGTAATTACATACGTTTATTACCACCACCAGGAACATCGATCCAACTCAATTTAATTTCAATTTCACCACATTCAACATTTCGTAATCTAAGAACCATGTTTTGGACAACTCTTCCATCTGTCCATGTTATGTAGCTTTCTTCAGCCAAGCAATTCGTCCTCGTTGGTTTCACAGTTGTGATGATCGTGTTGTTTAAGATATCAGAATTCAAACGCATCCTCACAGCTTCCAAGAATGGAGTGAAGTCGAATTCTGCATCCCCCATTCTATCATCTGCTGAAAATAGATCCCTATCGTATACTTCCTGTATCAACAATAATGTTTCAAAATCTGAAATCAATTTGATGATAATTTAGGGGAAGAGAATCAAGAAATTGAAGAACAGCTTACGAGTTTAACGGGAAGAGGCTCTACAATCGAGAGAGTTAAATCTTCATCCCACACAGGATTTAGGTTTTTCTTCACCACTCGAGTCTTCAATTTCTGTACAAAAATTAGGGAAAAGTTATTTAATTATCAGAATTCTTTTTATTGTTTTTCATCGGCGTCACACCGGGATTATTTTCCGGCCGTTGTTTCGTGCTACATTGGGCGGAAATAACAAAGTATCGATCGTAATCAATTCTACACCAACACCGGCTGCCACCATCAGCCACCGCACAACCACCACCATTTTCTTAGTAGATTCAAGACCTCGGCGGAAGAAGTCGATGTAAATTTCGACAACGCAACAAACTTCCGAAGTTTCCGCAAGTTTCATTGATCACCCAGCAATTAATACTAGAAAGTAGAATCTCTCCACGAGGAAAAGGAATGAAGAAAAAAATTAATAAAAGTTCACTCACCTGTTTTCCCATTCGGATGATAACGTAAGGATCGCTGCTACGTAGATCTCGAATTGCAAGGTTTACACCTTTGTGGATATGAACTCTGAGCAAACCCAACAAGGAATCCGACGACATATGATAATGATATGCTTGAAATCAGTAAACCAGCTAATCAGTGAAATTAACCTGAGAATGCAAGCTTGAACTTCTGTATTTGACAAAAGAGAGACAAAGGGGTTGAGTATTTCAACGCGGAGTTGAGGTTTATATATTGGTTTCCTGGTCTGAAGTCTCGGCTACCAAACTTAAGCCTCTAGTTGGAACCCATATATAGAAGGAGACACGGTGCTAATTGATGGGTTCAAATTAATTATTGATTATTTAATTATAAAAAATAATAATAAATCGTATCATCTCAACCGTTCATTTTGAACCTGTCACACTGGTTTACCATCTCAACCGTTCATTCTGAACATCTGAAATGAAGGGCACTTGCATAACATTGAACATTTATTTTGAATGTATCAGCCTATTCTATAACACCTGTTCAGATTTTGAATGTCTTAGGATTTAAACTTTATATATTATTTTAATCACCGAACTCTTGTTAAGAAATTTTATTTAATTATTTGTTACTAACAAACGGGTAAATGCTTATTGTGTGGGCCACACAATAAACTACCAGATGTTGTGGTACCATTTTCATCAAAATATTGTGAAATTCTTTCTTTTTCTTAATCTTATTTTATTTGAAATATTCTGAAATTCTCTCTTTTATATGAACCTTGTATAGAGAAAACAACCCATGATACCATTAGTCTAGAAATCATTTTGTATTAAATAAACATATTATATATATATATATATATATATATATATATATATATATATATATATATATATATATATATATATATAAATTAAAGTTATATCTGAAAAGTATTATTTTTACCTTTAACTGTGGTACTTGTTAGCCACTTAGCGAGCAATAGAATAATGTAAAATTGGAAATTTATCATAAAATATTAATTTCTTCAACAACTTCAAAATAATTTATTTTAAGGATAAAGTGAATATCTTTTGTAAGAGGAAGATATGGTTTATGCAAAATGATTATTAATCGTATCTTATAGAATTTTTTATTGTTGGTTGCTGCCCTCCCTCCCAACCTTTCAACAGGAAAAACATTAAAGAACATAAGAAAAGAGATTCCTATTACTTTATATATATACTTTTCAGTTCGAACCAAAGTATGATAGTTCTTCATTATGAGGGGATGGAATTATTTATTTATTTATAATTTTCTATTAAAATATTTAAGCACCTAATTAAAAAAATATACAATTCGAAGAAGAGATAATTGCATCAATTAACTTTTATATTAGCTCCATTATTGGTTTGAACACAATTCCTTCCTTCTCTCAAATATTCCATCAATTTGAATAAATACCATTTGTTTTATTTTTAATGTATAATGATTATTAAATATCAAAACTAGCTTTTGATAATAAACTAGGTGTGAGACCCATGTATTACATGAGTTTAATTAAAAAAAACAAATATAAAATTTTAACAATTTGAAAAATTTGAATTTATAAGAAAAAAAAATTGAATTATTAAAATTAATGAGATTTTAATGTATTGAATACATTACATATATAAACTATTTCTAATAAATACTTTACATATATATTACCTTACACATTAAATGTGAAATTTTAATTTAATAAAATGATAAGTAGAAAATATAAATTTTAAAAATTTTAGAAAATGCATGTGTCCAAATGAATAAGAAGATGATACGTGGCAAAAAAACCTTCATTTATTATAGGAGATTTAAAATAACTTATGTATGGTAGTTAATTTATAAAACGTTTTTATGAAAAAATAGAAATCCATAGGAGGATCTTTGTAACAAAAGAAAATATTACACTTTTTAACAACTCAAAAAAAGTAAGAATATTTTCTAGTTCAAGTTGACAATTACTATATAGCCACTATTACACTCGTATAGAGAGGTACACAATAATATAATTGGGGGTACATATAGAATTTTCTTTTTTTAGAACAATTTTCTAAATTTTAATATTTTTTGGTAACGATTATTATTAGATATCTTTTTGAGATTTGATTAATAAACAACTTTTTTTTTCTTTAACTTAATATTTTTTCCGAAGCACATCAACCGTATACCATCCAATACCCATCACCGATTCAAGAGGGAAAGAGCACCTCCATCTTTCACGTTGTTGACTGTTGTCTCTGTTTGAAGGGCCCAACATTAGGCAAATTATGGGCCATAATATTATGGTAAGGCTCTTTTATCCAGACCCAAATACACCCATCTGGTGCAACTGTAATTCAATTAGCCATCAAACATTATTTATAGTCTCCTAAGTAACATCTGATAATATTTAATCCATGAAGTTTCGACTTTTTGTCATTGTTTTGGTTATTTTATTATTATTATTATTATTATTTAATAGAATCAGGCAAACGTCAGTCGTTCCCTCTTATTCACGTGAATATAAATATGTCACAATATTTACACTTGACAACCTGTAAAACACAAATAATACAATCTATCACAATATATATTATATAATCGTCTAGTCTAATATATCCCCTTTGTCTAAGGAGGAGGTTGACGAATGCTTAGACTGGAACGAAAATCATCGAATAGGACACGAGGTAGGCCTTTTGTAAAAATGTTAGCAAACTGATATCTTAAGGGTACATGTAACACTCGAGTCTGCCCTCTTTGAACTTTCTCCCTAACGAAATGAATGTCGATCTCAATGTGCTTGGTACATTGATGTTGAATTGGATTTTGAGATAAATATATGGCACTTACATTATCACAATAGACCAAAGACGTGTGTCGAGGTGGTAAACCAAGCTCTAAAAGCAGATTCTGTATCCAAAAAATTCCGGCGACTACATTAGCGACCCCTTTGTATTCCGCCTCAGTGCTAGATCGAGAAATAGTTGTTTGACGTTTGGATGACCAGGAAATCAAGTTGTCCCCGAGGTAAACACAGTAGATTGAGGTAGAACGACGGGTGTCCGGGCAACCCACCCAGTCTGCATCAGTGTAGGACACAAGGTTGGTTGGTGAACTGAAATTCATGTATAATCCCATATACATTGTGCCCTTAACATTTCGAATTATGCACTTTAGAGAGTTCCAGTGGGCAGATCGAGGTGCATGCAAACTTGTTGAACAACGTAAGATATGTCGGGTCTGCTGAATGTCAAGTACTATAGAGCCCCAACAAGGCTTCGATAGGTAGTGGGATCGTCAATTAAGTATGGAGGTGATGGGATGTTCTGTTGAGTATTGGTATGCCAGAGACACAAATAAGTATGGATGAGAGGTGGTGTGTCGGCGGTAGTAGTGGAATTTATAGGTGGCGAAGTCTCTGGGGATGTGGGTGTGGGTCTAATTGACTTGATATTCTGAGAAGAGTTAGGAGATGTTGGATTGGAGACAGGAGATTTTTGGTCAGTGGGATAGTTAACCGAATCCCAGACGGTTGTATGTGGTTCGATTGTGACTGAATGTTGAAGGAAGTCATAAACGGGAGGGGATGAGTGAAGTTTAGCAAAGGGGAAAAGATGTTCATCGAATACAACATGTCGTGATATGATGATCTTGTGAGAGGAAAGTTCGTAGCATTTATACCCCTTGTGATTGGAGGGTATCCAAGAAAGACACAACGAGAGGATCGGTTTGCAAGTTTATGACTGGAGGTGGAAGGTGTGAGAGGATAGCATAGGAAACCGAAAACTTTAAGGTGATCATAGGTGGGATATTTGTGAAAAAGAAGGAAAGTAGGAGTAGAATAGTGTTTTGTTTTGTGGGGAAGAATATTGAGAATGTAAGTTGCCATTTGAAGGGCATGGTGCCAAAAGGTGGTAGGGAGAGACCCGTGAGCAAGGAGAGTGCGAGCCATATTATTGATGGTGCGGATGGTTCCCTCCACTTTCCCATTCTGAGGCGATGTGTGGGGACAAGAAAAACGAAATTGCATGCCATTAGTAGTGCAGAAGTTATGAAAAGACTTGTTTTATTCGGTGCCATTGTCACATTGGAAACTTTTGATGGGATGTTCAAATTGAGTGGTTATGTGTTTATGGAAGTTGAGAAAAACATAGAAGACTTTTGATTTGTGGGATAGTGGGTAGGTCCATAAATAATAAGTGTAATCATCAATAAACAACACATAATAACGGTGACCTCCCGAGATAAGAACGGGTGGGGTCCATAGATCACTATGAACAATATCAAAAGGTAAAGATGTAAAGGACGTAGAAGCATAAAATGGTAACTTGATATGTTTGCCAAATACACAAGACTGACTGATATGTTTATTGGAAAAAGAATGAACATAAATAAACTTGTTTATATTTAAAACACGTAAAGAAGAAGATACGGGATGTCCCAACCGATGATGCCAAAGATCTTGTGACAAAGCAGCAAATGTGGAAGGACTTGTGACTTGTGTATTTGGCAGTGAAAGAGGGTAGAGATCTATGGTGCTATCACATCGGAGGATAGGAATCCGCGTTTGGTAATCCTTCACAACACAACCAAAAGGGTCAAATTCAATAGTAACAGAATTATCAGTGGTAAGGCGACGGACAGACAAAAGGTTTTTAATGAGGTTTGGAGCATGCAAAATATTTAAGAGTTTGAGAGGTGGGAAGGGAGGATGAAGTGTAGTGTATCCGGAACCATGAATCGGTATGTGTGAACCATTACCAACTACAATACAGTTCAGTCCGCTATTATTGACATAAGTTGAGATGTTACCTGTGGTATTTGTCATGTGATTGGTAGCGCATGTGTCAAGATACCAGTTGGGGTCTGGATTCAATGTCATGGTGTGCATGGCCTATTCGATTTTAGTGGGAGTGTATGAAGCTTCAGCGGCAGCATAAGCATGTGCAGGAGAAGGACCCAGAATACCGGCTGTTGGTGGGAGAAACTGATAACGAGGAGCTGTAGGGTATGGAACCGGTGGAGAATTCCAAGTAGGGCCATTCCAGTTCATTCATGGCGGCTGCTGTTGTTGAGTGTATGATATGCGCGCACGACCGCGTCCCCGACCCCTTCCGCACATACCCCTGCCCCTGCCACGATAAAGACCTTCAGATGTGCCTCTAACTGAAGACCAAGGATGGTGAGATTGGGGTGTTTCTGAGATATCACGCTGACCGTGAGTGCCAGAAGTCACGACATTGGCTGATGGCGATGCGATTGTGGTGACGGATGAAGCTGTAAGGGCATTACCAGTGGGTGTTTGTAGAGATTTCCTAGTTTCTTCAAGACATAAATTTGATCGGGTAGTGTAGCAGTTGGGAAGCAGTGTGGATTGTTGGAGAAGGGTAGCAATGCTATCGCATTGATCTGTAAGGCCAGCGATAAGTTGCAGTACCAAACGTTGATTATCAACAGGAGCATCCACATCAATGAGTTGGTCTGAAAGGTTCTTGACTTCTTGACAGTAGGCAACCATATTGGCAAAGTTTCAAGTTTGGTGTTGATGAATTTTTGTTGAAGGTATAGAGCTCTGGCAGGTTTACTATCAATGAAGATATGTTTTACTGCTTTCCAGACATCAGCTGCGGTGGCTCCTGGAGTGAGGATGGTGATCAGTAGATCTCTAGATATTGTCCCATATATCCATTGCAAAACAATGGCATCTAGGTGGGAGCATTGTTCATTGGTCTTGACAACAATATCTTTATCTTTTTCACTGGTAGAAGAGGGAGTGACTTTAGCAGGAGGCAAGTTGTGATCGAGTACCTGGAAAGCACGACAATGGATTCTGAATAGTTCAACCCAAGATGTATATTGCCCGTTTTCAATTTCAAGAGTAATAGGAATGTAATTTCGGATGTTTGATGCAGTAACGAGGAGTTGACATTGTATTAGATGAGATCAAATGAGTAGAACAGGAAGAAGAGATGAGAGGGACGATGATCTACAACTAGGGTTGAAGAATATCGGCTGCTAGGTTTCACAGAGAAGATGTCACTCTGATACATTAATAGAATCAGACAAAAGTCGTCCATTCCCTCATATTCACGTGAATATAAATAGGTCACAATATTTACACTTGACAACCTCTAAAACACAAATAATACAATATATCACAATATATATTATATAATCGGCTAGTCTAATCCCTATTCTAATAAAAGAATAGTTTTATTCTCTTTTTGACATGTGTCATCCTATTAGGCCTCCTAATTAATGCATATTTTATTCTCCTTTTGTCATGTGTCACCTTATTATGTCTCCTAATTAATGTATGCCACTTGTCAACTCCATTTCAGATTTTAAAATTTCCACTTTAATTACATTAAATTAATAATATTAGAATAAAAATTAAATAAAAATAATAAAAATGATATAATTTCACATATTTATTTAAATCATTGATTAAAATTTATATAACTAAAAAAACTCTTAATTAATAATTTATTTAAAATAATTAATTAATAATTTTGAGTTTTTACTATAAAAATTTAATTAATTTTGTAACCGTAGTTCCCACGAATTATAAACTAATATTCTTAATAAATTTGACGTCAAACCAAAATGAAATAGTTGATAGGTTGGGGAACAAAATGGAATGATGAACAAAGAATTATAAATTTTTGGTGATTTTAGAGTTTTTTAGATATGAGAAAATTACAAATATACTACTTAATAATATGAAATTTAAGAAAATGATCCAACTTTTGAACATTAACAATTTGACCAACATTTTTAAGATGGGACAAAATTATTTCGGATTAACTTTATGTTACATCAAAACTAAATGTAGACAAAAAGTACATCTTAGCTTTAGATTTCGGATTTTAGACTAAACCTTAACAAAACCTGACTTCAAGTTTTGTTCCCACAAGCTTAAGCTCTTTGGTAGCACACATGCCTCCATTTTTCTTGCACCAAGAAAGTTGCTTGCATGACTACATGAGGTTTACACTCATTATCCAAAAAAACTAGCATTTTCTTTCTAGCTAATTGAAACTATCCAAGATTCATTTATCACTCACATTAAAAAATTATATTTCTCCACTTCAGACTTTCATTGTATACCTAGGGGCTAGGGATGTCAACGGGGTAAACGGGACAGGGAGTGCATCCCCCGCCCCGCCCCCAAAATTTCCTTGTTCCCCCATCCCCGCCCCCACCCCCGAAATGTTCAGCCTTCCTACCATCGCTTCCGCCCCCGAATCCCCTTTATTACCCCCGTTCCCCCGCTCCAGATTGATTTTGGGCTGCTTTTTTTGGCTAAAAGAAGTGGTTATTTACGCTAAAAGAAGTCATTTTTTAGGTATCAAATAATTATTTATAGTAGACTTTTACATGTTAAAATTAAAAAAGTTATGGCATTAAAAATATTATACTAACAATTTAAAAACTTTTTTTTTTTTTTTTTTTTTTTTATGAATTTTGGAAGTTCAAAATCATGTTGTAGTTCATTATATTTCTATAATTAATATATGTGTAATTTATTAGCAGGGTCCTCATGGGGGTTTCGGGATGGGATTGCCTACCCCCGCCCCCGCCTCTGAAATTAAAACGCGAGTGAACCTTGCCCCGCCCCCGTCAACACCCTTGATTTTTTTTTTAAAAAATTCTTCCAAACGGGATGGGACCCCCACTGGAATGGGGTCCCACGGGACTTTTTGACATCCCTGTGTATACCATTGGTTGAAGACTTAAGCGATTCCATCAAAGATTATATATGGTTATTTTAGAGTAACTAAGCCATAGTGTTAAACAAAGCTATCTTATACTGCGGTTTGCATTCTATAGGAAAAGTGTCGTTACACATTCTATGAGAATGACGAGAAATAATGTTGACTAATACAGTTGTTCTTTGAAAAATAAGATTGATCGAACAAATATTGGGACTTTCCAAAGATTCATGAGTTATGAACTAATTTTTTATGCATAGTCATATTAGCTACTAAAAATGTTGTCAAACGCGATATACTTATCCAACTTTACAAAGAAAAATGTGAGATGATGTAACTAACACCAATAACTTTTGAGTCCGAAAGCAAAATGACGATAAAAATCATTATATTTTATAAAGAATAACACATTACATTAACCAATTATAGTAGCTCTTGTTTTGTTTCTTTATTAGGTCAATTATTGCATAATCGGAAAGTTGCGCATTGAAGTGTAATGCTTTGTTTTCAAGTTATTTAAAGAGACATGAGAGGAATAATACCATTGTAATCTCAAACCATTTTAGACAAGAGTAATGAAAGGTTTTTATCAAGTCTAATTAATAAATTTTCAGTTTGAAGATTTTCAACAAAGCTAGTGCAATGCTACATATGTATACCCACGAAATGTTCAAGGATGACATATCCAGGTAAAAATACTTATAGGTTGTTTCTTTTTTATTTAAGAGTCAAGCAGTTTACCTAGATAGTTATACTGATACACAACTCAAGCTCGCAGAGGGAAACCCCTGTTTTATCACAAATCTTAGTTACTTATGATAACATAGGTTTTAACGATTCAGTTGAGAATTGATATGTTCCTTAAAGAGAAATAATGAAGAAATTATTTGTAGATTGCGAAGTCAGCTATAGGAAAGGCTATTGTTTGTTATTTAAATTCATGAGAAGTTATGGAAAGCGTTACTTGGTTGTAATATTAGATTTTGCACCGAGTTGAGAGGCCATCCTTAAAATAAGGTATTCTTGATCCATTTACTAAATTTAAGAAAAAATGCTAAAATAAGTGAAGATACTGATTAAACTAATGGTAGATAAAAGGTATAATTTGCATATTTGGGTTTGATTTAAGCAACATATTGCTAATATTTTGTAATAGTTACACCAGGAAATAAGTATGATCATCGATTTAAAAGTTTTATGCAAAAATATGGAATTATAATTCTTTTGGACATAAAAATATACATAAAACATTGATCAGTTAGATTTTTTTTTGGGGGAAAAGCAAGATTTTGGAGGGAGATCGATGTCAAAGAAGGCTTTTTAGTTTTATATTCTCATCCATGACTATTTTCAAATTAAGATGTATGTTTTAAAGTCAGTTAATGTGAATGTTTACTATATAAGTTTAAAGTTCACTATATATGCATTTGGTGACTCATATATATAGCACATGTCTATTTAATTTTCTTTTCCAGAATGTTGACTCAGACATATTTGAGCAATCACCTTATATGCCTACCGCTACCAAACCAGTTGACAATGCCTATTCCTAATTCTGATCACTTTTAATGTGACTGGTCAAGATGGGGACCCCAAGATCATATTTACAGAATAAGTTTTACTAATCTTAAACGACATCACCTATAAACCTTCAATTTCTATATAAAGAGAAAAAATGAGGGCATATTGCAAGAAATAACAACGTACTTTAGAATTTCTTTTACCAATATAGGCAATATAATTCACTTCTTTCCATAAAAATTATATAGTTCAATTTTTTATCCATTATAGAAATGTATGTACACTTTAATCGGTTATATGGCTGAAATGTTATCGATCGACGATATAATCATATACAGAAACAACGGAAATGTAACCCTGGGAGCTAAGATGCATGTCAATTTTGAATGTACATCTATGGAACTAGGGAAGCATGATGTTAACTTGGTATATAAGAAATAAATTAGTTCTAATTGGAAGAAGAGAAGTATTCCAATTTTGAATGTGGGAAGTATCATGTTAATTTGGTATATAAGGAAAGAAAAGAATGTTCTTATTAAACAATATCTTAAAAAGACTACTACTTGGAAGCAAAGCAATTAGTTGATTCCTGGAGTGTGCACAAGTTAATGTTGCATCTCTCTCATTCCTTTAAAGTTAAGGGTAAAAAATCTTTCATTTGTCATTGATGTTCAACTTCTATGGATATCACAAAAGAGAGAGAAGATATAGAAGAAATTAATCATTTTAGTCATGAAAACCATACATTAAAGCTTGTAAACTCAGAGATGATTGTAAATGCTGCTTTGGACAATCGTGGTGGTGGTGTAATAGGTTGCTATGCATGTCATAAACCTATATCATCACGTGGTTTTGCATATGGTTGCATCCAATGTGGTCACTTTATGCATAAGGCATGCGCACAACTTCCGCTCACCATCAATCTGCCTTCATTATATGAGCATCCTCTAACACTATTCAATTTCGGACCTACAACATTCAAATCTTGGTTTTGTGATGTTTGTTGTAGTCTAAACCAATTTAAGGGGTTTTGTTATAACTATGGAAAACCTGAGGACAACATTAACTTTAATGCTTGCATCGACTGTTGCGTTGTTGAGATTGCTCGCAAAGAGGAAGCTGATGCTATGAAGAAGGAGACAAGGATGAAGGTCAAACATGAAGGCCATCCACAACACACTTTAACCCTACAGTTAAAACCAGCTGCATTCCTTTGTGATGCTTGCAATTCTAAGGATGAAGGCTTGTTTTATATTTGTGAGAATTGTGGGTTTTGGATCCACAAGACTTGTGCTTCCTTAGCCCCTACCATCCATCTACCCCATCACCCTGATCACCCACTCATTCTGGTCTATTCTCTTCCAGAAAAATTCTATAAATTCGCTTACTATTGCGAATTTTGCAAGATTTACATCCGAAGATACGATTGGTTGTACCATTGTGAAAACTGTAGATATTTTTCCCACATCAAATGTGCCTTAAATGCAAATGCAGGGACACCTTCTACTCCAGGGTAAATCTTCTTTTCCTTAATATCCTTTTCTATGTTTGTGAAAATTGCTCCTTGAAATTAATTAAGAACTATATATATATATATATATATATATATATATATATATATATATATATATATATATATATATATATATATATATATATATATATATATATATATATATGGTTTGGTTTCAGAGATGGTCCAAGTACTTCCATTGCGGATGAAGAGGTAGATAATCTGTTGCAATTTCCCATGTCAAATGCGTTTACAGATCCACTGAAACTGCTACATTCTGGAATGATAGCACCAGATGATGATGATGATCAGAAAACTATGGTTAACCATTGGAGTCATTGTCATCCATTAATCCTTCAAGCTAACATGTCTGGCTGTAGTAGTGATCGATTAGAGGTATGTCGCGGGTGTGTACGACCCCTCTCCCTTCCGTACTACAGTTGCAAATCAGATGGATGCTCATTCACTCTCCACAAATATTGTGCCGAGTTACCCCTCAAATTAGAACATCAGCTTCATCCAGCTCATTCACTTTACTTGGAGTTTCGACAAGGGTCGTACTATGCATGTCATGGTTGTCTTAGCTATGGAAACAATTTTTTTTACAACTGCCAAACTTGCAAGTTCTACCTCTGTCTTAGCTGTGCATTTCTACCCAAAAGTATCAAACATAAATCCCACAAGCATCCTCTTATCCAAGTTATTGATCCCGAACCTCTTTGTAAAGCGTGCAACAAATGGTCTGATGGGATGAGTTATGATTGTAAGGCTTGTAACTTCATATTAGGAATGGAATGTGCAACGAGGTTACCGAATTCCATTTCTCATAGGTATTGCAAAGGACATAAAATCCCATTGATGTATCCTCCAATCATGGATCATCCTGAAGATTTCTTTTGCGATATATGTGAGACGGAAATGCATCCCAAGTTCCCCATGTATTATTGTCAAAAATGCAAAAATTCTTTTCACCCTGGATGCATTAGTCAGTTCGACTATTATGAAAACATGGTGTTCGAGGTCAGCAGAAATGTTTCCTATCACAAACATCCATTAACATATGTTCGAAGAAAAAGAACCCCCAAGTATGTGTGTTCTAATTGTAATTGTGATATTAACAGTCGTTTGGTTCTTGAATGTCGGGCAAAAGTTTGTAATTTCAATATATGTTATAAATGTCATCTTAATAAGTAGTGATCCATTGTTAATCATGTAATATGATTTGGAAGTAACTAAGGGGTATGGTCATTGTTTCTATAAGTTATTTATATGTGTTGGCTTTTTCTCTTTCTTATCTTATCTTCAACGGATTCATGCTTAAAGTAAAAAAAAATAAAAATAAAAATAAAAAAATTGTCTTCTTTGAGTACACTTGTTTTATAAAAAATGTTGTTTAAAAAAATTCATATTTGAAGAGGATATAAAGCGAATGAATATTATCCCACCCTGCCCTTTTGTTTACTTGTTCCTATTTCACAACTTCATTCTTTACGTACAACTTTTCCCATGCTCTCTGTGGAAGGACTGCATTCATCAATTCTCAATTCAAATGACGACATTTCATTCCAAAATTCCATGTGTATTGTACAACTTGCATGCAAGTACTTTCTCATTATGTTTATCTCCTCAATGCTGCTACCTTTCTCTACTTTCTCAAGTGTATAATGCACTGCTTCTTGTAGTTTATAGTAATCCCAACTCTCTCTACCGCCATTAGTGAACACAAGTGCACGTGTGCAACAATAAAAACAAGGATAAGAAGATGGCACCTTTAAGATTCCAATCAGGGGGATTTTTTGAGTTTTCGACAGCAAGATCAAGATGACAATTGTAATGATTTTGTAATATGACGCTATTAATTAGAGGTTTATGAAAACTAGGTGGGTAAATGGAGCGATTTAGCTAGATGGAAGAAATTGATTTAGAAAAATGGTTCTTGTCTTGGTAGTGACGATGATTTACACCACCGAATCTGGAGAAGAAGGTCTCCTTCAAAGTAAACAATAGATCACCTGCAAAAATGACAACGACTAAGGTTGGTTCTTGAACAGGTGTGGGGTGGAATATTGGATACCAAAGCAAGCACTTCTGAAGATCCATTCTTAACTTCTTCAAGTATCCATATTTTTTCAAGTTGAGGATTTTCGTTTCTATATATTTCAGCTAAACTAAATATGTTTTACTTCATCTTTCAGACTGAAAATTAAAATTAATATATAAAACTTATTTGCGTATTTTATCTCAGTTTAAAGTAATGATTTATCTCCTCCAACTCATGTTACTTGTTTATCATGGGAGATGAATAAGAAGGCTGGAATAATGCAGCCTGTTTCAGGTCAATGAAGATCTAGAAGAAGGTACGCGCGAGGTCTAACATCATCATACATATATTTGATGGAGCTCTTGATAGGAGCAGAATTAGATTTATTAATTGCAGGTAACCTTATACTCTTTTACATAACAGCATGGGTGAATTGGTCACAATCCCAGAAAAATCTAGGAAAAAGAGTCTTCGACTTTGAAAATTAATCAAGAAAAAGACATGATCGCATTATCCTAATCTTTTCTGTATAATCATCGACTTTATTCTATAACATAAATTATCTCCTATGTTGACTTTAAGCGCTTAGTTGTTGGTTGCTTAGTTAATTCACTCTCTATCTTCACGAACCTATGAATCTTTATATAAAATTAAGGCATTAGATGAAACTTGTAGATCAAGGTTTGTAGGGATATACATTGGCATCCATATTACACTACGTTGAGCTAATTTGAGTTTAAACCAACTTTACGCCCTAAAAATCATTTAGGTAATAATTTTTTAATAACATACACTACATAGCCCATAAATTTTGGCCCCCTTGGAGACGTGAGCCCTGGGCGGTCGCCCGGGTTGCCCACCGTCTGGACCGGCCCTATGTTTTAGTATTCTACTTCAATTTATTTACCTTAAAGCTGTGAAAGAGAGAGTGATACAAACAAAAAGGTGGTCCTTAGTTCTTGATCCATTTGCTAAATTTAAGAAAAAGTGTTAGAAATGTTATTGATTTATCATATTAAAAAAACAACGAAAATGCAACCCTAAGGCGTATGTCAATTTTGAATGTGCAGGGAAAGCATCATGCATATTAACCAGGTATGGAAGAAAGAAATTAATTCCAATTGACAGTTTTGAAGGACATGCATCATATGCTAACTTGGTATATAAGAAAAGAAAAGAATGTTGTTGGTAAACAGCATCTTAAGAAGATTACTTGGAAGCAAATCAATCTAAAAGAAGTTATTAATTAAATTGATTCCTCGAGTGATGCATCTGCCACATTTTAATTTAATGTTAAGGGTAACAAATCTTTCAATTACCATTGATGTTCAACTTGTATGGATATCACAAAAGAGAGAAGATATGGAAGAGATTAATCATTTTAGTCATAAAAATCATCCATTAAAGCTTGTCACCTCAGAGACAATTGTAAGTGCTGCTTTGGACAATTATGGTGGCGGTGTAATAGGTTGCTATGCATGTCAAAAACCTATACCATCAAGTGACTTTGCATATGCTTGCATCCCATGTCGTCACTTTATGCATAAAGCATGCGCACAACTTCCGCTCACTATCAATCTGCCTTCCTTATATGAGTATCCTATAACACTATTTGATTTCGGACCTACAACATTCAAATCTTGGTTTTGTGATGTTTGTTGTAGTATAAACCAATGTAAGGGGTTTTGTTATAGCTTTGAAAAACCCGAGTACAACATTTATTTTAATGCTTGCATCGATTGTTGTGTTGTTGAGATTGCTCGCATAGCGGAAGCTGATGCTATGAAGAAGGAGACAGGGTTCAAGATTGAACATGAAGGCCATCATCCACAACACATTTTAACCCTACAATTAAAACCAGCCGCATTCCTTTGTGATGCTTGCAACACTGAGGATAAGGGCTTGTTTTATATTTGTGATAGTTGTGGCTTTTGGATCCACAAGACTTGTGCTACCTTAGCCCCTTCCATCCACCTACCCCATCACCCTTATCACCCACTTATTCTGGTCTATTCTCTTCCAGAAAAATTCTATAAATTCGCTTACTATTGCGAATTTTGCAAGATTTACATCCGAAGATACGATTGGTTGTACCATTGTGAAAACTGCAGATATTTTTCCCACATCAAATGTGCCTTAAATGCAAATGCAGGGACACCTTCTACTCCAAGGTAAATCTTCTTTTCCTTAATTTCCTTTTCTATGTTTGTGAAAATTGCTCCTTGAAATTAATTAAGAATAATATATATATATATATATATATATATATATATATATATATATATATATATATATATATATATATATATATATATATATATATATATATGGTTTGGTTTCAGAGATGGTCCAAGTACTTCCAATGCGGATGAAGAGGTAGATAATCTGCTGCAATTTCCCATGCCAAATGCATTTACAGATCCACTGAAACTGCTACATTATGGAATGATAGCATCAGATGATGATGCTGATCGAGAAACTATGATTAACCATTGGAGTCATCATCATCCATTAATCCTTCAAGCTAACATGTCTGGTTGTAGTAGTGATCAATTAGAGGTATGTCATGGGTGTGTACGACTCCTCTCCCTTCCGTACTACAGTTGCAAATCAGATGGATGCCCATTCACTCTCCACAAATATTGTGCTGAATTACCCCTCAAATTAGAACATCAACTTCATCCGACTCATTCACTTGAATTAACGTTGCAACAAGGGTCTATCTATGAATGCAATGGTTGTTTTAGCGATGGCAACAACTTTTTTTACCAATGTCAAACTTGCGAGTTCTACCTCTGTGTCAGCTGTGCATATCTACCCAAAAGTATCAAACATAAATCCCACAAGCATCCTCTTATCCAAGTTATTGATCCCGAACCTCTTTGTAAAGCGTGCAGCACTTGTTCTAATATCATGAGCTATGCTTGTAAGGCTTGTAACTTCATATTAGGTATGGAATGTGCAATAAGGTTACCGATTTCCATTTCTCATAGGTATTGCAAAGGACATGATATCCCACTGATGTATCCCCCAATCATGGATCATCCCGAAGATTTCTTTTGCGATGTATGTGAGATGGAAATGCATCCCAAGCTCCCCATGTATTATTGTCACAAATGCAAAAATTCTTTTCACCCCACGTGCATTAGTTGGGGCGATTGGTATGAAAACATGTTGTGCAAGGGCAGCAGAAACATTTACTATCACAAACATCCATTAACATATGTTCGAAGAAAGAGAACGCCCAAATATGTGTGTTCTAAATGTAATCGTGATATTAATGGTCGTTTGGTTCTTGAATGTCGGGCAAAAGTTTGTAATTTCAATATATGTTATCAATGTCATCTTAATAAGTAGTGATGCATTGTTAATCATGTAATATGATTTGGAAGTAACTAAGGGGTATGGTCATTGTTTCTATAAGTTATTTCTATGTGTTGGCTCTCTCTTTTTCTTATCTTATATTCAAGAAATTCATGCTTAAAGTAAAAAAATTAAAAAAAAAAAAAAATAGTCTTCTTCAAGTATATTTATTAAATGTTATTTTATAAAAATGTCATTCAAAAAAAATTATACTTGAAGACGACATAAAGCAAATGAATGTTATCCTATCCTGCCTTTTAGTGTACTTATTACTATTTCACAACTTCATTCTTTACAACTTTTCCGGTGCTCTAGATCTGTCGAAGAATTGCATTTCATTCCTAAATTATATCCTCGTTCTTGAACTGTTATTCTTTATTTCATTTGCTTACTTTATCCACCCGGGTGTTAACAACTAACATACAAAGAGAATTAAATCTTGAATTCCATGTGTATTTTACTTCTTGTATGCATGTACTGTCTCATTATGTTTATCACCTCGATGCTACCTTTCTCTACTTTCTCAAGTGTATAATGCACCTACTCTTGTGGTTAATAGTAATCTCACACTACTAGAAACATGGGTTTTAGAGACGGAAGTATCCGTCGCTATTCCGTCGTTAAATGTTGTTTGCGATGGATCAGCGACGGACTCACTCCATAGGTAATTAATAGGTGGCTAATTTCTCAGCGAGGGTTTTAGCAACGGAGAGGTTTTTCCTTGCGACAAATGTAGCGACAGAATATCCGTCGCTAAATGTCACTCAACACATTTACTCAGGGCATTAGCGACAAAATTTGATAAAGTCATTCCGTCGCTTTTCTGTTGCAAAATTTCAGTGATCAGTTTTTTTCTGTAGTAAATCCCTTGCAAAATTCATATATTGATTTCTTTTTTTTTCGTCACTAATCTGTCGCAAACTTTAGACATGGTTTTTTTCCATAGCTAATCCCTTGCAAAATTTATACATTAATTTTTTTTTGTTCCGTCGCTGATCCGTCGCAAACTTTAGACATGATATTTTTTCAATAGCTAATCCCTCGCAAAATTGATGCATTAAAATACTTTTTTATTCTCACTAATCCGACGCGAACTTGTAATATCATTTTTTTATTATGATTTTAAAAGAAAAAAATACTACAATTATCAAATTTTTATACTAAAAAACATCAAATAACAATGCAACCAAACATTACAATACCAAAACTATCAATGTTTACCAAAGTATCATTCAAAAAACATCCAAAACCAAAACTATCCATATAACATCAAACTCCCAAAGGTTTAACTTCAAAATAATATTTTAGCACCAAGAAATCCAAAATATGCATCGGGAAATGAGTTTTCACAAAACATAATTTCAAAATAACATTTTAGATGCTCTCTTTATTTCATGTCCATCCAATCATCTTCGGTTCACATTCCTATAAAACATTATTCAAAACAATCAAAAGTATTAAATACAAAAGGTTAACAAGTCATTCAAAAACATCAAATACTAATGGTTAACATCATATTACCTCTAATTTTCAATTTCTCATCATATTTTGCAAGGCTGCATACATCTTCTCCATTGCTTCATATTTTGCATCAATTTGTTGTTGTTTGACATCTATTGCTGCAGCTTTCGCATCCATTTCCTCACGCATTTGTTGATGTTTAGCTTCCATTTCTGCAGCTTTAGCATCCATTTCCCCACGAATCTCGTTTCGTACACGTTCATAGACAACCTAAAGTACAATGCCATGATAGGAAACTTTGTAAGTACAATGCCATGATAGGAAACTTTGTAAGTACAATACCATGATAGGAAACTTTATAAGTACAATGCCATGATAGGAAACTTTGTAAGTACAATGATATGATAGGAAATTTTTATAAAGTACCTCTTGGGATGTTATTGTACTAGATGTTCCTTCCAAAAAGCTCGCTGGATCAGACACAGATCCGAATCCATATATTCTTCCTTTCTTGACTCCTCCGGAAACATCACACCATGTTTCATTATCCAAGAGGGGGTGGCAACTAGTATCATCACCAAACTTAGCCACCATAGCACTTTCATAAGCCTCCTATTATAGCAAAAAATATGAAACAACAGAAACATGAAATAAGGAATACAATGGTTCATTCCATTCCATTAAATTCATAATTAAGGAATGGAATGAACCACTTCATAAGCCTCCTCTAAATTAATACTCAAACATTTTATAAAGTTGATTACTACTTACAAAATACTTAATTACAACTAGGCAGAGGATAAAACATTTAGAGATAATAATATGTTTCTTTTCTTTTGTAAGTTGATTACTACTCACGAAAGATTTGTTTTCTGTCAATTTGTTGCTTTAACAAAGTCATTAACCCGAGTAGTAGGAAGTTTTGTTTCCTAAAAAAGAATTGAAAATACCTTAACTTTAGCTACCTTTGGTGTAATGTACTCTTGAGTAGACCGTTTAGTGTGCAACCTTGCATAAAGTTCAACTCCTGTAGGAGGGCGTTTAAGTGTTGCTTGCTACAAAATCCATTAGTAATACATTAAAAAACAAAACAAAAACTCAATAGTCTAAGTGGAAACTAAGGTGAGATGCAAACATCTTACCATTCTTTTCTTATGTTGATGAATAGATATAGAACCCCCTGTATGTTTGGAAACAGAGCCATCTTCTAATTTATTTCTGTTATTTTTTCCTGATTGTGATAAACGTTTCCATTTGGATGTGGTCCACACTTCATTGATCATTTTTTCCCAATACTCCTTTTTAATCCAATTTGGGTGATAGTCCTTTAGCAAATTTAAATCACCTTCTAGTGAGGCATTCACATTTGCAGCTTTGGCAAGTTTTAAAGATTCTTCACGTGCTCTTTGCATTATGTCAGGAAATCGTTTCTTCATACAGTCTTCCCATACCTTGCGAGCAAGAACATCAGTCGCTTCGGGCCAGACATACAAACCCTACATGTAAATCACGCATACAGTTATATTTTCCATTTTACACCAAGTTTTACTTTGATAAATCATAAAAATAATAAGTACAAACCTTTGACGGATGCATGATATGTTGTGCTAAGATACCCATGATCTAACCTTTTGTACATCCAGTCTCTATCACTACGTGTTGACATAATGATTAGCTACAACCAAATATATAACTACTATTTAGAAATTAGATAATGCAATCATATCCACATTACTAAAAGCATCCTTGGAAACTACAATTATACAATATGAAATACTTATTTTTATTATAACTATGCAATCATATTCCAAAAACTGTAGCGACTAAAAATGTAATTTTGGAAAATTAAAACTACAAGGACAAGAATTGTAATTCCTGCAAACTAAAAGCTTCAGGGACCAAAAAGATAATTCTGGAAAACTAGAACTATAGGAACCAAAAGTGTCTTTTGCTTTAAACTACAGGGACCTAAAGTGTAATTACTAAAATTTTAAGCTACAGGGACGAAAAATATAATTCCGGAATATTAAAACTACAGGGACCTAAAGTGTCATTTGCATATCTTTTGTTATCTAACGTAATACTATACAATCTTTTCAAAAAAAATAATTATATATATATATATATATATATATATATATATATATATATATATATATATATATATTAATTTCTTGTACCTAATTTTAATTTCAACTAGTGGAGTGACCCATGCTTTACATGGGTCAGGGGGTTTTAATTGGCTACCCATGAAGTTACAAGGAACAAAAGTGACAACTCCTGAAAATAATGGAGCAAAAGTTTTTAATTTATAAGGGGCTACAAATATCAATAACAGAAATGCTGTAGCCAAACTCATAACCAAGAAAACTTAACTCTTCCTAAGTCATGCCACTTTTAGTATGTACTGGGTTGTTTTTTTTATTAGTCCCACATCAATTTAATTCTTCATTTTAGGAAAGGGGATCACAAATCAATAAAGATATACAGTAAAAAGGAGAAGCAGATAACAGATAAAAAAAAAAGAAGGTTTTTATTATTATTAATTTTTTTTACCGCAGGCATTGTTGCTAAGGGTATTGGGATTTAATTATATGTTTAATCAAATATAAATCATAGTTCATATTATAAAGAATTTAGTTACAATGTGACTACCAACTTGATATAACATCTATAAAAAAATAATCAACTGAAGAAAATGATGAGCTAGCAAAAATGTCTGCTTCACAAAAGAAGAAACTGAGGCAAAAACAGAGGAAGGCTGAAGCAAGGGAAAAAAAGGTATATTTTATTTTTATTCAACAAAAAGATGAAAACAACAAAGCCTTGTCCTCAAAGAATTACTCCTCAACTGTCACTTGGTGGTTCAATCATGGGAAATGCTAGCAATGGAAACACAAAAGTAAAGATAAACAATCGGGTGATCACTAAAACGGAGCTCAAAATGTTGAAGGTCAGTGTCCTTAAAAAAATGGTCAACGTTATTTAAAAAAAATGGATTTATAAACCAACAAATATACACAAATTTCCATTCCATTTCCTACAAATGCTAATAATCCCTTCCAAAACGTTATGTGAACCATAAGGTTGGAGAGAAGGTATCACGTATTTGTAGGGTATTAGTTAAAAGATGATATTACACAATGATGGGTAAAGAAATGTAAAAGTTTGAGTATATATATGTATTATTGCAACTATGTTTAAGTCCCCATGGTGTTTTCTGCTGTTTCTTTTTATCTTAATGGACTTAATCCATTAACCTCTACATATCAGTCATCAGTGTTTCTGTATCCTTTTGACTTCACTTGATGCCATAAATTAAAAACCACTTAATAGAGAAAGTCAGGGAAAGGATTACACCTAAACTCAGGAGCCTTGCTCTTTGTCTTGCACAAGATTTTATTTTAGTGCATGCATTTTAGCAAGGGTAATCTCTTTACCCTAAAAAGGAATCCCAAATCCTAAAGCCTAAACTCGTTATCCCAGAAAGTTGTAATTTTTTACAAATTTGCCCTCATGTATTCTTCCCTTTTATTTTCTCGAATATCTTTTCAACATTATTTATCTAGACAATTGAAAAAAAGAAACAATGAAGGCCTTAATCAAGTAAAAGAGAAGTTTTATGATTGTGAATTATTTGTTTTATGCAGATACTCTCTACTAACGCTTGCTTCCGAAGCAATATGCCATTTGATTTATCCTTTCCGGTGGCAGGTAAACTTTTTTTGCAGGCTTTATCTATCTCAACTTGTCTTGTCTGTGTGACTTATCCTAACTTTTTCTGGGAGGCTGCACATAAAGTTTTAACATGGGCAAAAAATAAAAAAAAAGTTTGTAGACTGTAGTCCAATCCAATTATCTTCAGCAACTTAACTTAACTTTGAGTTAACAAGTAATTAACTATTAATACATCAACCTGGGCGGGTCTTTCAAGCGTTTAAAAAGATATCATAGGCATACTAATCAACTAAAATAGGGAGGGATAAACGCAAGAAATAGCAATGTAGTTTCATATATCATAGCATCCTACATTCATTTCTTTCTATTAATTACTACATTCTACTTTCGAAAATTTTCTTATCATCCTACATTGAGTTTGAATTTGAATAATATATGCAAATCCTGACATCGTATTTTCTGTGAAAATCCTACCGAATTAATGGATGGATCTTCCAAAGCACAAAATAGGCTGTGCTAATTAATGGAAGCACGTTGCTAACTATGATAGAATTTTGAATTAAATGGATTTATTATAGCTTTAACAAACCCAAACCACCACTAAAGGAATTTTCTGAACCAAGTAACATTACATGATATGACTGGGGCTACAGTATTTAAAAATAGTGTGATGTTTGATAGGATTGTTATCTGATATGAATATGATTGTTTGTGTGGTGAATCAGCATGTCTACATTCCGTTGCTATTTTTCAGTGGAGTTGACTATATTGATGCTCCTACACCATATATGATGGGGCTTCATTCAGGTGTTGATACTACTGGTCTCTCAATGGATGGTGTAAGTCTTTCGGGGGGTATTTTGGTAATTTTCTATGAAGTAGAAGAAGAAGATTATGATTCTGTGCCCTTGAGAGGATCTGTGAAAATGTGTGGATGCAAGGGCATAAGATGAAACATGGTTTGATGAGAGATAGATGCATGAAGATGAGAGTGTTGGCTTCAAAATCTGTATATGCTGTTGTTGCTCCTGTGACAAGTACCACTGGCCTTAACATGGCTCCAAGTGAAGCAGCAACTGGCAGTAGAAATCAGCATCATGATTCAAGACCACATCAACTTCAAGACCTCATAAGGGAATAGCACTTATCAGAGAGACCACATCAACTTCAAGACCTCAAAAGGGAATATGACTTATCAGAGAGACCACCTCCTAAATATGAAAGAGAATTGGGGAAAACCTAAAGGTTTTGGCTACTGGTGTTCCTGAATCCTTAAATTCTCATAAATTGGATGACAAACTATGATGAATCAAGCCCTAAATCAAGTTCTAATTCTAACTTTCAAGGTTATTCATGTATATAATGTTGAGAGATAAGAGGGACATCGATTGAAAAAGAAAAAATGAGAAATTAAACCCTAACAAAGTATATTGTGCAATTGAACTAAAACTAACCTAATAGGGATGAGATTTACTTGAATCCGAAAGCTAAGGAAGAATACTTTCAGCTTAAAAATGCGGAGGTTGCCGGAATCGGGTGAGTAGTGCCGTCATCGTCATCTGTTCAAACAGAGATTATGAGATGGAAGTGGGTTAATAGATTGAAGGAACTTCTATGCCATCATCTGTTCAAAATTCATGTCCAGAGTCCAGAGGAAACGCGTACCAGAATTTTCAATGCATTTCGTGAAGATGGAACTGGGTTATGCCAATTTCAGCTAGAGATTGGCGATAGAAAAAACAAAACGCGTGTACCCACAATATAGTTTCCGTCGATGTTCTCTCGCTAAATGCGTACCGGCTGGCGCAATTTTTTATCCGTCGTTGAACCCTAGCTAAGGCCCTTCATTTTTCGACTGATTAGCGAGGGATAGTGGTGCATCGATAAATACTTGCGAGATCCATAGCTGATCCCTTGGTAAAGCCTCACTAATATTCCACATGTTAAATAAATAAAATAACTATCAAAAACATATCAAAAACATGGTAGATCCGTCGTAATTCCCTAACTATAAGTCTAAATTTTGCTAGAGAACAAATCCGTAGCAAAATCCATAGCTGAAACTCAAGTTTCTAGTAGTGCCAACTCTCTCAACCATCACTAGTGAACACAATTGCAACAATACAAATAGGGAAAAGAAGATGGTACCTTTAAGATTCCAATCAGGGGGATTTTTAAAGTTTTCAACAGCTAGATCAGGATGACAATTGTGATGATTTTGTATTATGACGATCTTTTTAGAGGTTTTTGAAAACCAAGTGGGTAAATGGAGCGATTTAGATTTAGATGGAGGCAATTGATTTAGAAGAATGGTTTTTAGTAGTGATGATGATTTGGGCTTTTGGGGTTTGGAATTGGGGGATGAACTATCGTCTAGTTGGACCAACATTGAATCAATCCCTCATTAACACACTCGTTAATTTTGTTGTCAAAATATAAGAGAGCACAACAAATGAAGGGTGTTGGGAATGAGGTTCACACCATGGAATCTGGAGAAGAAGGTCTCCTTCAAAGTAAACAATAGATCACCTGCAAAAACGACAACCACTAAGGTTGGTTCTTGAACAGGTGTGGGGTGGAGTATTGGATACCAAGCAAGCACTTCTGAAGATCCATTCTTAACTTCTTCAAGTATCCATATTGTTTCAAGTTGAGGATTTTCGTTTCTATATATTTCATCTAAACTAAATATGTATTACTTCATCTTTCAGACTGAAAATTAAACACATAGGGAAAACAACTAATATATAAAACTTATTTGCATATTTTATCTCTGTTTAAAGTAATTATTTATCTCCTCCAACTCATGTTACTTGTTTATCATGGGAGATGAATAAGAAGGCTGGAATAATGCGGCCTGTTTCAGGTCAATGAAGATCTAGAAGAAGGTACGAGGTCTAACATCATCATGCATTTGATGGAGCTCTTGATAGGAGCAGAATTAGATTTATTAATTGCAGGTAACCTTATACTCTTTTACATGACAGCATGGGTGAATTGGTCACAATCCCAGAAAAACCTAGGAAAAAGAGTCTTCAACTTTGAAAATTAATCAAGAAAAAGACATGATCGCATTATCGTAATCTTTTCTGTATAATCATCGATATTATTCATTAACATAAATTACCTCCTATGTTGACTTTAATTAAGCGCTTAGTTGTTCATTGCTTAGTTAATTCACACTCTATCTTCACGAACCTATGAATCTTTATATAAAATTAAGGCATTAGGTGAAACTTGTAGATCAAGGTTTGTAGGGATATACATTGGCATCCATATTACTCCGTATATAATAAGCATCCTTCATCGTATCTATTAAAACACATTCAGGTGCCATTGACACATAGACTCTGTGTTAAGTTTTTTGCTTAACCATGGCTACCTCTTTCTTTAGTTCATCATCTCCAGGACTTCAATTAGTTTCTTATCTGTTTTTCTTATTTTTGTTACCTTTATCTGAATCAGTATATTTCGAGATCAATCGTTTTGATATTGATGCAACAAATATACTCTATTCAGGCGACGCCATGCATTCTGTTGGAACCATAGAGTTTAACAAAGTCAACTACTTAACTCGTTTGGGTCAAGCCAACCGTTTTGATACGGAGATACATGCTAATTTGGTGAAACACATTTAGGGGCTGTTTGATTTCTGTCTGACACGGTCCACTACAAGAAATATACCCTTTAGCGGCGACACTATTAGCGGCGACTATTGGCTTTACCGGCGACTTTAGCTAAAGTCGCCGGTAAAGCCAATAGTCGCCGCTAATAGTGTCGCCGCTAAAGGGTTGACACCCGAATCCGCACTTTCCCCCTACATTGCATCTCAACCGTTCGATGCGATATCCAATCCAACGGGTGGGGTGCCTTATCCGGTCTAACCTAATACCGGCGACACGCATGTCGCCGCTAAAACTCTAAAAAAGTCGCCGCTAATTGTCTGCTAAAAATGACGCGGTACCCTTCCCTCCAGTTTGTCGCCGCTATTAATAATAGTCGCCGGTATTGATCCTCGCGTCGCCGCTATTGATTGACCCAGCTAAAAAAAAAAAACGCACGCAGATTACAGTCCTTCTTCATTTCCCTTTCTGTTTGCTTCGAGTTCCTTCACCATTTTTCCGATTTCTTCTTCAATCAGCTTCTTTCAAGCAAATTTCTTCCCTCATTGTTCCAAGCAAGTGTCCCTAGGTGTGGTTAAAGCTTTGGGATCAATTTCTACCTCCATTTCTTGAAAAAGGTAAGTTTTATTTTGATGATTTCATTTTTGTGTTGTATGAATGATAATAAATTGCTCATGTTCTCTATTTGGTGGTGTTGTTTTGGGTTAGAAGCATTGTTCCAAGCAAGTGGTTAAAGCTTTGGGATCAATTTCATTTGTTGAAGAAAGGTATGTTTTTTTTATGATTTCTTTTTTATTTTGTATGAATTTTGATTTGTAGCTTTATGTAGTGATTGAATGATAATAAATTGTTCAAATGTTTGTTTTTGGTGGTATTGTTTTGGATTAGAAGCAAGTTATTCAATTTTTTGTTTGTGGTTATTTAATTGCAATTAGTTGTATAGCTTCAAGTTGTATTTATATGTGAAATTATGTGATAATTGTCATATGTGAAAATTGGATTGTATATTTTGTATTTGTTTGAATATATGTGAATTTGGTATATATATTCCAATGTATGTGTGTTTGATGTATATGTGGTATATTAGTAGAAGTTATATGTATTTGTTATAAGTAGAATGTTATTGTGTGTATGTGAATGTATGTATGTTTGTTGTAAATGTGATATATGATTGTGAAACTTTTGTATTTGGTATAAATAGGATGTTATTATGTATATATGTGAAATTATGTGTATTTGGTTTAAATAGGATGTTATTTTGTGTGTATTTGTATTTGATGTATATGTGGTATATGTATGTAAAAGTATGTGAATTTCACCTTCTTATGTATTATGTAAAACTATGTGGTTTTGGTATAAGTAGGATGCTATAATTGAAATAAAAAAAAAATACATTATTTTTATAAATTGTAAAAAAAAAACACAAAAAAAAACTATAAAATTGTTTAAAAACTTATATACAAAAACTAGAAAGCTTCTAGTTTTTACCCAAGCTAACTCCAAATTAATTAACCAATAAGTTATATAGTTAACTTATAATTGGAAAAAAAACACAAAAATAATTATAAAATTCTTTAAAAACTTATATATATTTTAATCTCGACGGTAAAAAAAACAACACAACAACATAATACGTATGTAAAAGTATGTCGTTTTCTTATAAGTAGGATGCTATAATTGAAAAAAAAAATACATTATTTTTATAAATTGTAAAAAAAAAACACAAAAAAAAACTATAAAATTGTTTAAAAACTTATATACAAAAACTAGAAAGCTTCTAGTTTTTACCCAAGCTAACTCCAAATTAATTAACCAATAAGTTATATAGTTAACTTATAATTGGAAAAAAAAAAAAAACACAAAAAAAATTATAAAAATCTTTAAAAACTTATATACATTTTAATTGAAAAAAAAAATACATTATTTTTATAAATTGAAAAAAAACACAAAAAAAATATAAAATTGTTTAAAAACTTAGCTTCTAGTTTTTACCCAAGCTAACTCCAAATTAATTAACCAATAAGTTATATAGTTAACTTATAATTGGAAAAAAAAACACAAAAATCTATATTTTATCAAGTAATTAATCTTATCTCTAACTTTCATTCTTAATTTTATATTTTATCTTTTTAAAATCTATATCTTTTGGTCATCAACATAGGAAATTCAAATCTGAGCATCCCCAAAGTGATGAAAAGAGAGAATTTCGTAATTGGTTTCGTGAAAAGGTAATATAAATTAATAAACAAATTTTTTTCATTGATCTAACGAATACATAATACATATTAATTTATAATTGTTAGGTTCATCAAATGAAAATAGAAAAATCTCCAGAATTCCACGAAGAGTTGTCGGTTCTTGCAATGGGCCCGCAAATGAATGCCTATTCTTACACCGCATGCATAGTCAATGGTGTTAGGTTTATGGTACTTAGTCGTGACACACAACGTACAACACAAAACTCTGGGGTTTTAGCGGTGGGTGAGAAAGGCGAGAAGTATTATGGTCAGTTAGAAGAGATTATAGAGTTGAGGTATACACATGATTATTCAACTGTAGTATTTCGTTGCAAGTGGTTTGATACTCGAATAGGAGTTATTTCTAGTGATAGTTTCACCAGTATCGACACACGACGCGAAGCATACAAAGATGATCAACTCATATATGCGTCACAAGCCAAACAAGTGTTCTACATCAGAGAGCCAAACAATAACCATCGGTGTGTTGTCGAGCATGTTAATCATCGAAGTATTTGGGATCTACCATCGAACGATGACCTTGTTCAAAATGTTGACAATGTCTCACACGAAAATGTAGACGATGTCGATGTACTTCAAAATATCTCTTCATCCGATGCTCCACTTTTTATCGATTTCAGCATGTACTTTCAAAACATTCCTAGAGTCATTGTTGATGTAGAAAGTGCATCTGAAGTTCCTCCGCCAACTGGTAGAGTCAATGATGTTTCTGATTGCGATACTGATTACGATGACACCGATTCTGACTATGATACCGAAGAAGACACTGAAGGATATGAGAAAGATTCTGATTAGAATAGTTCTTATGTAATATGTATTTGTAATATGTGTTTATAATATGAACTGTATTTGGATTTCTAGTTTAAATGGAAATGTTTATTCCTATCTAAATGTTTATTCCTATGTAATGTGTATCTATAATAAAAATTGTATTTGTATATCTTATAATTTTTCAGGAAATGATGAGAGTGTGGCTGTTGTTTATGTTTACCATGGCTGCTGTCATGGGTCGTGGACATGGGGGAGACGGAGCTGAGGACCCACCTTTCCCAGGTGGTAGAGGTCCTGGCCAGCACGAGCAGGACGGTAAGTCTTATAATGAATTTTTATTTACTATTTTTGTTCAATTATCATAAATTAAATGTCGTTTCTAATAATTTTTAATTACATTTGTAGTTGAGGGACGTGCCCGAAGGAAAGCTCGAGGAAAAGCAAAAAATATAAAGCTTGAAAAAGCAATCTTGCAGAACCAGGGGAAACCAATAGCCATGCAATTTGATAGAGATATCACATTTAATCCCGTAGGAGAGGCGGGAGACATGTTTTCCCGAGAAGTTGGGAAAACAATGTGGCAGATGGTCCCTTTCGACAAATGGAGTTGGAAAAGAGTTTCCCCTGAAATAAAGGAAATTGTATTACAACATTTAGTGGTAATTATTTATTTAAATATATTTTATAGGTTTAACTATAATTGTTTCTTACTTGGTTAACTTTTTTTTTTAATTGTAGACAAAGTTTGATCTCAATCAAATGTACCAGGATGCACAAGCTACTTTATTGACAGAGAGTTTTCAAGCAGCCTTGTTAAGAGGTTTTCGAGAGCGTAAAGCCGACGCAAAAGAATATTTCAACATGGTCGGAGGGTATGAAGATATCCCGAGAGCATTGGCAAATCCTCCGGATGGTATGCTTGTTGATAACTGGGAGAAGACAGTTGAGTATTTTCAAACTGACGAACACAAAATTGCTTCAGAAAGGAACAAAAAAATCCGTGAAAAGCAAACAATTGTGAATCGTGGGGGTTCGAGCTCGTATAGCAGTACTTGCTATAAGAAGGTACCGTACGATACATGTAATTATTTATTTAAAATATAATCTAATTTTTAAACTTAAACAGAACCTTAAGAGAGTGGAAACATTTCGCAAAGCTCACACCGATAAGAATGGTGTATTTGTTACTGCTGAATCGGAACAACAATATGTAAGTATTTAATTATAATTTTATCATATATTTAAATGTTTATTTATACTTAATTGTTACTCACTTTTGGGAGTTACAGAATCGGTTAGTTGAAGAGCTGCTAGAACAAACTCAAGGTGAAAGTGAGTTTACGCCAACTCAAGAAAGAGCTACGTTCGAGAAAGTATTAGGAGAGCGACGTGGCCACATTAGAGGCATTGGCCGCAAACCTTCTGGTCTCCCGACGATTCCACAGCCTTCGCAACCATCACAACCACCATCACAGGTAAAATAGCAATCTACTTTAGCATCGTAAAATGCATGTTGATTTGGTAGTTTTGGTTTTGTGGTGGTTATTTGCTAAAAAGTTTGGTAATTTAGTTTTTGTCCCAAGTGCAAAATATAGCAATGTACTTTGGTTTTCTATCTTACTTTAAAAATAACAATGTATTTTGATAGTTTATGTTATTAATTATGTAGTTGGAAAATATAGCAATGTACTTTGTTTATGTTTGACGATCTAACTTATAATTTTATATATATTGTTATTAATTATGTAGTTGGAAAATCTTCGTGCAATGCTCGCCGACCCGGCATGTAGGGATGAGCTTTATTCGTTTTTTCAATCCCAAAACAATCAAGGAAACGATGGGAACAACGATGAGGGTATGTAAAGAATGGGTTTTATTTGCATATGTTGTCTCGTTTTGCTACTTAGTAGAATGTAAAAATTTTGTTGTTTTGCTACTCGGATAGTATGACTTTTGATATTTAATTGTATATTGGATGTTTGTTTGTAATAGGATGTTTGTTTGACACTATTATGTTTGATATTTAATAGGATGTTTGTTTTGTAATTAGCGTCGACACTATTGGTTTTGATATTTAATCGAATATTGTTATTACCGGCGATACTTTTACCTGCGATATTATCACCGGCAACACTTTTACCTGCGATATTATCACCGGCAACGAAAATCGTTATTTAAAAAAAAAATTGAAAAACAAATTACCGGCGACACTTTTACCGACGACAGTTATCATTACCGGCGACACTTTTGCCGGCGACACTATTAGCGGCGACATAGTTCATTACCGGCGACAACATTATTAGCGGCGACAATTGTCAGTAGCGGCGACATAGTAATAGCGGCGACTATTATCTTTAGCGGCGACAAATTGATCAATAGCGACGAGTCAGTACCGGCGACTCATTACCGGCGATGCGTCGCCGCTATTATCATTACCGGCGACATTTGGGACTTTTACCGGCGACTTTTGTCGCCGGTAATGGCCTTTTTCCTTGTGGTGGTCCGGTCAGACATTTTAACTGACCCGATCCAGTCGGTGTGTTTGATACATGCTCTCCATCTCCTTACTCGGTCCACAGTTAGTCCATAGGGCTCTTACTCGGTCCGCTGAAAAAAAGAGGCTGACTGAAAAATTGATGTCTTTTGCCCTTGCCCTGGATGCAACTCTCCATCTCCTTTAATCGATCCAAGCAACGTTTCCTTCCTTCAACCACCAGTCTTCTCCCAACTTGATCTTCTCCTACTCCTTGAACGGACATCACTCATCCTCTCTCTCGCTTCTATCTATCATCTTCAGCCTTGTTGGAAACTTCCTTCGCCGCCGTCCTCTTCAGAAGTTAACTCATTCAGAATTTCTAACCCAGTCAGTTTCTAACACGGTGAGCTCTAACTCAGTCAACAAGTATCAAACGACCCCTTACAAAACTCAACTAAGTATTGTCGACGTGGATTCGGAATGATAATTTCTTTTATTATATTATTATGTAATTTAATTTTTAGTTAGGATTAATAAAAAAACTTAATTTTTATTAATCTTGTGTTTATTAATTTTATTTTTAATATGTAAGTTAATCGTACATTTATTTTAAATTAATCTTGTATTTAGTTTCATTTTAAAAAAATTAATAAATAAGTGAGATGTGGTAATTTCCTAGATAAAAGGGAGGTGAAGAGATGAATATGGGGAGTGACATGAGATGAAGAACTTAGGTGAAAGAAGACCAAAAGTGAGATTGTGAGAGGTGTGATGAGCACCTCATAGGCTTAGTAAAATGGAAATATTAATATTTTATAATATATATATATATATATATATATATATATATATATATATATATATATATATATATATATATATATATATATATATTAATGTGTTCTTCGACATGACTGGCAACTAAGCACGTTTTGTGATTTATCACATCATTTATTTTAGTGTGTCAAACATGAGATTGTTTTTGTTTTGTCAAAATGTTACGTTTGGAACATTAATTACTACTCATTCTGGGTGAGGCATTGAATTTTCTACCTAGTGGACCCGGCCCTGCCTTGATGCATTTCATCCTAATATATATATTGCTTGTCAAAGTTGTCTTCATGAACTCTTCCGATGTATTTGCTGATGATTCGGTAGGATTACATGATAACCAGCATAATTTGTTACAGTTCAGCTAGATTATATTGTTTAAAAATCATCGATCTTTATTTCTATTAGTCCACCGCATGGCTTTTGACAATTTAAAAAACTCACTATGACATATTTATATATCTTTATTCGTAGGACCCATAAAAGGAAAATATGCAAAGCAAGCGTAATACTCCGGCTGTCTTTGGTTAAAAAATTTCATGTAATCATGTTGGTTAGCTTCAGATATAGATCTTATAAAATCAGAATTTAAATTCCAAAATTACGTCTTAACAATTAACATATGCTAATTTCATGTTGAGACTTTCCGACGCAGATCTGCATAATCATGGCTTCCTTTTGCTCATGTGGAACGATGTATGCTGATATTACATCTTGTATCTATTTTCTTATCTTGATTTTCCCCATATCTAACTCGGTTTATTTCCAAGTAGCTCGTTTTGATTCCGATGCAAAACAAGTGGTCTATATAGGCGATGCAGTGCCTTCTTTTGGAGCTGTGGAATTCAACAGTGTCGTCTACTGTTGTCGTGTTGGCCAAGTCCTTTATAAACAGAGAGTTCCCTTATGGGATTCAAATTCAGGAAAGCTTTCAGATTTTGTTACTCATTTCTCTTTTGTAATCGACACCCAAAAGTTTGTCCCCTATGGCCATGGCCTTGCTTTCTTTCTTGCTCCAGTCGGTTTCACAACTCCTCTTAACTCAGCTGCTGGTTTTCTAGGCCTCTTTAACTCAACAACTAGCGACAATCCATCTCAAGGCCCAGTTGTTTCTGTAGAGTTTGACTCCTACTCCAACCAGGACTGGGATCCTCCTATGGAACACGTAGGAATCAACAGGAATTCACTTTCTTCGGTTGCATACGCTCCTTGGAATGCTAGTTTGCACAATAAAGCTACTGCGAATGCTTGGGTTTCTTATAATTCCACTACTAAGAATCTAAGTGTGTTTTGGACCTATGAAAGGAACCCCAGTTTTCAAGGGAACTCAAATCTTTCTTATCAAATTGATCTCAAAGAGGTTCTTCCTTCATGGGTCACTATCGGCATCACAGCTTCCACTGGTCAGTATATGGAGAGACATACCCTTCAGTACTGGGAGTTCAACTCAAGCTTGGATATAAAAGATGACAATAAAACGACATCACAAAAGGTGAAGCTGGGTGTCGGGTTAGCAGTGCCATTAGGTGTTCTACTAGCAGGAGGCATAATAGCATATAGTATTATCTATTTGAGGAATCACATGAGTCCTTCAGATGAAACATTAGAGACAATCAACTTGTCTTCAATCAATGATGATCTTGAAAGAGGAGCAGGGCCCAAAAGATTTTCTTACAGAGATCTTGCTTTGGCTACTAATAACTTCGCTGATGATCTCAAGTTGGGTGAAGGAGGATTTGGTTGTGTTTACAGGGGATACCTCAGCCGTGAAAGAAAAGTAGTTGCAGTTAAAAAGATTTCAAGTGGATCTAAACAGGGAAAGAAGGAATATATAACAGAAGTGAAGGTCATAAGCAGTCTAAGGCATAGAAACTTGGTGCAACTCATATGTTGGTGCCATGATGATAATCAGTTTCTACTAGTTTATGAGTTTATGCCAAATGGTAGTCTTGACACTCATCTTTTTGGGAAAATGGATCCCCTTTCTTGGAGTGTGAGGTACAAGATATCATTAGGTTTGGCTTCTGCCTTGTTTTATCTTCATGAGGAATGGGAACAATTAATGCGTGATACATCGTGATATCAAATCAAGCAATGTGATGCTAGATTCGGGATTTAATGTGAAGCTTGGAGATTTCGGGTTAGCACGACTTATGGACCATGAGTTAGGTCCACAGACAACTGGTAATTTAGCAGGAACTTTAGGATACATGGCGCCTGAGTATGTAAGAACCGGTAAAGCTAGCAAGGAATCGGATGTTTATAGTTTTGGGGTGGTTGCAATGGAAATCTGTTGTGGAAGGAAAGCTAGGGATTGTATTGATGGGGATTCTGAAATGGGATTGGTGGATTGGGTTTGGTGTTTGCATGGAAAAGGGGAGATTCTTTCGGGAGTTGATGAGAGGTTGAATGGAGATTTTGATGAAGAACAAGGTAAGTGCTTGATGATGGTTGGATTATGGTGTGTGCTCCCTGATCGAAGTCTGAGGCCATCTATAAGACAAGCGATTCAAGTTCTTAACTTTGAGGCTCCTATTCCCAATATTTCAGTGAATATGCGTGGTTCTTGGATACCATGCATCAGCTACTCCTACAAGCACTTCTGGAGATCCATTCTTAACTTCTTCAAGTATCAATATAGGTCGTTAAACTACATGCTGTTTCAAGTTGAGGATTTTTGTTTCTATATATTTCCTTTAAATAAGTACATATTACTTCTTCTTTTAGATAAGATTCTTTCAGACTGAAAATCAGACACATAGGGAAAAGACTAATATATAAAACTTATTTGTGTATTCCATCTCTGTATAAACTAATTTAATTGTTGTTTTATTATGGGAGATGAATAAGAAGGCTGGAATAATGCCGCGTGTTTCAGGTCAATGAAGATCTAGAAGGTACGATATCTATCATCATCATCAACATGCATTTGATAGAGCTCTTGATAGGAGTGGAATTACATTTATTAATTGCCGACAAACTTATATTCTTCCACGTGACAACATGGTTGAATTGGTTACGATTGGTCACAATCCCAGAAACACCAAGGAAAAACAATCTTTAACTTTGAAATTTTACAAGATAGAGACACGTAGGCATTATAATTTTTTTTTTTTTGCATTATCATGCAGTTTATTCGTGTTAAAATGTTGCTTTCAATTGCAAGAAATAGAAATACGCATCTCTTTCCAAAAAAAAAAATAGAAATACGCATTCAATTTTTTTTTTTTTTTTTTTTTTGTTAAATTGAGTAGCATCTCTTTGTATTCTATTAAAACTTGTGAATCAATAGACACACACAAACCAAACGTATATTTCTATTTTTCTGGATTGTACTTTGAAAGTATAATATTATAATTAGGCATACCATAAAGACAACCACCTAGTTTTAGCACTGTACTTACAAAGTACAATTCTCTAATCGTCCATGAAAGTAAGTTTTGAATTACCATTAATGAATCTAACTGAAATTTCGTATTTTATAATTGGAAAATCATATCATTTTTGGTAATTTGACATGTTGAGGGAATGTCGGTGTAAACCAGTGTCGAAGACGATGAAGGTGAATAATTATAGGAGGATGTGAATGATGGTAGAGGCAATGCAGATTCCAGATTAGTTGGAGCCTACTGAAACAAACCATACATATATGTCATGGTATAACACTGTAGCTTAAGAATTTATTCTATAATTGAAAAAAATATGTCATTAGCTTTTAAAATCAAAACAATGTGCATGTTATTCTATTAATATTAAATTGTTATATCATTAGTCTTCTTTTACCATAAAATCATAAACAATTGTAAGTTTTACATGTTTTGTATCAACATCAACTATTATGATATTGTTTATTTTAAGTTTTGAAGTTCACCTAAAACATAAGTATGGAACTCCAAATTTTCACCAAAATTATCGTAAGGCTCTTGAAGTTTCTAAACAAAAATTTACATGTGAAAATTCACAAATGAAAACCCGAAATTAAGGTTTGTGCTTTGGGCCACCATGTGATGCGTTGCTTGAGCTACGCAGGGCGTAGTTCATTAAAGCCTCTGAATCCAATATTCCTCTTACGCGATACGTAGGATGCTACCTTACGCCATGTGTAATGGCCAAAACCCCACTAATTACATTTTGTTTAAGAAAAGGAGTTTATCTGAAGGACCGGATGTTACAAATGTTTATTCTGGTTAGCTAGATTCTATTGAAATCTTTAACGTTTGTTTCTTGTTAAATAGTTTTTTTAATCTCAACAAATTGACATTGAAAAAATGGAGATAATTAAGAAAGAAAGAAAGAATCAAGGTTGTGTTGGCTTTTTCCAGTCTTGAAAATAGAGAACTAAGAAACCAAATAAACGAAACTGCTCTTCTTACCCCTTCTCCACATTCATAACCTTTTGACAAGGCGTGTGTTGTTTGTGTTTGTACAATCTGTCCCTTCTTTTCAGTTTAAGATTTGGCGGCGAACCAAAAAGAAAAGTTTTACAAGTCTTCTCACCTTCTCTCATTTTATCTCTTTTGAATCTGTTTTCCCTGATCCTGATTGTATCAGGGTAAAGATGATGATGGTAAGAAAAACAGTGGTGTTGTGATGAAAATCACAATTAAAAGTTTTTGGGCTACGAAAATATACTAAAGTCCTAATTTTTTCAACAATTTGACAAGAAAGTCTAAAACTTCATTTTTTTAGAGTAAAGTCCTAATTCACGATTTGACCAAAAAGTCCTAAATTTTTTTTTTTTTTTTTTTACAGTAAAGTCATAGTTACTGGCTAACCGGAAAAAAGGATAAATGTGTTAAAAATTGTTGGTAGTTAGGGCTTTACTATAAAAAAAAAATAAAGTTTAAGACTTCTTTGTCAAATCGATGAAAATGTTAAGACTTTGGTGTGTGTGTGTGTGTGTGTATATATATATATCATTTTCCTAAACTGTGATTAGATTACTCAGTTTCCCGTTATTATTATCTAAATTATTTTAATCAGTCACAACAACCGGTTGTTTCTTCCTTTCATCGACAAGTGAACTCTCGTTTCCCCCAACTCACTCCCACTGTCGTCGGCGTGCCAGATTCCTTCCGCACCTTCAATGAAAGTATCTATGCACTCACTTGACAAAACCTAGTATCATTACCACTAGGGTTTAGTCTAATATTTACCGAGACTAATTAATAGTCTAGCTATTATTACTATTATATAAGCGTTAAGTAACACTCTTATATAACTCATAATATTAGCCCAAATAATTATTTTAAGGTCCTAATAACGTTACTATAATTAAATAAAAACTATATTAAAAATAGTGTAGGCGTAGCTCACTTACAGCGGGTTTTCTCGAAAACTGGGCTTCGCTTGGAGCAGCGTTTTCGAACCGAAAGACCCCTTTTTCTCGAGACTCCGGGAGCCTCGGGGCTTCCTTCAGGTGCTATGGGAGTTCCCTAGGGTTTAGGGGGCTTCTAGGGCTAGAGAGAGAACTTAGAGAGAGAAAGAGAAGGTTGAAATGGTGTGGAAATGAAGGCTGCATCGGCCTCCTTTTATAGACGAGAGGCCTCAAAGTACGCTGGGCGTACTTCGGACCTACGTTGGGCGTAAGGGCTCAGCCGTACACACGTGTCGTGAAGCTGCTAAGGTGGCGTGGCTACTTTCGGAACCGCACAAGGGTTGGAACACTAGGCGTAACTCCTTCCGAAGCGGGGTGTACTTCGCATGGCAAGGCTTCCTTCGGACTACGCGGGGTGTTCTCGGATTACGTTGGGCGTAGTCCTTGCACCAGCTGTCACCATCCAAAGCGAGGCGTGGGCAACAAGGAACGACTGAGATTTGGCCACGTCATCGAGTTCACATCAGGCTTCGTAAATTCATACTCCGATTTCAAAAATTTGTATCTTTCGCATACGAGCTCTGTTTTCAATGTTCTTTATATCCACGTGTAGGCGGGAATATAGTCTACAACTTTCGTTTAGACTTCGTTGGCTAATTTTGGCTTTATTTTAAAAGTTATATTTTTAACAGGTCGGGACAGGATTGGTCCGTTGAAAATTCATAACTTCTTCATCCGACATCCGTTTTCGTCTGTCTTTTTATCATCACGCTAATATTAACGAGATCTTCGATTCTCGTTTAGGTTGTGTCGGCTAAAAACCGCTCGATCTATTATTCGAACTTCGGGTTGTACACTGCTAAGCCGAAACTTCGAAAAATCATAACTTCCTCATACGAAGTCAGATTTGGGCGTTCTTTTTATGCACGCTCTCGGTTTAACGTATTCTACGACTTTCGTTTATATTGCTAAGGCTAAAAGTCACTCTTTCGTAAATTCACTATTTACGCTTCCCGGTGTCGTGCCAGTTTTACCGTAAAACTTCGACGAGCCATAATTTCTTCGTTATAACTCGGATTTCGGCGTTCTTTATATGTGCAGAACCCTTGTAACATATACTACCACTTGGTTAAGATTATTCCTTCTAAATAATCTTCCATCAAAAACTAATTTTTGATGCTCATTGTCTCTAAATTGACTAGTCCGGATCTACGGGCGTTACAACTACGGATCCTATACTTTTAGTAGTACGGGCTCATACTACCTTCCACATCTATCCGTACTTTCCTCGAGAACTGTCTTGACTCCACCAAATCCCCTACTACTGCTTCACGCGCTACTCTCATCATAGGCTTGCCCTAGGGTAATCACCATCCCACTCTCTGCCATCAGCTGCATAAGAAGTCCCTGCTATCGTCCCCTAACTAGCTCGCGAATACTATTACATGTCACTAAGACTAGATAATTCTTCGAATTAGAGATCCTACCCTATAAAGGTTGGACTCAAACAAGAGTTGCGCAATAGGGCTAAACCTAACATTCTAAAATTATTTAGTCCTTGCAATATGTAACTTAGCATATTCGTTTACTATCTAGTAAAGGATAGCTAAAACTCCTAAAACCACAAAGCAAGCAACATTCGAGCATTGGGTACACATAATCAAACATATACTACTTTGGCTATCATACTGATTGATTTGTACTAGCATGCAGTTCATAAAGCTGATACACATATAACAGGCACATAAGGCACCCTTCCTAGATCCTTAGTCCTAATCTAGCATGTTTTTCTCATAAAGCTGAAAAACATATCATAAAATAAACTTGTATGGGTAATTTGGGAGTACTTACTTGAATTTGGCTGATTGCATGCACCACACCCTTTTTCTCTTTTCAAAATTCCTTTCTATTTTCAAAATCCTTTTTGTAAAAATGATTTTCTTTTGAAAATTTTAGACCACTTCCTTAGTTTGATTCCAGACACATCTAAAAGTGTGTCTGAATCCCTCAAACTAAGGCTCTGATACCAACTTGAAACATCCCCAAAAACTCGGTGAAAAATTTTCGTTTTGAAAATTATTATAAAACCATAAATCATCCATCATAAAGAAAACCATACATCGTGTATCTTAAAACATCGTATCAAATACTGTGACAAAACATATGATAAAATATCAGAGTCTCAAAACAATCCCAGGCTGAATGTTGTGGTGTGTAACATGTGATCAACCCTAACCATTCCCCTTGCTACCGGAAGTACCTGAAACCAAAACTGAAACTGTAAGCATGAAGCTTAGTAAGTCTCCCCAGACTACCACATACCATACAAATATCATACAACTAGGAGATATGGGCCCCGCCCACTCTCATGGAGATTTGGGCCCTGCCCACACTCCGTTGTCTAGGAGATTCGGGCCCCCGCCCACACTCTCATTAGTCTTCTTTTACCATAAAATCATGAACAATTGTAATTTTTACATGTTTTGTATCAACATCAGCTATTATGATATTGTTTATTTTAAGTTTTGAAGTTCACCTAAACATAAGTACGCAACTCCAAATTTTCACCAAAATTATCGTAAGGCTCTTGAAGTTTCTAAACAAAAATTTACATGTGAGAATTCACAAATAAAAACCCCGAAATTTGGGTTTGTGCTTTGGGCCACTATGCGATGCGTAGCTTGAGCTACACAAGGCGTAGTTTATTAAAGCCCCCGAAACCAATGTTCCTCCTACGCGATACATACGATGCTACATTACGCCCTGTTTAATGGCCAAAACCCCACTAATTACATTTTGTTTAAGAAAAGAAGTTTACGTGAAGGACCGGATGTTACAAATGTTTATTCTGGTAAACTAGATCCTATTGAAATCTTTAATGTTTGTTTCTTGTTAAATAGTTTTTTAATCTCAACAAACTAACATTGAAAAAAAAAATGGAGATAATTAAGAAAGAAAGAAAGAACCAGAGTTGTGTTGGCTTTTTGTAGTCCTAAAAATGGCTAACTAAGAAACCGGAAAAAATGAAACTGCCTTTCTTACCCCTTCTCCCCATCCACACCCTTTTGACAAGGCGTGTGTTGTTTGTGTTCGTACAATTTGTCTCATCTTTTCAGTTCAAGATTTTGCAGCGAACCAAGAAGAAAGTTTTACAAGTATTCTTACCCTCTCTCGTTCTCTCTCTTTTGAATCTGTTTCCCCTGATCGTGATTGTATCAGGGTAAATATGATGATAGTAAGAAAAACAGTGGTGTTGCGACGAAAATCACAATTAAAAGTTTTTGGGCTACGAAAATACACTAAAGTCCTAATATTTTCAACGATTTGACAAGAAAGTCTAAAATTTTATTTTTTTGACAGTAAAATCCTAATTCACGATTTGACAAGAAAGCCTTACACTTTATTTTTATTTTTTTAAAATAAAGTTCTAGTTACCAGCTAACATGGAAAAAGGGATAAACGTGTTAAAAACTGCTGGTAGTCAGGGCTTTACTAAAATAAAATATTAAAAAAAAAAAAAAAAAAAAAAAGAGGACTTTTTTGTTATGAAAATATTAAGACTAGTATATATATCTCATTTTCCTAAACTAAAATATCATTAGATTACTCAGTTTTCCGTTATTATTATCCAAATTAAATTTAATCAGTGAAAGCCTCACAGGAATCGGTTGTTTCTTCCTTTCATCGACGAGTGAACTCTCGTATCCCCCAACTCGCTCCCACTGCCGTCGGCGTGCCAGACTCCTTCCGCACCTCCGATGAAAGAGAACAAAAGCAAACGACGTTGCAACCATCATTTCTGTCTCCTCTATTTCTCATTCCCACTGGTTTCGCAGGAATCAATCGATCCCACAAATGGATTGGGGGCTTTCAGGGGGATTTTATCATCCTTCCCCCACTGACCTCGTTGGAAGAAATGAAAGTCAGAGATGATTTCCTCTCCCCCACTGATTAGCTGCCTCTCTTTTCTTCCCCAAATTTTCTTTTTCTCTTTATCTTTTTCGAAACTGGTATAATAGATGGATTTGGGGGGGTTGGAGGTTGAAGCTGGTGGATTTGTCTTTCAATTCTCTTTTTTTCGAATCGGATTTAGGTTTTTTATTTGTATATGTATGCTATTAACCATTTTATGTTGTTCATACTTCTTTGAGTTTGATTTACGATTTGCAAAAATCAATAAGCAGACTAACAAAACCATTGACGCTCTTGCCGCCTCCGAATCCATAAATTGTCTGTCTTCAACCCAACAATCGATGTTCTTGAAGATGTCTGTGATTTAGTGCTTTTAGGCCTTTTTGCGATTTGTCTTTCTCACTTGTAGATGTGATTCTCTGTTGAGTGACATATTAAAAAGAAGGTAACAGCAATTTACTTTCATTTATCCATGTTTAATTAATTAATGGAAAAAATAGAAAACAGAAACAATGTAAATATAATTCGAAGTAAAATGTTATTAATTGAGAAAAAAATTTAAAAAGAAGGTAATAGCAGTGTACTTTCATGTCTTCGAATGTCTTAGTATTCTACTTCCAGTTTTATAGCAGTGTTATCCAAAAAACAATTTTCATTGATATAAATGGATAGACTTTTTGAAGGATATTCCATCTATTTTCAAAAATGACCATTCTGCCCCTACAGGAATAAAGTATATTACATAAATGGTGGCTGCATATAAAATTGCAGGAAAATGGTCCCAAGTTATACAATTTTTTCAAAGTATAATCGTTTAATAGGAAAAACTTATATTTAGGTTTAATTAATTGACGAAAAAAATATAGAAAACAGAATCAATGTAAAATGTGATTGAAAGTAAAAAGTTATTAATGGAGAATAAATTAAAAGGGAAATAATAGTAATGTAGTTTCTGTATTCGGTTGTTTTAGTAGTCTACTTCAATTTATTTACCTTAAAGCTGTGAAGGCGAGAGTGATACAAACACAAAGGTGGTCCTGAGTTGTTGATCCATTTGCTAAATTTAAGAAAAAGTTTTGAAATGTTATTGATATAATCATATGGGATTAAAAAAACACCGGAAATGCAACCCTGAGGCTTATGTCAATTTTGAATGTGCAGGGAAATTAAGCATAATGCATGTTAACCTGGTATGCAAGAAAGAAATTAATTCCAATTGGAAGAAGAGATGTATGACAGTTTTGAAGGAGATGCATCATATGCTAACTTGGTATATAAGAAAAGAAAAGAATGTTGTTATTAAACAGCATCTTAAAAAGACTACTTGGAAGCAAAAAGCAATTTAATTAAAAGAAGTAATTCATTAAGTTGATTCCTCGAGTGATGCATCTGCCACATTTTATTTGAAGTTCAGGGTAACAAATCTTTCAATTGCCATTGATGTTCAGCTCGTATGGATATCACAAAAGAGAGAGAAGATATAGAAGAAATTAATCATTTTAGTCATGAAAACCATCCATTAAATCTTGTCAACTCAGAGACGATTGTAAGTGCAACTTTGGAGAATCGTGGTGGTGGTGGTGTAATAGGTTGCTATGCATGTCAAAAACCTATATCATCAAGTGGCTTCGCATATGCTTGCATGCCATGTCGTCACTTTATGCATAAAGCATGCGCACAGCTTCCGCTCACCATCAATCTGCCTTCCTTATATGAGTACCCTCTAATGCTATTCGATTTCGGGCCTACAAAATTCAAATCTTGGTTTTGTGATGTTTGTTGTAGTCTAAACCAATTTAAGGGGTTTTGTTATAACTTTGGAAAACCTGAGTACAACATTAACTTTAATGCTTGCATCGACTGTTGCGTTGTTGAGATTGCTCGCAAAGCGGAAGCTGATGCTATGAAGAAGAAGACAAGGATGAAGGTCAAACATGAAGGCCATCCACAACACACTTTATCCCTTCAGTTAAGACCTGCTGCATTCAGGTGTGATGCTTGCAAAACTGAGGATAAAGGCTTGTTCTATATTTGTGACAGTTGTGACTTTTGGATCCACAAGACTTGTGCTTCCTTAGCCCCTACCATCCATCTACCTCATCACCCTGATCACCCACTCACTCTGGTTTATTCTCTTCCAGAAAAATTCTATAAATTCTCTTATTATTGTGAATTTTGCAAGATTTACATCCGACGGAATGATTGGTTGTACCATTGTGAAAACTGTAGATATTTTTGCCATATCAAATGCGCCTTAAATGCAGAGCTACCTTCTACTCCAAGGTAAATCTTCTTTAATTTCCTTTTCTATGTTTAAGAAAATTGCTCCTTGAAATTAACTAAGAATTATATGTGGTTTCAGAGATGGTCCAAGTACTTCCATTGCTGATGAAGAGGTAGATAATCTGCTGCAATTTCCCATGTCAAATGCATTTACAGATCCACTGAAACTGCTACATTCTGGAATGATAGCACCAGATGATGACGATGATGCTGATCGAAAAACTATGATTAACCATTGGAGTCATCATCATCCATTAATCCTTCAAGCTAACATGTCTGGTTGTAGTAGTGATCGATTAGAGGTATGTCATGGGTGTGTACGACCCCTCTCCCTTCCCTACTACAGTTGCAAATTAGATGGATGCTCATTCACTCTCCACAAATATTGTGCCGAGTTACGCCTCAAATTAGAACATCAGCTTCATCCGGCTCATTCACTTGAATTAACGTTGCTACAAGGGTCTATCTATGAATGCAATGGTTGTTTTCGCGATGGCAACAATTTTTTATACCAATGTCAAACTTGCAAGTTCTACCTCTGTCTTAGCTGTGCATTTCTACCCAAAAGTATCAAACATAAATCCCACAAGCATCCTCTTATCCAAGTTATTGATCCCGAACCTCTTTGTAAAGCATGCAACAAATGGTCTGATAGTATGAGTTATGATTGTAAGGCTTGTAACTTCATATTAGGAATGGAATGTGCAACGAGGTTACCGAATTCCATTTCTCATAGGTATTGCAAAGGACATAAAATCCCATTGATGTATCCTCCAATCATGGATCATCCCGAAGATTTCTTTTGTGATATATGTGAGAAGGAAATGCACCCCAAGTTCCCCATGTATTATTGTCAAAAATGCAAAAATTCTTTTCACCCTAGGTGCATTAGTCGGGACGATTATTATGAAAACATGGTGTACGAGGGAAACATAAACGTTTCCTATCACAAACATCCATTAACATATGTTCGAAGAAAGAGAACGCCCAAATATGTGTGTTCTGATTGTAATTGTGATATTAATGGCCGTTTGGTTCTTGAATGTCAGGCAAAAGTTTGTAATTTCAATATATGTTATGAATGTCATCTTTTTAGTTAATATGTATTGATGCATTGTTAATGATGTAATATGATTTGGAAGTAACTAAGGGGTATGTCATTGTTTCTATAAGTTATTTCTATGTGTTGGCTTTCTTTTTTTGTTATCTTATATTCAAGAGATTCATGCTTAAAGTAAAAATAATAATAATAAAAAATTGTCTTCTTCAAGTATATTTTGTTAATGTCATTTAAAAAAAAAAAAAATCATACTTGAAAAGGATATAAAGCAAATGAATGTTATCACACCTTGCCCTTTTGTGTACTTGTTCCTATTTCACAACTTCATTCTTTACAACTTTTCCCGTGCTCTCTGTCAAAGAATTGCATTCATCAATTCTCAATTCATACGACGACAATTCATTCCTAAATTCTATCCTCTTTCTTGAATTGTTATTATTTATTTCATTTGCTTACTTTATCCACTCGGGTGTTAACATACAAAGAGAATTAAATTTTGAATTCCATGTGTATTGTACAACTTGCATGCATGTACTTTCTATTGAACGTACAACACCTCAAAGCATTAGAAGACCTGGTCCACTTTTAATGATTTTATGTTTTTCTTTATTCTATGTTTAGTTATTTACTTAGTCAAAAACTGTTTAGAAGTTGCTTTCAGTTTCCTAGCTTGTCGATCCACGTTCCTTGTAGTGTCTATAAGGCGTGTGATATTTTCCTTCATGTATTCAAGTCTTCAGAGAATAATACACATCAGTTGTGTGTAACCATAATCTTCCTATGTATTTTGCTCTGCTTAATCTACTATGTGCAAGTGTGTGAGTGTGTCTAACAAGCTCAAGGTTAACACTTTCTTATTATGTTTATCTCCTCAATCCTACCTTAATCTACTTTCTCAAGTGTAATGCACTGCTTTTTTTTTTTTTTTTGGAAAGGGATCTTCCCTAACGAGGGTTTCCGGGCCAGCTTTCGCGCACCGACTAATCCCCCGCTGCAAACATAAAGCTTTGCTTCATGCCCTGGAGTCACTGCAGGCGAACCTCCATGGCCACAAGGGCTGAGTGGTGCCAGGATTTGAACATGGGTCAATAGGTTATCCACCATATCTTCCACATGCCTTACCAAGTCACCACAACCCAAGTGGTTATAATAATCCGAACTCTCTCAACCATCATTAGTGAGCACAAGTGCACCAATAAAAATAGGGATAAGAAGATGGTACATTTAAGATTCCAATCATGGAGATTTTTTGAGTTTTCGACTAGAAGATCAGGATGACAATTGTGATGATTTTGTATTAATATATGATGATTTTTTTAGAGGTTTATGAAAACTAAATGGAGTGATTTAGATGGAGGAAATTGATTTAGAAGAATGGTTCTTGGTAGCGATGATGATTTATCATCTAGTTGGACCAAAATTGAATCAATCCCTGATTCACACACTCATTAATTTTGTTGTCAAAAGATCGGAGAGCATAACAAATAAAGGGTGTGGGGAATGAGGTTCACACCACCAAATCTGGAGAAGGTCTCCTTCAAAGTAAACAATAGATCACCTGCAAAAACGATTGGGTTGGCTCTTGACAGGTGTGGGGTGGGGAGTATTGGATACCAAGCAAGCACTTCTGAAGATCCATTCTTAACTTCTTCAAGTATCCATATATATAGGTCGTTAAACTACATATTGTTTCAAGTTGAGGATTTTTGTTTCTATATATTTCATCTAAATATGTGTATTACTTCATCTTTCAGACTGAAAATTAAACACATAGGGGAAAAATTAATATATAAAACTTATTTGCGTATTTTATCTCAGTTTAAAGTAATGATTTATCTCCTCCAACTCATGTTACTTGTTTATCATGGGAGATGAATAAGAAGGCTGGAATAATGCCGCCTGTTTCAGGTCAATGAAGATCTAGAAGAAGGTACGCGCGAGGTCTAACATCATCATACATATATTTGATGGAGCAGAATTAGATTTATTAATTGCAGGCAACATTATATTCTTTTAACTGACAGCATGGTTGAATTGGTCACAATCCCAGAAAAACCTAGGAAAAAGAGTCTTCAACTTTGAAAATTAATCAAGAAAGAGACATAATCTTTTTCTATAATCAGCGACTTTATTCTTTAACATAAATTATCTCCTATGTTGACTTTAAGCGCTTAGTTGTTCATTGCTTAATTAGTTAATTCCCACTCTATCTTCACGAACCTATGAATATTTATATAAAATCAATAAGGCATTAGGTGAAACTTGTAGATCAAGGTTTGTAGGGATATGCATTGGCATCCATATTAGTATATAATAAGCATCGATCCTTCATCGTATTTATCAAAACATATTCAGGTGCCATTGACACTTGCACTGTGTGTTAAGTTTTTGCTTAACCATGGCTACCTCTTTCTTTAGTTCATCATCTCCAGGATTTCAATTAGTTTCTTATATACTTTTCTTATTCTTATTACCTCTATCTGAATCAGTATATTTCGAGATCAACCGTTTTGATGTTGATGCAACAAATATACTCTATTCAGGGGATGCCATGCCTTCTGTTGGAACCATAGAGTTTAACAAAGTCAACTACTTAACTCGTGTGGGTCAAGCCATATACGCAGATACAATCCCAATATGGGACAAAAAGTCCGGTAAAGTTTCCGATTTCACCACTCACTTCACCTTCATCATCGACACACAATCTCAATCCACCTATGGCCATGGCCTCACTTTCTTTCTAGCCCCAGTTGGCTTCCAAATCCCACCCAACTCAGCTGGTGGCTTTTTAGGTCTATTCAACACAACTTACACAGATTCATCCAGAAACCAAATGATTGTCATCGAGTTTGATTCATTCGTGAATTCAGAATGGGATCCTCCATATGAACATGTGGGTATCAATAAGAACTCGATTTATTCCGCTAATTACACTTCTTGGAATGCTAGTTTACACAGTGGAGACCCTGCGGATGTTTGGGTTTCTTACAATGCTGCCACTCAGATTCTAAACCTGTCATGGAGCTATGGGGCTGGAAATGATTCTACAGAGAATACCAGTCTTTCATATCAAGTTGACCTCCGAGAAGTTCTTCCTGAGTGGGTAACAGTTGGATTTTCGGCTGCCACTGGTGCCAATGTGGAGAGACATATCCTTCAATACTGGGAGTTCAATTCAAGCTTGAATATTGTAAAGAAGAGTAAAGATAGTTCAATGGAAAGAAAACTAGCAGTGGGATTAATAGTCCCTCTTGGTGTTCTAGTTTTAGGAGGCATAGTTGCATTTGGTGTATTTTTTAGGAGAAAAAGAAAACCTAAACAGAAATCATCGGAAACAGTCATCATGACATCGATGAACGAGGATTTGGAAAGAGGAGCAGGACCAAAAAGATTTTCTTATGAGGATCTTGTTTCAGCTACCAACAATTTCTCCGGTGACCGGAAGTTAGGTGAGGGAGGATTCGGGTGTGTCTACAAGGGCTACTTAGCTCGCGAAGGCATGGCGGTTGCCGTCAAGAAAATTTCACAGGGTTCTAAACAGGGGAAGAAAGAGTATATAACCGAAGTAAAGATTATTAGCAGCTTGAGGCATCGAAACCTGGTGCAACTCATCGGTTGGTGTCATGATCAAACTCAATTCTTGCTGGTGTACGAGTTTATGCCAAATGGCAGCCTTGATTCCCACCTTTTTGGCAAAAAGAGCTGTCTCGAGTGGGGTTTGAGGTACAAGATCGTTACTGGTTTAGCTTCTGCGTTGCTTTATCTCCATGAAGAATGGGAACAATGCGTGGTTCACCGAGATATCAAAACAAGCAACATCATGCTTGATTCGGGATTCAACGTGAAGCTCGGAGACTTTGGATTGGCTCGACTCATGGACCATGAATTGGGTCCACAGACAACTGGGTTAGCCGGAACTTTGGGGTACTTGGCTCCTGAGTATGTAACGACAGGGAAGGCCAGCAAAGAGTCGGATGTTTACAGCTTCGGGGTGGTAGCATTAGAGATTGCTTGTGGGAGAAAGGCGATGGATAGTGTTGACCCAAATTCTGATCTAGGGTTAGTGCAGTGGGTTTGGGACTTGCTAGAAAAAGGGGAGCTGCTTTCAGGGGTGGACCAGAAGCTGAACAAGGAATTCGATGGGAAACAAGTGGAGCGTTTGATGACGGTGGGGTTATGGTGCGCTCACCCGGACCGGAGTCTGAGACCGTCAATCCGGCAAGCGATTCAGGTGCTTAAGTTCGAGGGTGCGGCCCCAAATCTTCCAAAGAAGATGCCGGTGGCCATGTACTACGCAGCACCAGATGGGCGTGAGCTCAGTTCTGGTTCTGGAGGTGCTTCGTTGACTTACACTAGCATTGATCTCGTGCGTTGAATGTGGATCGCTTCAGTTTAGCTATTCGTTAAAACCAAAAGCATACTTCGTAGTTTGTACTATATATGGTTAAACAATTTCCTTGTAATGCATTTTTATTTTTCACATATACAACTTTACTATGTTTTTCTTTATTTATAATAGCAATACAAGTTTAGTTTTACTAACTAATATTTTTATTTATAATGGCATTTAGAGGGTGTTTGAAATTTCATTTTGAACATGAAATGATTTTAAGATAAAAAGATTTATTGACTTATGATGATAAGAAAATAAGTTTTTTTTTTTTTAAATATCTGGATTAGTTTTAAAAGTTTTTTTTCTTTTTACAAATTTTTTTTTTTTTGACTTATTGACTTTTCAAAAAATCAATAAGTTATTTTGAGATGAAATCTCAAACACTCTTATAAAAATTTTCACCGATGAGGACAGTAGACACAGTTTTGGGAAATGCTCAAGAATGGAGGTGGGTGAGCTATGTAGCGCATCCGTATCTGCTGGAATACCACCTCACGCACTCAGCATCGCATAAAAAGAAGCTACAACATAATTGTTGTCTTGTTTTGTAGTGGACCAAAGAAGGAAAGGGGGAAAAGCAATGTAGACGGAAGGCGGGAAATGCCGAAACACCGCCCTACCCACTTGGTACCAGAGGTAACATGGTGGAGAAGCAGGACAAAACTGTCAATCCTACTAACAATTTACTTATATAACTAAATGTATATAATGCGTAAGGAATTTTAAATATATTAAAGGAATGTAAGCCCCATCCTCTTTATTGCCCTCTCTTTGCCTTCCCCTCGTGGTCATGACCATATAAATAGAGGCTTCCTTCCACCATTTGGAGGGATCCCAAATTTTGATCTTGCTCTTTTTCTTCTCTTACATATTATTCTCTTTTATATATATATATATATATATATGGCTCATTCTAGGCTACGAGAAGTCATATTCATTGTTTCACCCAATCTAATTTGATAGTCGGAGGCTTTTCCTAGGACAATTCTAACAACCTTTTTCTTTATGGTTGTGATTAGGTTTCTGATGATCTTGAATAAGCAAAAGAAAACCCATATTTTGTTAAATGATGATGTGCGTAATTATATTTCATTCGATTTTATCTTATTATAATTAGGTTTGATTTTAAAAGATTTTGGTAACATTTGTTTTTTAATTATGTTGGATTTAAATAATCTTGAGAATGAACACTAAAAATTGAAGATCGTAAAAATGCATATGATAAAGACAAAATGGTCATTTCTTGATTTTTATGATAAGAACAGAATGGTCATTGTATGAATTTAAAGTTTTATCAATTAAGTTAAATAGCTCAGGACCAAAGTCATGTGACATAAAACTTCTCCCTTCATGATTAAGATGTAAAAATTAAAAAACTGAAATTAATTCAGAAACCCACAAAAGCATGTAGACAAAAGAGTGTAATTTTGTCTAAAATAAGTAAATATTCTAGCACCAAACTTTGAATTACTAACCTGACTTATTCTTCAATAATACAAAGTCCGTTTAGATAATTTACAATATTACGTCCATCGACCACATCAACAAAGACTAGTTGAACTCTGTTTAACGCGCGAGATGAATGCTGGTGTAACTCATCGTAGCGCCTCCAGAATTGACTTCAGGAGCATCTGGTGCTGTGTAGTAGTACATCGGCACCGGCATCTTCATTGGAAGATTTGGGGCCGCAGCCTCCAACTTAAGCACCTGAATTGCTTGTCGGATCAACGGCCTCAAACTCTGGTCAGGGTGAGCACACCATAATCCCACCATCATCAAACACTCAACCTGTTTGGTGTCAAACTCCTTGTTCAGCTTCTGATCCACTCCTGAAAGCAGCTCGCCTTTTCCTCGCAAACCCCAAACCCACTCCACCAACCCTAGATCAAATGTTTCATCAATGCGATCCGTCGCCTTTCTCCCACACGCAATCTCTAATGCAACTATCCCAAAGCTATACACGTCTGACTCTTTACTGGCCCTTCCTGTGGTTACGTATTCCGGAGCCAAGTAGCCCAGAGTTCCCGCTAAACCAGTGGTTTGTGGACCCAACTCATGGTCCCTGAGTCGAGCCAATCCAAAGTCTCCGAGCTTCGCGTTGAATCCTGAATCAATCATGATGTTGCTTGTTTTGATATCTCGGTGCACCACGCATTGTTCCCATTCTTCGTGCAGATAGAGCAGCGCAGAAGCTAAACCCATAGCAATCTTGTACCTCACACCCCACTCAAGGGGACTCTTTTTGCCAAAGAGGTGGGAATCAAGGCTTCCGTTTGGCATAAACTCGTAAACTAGCAAGAATTGAGTCTGATCGTGGCACCAACCAATGAGTTGTACTAAGTTTCGGTGCCTTAAACGACTAATGATATTTACTTCGGTTATGTACTCGTTTTTTCCCTGTTTAGAACCCTGTGAATTTTTCTTGACAGCAACTTCTACGGCTTCGCTGGATAAGTAGCCCTTGTAGACACACCCGAATCCTCCCACGCCCAATTTCTTGTCATCAGAAAAGTTGTTGGTAGCTGAAGCGAGATCTCTGTAAGAAAATCTTTTCGGTCCTGCTCCTCTTTCAAAATGATTCATCATTGATGTCAAGGTGACTGTCTCTAATGAATTCTGTGTAGCTTTTCTTTGTCTCCTCCTTAATATATTGCATGCTACTATGCCTCCTAAAACCAGAACGCCAATAGGGATTGTTAATCCCTCTGCTAGTTTCCTCTCAATGGAATCATCTTCGGTTTTTATATTCAGGCTTGAATTGAACTCCCAGTATTGAAGGATATTTCTCTCCACATTGCTACCAGTGGAAGCCGAAAATCCAACTGTTGCTTGCTCAGGAAGAACTTCCCGGAGGTCAACTTGATACGAAAGACTGGTATTCTCTCTAGAATCATTTCTAGCCCCGTAGCTCCATGACAGGTTTAAAATCTGAGTGGTAGCATTGTAAGAAACCCAAACATCCGCAGGGTCTCCACTGTGTAAACTAGCATTCCAGGAAGTGTAATTAGCCGAACTAATTGAGTTCTTATTGATACCCACATGTTCGTATGAAGGATCCCATTCTTGGTTGCTGAAAGAGTCAAACTCAATGACAATCATTTGGTTTCGGGGTGAATCCGTGTAAGTTGTGTTAAACAGGCCTAGAAACCCACCAGCTGAGTTGCGTGGGGTTTGAAAGCCAACTGGGGCAAGAAAGAAAGCGAACCCATGGCCATAGGAGTATTGAGACTGTGTATCGATGATGAAGGTGAAGCGAGTGGTGAAATCTGAAACCTTACCAGATTTTCCATCCCAAATCGGGATTGTATCTGCGTACACAGCCTGGCCAACACGATTGAGGTAATTCACTCTGTTAAACTCTATGTCTCCACGAGATGGCACCGCATCGCCTGAATAGAGTATGTTTGTTGCATCAGCCTCAAACTGAGTGATATTGAAATATACCGATTCAGACAAAGGTAACATGATTAAAAATGAATTGACAAAGAAATAGATACAAGAAATTTGAAATATTGGAGATGATGAACGACTGAAAGAGGTAGCCATGACTAATTAATTAAGCAAAAACACACACCTGAATACACCGATAAATAAAAACCATGTACCTATGGTTAATGTGGATGCTAATGTCGTAATTTTATATAAATATTCAAAGTTTCGTGAAAATTACAGTAGGAATTAACTAATGAATAAGACGACCAAGCGATTTAACATCAACCTAGAAGATAATTTTATACCTAGGAACAAACAAAAAAATATTATGATAATGCAATCCTGTCTCTGTCTGTTTAGTTTTCAAAGTTTTGATTGTTATGTCCAGATGGGGTTTGTAGTTTCAAGATGTGCTTCAACTACTAATGTGGAAATTCATTTTGCAACCAGCACCTGAATATGTTGATAAATTAATACCATATATAGAAGAAATGTAAAAACAAATAATCCATATATATAGGACTAAATCTGATCTTCAAGATTATTAAACTACACTCATATTTTTTATATGAATATAAGAAGGTTCTTGAACATTATATACAACGGGCAATAAATCATCAAGACTCACGAGTCAACTTAGCAGAAAGATAATTGGCATTTTGGAGCTTCAAACCCGCCAAGCTACAAGCAACCAAAAACAAAATTCATTGACTTCTTCGTTTGTGTCATTATCTGGCTCATATTTCCTTGATCACCGCCAAAGACAGGTAAGAATATTTCAAAACAATGGCAATAAAAAACATATAATTACTCATGTTCAAATCAAATAATAACGGAAAGGTTGAATTGTTGTGATACAAGTAAACAATCAACAAGGAGTAAAGAATCAAGAATTATTATATATAAAAAATTAGAGTAACCTGTGTAGGAATAGTGAAGTTTTTGGTTTTATACTTTGGCCATCAAATATTTTTATATTAAATTTGGTACATGTATATAAAATAAATTATAAAAATTGTCCTTATAATTCACAGACAGATCTATGTACAGTTTTGTTTTTACAAAATGGTCCATGTGCCACAAGAATTTCGTGTCTTGACAAATTTGGTCCAAAACTATCCTTATAATTTACGGAAAACATTGTTACAGAATAGTTCATGTATTCAAAAAATTACGAAAATGATTTTTATATAATAGAAAATGTGTACTTCCGTGTGATACAACATAGTAAGCAAAATCTTTATCAACAATGATCCAACATGTTTGAGTCCCCCACAAAGCAAGAAGAGAGCAATTTCTAATTCTTAAATAAAATAAAAAAGCAAATGAAAGTAATATCACTAAATTAAATTGAACAATATCTTATACAAAACAAAACAACATTTATTGACGATTACAAACTCAAATTATTATTATTATTATTATTATTATTATTATTATTATTATTGTAACACTCAAAAATACAAAGTAAAATTTTTTTGTTTCTAAGTCAATCAAAACCACCAATCATTCATTTCAAACCTTATCAAAGTGTAAAAATGTATAAAATAATTATCATAGTACAAATCATATCATAAATGCGGAATAATGGCAAATATGATGCAATCACGTCAAGCTCTTCCCCTTGGATTCAAAAGTACCTGAAACTATAAACATAAGACCGTAAGTACAAAGTTTAATGAGCTCCCCAAAATATTGCATACCATACATAATTTAGGCCCTACCCAACATTCATCAGACGCCGCCTGGTATTCATCAAGTCACACCCGAAGTACCATCAAATCTTGCCCTTGCCCTTAGGCTCCAAAGTACCTGAAACAAATCAACAAACTGTAAGCTAATGCTTACTGAGTTCCCCAGAGCATACTCCATACACAATCCACATAATCACATATCATATTAGCTACAAAGCTACATATATCACATAAGCCATGCATATAACATATAGGGATATCGTGGGCTGTCCCCAAGGTCTTACTCCATGATGCCATGGGATCCCCATATGGTCTTACACCTAGGTGTCATGGGCTCTCCCATGGTCTTTAATAGGAAAGCTATGGGCTCTCCACATGGTCTTACATCCTGTTATCATGGGCTCTCCACATGGTCTTTAGTAGGAAAGTCATGGGATCTCCACATGGTCTTACATCCAGGTGTCATGGGCTCTCTTGTGGTCTTCCATACAAGCATACAACTAACATACAATCCTAGCACATAACCAACTATCATGTCTCATAATATAACTTCAGCTAGAGTATCCCATATCATAATTGGATCGGCCTTGGTGCCTTCGACCCATTGGTATGGTGAGGAGACTCACCTCTCAAATGCTAAACTGATAAGCTAAGATTAGATATTTCCCACACACTGCTCCTCCTCAACTGCCTATAATAAACATGTGATTAACTTTTCATAATCCCAATAAATATCCACGAAGTCAATCCTGGTCAAAGTCAAGGTCAACAGTCCATGTTTACATCAACTCGCCGAGTGTATCCAACAACTCGTCGAGTTCCTCCCGATATCATTCCACTGAATCTCGAGCCAACTCGTTGAGTCACCTTAGTGACTCGTCGAGTTCATCAAATGTCCAGAAAACATAAAGTCCACTCAGACCAAAACCCTAATCCTTCACTACAGTCAATCAGAAACTAAAAAATAGGCAAACCCCACCCCGACTCGTCGAGTCAACTAAGGGACTCGACGAGTTCCTTCGGTCCCTTTTATGTTCAGCCCTTTTCAGTGGGATCTAAGGTCCTAAACTTCAGATCCAACCTCCCCTAGTGCAGATACCACGTAAAGTTGCAAGCTTTATGTAATGACGTAAATTTTCAAAACAATTTTTCACATTTAAAACACACTTTCATTCATAATAGTTGTAAAATATCATTTGTATCACATATAAATCCATAACATTACATCCCAAGATCAAAACATATCCAAATCCATCGGTGTGTGTGTACGAGTCAAGTCAGCGCCTTCCCGCGATCGTCACTAGTACCTGAAACACATAACACAACACTGTAAGCATAAATGCTTAGTGAGTTCCCCAAAATACCACATATCGCACATACGCCTTTCCAGGCCATACTCTATGGGATCTTCCGATCCAGATGTCTCATGGGACTTCCATCCCAAACTCCGGTAGACTTTCCGGTCCTACCCGTATCGACCTTCCGATCCGTACCCTCTTGACCTTCCGGTCCTTAGCATACATAACATACATAGCACATAAATATCACATAACCGCATATAGCACATACATCATATCATACAATACCTTCCGGTCACACATAGGTACCCTTCCGGGTACAGTATAGTGAGAAAACTCACCTCGGTATCTCGGATAATCTCGAACTCTATGAATCGGGTCTAGCCTCCGCCTAATCATAACAAACACTTTACATTAATACATTTCCCAAAGGCTAGACTCCTTCCTTTCCTATCATTCTCAGGAGGGTAAAAGACCATTTTACCCCTCTCATGGCTTAAATACCCTAAAGTTGACCAAACCCTAAAAGTCAACAAAATTCAACCCTCCTGGTTACGCTGCGCGTACCAAACATGTACACTGGGCGTACTCGGTGCCTTCACAGAATTGGGGGGTGCGACCCCTTACGCTGCGCGTACTGGGATTACACCCAGCGTAAGTCCCAGTTCAGCTACTGTATGGATTTTGGTCTTAAACGGTTAAGCCACTTCTCCAACTTCCAGATCTGACTCCCTCAAAACCTCTTATTCCATAAAGTCGGAACCTTTAAGCCTTTGCATGGATGTAAAGGCCTTTACACCCTCAAAACACCTTTCCTCTTTCCATATTAAGTCCATATCTCATGCATGACTCAATATCCACGACAAAGATTGGATTTTTTTGAACTTTCATCACATAATACACTGGGAAAGGCCAGATCTAAGCTTATGGAGACCCTTTGCACAAAAAGTCTCCACCTTTGAACCAAAAACCCTAAAAACGGGTCCATAAAACAAAACTCATGAAATGCAAGGAAAACTTTGAGCTTTTTACCTCAAAAAGGAGCTCCAACCTCTATAGAACTCGGATCTACTCTTGCTCTCCAACTTCTAGCTCCAACAATGGCTTCCTCTTCACTTTAAGAAGGCACCTTCAAGCTTAAGAACAGACACACAAGCTCAAAACGGATTTTCTGCTCTCTTAGGGCTCACTCAATGAAGTATGGTGGCTGGGGGTAAAGGACTTAACGTTCCTTTTATAGTGCACAAGCCATAATTAGGGTTTGTATCTGGGCATATTACACCCAGCGTAACCCTGGTTACGCCCAGCGTACCCAAGCGAGTTTGCGTCCAAAATAAGCGTGCGAGTACGTGCGGCGTACACCTCATTACGCCCAGCGTACTCATAAGTCTAATGTTCAACTTATGGGACTTATCTTGACAACTTGCAAAAGTAGAAGGGTTATAAAGCTTACCTGAGTTTCGGGATGTTACAATTCTCCCCCACTAGAACCAGACTTCTCCCTCGAAGTCTCATGTCTAAGATAACTCCGGATGCTGCTCCCGCATCTCTGACTCCGGTTCCCAAGTCAGCTCAGACCCTCTCCGATGTTGCCACTGAACCTGAACTAAGTGCACCTCCTTGTTTCTCAGATCCTTGATCTTCCGATACACGATTGCGATTGGCCTCTCGACATAATTCAGACTCGCGTCCACCTGGATATCCTCCAATGGTACCACTACCGACTCGTCGGCTATACACTTCCTTAGCTGCGACACATGGAAGGTATCATGAATCTGGTCCAACTCCGCAGGTAGCTCCAAGCGATATGCTACTCTACTCACCTTCGTGATCACCCTAAACGGCCTAATATACTGGGGCCCCAGCTTGCCCCTCTTCCTGAAATGGATCACTCCTTTCCAAGGAGACACTTTCAGGAGTACAAGATCCCCGACCTGAAACTCGAGCTCCCATCGACGCCTATCCGCCTAACTCTTCTAACGACTCTGAGTGGTCAATAACCTCGGTCTGACCTGTTGTATCTGCTATGTCGTCTGAAGCACTATCTTTGTACTACCCATCACACGTTGCCCTACCTCACCCCAACAAATGGGAGTCTGACACCTCCTCCCATACAACAGCTCAAAAGGTGGAATACCAATGCTCGAATGATGGTTGTTGTTATAGGAAAACTCAGCCAAGGGTAAATACGTATCCCAACTCCCTCCAAAGTCCAATACACATTCCTGAAGCATGTCCTCGAGCATCTGAATCGTACGCTCGCTCTGCCCGTCAGTCTGTGGGTGGTATGTGGTACTAAAGTGCAGCCTCGTATCCAATTCCTCATGAAATTTCTTCCAGAATCTGGAAGTGAAACGTACATCTCGATCTGAGACGATCGAGATCGGTACTCCATGTCGTGATACAAACTCCCTCACGTACCACTCTGCCAACCTCTTAGCAGAAGAGCTCTCATTGATAGCAAGAAAGTGAGCGGTTTTCGTCAACCTGTCCACAATCACCCAAATTGCATCAACACCCCTAGCAGTCCTCGACAATTTGGTGATAAAATCCATGGTAATTTGTTCCCACTTCCACTCGGGAATCTCAAGTGGCTGCAACAAGCCATGCGGTCGTTGGTGCTCAGCCTTAACCCTTCGACATGTTAAGCACCTCTCAACAAACCATGCTACATCCCTCTTCATACATGGCCACCAATATTCCTTCTTCAAATCCAAGTACATCTTAGTGGCCCCGGGATGGATCGAGAACCTTGATCTATGTGCCTCTTACATCAAGATGGTACGCGTTCCGCCCATAAACGGTACCCAAACCCGACCCTGAAAGTTCATAAGCCCTCGACTATCGGTAACGAACTCTAATACCTGCCCGATCACCCGCTCCTTTTTGCGGTTTTTCGGTCTCACGGCCTCCACCTGGGCCCCTCGAGTGGTTTCCAACACCGGAGTCATCACTGTCATCCGCATACAAATATCCTGAATCGGGGTGCTCTTCGCACTACGGCTCAGGGCATCAGCTACGACGTTTGCCTTGCCTGGGTGGTACAGTACTATGATGAGACCTTATCACCAGTTGCGAAGATAAAGTCTATTAGGGTAATGCTCGCAATAGCTACATTTCATGATTATGAACTATGACAGATGGACGTGAAAACCGCTTTCCTCAATGGAAAGTTGGCTGAGGATCTTTTCATGAATCAGCCAAAGGGTTTTGTCTATGCGAAGCACCCGAATAGAGTGTGCAAGCTTGAGAAATCCATTTATGGATTGAAACAAGCGTCTCACAGATGGAATCTTTGTTTTGACGAGAAAGTTAAAGAGTTTAGCTTTCTGCGAAGCGAAGATGAATCTTGTGTATATGTCAAAGCCAGTGGGAGTATAGTGAGCTTCCTCGTATTGTATGTCGATGACATACTGCTTATAGGAAACAATGTCCCAACCATGCAGGAGGTCAAGTCCTGGCTTGGGAAATGTTTCGCTATGAAGGACCTCGGAGAGGCTGCTTATATTCTGGGAATAAGGATGGTAAGAAATAGGGAAAAGAGACTGATAGGACTCAGTCAGGATACATACTTGGATAAGGTACTAAAGCGTTTTAGTATGGAAAATTCCAAGAAAGGGGAGTTGCCAATCCAAAGCAATACCAAGCTGAGTAAGACTCAGAGCCGAGTACAGAAGCAGAGATAGCTGATATGAGTCGAGTACCTTACGCTTCCGTAGTAGGATCTATCATGTACGCTATGACTTGTATTTGCCCTGATGTGGCCTTCGCTTTGAGCATGGTCAGCAGATATCAAGGGAACCCTGGTAGAGCTCATTGGATTGCAGTTAAGAATATTCTTAAGTACATACAAAGGAACAAGGAATGGTTTCTAGTCCTCGGTGGGAGTGATGACTTAAGGGTACGAGGGTATAGTCACGCTAGTTTTCAGACGGATCAGGATAATTGCCGATCGCAGTCGGGTTGGGTCTTTACCCTAAATGGAGGAGTATTGACTTGGAAAAGTTCCAAGCAGGAGATAGTAGCTGATTCAACGTGCGAATCAGAGTACATTGAGGTGAGCGAAGCGTCAAAGGAGGCTATATGGTTGAATAACTTCATTGGAGACCTTGAAGTTATGCCATCCATAAAGGAGCCAATGGAAATTTTCTATGATAATGAAGGAGCGGTTGCCTTAACCAAGGAACCAAGAGATCATGGTAGATCTCGACATATTAACAGAAAATACCATTTTATCAGACATTGGGTAGAAAAGGGACTCCTCATTGTGAAGAGGGTATCATCAGAAGAAAACTCAACACATCCCCTTACGAAGGGACTGCGTAGGGTTAAACACTTGCAGCACGCTAGGAGCATTGGGCTGAAGGATGATATAAGTTTGGATTAAATAGGAAACATGTAATAGATACTTTGTACTTGACATTTGATGAATAAATAAAGTTGTGTTATTTATGAGTAAAGCTACTATCTTGTGTTGGTTATTTATCTATTGTTTCTATTTTGCATGTTTTGACTTCCTGAATGATAGGATTATTCGAACAATCCACAATCGTTCATATTTTGGAAGTAGATGTGAATGAAGACTATCATGAATTGTTTGTAGATTGTCTAAAAGGTTTTGGGCATAGCAAAGGTTTGCTGCAAAGTTCATGAGTGCTTATGAATATGATTTTAGCATTGGAATAAACCTGTGTTTGCTGGTATCACTTCGTGGTGTTTTACATTAAGTGATCGCAAAGCGATAATATCATATAGTGTTAAACTTAGAGATACGATTATTGTTTGCTGGTTGGTTATGCATTGATGATGTGTAAACGCATCAGTAACTTGATGTTATAAAACACATTGTTCTGCATGATTCAATTAGTAAATAATAGATGCACATGAGGCGAAGTTGATATGTTCCTTTTATTCCATGAGAATAAAAGTGATATCTTGGCCACTTGATGATTTGGTTTGACTTATGTGTCGGGCTCGGTCAGAATGAAGTTGATGTGTTCAACTAAATTCTATGTCGAACAAATCAGAAATCGAGGAACAAGTGTTGGACAATAAGCATTGTCAACATGATATCTAGAACATAGGATTATACGATCCCTTATCTGAAGGACAAGTTGTTGATCAGAGTTGACAACGAAGTATAAGAGCTATGATTGTTAATCGGATTTTGAAGTCATATGTGAGATATAGTTACTAGACGTATCCAAGTGGGAGACTGTTGGATTAGTGTCTAAGCTCGTAACTATATTTGGTATGTACTTGACTCGGTTGTGCATGGTCCTTTTGGGTTGCCTTCATCAAAGCAACTTGACAAGGTAATTTAAGGAGAGAGAGAGAGAGAGAGAGAGAGAGAGAATATTATGGTTTATTAATATATTATAAGAATAATATATTAAAGGATAAATCATATTTATTTAATTAGTATTGGTCATAAATTAATTAGGAATTAATTTGGTGACTAAAAGAGATTAATTAAATAAAGGGGTATAAACTGTCAAGTGTATGATAGTTGAGTTTTGGGCTGGGAAACCTAATGGACTATAGGGGGGACGAAATTATGATGGGGATCCATCATTTTTTCGTCCAAGGCCTTATTCTAGAAGGTTCCTTGGGCTGCTTGGTGGCTAAGTTGTCCATTAGGGTTTAGACTAAAACCCTAGCAGCCTGTAGTATAAATAAGACCCCTATGCTATGAAAATCGTCTACACTTGATTCCAATAGAACCCTAGGTCTGATTTTAGCATCTCTCACCCTCTCTTATATTGCCTTCTTATTTGTGGGGTTTGTGAACCATTAGAGGAGTTACAATTGTGACTCTAAGCTCAAGAGCAAGAAGACTTCAAGGATTTCAAGCTATTTGATAGAGGTAAACACTTAGATATGTTCTTATGATGTTAATTTCGAATTACATATGATAGATCTAGGGTTGTAAGTCTTGGATTTAAAGTAGGTTCAATAGAAAAACCTAGATCCAAGCATTAGGGTTTGTATGAGCACATAGTATTGTTCTTATGCATAAAACCCATCAGCCCTATGATACCCGATCTTCGAGTTACTACCCCACATTAAGAAACGATTCAGAATAAGGTGTTACATACTGATAGAGAATTTGTAATTTAATTAGAGTGGTTTATGAGATCACACTATAAGAAATGACACCTACAACAACGAGACCTATAGTGAAGATGTTTGTTGTTGATATAACCAACCCTATAGTAACGACATGTTGGCGCTATAGAATTGACCAAGTTGAATATAATAGAAACTTTTTCTTCACATTCCTAACTAAAGGGATGAATGCTTCTTTTTCAGTGGAGTGGGTTTTTGTTGGATTAGTGTCTAAGTCCATAACTATTTTGGTATGTACTTGACCTGATGGTGCATGGTCCTATTGGGTTGCCTTCACCAAAGCAACTTGATTGGAGAGATAAATAGAGAGAGAGAGAGAGAGGTTATTATGATTTATTAATATGTTATAAGAATAATATATTAAAGGAGAAATCATATTTGTTTAATTAATATTGGTCAATAATTAATTAGGAATTAATTTTGTGATCAAGTATAATTAATTAAACTAGAGGGGCTGAATTGTAATTATGTGATAGTTACAAAATAAGGTAAGGATTATCCTAAGTATAGGATGGACGAATTTAAGGTGATAATGCCTTAGAATTTGACTATGATAAGGATTCAAGGATTATCTTATGGGTTGCTTGGTAAGCAAGCAACTAGATAAGGATAATGACTGAAACCCTATCTGTACACCTATATAAACCCCCTTGGCTCATGAATTCGTGGAAGACCTTCCCAAGACCTTCCCAGGGCTTCTTAGGGACGAATTCAATACCTCCCCTCTCTCCTCATATCTTCTCCATTTGCTCTTGGTGTTTGTAAGCCATTAGAGGAGTGATAATTGTGACTCTAAGCCTTCCAAATTCAATTCAAGGAGGAATTGAGATTGTTATAACAATCAAGGTAATGTCTTAAACCCATTCTTATGTTAATATGATTACTTGTATGCTAGAATTAGGGTTTATAGTCTTGGATAACTTGCATGTACAATAGAGAAACCTAGATCCAAGCATTAGGGTTATGTATGAGCACATAGGATGTTCTTATGACCAAAACCCATCAGTGGTATCAAAGCCTAGTTTGGTTTCAATTGTATTGATGCATTGTATAACTGGAAAATTCGTTTTTTGGTGTTTTGGAGGCTGGACTCGCCGAGTCCATAGCTGAACTCGCCGAGTCCATGCAGACTCAACGAGTCAACTCGTCAGATGGAGGGTATCTCGGGTTTTCTTGCTGTTTTTGCTTATGGATAGTTACCTTATCATGTTAGATCAATATTAATCCGATTACATGATATATTTGACTATAATTTTGATCTAATTGAAGATATTTATCAATTAATAAGATAATTGTTTCCTTATGTGATAATTGATTAATTATTTTGAGTAAATTGATAAATTGTTTTGCAAGAAATCATTAAATAAATCAAATATGGATAATTATGTGATTAAATTTTAATTTGAATTATTTGTTATTTAATCCTTGTTGTTATGAAAAGTTTCATATTTTCCCCTTTAGGTTTTATAGTTTAAATTTGAACCCAAAAGTTTTGTAGTTTTGAAATTTAAATAGTTAAAACCCTAATGTTTTGAAAAAGGTTTCAAAACTTGCCCTCAAGTTTTGGAATTTAAATTTTGATTAATTGTTTAATTTTGATGTATATTTAAATTCTAAACCCTAATGTTTTGAAATGTTTCAAAACTTGCCCTCAAGTTTTGGAATTTAAAAGTTGATTAAAAGTTTAATTAGGAATGTTAAATTCTAAAACCCTAGTAATGTTTTTGAAAAGTTCAATTCACACCCTTATGGTTTTATTAATTAATTAAGGTGTATAATTAAAAGAAGTTTAATAAATCCATAAAAGTTTAGGTTTACAATTTAATTGAATTAAAAGTATAATTGTTAAATTTGATCACCTAATATTTTAAAAGTGTAAAATGCACCCTATACTATATATAACATTAAAAGTCTAACATTATATATATATATATATATATATATATATATATATATATATATGTATGTATGAGTAAAAGTCAGTCTTACCGTTAGTAGGCCTCATTCACGAAGTTGGTCTATAGGGGTGTTTAAGGAAATTGCCTATAATATGGCGATTGAATGGGTATCCATTCTTACCCACCGCACTCTTGACTAGTGGAGGGTCGTTAGCCGAACGGGTAGGATAGGACGAAGCCTTCCATTATAAGTATAATGAAATACAAAAGTAACTAAATGTTTTTACAAATTCCCAATCTTAGTTAATTAGGCAAAGTGAATTGATGCAATTCCATGAAATTACACTTTGTGCCCTTGCGAAGACGTTTGTAGAGCGTGTGTGGTTTACCGGCACACTAAATGGTTCTAAGCAAAGGTAGCAAAGGGTGACTCAATGTTTGTCATAGTTCGGTGGAGCGTGTGTGGTTTACCGGCACATCGAATAAGTGATTGTAACATGTGAGGGCACCATGTAAGTTTGCATGGTTATTCACACCCGATTTGTGATCCTCGGCATCCCAGTCACAAACAAGAGGGGCATATCGAGATTTAAACATGCCATTGAAATGTTCAATGAATCTCAAAGGATCTAGGAGTTTTCATAGATTTAAAACTTAAATTTCTTTTTCGTTTTTCATGGTGGAAATTAGTGAATCGTCATTCACTTACCTTCAAATATTCTGCAACTAGATTACGGCATCCCTTTTCTAGGTTGTAGCGTATTGTGTTGGATCCTAGCCTTAGTATCTCATTTGGGTGATTTACTAAGGACTCAATCGATCAACTAACTTGAATTTGTTTTCTCCCGTTTTGTAGATGTCAAAGTTCGACAACTATGGTCTTCTCAAATCCCGTGGAACAAGCATTCCACATGAAGATGATATTCCACGATCGATCGAGGAACCAGAAATCATGCTTCACTTCCTCCTCCTCCTCCAATTGTTCTCCCTAACCCACAAGATCGAAGAATTGAAAGGTTCAATATCACTAAAGCCCTATTGGAAATGAAACATGAAGATGGTAAGCCCGTGTGTGCCCACGTCCTAGGAATGAAATCACACATTGATAGGTTGATAATGTTGGGTGTGTCATTCCCGGATGAGTTGGCTGTAAATTGGGTTTTGCAGTCACTTCCTGAATCATATAATGAGTTCAAAAGAAAGTATTATATGATGGATCATGACGACAACCTCATTGACCTAACTTACATGCTCATTGCTGTTGAATCATAAATGATTTGGCGAAGCAATGGAGCGTATTTGTTGGGAGAGTCAATCGACCATGCTTCCTAGGACGTTCTAAGAAAAGCGACCTGCGTTTGCTGCCAAGAGAAAGGGCGTTGGATAGAAGTCTGCCCCAAGAGCCTGAAAATTCCAAAGATGGGAGAGTCAAAGAGTATTACTGCGCTTCAGGTAAAATCCACTATCTAACTTCGTTAAGTTCGTATTCATTGATTCAAAATACACGATGTGATAAGATTGCATTTGGATGTTTTTGTAGGATCGGTGAAAAGAAAGGAAGCTTGGTGAAAGAGCAAGATGAATCTAATTACAAGAAATAGATCTTGATCGCATGGACTTGAAGATTAGATTTTGAGCTTAGATAGTTATGATAGAGTTGTTAGAAAATTTCCTTTTGAAATACATAGTTTTCAATGGATTTTGCATTGTAAGGACAAATGTTTTCCGCTGCTTTTATAAATAAAATAAATTTTGTTTGACTTATTTATTTGTTCACTTCCTTGCAATGAAATCGTTATGAAAATTGATGTTTACATATTTCTACAACGAATGGATATTATTCTTAATTATGGAAATGTCGAGAATTTACCAAATAGGGAGAGTTTCTCATCCCCCAAATTTCAATTGGACATAAATTTGGAATCACGCGACTTGGTTGCATGATGAATGAGAAATTTCATATTTGGAAAATTAGACTAATTCATTGACAAAGTGTCAAGTGAAGGACTAGGAGATCGAGTACACAATTTGTGTGTTGATCAAGTTCACCATAAGAGTAACAAAGATATTCGTCATGATTTACTAAAGGTTTAGTAAATATGATTATACTCATAAGATTAAGTGTAATTCTGAATTGATTAAAAAAGTTTAAATCAATAGCAAAACGAATAAGAAGAATCAACTAGGCAGAAGGATAAAAGTTTCTCCATTCTAAGAAGAAGGGAGAATACCTTTTATACTTTATGATAGGTCTTTATGATTAAGAACCATATCTTAATCGATCCTCTAAGTGAGTCTTAGTACAACTGTATGTTTAAGAAGAGGAATCAAGAATTGAAGAAATGGTTAAATCAAGAAGTCAATCATACTTCGTTCCAAATAACAAGTCTTAAAGTTAAGATTGTGGTAATAAGTGACAAGTACTAAGAAGGTTTATGACATTCATCAAATGTGGAAAGTTGTGATGTCTTGGATAAGACAAATGCCAACTAGGACCAATTTATGAAGTGTCTTGATAAAAGCTACACTAACTCTTGAATATGTGGTTGTCAACAAATATTTATTGACAAGAGAATCTTATATGTCAAGGAGTCAGTGGGAGTCTTAATGGTCTTGAAAGGTTTCAAGAACAAATCAAATGAACCTTATCGATCATCACTAGCACACGAGTTGAGGTTTACAACCTATCGTGCTGACATTATTTTGTTTCTGTGCCAATCCAATCGAGTTAATTATGCATGTGAGTTCTATGAGTTCTCATTTTGAACGCATAAAAGGCAAGGCACCTTAATCAATGAAAGGTACATTGATAGGAAAATGTGAGCTGCTTAACTACTTGGAAGACGTGGTGGGCAACTGTGCTACCATAAGGCAAGAAATCAAGATTAAAAGAGTTCGGTCCATATGAGTTTGAATTTGTCGTAAACTTTGGTTTTGACAAATTCACATGGATAGGAACAAATACACCATTTAAATCTAAGTATCATAAGATTTCATCCTTCATGAAAATGATTGTGAGGAAATGCTTTCACTAAGAAAGATTTTAAGAAGATAGTGATTGTAAAATTGCATTCTCGAATTCGATTATGGTTACGGTATCCCTTTCCATAATTTGAATTGTGAGGTTTGGCAATTAGTCTTAAGTGTTTAGACACACATATGAACTATCTAAAGCAAAGGTGTATAAGCTTAAGAGGCCTTGATAAAAGATTATCAAAGCATTAAGTATTAGAAACATGGACTTAAGAAATTCAATATGTATTGTTTTTCTGAAAGTTAAGACGTTTATGAATACATGTCGAAGCTAGTGGGAGCATAAGTGTTATTTTTTATAATAATCATCATGATAGTGGGAGCATAAATGTTATGATTGTATGATTATTAAGGCAAGTATTGCAAGTTGGCAATATTAATTATAGAAAACAAGAGTTATACCTTGCAAAGTCGTAAGGATTGTAAAGTTGTTTTGCTATAATTAAGGGAGAGAATATTATGCTTCATTTCAAATCTAAAGGATTAGGTTGAGAAATGTTGATAAATTTAGTCAAAGGTACATAGTGTGTTCTTAAAATTTCGATTATGATTACGACATTCCTCTTCACAATTCGAATTTTGAGAACATAGCAAATAAAACATTATGCGTCGTATCCCATACGCTTCGGGTATAGGATCGATTGCAAATGCTTTAATTTTGACCATTCTAAAATTTTCCAAATGTATAGCGCATTTAGAGGAAAAAGGGACTAGAATTGGTTTTGACTAAAATAATTAAACAACTATCAAAGGACAATCCAAAGTTCAACGAGGATTGGTTGCTTGTGAGTAGTTGGAAGCATGATATTGGATGGACCATATCGACATTATTATGAATAGATAAGATTCTATTAAGAATGAGTTGTCATATGGAAAATATGGAAGTGTGTCCATATTAGGAATTGAATATTGAAAATCTATGTCTAGATTAGAAATTTTTGTGCAAAAGGATGTTCAAAGGAATGTACTTTGAGCGAGAGACATCATATCTAAGGAATTTTCTTGTAACAATCTCCGATAGAGGACTTTGTAATATCATTGGCAATAGTCTTTGTGACTTTGGTGCAGTGACATTACAAAAGGATCATTGCATAAAATGTTAGAATCTAGCATATTCTATAAGTAGCGAGAATTTGATATTCTTTCACTTATGGAAAAGGATTTGGAGTTGTGAAATGAGAATGATTGGAAATGTGTTCAATTTGATCTATTTCACAAAAGGTAAGAACCGTAGGTAAACATTGTGTGCATGCTAGGAGCATGGGACAAGTGTAATAATTCAAGTAAGAAGTTGATTACCCGAAACAACAAATAATGAGTAATCGATATGGTGATAAATAAAAGGGAGTTTTATTTATACTCGAAGGGTTGAGGCCATATGGGATTAGTATTATTCTTGTGTTTCACTTTGCATGTTTTGACTTCCTGAATAGTTTAATAGGTTGAGAACAATCAAATTATTCGAACGGGCCACAGTCGTTCATATGTTGGAAGTAGGTATGAATGAAGACTGTCGTGAATTGGTGTGTGGATTGTCTAAAAGAGTATTAGACATAAGCAAATGTTTGTTGCAACGTTCATGAGTGCTTATGAATATGAATTTGAGCATTGGATTAAACCCACGCTCACTTGGATCACTCCATGAATTGTATCACGAGTGATTGGTGAGACGATAACATCTTATATTCTTGAAACCGAGATGTGTGAGTTGCATCTTGCAAATCGGTTGCACGTTGATAATATGAAAACGCAATAGTAACTTGGTGTTATAAAACATATTGTTGTGTGTGATTTGGTTAGTGAGTGCAAGCAAGCATTGTATCAAAGTTTATCTGTTCCTTTTATCCAAGGAAGGACAAAAGCGATATCTTTGGGCCCCTCGATGGTTTAGTGATGACAAACGTAAATGCTCGGCCGGGCTAGGGCTAATTGATTTGTTCAATTAGTCAGTCGTCATAAATCGGAGATCGAGAAATAGTACAAAGAGAATGATTTGAAATCATATCTCATACGATATCTAAAATGGAGGAATATATGATCCCTTATCTAAAGGACACGCGATGATTTGAAATCATATCTCATACGATATCTAAAATGGAGGAATATATGATCCCTTATCTAAAGGACACGCGTATCTGATAGGATCAGAGTTGACAGCGGCTTTGGAAAGCTACAATTGCAGATCAGGATCTGAAGTCATACGCAGAATAGTTATTAGACTTATCCAAGTGGGAGACTTTTGGATTAGTGTCTAAGTCCATAACTATTTTGGTATGTACTTGACCCGATGGTGCATGGTCCTTTTGGGTTGCCTTCACCAAAGCAACTTGATTGGAGAAATAAATAGAGAGAGAGGTTATTATGATTTATTAATATGTTATAAGAATAATATATTAAAGGAGAAATCATATTTGTTTAATTAATATTGGTCAATAATTAATTAGAAATTAATTTTGTGATCAAGTGTAATTAATTAAACTAGAGGGGCTGAATTGTAATTATGTGATAGTTACAAAATAAGGTAAGGATTATCCTAAGTATAGGATGGACGAATTTAAGGTGATAATGCCTTAGAATTTGACTATGATAAGGATTCAAGGATTATCTTATGGGTTGCTTGGTAAGCAAGCAACTAGATAAGGATAATGACTGAAACCCTATCTGTACACCTATATAAACCCCCTTGGCTCATGAATTCGTGGAAGACCTTCCCAAGACCTTCCCAAGGCTTCTTAGGGACGAATTCAATACCTCCCCTCTCTCCTCATATCTTCTCCATTTGCTCTTGGTGTTTGTAAGCCATTAGAGGAGTGACAATTGTGACTCTAAGCCTTCCAAAGTCAATTCAAGGAGGAATTGAGATTGTTATTGCTACATAACAATCAAAGTAATGTATTAAACCCATTCTTATGTTAATATGATTACTTGTATGCTAGAATTAGGGTTTATAGTCTTGGATAACTTGCATGTACAATAGAGAAATCTAGATCCAAGCATTAGGGTTATGTATGAGCACATAGGATGTTCTTATGACCAAAACCCATCAGTTTTGACCCTGATCCAATCTAAACCCTTAAAATTTTTATGAGTTTGAGGCGTAGTTTTTGATCCGTTTACCTGTTAATGGCCCGTACCTGCTAACCCTTTTATTAAAAGTGTCAGGTATGGATCATCACCGATCCGCTCCGTTTATAACCTGAACCATATAAATTTTAGAATTATACATTTGCATTTTATCTTGCCTAAAGTTTACTTTTAATTCTAATCGAAAATCTAAAGGGAAAAGGCCAAAGATCAAACTATTTTTACATAGGACTCGACTTTTGGACTTTCAGTCTTCTACCAAGAATTATGATGTCATTTCATATATTTTTCATCAAAAAATTCACCAATTTCATTTATAAAACAATAAAGTCATTTATCAACCAAAAGAAAGTTTGCAATTGCTATTATTTATCAATGCAATCGACGATAAAAAATCAATCAGAAGTTACTACAATAATGATTTTAATTCCAATTGAAAGTCCTCGGGTACATAATGTGTTTTCTACATCAAGATTTGTTTTATTAATAAATTCTATTTTAAGAATTAAGTAAAATGTGTTTGATTATTCAAAACACTCATGGGTTACGGGGTGAGTTTAGGTATCTGTTGATTTGATGGACAAGGGTATGAGTTTGATTATTCAAAATCATGTGGGTTACGAAACAAGTTTGGATCATATTTTAATATTTTTTAAAAGGGTTTGGATCAAGGTTGATTTGCTCAAAACCCGCCCCATTGTCAGGTCTAGACACGTGTCATATTTTGATAAAATTAATGATATTTTAAGATACTTACCATCATTTTACATGAGTATAAGTATAAGTATGAAGAAAAGTATGAGCATATTTAATTTCTCTTTTAAAAATGATGAAAACTTCCTTATCGACAAGGGAATGATTTTTTTGGTATAAAAATTGCATTTAAAACTTTGTACACCAACAATAAATATCAAAAAGAAACTCCCACGAGACCAAGAGCCTACCAATGAAATGACCAATTTGCGTTTCACAAAATTTGTGTATACTAGTCTGTTATATTTAATGTACTCCTAAATTTTTTATGTTATTATATTTGATTGAATTTTTTTTGGGTTCACCTACTGTACACATTCCTACGTCCGTCTCTGTTCACAGAAACCGTTCGAATGAAAAAAAAAAAAAAAAGAATACACACAGATCACCTCAAATAACATGAACACTTAGTTTAATTTAATTATCTTCACATAGGTCCTATCTAACAACCTAGTTTGGTCTTTCTTTAAATTGCCTCATGCCTATCATTCTAAAGCAAGTTAGAATTTATATCAGGGTCGACCTGATGTATTGAAAATATAAGTTAGGGCTTAGGGCCCCATTTTTTAGGGGGGCCACTTAAACCAAATCCTCTAATGTCGATTCCATATTTCTCTTCTCGGTTTCTGCATTCGTTGATACACATACGACGCCTCAAATCAAAAGTGACGATCACACTTCTTCATTCCTTCCCTATTCCCGTGGAATTAATCTCTGATTGACTGATTCCCCTTTCTCGATTCTAGTAGGCTTCTTCAATCTCGATTCTTGAACTGACACTAAAAGAAAGGTTGAACCGTTGAAATAACTTCTTTTCTTCTTCCTCCTCCATTCTCGGCTACTATGAAGACCGATGAAGTTCTCTAGTGACTAAGGTATGTGCTTTGTTTTTTCACTTGATTTTTCCATTATTTGATTATGTATTAGGGTTAACAATTGGTTTTTTCATTATCTGTTTTCACTTGATACCTTATATTCTCGATTTCTTTGTTGCTGTTTGATTTTTGATCTTTCGAGTTAGTATTTTCATTCATTTTTTGTGTTGATGGTAAACTGAATCTTAATTTATTTACTTCTTGTCAAGGTATTATAAGATTTATATGGTTTGATAAACTAAACTGGTAAACCTTAATTTGTTTACATCTTGTGAATTGTATTTTTGTGAATTTGTGTTTAAAAAGAGAAAAAAAAACACTATAAGTTTAAACAGAGAAAAAAAAGACAATCTTCACTTGTTATTGATCAATTTCTATGTATGTGGTTACTGGCTTGTTCATTGATATTTTTGTTGAGTTGAATATTTTTGAGTTGAAATAATCCTGCAAGTTTGAATTCTCATTTTAACTAAAACACCACAAGTTTAAACAAAGAAAAAAAAAGACAATCTTCATTTTTATATTTATTTTTATTACCGAACATGGTTGGAACGAAAGAACCCCAAGTTTTTAGTTCACTTAGAGCCTCAAATATAGTTGAGCCGCCCCTTGCGATGATAGTTTTAATTTCTAGCTATCCATAATAAGTTTCTTTGAGAAACGGTGAACGTTACACATATAAATATAAATATAATGTTGAAATGAAAATACAATGACTCTGCTAATTCCTTCAAGTATCTTTTAACAAGAATAAAAGGAATCCTTTCCAGGGGCGGATTTAAGGGGGGTCACCGGTGGCACCGGCAACCCCTCATTTTTCCGGCCGTAGTGGAAAAAATTTCGAAAATTTTTAAATTTTTTATTTTTTCTATTACCGTACAACCCCTAACTTTCCCGTACAACCCCTACTATGAAATCCTTCGCCCGCGTCTGATCCCTTCTATAATATTGTAAGGAAAGAATAATTTTAAGCATTGTTTAACACGTATACACCAAAATCTTCGACTATTTGCTTAATCGTTAGACGAAATATCTTTTTCTAATTAGGGGATTTTTATTATATGTTTAAGTTGTTTCTTTTAACATAAGAAAACAAAATGCTTCTTAGAAAGACTTAATTTTATTTGTGTAATATTACATAAATATAAATATTAAATGCTTCTTAGAAAGACTTAATTTTATTTATGTAAATATTACATAAATATAAATATTTATCTAATATGATAATAGTTCTACAAGAAGTTATTCATTTGTCTTCCAACGGCGTGTTCAAATTTACATCATGAATTAACAGAAAACAAAACAAAAAATAGAAAAAAGAAAAAGGAAAATGAGGAGAAAGATCACGTTCGTCGGGAGTCTCGGAACTACTACCCGTGTTATCGTGGTAGTTGCGATGGCTATCGTCATTTCCCTTGTTCGCTCTTTCCATCGTCCCCTATGCTCTTCTTCATCTTCCACACCTAAACATCTTCTTAAATCTCGCATCTGCCCCCTCTGGTCTCCTTCCTTCTTATTCTGCCTACCTCTTCCTCCTCGCAGCACTCTCATCCGCCACTCCTACTTACCTTCGGTTTCCCCCGCCGCCGCTCATCGCCGTGGTTCATTCTGCTCCGCCACACTACCATCCTTAATGTCGACGGTTTCTGATGATAATCCTCTATTGAAGGACTTTGTGTTCCCTCCGTTTGATGCAATCGATGCCTCTCATGTGCGCCCTGGGATGCGTGCCTTGTTGAAGAAGCTTGTAAGTCTGTGTGATTGATTATAAATTTGTGTTTATTCGATTGCTGATTTGTGGAAAAAAAACATTGCAGGACAGCGATTTGGTTGAATTGGAGAAAACCGTGGAGCCGTCGTGGCCGAAGCTGGTGGAACCGTTAGAGAAGATGCTGGATCGGTTGAGTGTTGTTTGGGGAGCTGTTAATCATCTTAAGTCTGTTAAAGATACTCCTGAACTACGTTCTGCTATCGAAGAAATCCAGGTTTATTTCTATTACTTTTGGCTGATATGATTTACCTTTTGAAAAGGCAATATCTATACATATAATGATGTCTGCTTATGTGCGTTTATACGTGTTTTCATTTCGAAGGTAAAACTTTAGTTGATACAGTATATTATAGAGGAAATGGATGTTGTGATCTTCTGACTTTGCTTAAATTCTTGTTGCAGCCTGAGAAAGTCGAATTTGACTTGAAATTGGGTCAAAGTAAACCTATATACAACGCTTTTAAGGCTATAAGGGAGTCACCGGACTGGGCAGGACTAAGTGATGCTCAGAAGCGAATTGTTGAATGTAAGTATCTTCAAGTTCTTCTGATTGTCAGAGAGCAGTGGTTATTTTATTGTGCTTATTAGTTATCACTTCAAGTTTATTGTGTCCAACTGATAAATGTTTGTATGATTATGATGTAAACTAACTATCTCCAAGTTCTCTGTTCAATCATGCAATATCAAGCATCTGTGGATTTGGTCTGACATGTCTCACTTTGTGTACACATGCAGCATCACTAAAGGAGGCCGTTCTTAGTGGTGTCTCCCTCGAAGATTCTAAGAGAGAAGAATATAACAAAATTCAACAGGTTTGATCTTTGTATTATTAAAGGCAGTTAGAATTCTTTTGACGTTGCTTGTTCAAGTTTAAATCAATTTATGTTTCCTGTTATCAATTTCCCTTAACTATTTTGTTATTCTCTGTAAATTGATCTTCAGGAGCTGACAAAGCTTTCTCGAAAATTTGAGGAGAATGTTTTGGATGCCACTAAGATTTATGCAAGACTAGTAACTGACAAAAAGGAGATCGAAGGATTGCCAGCTACAGCTCTTGGCTTAGCTGCACAAACAGCCATATCTAAGGTTCTTGTCATCTTGTGAGCTTAATGTTATTGGGTGCTTCTATTATGTAACCAGTGTCCCAATTGTACTTATTTCATTATATGCATATTTGAATCCAGGGTCATGAAAATGCAACTGCTGAAAATGGGCCATGGGTGTTTACATTGGATGCTCCAAGTTTCATGTCTGTCATGCAACATGCCAAGAACCGAGCTTTACGGAGGGAAGTTTATGATGTTTATATAACCCGTTCATCTGTTGGAAAACTAGATAATACTCCAGTTATTGAACAAATTCTGAAACTTAGATTGGAAAAGGCTAAACTTCTTGGCTACAATAACTATGCAGAGGTCTGAATTTCTGTTCATTGCTTATACTTCCCATCTACCTTATAGCTTCTTAGTTACTTTATATGATTGGGTTATTGGGAATTTTATTATCAGGTAAGTATGGCAACCAAGATGGCTACTGTTAGTAAAGCAGAAGAGCTTCTTGAAAAGCTCAGGAGTGCTTCCTGGAATGCTGCAGTTCAGGGTAATATCATTATCCATTAAACATTCATTGTTATATTTGATTACATTTTATATTGTTGATGTTCTTTTCACTAAAATTGTATTGAAAAATGGTTCATGATACCTATTCCTGTGTATCTTGTAGATATGGAAGATCTGAAGCAGTTTGCCAAAAGTAAAGGCGCCCCTGAAGCTGATGGCTTGAACCACTGGGATATCGCCTTTTGGAGTGAGAGGCTACGCGAATCAAAATATGATATAAATGAGGTTCTCTTTCTTGAATCATGCTTTTAGTGTCATTAATAAATAATACCCCTTTTTCATTCACAAATAATAGAAATTTGTATTTATATATACTGCAGGAAGAACTTCGGCCTTATTTTTCATTGCCTAAAGTGATGGATGGCCTTTTCAACCTAGTGAAGATGCTATTTGGCATTGATGTTGAAGCAGCTGATGGTTTAGCACCAGTAAGATATAATCTAGGTTCTAAATTATCTATTTCTTTTATCATCTGGGATTTCATTTCATTCTTATGTATTTTTTGTTCCTTCTAAATGTGTAGGTTTGGAATGCTGATGTCAGATTTTATCGTATCAAGGATTTATCAGGGAAACCCATTTCCTATTTTTACTTTGATCCATACTCGCGCCCAGCTGAGAAAAGAGGTGGTGCATGGATGGATGAAGTTGTTGCAAGAAGTCGTGTATTATCAGATGACAAAAACTCTGTTAGGTTACCAATTGCCCATATGGTCTGCAATCAAATGCCACCTGTTGGAGACAAGCCAAGCCTTATGACATTTCGTGAGGTACATACAATCATACATACTTGTGTGTTGTTTATATTTTGGTTGAAAGCTCTTAACTAATCCAAGGAATCCATTTGAGTTTGGGAATATATATATATATATATATATATATATATATATATATATATATATATATATATATATATATATATATTTGGTTATTAATTTAGGTGGAGACTGTGTTCCATGAGTTTGGTCATGCACTTCAGCACATGCTAACAAGACAAGATGAAGGGCTTGTTGCTGGTATTCGTGGCATAGAATGGGATGCTGTTGAGTTACCCTCCCAGTTCATGGAAAATTGGTGCTACCATAGGTAGGTACCTATATAATATAGATTAATATATTAAAAAAATGATTAATATATGAGACACTACAGGGATACGTTGATGAGTATTGCAAAACATTATGAAACTGGAGAGACTCTCCCTGAAGAGATATATCAAAAGCTTCTTGCTGCTAGAACTTTCCGTGCTGGCACCCTTAGCCTACGTCAGGTGAGATTCACGTTGATTCATTTATCAAATAAAATAATAATAATAGATAAATAAATTAATTGTTTTTACTTGTTAGCTAAAATTTGCAACGGTTGACCTGGAGCTACATAGCAAGTATGTACCTGGTGGGTCGGAGTCGATCTATGATGTTGACAGAAGAGTGAGTGAAAAAACTCAAGTACTTGCCCCGCTTGAGGAAGACAGGTTCCTTTGTGGTTTTAGCCATATTTTTGCAGGTGGTTATGCTGCTGGATACTACAGTTATAAGGTATCTATCTATCCGTTTTATATACTTTTATTCTTTATGCTAAATTAAATTGCTAATGGTTTTTGATGGATGTTGATGTTATTTTTCAAGTGGGCGGAAGTGTTGTCTGCTGATGCTTTTTCAGCATTTGAGGATGCTGGATTAAATGATGACAAGGTAGTATATGATTTTTGTACATATAATAATAATAATAATATTTTCATTTACAAATTAATAATAATAATAATAATAATAATAACAATTAAACAGGCTGTGAGAGAGACAGGGAAGAGGTTCCGTGAAACTATTCTTGCACTCGGAGGTGGAAAAGCTCCACTAGAGGTTAGTTACTTCCCTTTCCTTTAGAGTCTAATATATATATATATATATATATATATATATATATATATATATATATATATATATATATATATATATATATTATTTATTTATTTATTGTTTGATCGTTTAGGCAATAGACAATGTCTCCTTTTTAACAATACAAAATTGTAAATTTGATTATTATGTTATGATGACATGACAGGTTTTTGTTGAATTTCGTGGGAGGGAACCATCTCCTGAGCCACTTCTGAGGCACAATGGGCTATTACAAACTGCATGAACATGAACATGAACATGAACAGGGAAGAAGAAGTTGTTGGTCCTTTTATTCATCACCATCAGCAGCAGCATATGATTTGGTTTTTTCTTGAATTAAAAGTATGATGCATTCATGCATGCAGTTGAGATGACGTTTCTAAATGAACCTTTAAATAGCAAAAGCCAAAATGTTGAGAGGTAGATGATGGATGGATGATACATTTGCTTTGCTTTATCAACAAAAACTAAAATCTCACTTTTAGAATGCTTTGGTTTGGTGTGATTTTTTCAATCTATTTGGTGGTGCAAATATTCCATGTGCTTATTTGGTGGTGGTGGGAATGGAGTGAGAGTCATGTGCACCTGCACCCATTGTTGCTCAAATGAGATGCCATCAACACTAACTACAAAAAAACACATTGTTTTTTATTTATAATACTGTCAAGCACTTAAAAATGGAATACTCGAGTGAGATACATATTATTATAAAGTTTTCATACAACGAATCAAAAACTAGAAAAGTCAAAACTTTACGTGTTCGGGTTTGGACAGGATTGGCTACTAGACGTTTTTAATATAAAAATGCTTGTTTTCTAAAACAACTCTTTTGACCATTTTTCCCTTGTGTATAAACATGGATGATTTCATTTGGAATCAGGACACATTATTAAAATACTCGCTAATCTCTTACTCTTGACAAATCATTGATTCTTGGTTTTCATTTTTTGGGATCCCAGCTTTTATATCCGTATTCTTGTCTCAGTTTGCTCGGTAACTTTTCTATATTTCATGTTCCGTGCTTTATATTCTTGTTTTTGGAAAAATAATGTCAACATTTTTTTTTTGTCGGGATGAGGCCCTCACAAACTGACTACATTATCGAAATAGAGCCATGCATCTGTGTGGAAGATGTTTTGAGACCATTACGACGTGAAAATCAGGGGTGAACACAGTCTGGTTTCTAACCAAAACCAAACCAAAAACCGCAATAATCAGTTTTTTGATATTTAAAACCGAAACCGCACCAAACCAATCGGTTGCGGTTTTTCAGTTTTAGGTTTTAAACAATGCGGTGTGGTTTTTTTTTACCCAAACGGCAATATATGTTGTAAAATTTAGTCCAATTTAGACCAAATCAAATAACCTCAAACGAGTTAGAGAAAACCAAACAGATTAGACATTAAACTTGTCAAAAACAAATTTTAAAGTTTTAAACAACAGAGGCTATTTTAAGCCCAAACTTTTCACACGACTTAAACATGTAAAAGACATGTGCTTCTCAAGGCTACTTCACCCTTGCTTTTTATAGTGTTCTAGTGTCGTTCTTGTTTGATGATTGTTGTGGGACTAAGGAAACTTCTTAGACGGGGAGGGTGTTAGAGGGATGTTTTCCGCAGGCCACACTTTTCTTTCCCTCACCTAAAACCCAAAGAATGGATGGGAAGCTTCCCTTATTATTTTTTATATTTTTATATTTCATACATATATTATACTTATTTTGTAGGGAATTAAAAACCATGAATTTTAATATATTTTTTTGATAGATATATAATTTTATAAATATTAAAAAGGATAAAAAGAAAAAAGAAAAAAGAATATATATATATATATATATATATATATATATATATATATATATATATATATATATATATATATATATATATATTCATGTATAAATATAATTACAAGCAGGGTCGGCTCAACAAATTTGGGTGCTCTAAACGAATCAAAAATTTAAGACCCTTTTGACATTACTATACAAAAGGTCATTTTCCACTTGGGTAGAAAATTAGAATTTCTTCTCAACTAGAGACAACTCTTGAAAATCGATAAAGTTAACATGGTTATCAATTGTTTTATATTCTATTCATTAATTTGATAAAGTTGAGTATGCTATCATATATAACTAAAAGTACAAATAGTTTTTTCCCAGAAGATTATTATAATGGATACATTTATCAATATGATAAAATTATCAATATGATGTGGACTACAAAGTTATCAATATAAGGTCTGTTGCAAAGATACAAAGTTCTCTATTACAATATATCAAAATTTTGTTAATTCAAGGGAAGTCTACCAGAAAAAACAAATGGAACATAGAACTTAGAAGAAATAGTTTTTAACTTTCTTTTATATATATATATATATATATATATATATATATATATATATATATATATATATATATATATATATATATATATATATATATATATATATATATTTGTTATGTATGGATGATGTGATTTTATTGATACAAAGCCGATTCCATTCCAATAGATATATTGGAGGGTCTCATTGATGTGCATCCACTATAAATTTAATCTATGAATTCATTGATTATGAGTTGAGTGTTTTAAACATTCAACCACATATGCTTAGCGTGTCATATTGAATTACCGTATTCTAATTAAAATTGAATCTTTGTGGAATTGTTTTATTATTAATAAATATGAGGAGTTTAATGACATGACATGCATTCAAGTCATTGATTTTAGAATTTAGAGTTATTTGAGAGGATCGCCAGTTCTCATTATTTCTTAGATTCATGCAGTCAATCCAGTGGGATATTTTCTTTAATTTTTTTTCCACCGAGAACATTTTATGAAGTCTTTTGACACCAAAATTTGGAGTATCCTATTTTCACACATTTCATAGGGCTCAACAAGAAATCACTATATCACGGTCGTTGTTGTAATACTCTTTGAAGTAGCGGTCATCTTTTATATATATATATATATATATATATATATATATATATATATATATATATATATATATATATATATATATATATATATATATAGAGAGAGAGAGAGAGAGAGAAGATCAAATAAGAAATAAATTTTTGGTAGGAAGGTAAAAAAAATATATAGAAAAAAAACTTCTTACCTTCCTACCAAATAATTTTTATTGCCAGATCTATATCCAGTATATATATATATATATATATATATATATATATATATATATATATATATATATATATATATATGATACATTAGAATCTATTGGTCCAACGACAATGGAGAATAGAGATAAACTCCCAATGAGGTAGGTTATGGTTGAGAAGGGTACACAACGTGGTCTCAACAACTTAATTTATCGCTAAAAGATCAAGGTCGAACCAATTATTGCTCAAGGCAAGGACGAACCATGCTCTAGGTCGAGCCATGAACAATGTCCATACGATTAGCTCGAATGTCATTCTATTACTATAATTTACTGTCTTGATGATCAAAAATTGTATTTTTCAAGTCTTTTAAAGAAGATAGAACTTGGAAAAATTAGTTTTTTTAATTGTATTTATAATTCTTTTAAAGAAAATAAACTTGGAAAATCAAAATTTCCATGATGATCGTATAGGAGTATTAATTTCATAAAACAGTTTTATTCATAAAAATACGATTCTAATATATTTGAGTTTCTTTAGCATAATATTTCTAAAGGTTTTTTTGAAGTTAAAATTGAAAACAATATTATATGTACCAAAGAGATTGTTATTCATTGTCCATTGAATTTAATTCCCTCCTTATCTTGAAATTTGACTTTTATGATCCACATGCCCCACAGTGCATTTGTCTATCTATAATCAGACTGTGATGCCGTTTCCAAAACAAGATAATCTGTGAACATGTCATGGCGAATTCAACGGTTGTAATTTAATTTGTGGACCCAATTTGGATGTAGGTTTGGTAATAGGAGTTATAATCCTCGTAAATGTTACAATTAACTTTGGTTCTTGAATATGGATACGAAGAATGAGCTGAAACGATTCTTAAATACCAACAGAATTTCAAGAGTAGTGTTTTTATAATGGAAAATAATACAAAAAAACATTAAGTTTCTATAAAAATTCTAATTTGATATTGTATTTTTTCTCAAATTTGACCTTGTGTTTTTTCAATTTTTTACAGTTCTGACCACTTGATCGTTCAACCCGGTTACCTACTGAAGTAACATGTTGATGACGTGGCATGTTAACGTATTAAAATTGAATTTTTTTCACACAAAATATACTAAGTTTTCATTTTTTTCGATTTTGACACTAAGTTTAATTTTTTCTTTCATTTTTGACACTCCATTTTTTTTGTTCCAACTCGATTTTTTTTTTTTTTCAATTTTGTTCAATGTTGATCATTTTCCATTTGAAATCAAACACAAAACTCAAAATCAAATCTGAATTCAAACCTGAAACTGAAATCAAACATAAAATCAAATTGAAAATTGAATGTGGAATTAATTCAAACCTAGAACTCAATCAAACATTAAAATGAAAATTAAACCAGAAATCAAACCTAACCAGTGTTTTAGAGTCGATTTAGGCACCGAAACTGATATCAAACATGAAATCTATTGTATTTATCACTTCTGGTTCGGTAACATGCTTTCCAGTCCGAGGCAAAGAAAGAGGCCAATGCTCAAGTTTGTATTGTCTCGTCGGATTCGAGTGCCCGCACCACCTTCGCCTTTTCTGGTGGTGCTGGAAATAGATGTTAGTGGAGGAAGACATGAGTGAGGCAATTGGATTTTTAGGTGTCGTCTGCTTTTAAATGAAATAAAGAGTGGCAGAGTAGAGAGACGGGTTAATCCCATGAGTGAAGAAGGGAAGGAGATAAAGGATTTTCTCACTAGCCATGTGTGATGTTGTTGGAGTTGTCGGAGATGCAATTGATCGGTGATGCAACTGGTGAATGGTGATGATGGAAGACAAGGGGTGAAGAGGCAGCCAATGAGGGATTGGAGATACTGCTTAGCGTTTTAGGGATTTTTTTTATTTTTTTAAATATATTATTAATATAAAAAGGTAAAATAATAAATAATAAATTATTAAAGATAAAATAGTCTTTTTATAACGGACAAGGATCAAGCGTGTAACGAAAATATAAATTAGGAATGGTCTGAGTTAAAAAAAAGTTGCTAAGGACCAATCTAGCAGATTACCCTAAACCACAGGGACCATCCGTGTCAGAATTGAAAAAAAAGAGTGTCAAAATTGAAAGAATAAATTAAACTTAGTGTCAAAATTGAAAAAAAAAAGAAGTGAAAACTTAGTTTATTTTGCGAAAAAAAAATCAATTTGGACATGTCATGATGCCACGTCATCAAAACTGACATGTCATCATGCCACATCAGCAGGTAATCGGGTTGAGCGATCAAGTTGTCAGAATTGTAAAAAAAATTGAAAACACCGTGTCAAATTTGAGACAAAAAAAACATAGTGTCAAATTAGAATTTGGTGTAAACTTAGTGTCTTTTGTGCTATTTACCATTTTTATAACCTTTGTTTACATATTCTCTTAAATAGGAGCATATGGAAAATCTATTGAACAATGAAGACCAAAATGAGTTCAAATGATTCTTAAATACATCGAGGATGGAGATCAGTGTTGTAAAACTCGCCGAGTTAGCCTATTACTCCTCCGAGTACTCATTACTCGGCCCCTTATCGATGCGAGTTACAGAATCCCGAGTACTCCTTAATCGGCCCCTTACTGAACGGAGCAGTATTGTAAAAATCGGCCAACTCGGTGATTAATATGTATAATATACTTAATGATTTGTTATTTAACACACATACATGTGATTGTTATTACATATATATCTTAAATTTTTAGTAATTATTCACGAAGTGAGATTATGTGTTTCTTTAGATTTTATGTATTCGCATGTATCTAATTTTGTTATATATTTCAATCAATTTATGATTTTAACATATATAATTTTCCTAACAATATTTCTACACGATTTACTAAATCTTGAGTACTCCTGAGTACTCCCGAGTACTCACTACTTGGTAGTCGGCCGAACAAGTACCGAGTAACGATATCTACAACCTTAATGGAGACCTTTGAAGCTGGACCTTGCCAGATACAAATCCACATATGTTTAAACAAGTTTGATGTTTTTCTTAAATTTATGCCCTTAACAAATGTTTTTGTTGCCCTCTGTTTTGTTTTCAGTTTTGCTAATGCATAATCGAGTAGTACAACCCTTCTATATAGAAGGATAAAATGGTCGTTTACTTTAATTGTGATCTTGACCCATTTTAGTTATTTTGAATGTAAAAAAAGACGTTCATATTTTATATATTTTGTTCTAATTTATAGTTTGGTTGATTCAATGTCTACTTATTGGATTCTTTTAATTAAGCATGCCTAAATTATTGTGTTTTCATTTCAAGATGGTTCTAAATTCGAATTAACTTCATACATATAAATTAAATAAATTAAATTGTTTGATGAATTAGCAATACTACATCAACATGGGGTATAAAATTGATGTTTTAATATACAATATAGCACCATTTACGAGCATATGAAAGTCATGTATTAATCTACATCTACACATGCTAAGTTCATGGAACACAAAGGCTGAGTAAAAGCCATTATGGTAAATATTAATAGAATTTTGGAATCAATTGGTAAACTTCTCATTACAATTAGACTTATTTATATGTGTTCGAGTCCTATGAAAAATCCAATACATTACAGGACTGGTCTTTGGGCAAGAATGGACATTTGAACATTGTTCTCTCATTGAGTTTGGACAAAGACCAAAATCAAAGTGAGGTTAGATTGAACTCTGAAAATATGCATTACAATGTTTACCGAAGTCGGTTTTTTGCCTGTTTCTGTGCATCATGGTTGCTTTGTTGAGCTCCAGATCAACAATTTCATCTGTCCAATGTCATACATGAGCTAAAAATGGTCAACGACAGGAGGACATGCTTCTGTTTCATGGTTTATTTGATTAGTTTAACATTTGTTTAACAAATAATCATTATCAGTTGCTTTGTTGACTAATATATGAATATGAAATTGAAAAATGTTTAATTCTGTTAAAAGTTGTTGGTAACAACATTTGGGGAAGTTTAAGTTTGACCCGAAGAAAATAATACATCGTTATTTCATGTTATTGTTTTTGTTGATCTTTTAGTCCTACTTTTATAGCAAAAAAAATTTCAACGAAGCCCCAACTTGTCCTAGTTTTGACTAAACTGCATAAATGGTCCTTGTGGTTTGCCGAAAATTACCACTTTGGTTCAAAAATGTTTGGACTAGCACCACAGGTCTAAAGTTTTTAATTTTGTTACAAGTTTAGTCTAATTTTACTTTGAACTTTTTTATAATGATGATTTTACCCTTTCTTTTTTTTGCTTTTCTAGTTTTTTTTTATTTATTTAAACATTTTTATGATTAAAAGAAAAATAAAAAAAATACTTCTCTCTCTCTCTCTCTCTCTCTCTCTCCCTCTCTCTCTCTCTCCCTCCCTCCCCTACATAGTTCATATCTTCCACCTGGTTTTCACATGCAGAAAAATACGACCACCACGATCATCAGCCGGAGACATGAACAACACTAACACTATTGATTGGTAACACCAATCCTTTACAATGAGATTGTTCTTTGATATCATAATAGCTTCCTTCTCATCAGGATTGCAAATTTCGGAAATATCCCTTTTAAATTCGAGCATAGCCGCGTAAAGGTACCATATTTCACATTAGAAAAGTCCATTAGCTTAATAATGTTACGAGAAGGGTCAGGAAGCTCATCCATAATAACATCAACAACAAAAGGGACATAAGTCGACGAACTAGAACCAGATTTATCAAAGTTGCACTACCCTTCAAACTCGAAAATCGGTTTTCTAGGAGTTTCTCTTTTATATCAATCTTTTTGACAAGTAATGAAACCGATTTAGGTTGCAAATGGTCAAAATAATGGTTAGAGGCGTCAACAGGAACCAATTTTGAGTCAACAGTCGATTTTGCACTTATTTCCCCTTTCAATGTAAAAACATTGAGATTCAGATATGGAGGATACCCTCCATGAAAATGAACAACAACTAAATCCAAGGAAAGAGGAGAAAAAGGCGGTCAAGAAGGAAAGACGGAGGAACCAAAACACCTACCTGAAAGTCAACTACAACCCACCTTAAATTTTCACTGTCGGATTCTCCTTTTTGTTTTTCGAGCATCTCAGAACACAAATTGATTTTGATTTCGATCTGAGAACACAAATTGATTTTGATTTTTGTTTTGAGGTATGAGAATAGTGGGTAACAAAAGGGAAGGGGCTGCCTTTTTTTCCAGAGAATGTGTGTGTATGTTTGTGTGTCTTCGGAAAGATGATAGGGGTGGTGGTGATATTTAGAGAGAGATATAGAGAGATGTATTTTTTTATTTTTCTTTTAATCATAAAAATATTTAAATAAAAAAATTGAAAAAGCAAAAAAAAAAAAAAAAAAAAAAAAAACCAAGATAAAATCGTTATTACAAAAATTTTAAAATAAATGGAGAACAATTATTGCCCAAAGAGCACTCCAATTTGTCCCTTGCGAAAGAAACATCGATTCATTAAAAGTCATGTATTAAAGCTTAAATTTGAAAATGGTAATTATTTTATTAAGAATCAGTGAGATAGAGCTAAGAATCAATGAGATAGAGCTACAATGAGCAGACAGATTGGGTTTATCAAACCAGGCGCTAAAGGGGGAGACGGCTACCTGGAGAGTATAACCTGATGAACGTATTGAACCCTAAGGAAATGCAAATCTATTGTGAAATCCCTTTATGATTTGAATGAACCTTCGATTTAGCGCATAAGAAAGTTATAGAAAAGGTCACCTGTTTGGAGTCGCCGAGGGAAACAGAATAACGTCGGTGATGCGTCGGAAAGAGAATAAGACTGATAGATCTATCATTCTCCTGATAGATCTGTCATCCACCGATACATCATCTGTAATTGCTTTCATCTTTATATTAAAGAAACAAATAGAAGAGAGAGAAAGAAGCGTATGAATTCGGATAGACAAATCCGGTTTCAAATTTCCAGAAATGGAGAAATTCAGTGACGATGATCCATCGAAAGTGAGTTAAGGAGATGGAAATCAAACCTTGAATCGAGAGTTTAAAAGAAGAAGGTTTGTATTTGTTGCTTTCTGTCTGCCTCCATCGTTGTCTCTATTTCGTGCTTTGAAGTCCGGTCAATCTTCTCCACACAGAAATCAGACCCTCATCTCCGATTACGGTGGCGTCTGCATTCGTCAGAGGCTGGAGATGGAAAGCATTTTGAGAGAATGAAACCAACCACCATGTAAATGCGTACATTTTATCTACTGTTGATAAAGCCAGAAATCGAAGCTTGATTAGTCGATGAAACGGTGAGGCCACATGTACACCAACAACCTACAAAACGGTGAGGCCACCTGTACACCAACAGCCTACAAAATGACATAATGAAAGAAAAAAGCACTAAAGACAAATACACAAAATAGATGGACCATAAGATAAAAGAAATGAGAAGTATAAATAAAAAGGTTGAAACTGACAAAACAGTTGGTACTTTACTGTAGCTAAGGATAAATTTTTTGATATATATATATATATATATATATATATATATATATATATATATATATATATATATATATATAAATAAACCAAACTTACAACAAAATAAAAAAATAAAAGTTTAGAAACAATTTAGACCCTAGTTTTAAATTCGTACCTAACAAAGAGATTGCTCATTGTCTATTGAATTTAATTCCCACCCTATCTTGAGCTTTGAGTTTTCATACTCACTCATTGCCCACATGCCCCACACTTCTATTTGTCTCTCGATAATGTCTGATGCCGTTTCCAAAACAAGAAACCTTTGAGCAAGTCAACCGTAAATTCAACGGTTGTAATTTAATTGGCGGGCCCAATATCCAGATTAGTTGTTGTAAACTTATAATCCTCATAAATATTACTCCATGACTTTTATCTTGAATACTTTATTTCTTACAATATACTAAACGTTAATATATTTTGATTTCATTTTTATTTAAGGTTAATTCCTTTTTTTTTTTTATAACTAATTTTGTTCCAAAAAATATTTATTGTAACGTCAAAATAAACCGAGAAGCCCATATCCAAACACCGCCATCATTGTCTTTCTCTCTTTCGTAGCTGTTTCTCTTTCAAATTTTACTCCTACTTTTACCAGACTATTGGCCGTAGACTAGACTCTAGAGTGTCTCCTCCACTCGTTTGAGCTCCGGCGTATTTCATCACCACCGATGCCTCCGCTTCCTTAAGGTATGATTCTTCTTATTCTCGTCGTCCTCTTCTTATCTCGCTTCTCTTTTAGGATCTGAAACCCTAGAGTAAAGGAAAGCTGACTCTGCAGTTTTCATACTTGGATGTGATCTTCAAAGTCGCTCAATTTTTATTGTCAAAATACACAACATTTAGAGAATTGCCTGTTTGATTGTGATTTGTTTTTTTTTTAATATGAGTCAGGAGATACTCGTCTCATTTTTCACAAACGTGTTCGTTTTTTTCTAGTTAAAGGAAATCCTTAATCCTACAACTATTTATCATCGTTTTGTAGTAAATTTAAAGCATCTTTGAATCAAAACAGAAGATCTGGCTTCATGTTAAACATTTCAACGTGAATTTTAGGAATACTGCGATATTCTCAACATATTCGCTTTGAAGAACCATTCATCCACCTTCTAGATAACCGAAACTTCATTCGTTCCCTTCAAGATGGCGAGATTTCTGTTGATTGTATTCATTGTCCTCTGCTTCCTTTCAAGTTTTATCACAGTCAACACTCAGAGAACTCGAAGGTCCTCTAATGGTAGCGCTACAAAACAGCTAAGATTCGATAAAAAGAAGGGCGAGTTTAAGATTCTACAGGTGGCTGACATGCACTATGCCGATGGCAGAAAGACTCCATGTGAAGATGTCTTGCCCAACCAGCTTTTCCATTGCTCTGATCTCAACACCAGTGTCTTCATCAACCGAATGATCAAAGCTGAAAAACCCGACCTCATTGTTTTCACAGGGGACAACATCTACGGATTTGATGCAACAGATGCAGCATCCTCCATGAACGCAGCTTTTGCCCCTGCAATCTCATCAAACATCCCATGGGCTGCAGTTTTAGGCAACCACGATCAAGAATCAACCTTATCAAGAGCAGGTGTCATGAAACATATTGTTACAATGAAGAACACATTATCTCAACTCAATCCTGAAGGTATTGAAATCATAGATGGTTTTGGGAATTACAATCTTGAAGTCCATGGAGCTGAAGGAACAAGCTCAATGAACAAATCGATTCTCAACTTATACTTTCTTGATAGTGGCGATTACTCCACAGTATCTTCAATCCCTGGATACGGATGGATCAAACCATCTCAACAGTTTTGGTTTCAAGAAACGTCTAGAAAGCTTCAAAAGACATCAAAAGCACCTGGACTTGCGTATTTTCACATCCCATTACCTGAGTATGCAAGGTTTGACAAGTCAAACTTTACGGGTGTGAGACAAGAAGGGATAAGTTCTGCTTCTGTGAACTCAGGGTTCTTTACAACTTTAGTTGAGACAGGTGATGTGAAGGGTGTTTTCACTGGACATGATCATTTGAATGATTTTTGTGGGAAGTTGAGTGGGATTCATCTTTGTTATGGTGGAGGGTTTGGGTACCATGCGTATGGGAAGGCAGGGTGGTCAAGAAGGGCGAGGGTGGTGGTGGTTTCTTTAGGGAAGGATGAAAATGTGAAGAGTATTAGAACATGGAAGAGGCTTGATGATCAAAAGTTGACTACCATTGATGAACAGGTTCTTTGGAGGCGGAGTTCATCTGGGAGTCGTAGGAAGAAGCCACCTGTTGTTAACCCTTGAAATTTTAGACAAGATCTTGGATCTTGTTGTAATTTACACGATTATAAGGGTATAAGGTTAGGTTGGTCAATAAGAGGTATGTTTATTATGTTGGTCACAATTTGATCTTTTTTGTTAGCAATTGAGAAGTGAAAGAGGTAAGTGGTTTGTACTTTGTAGTAGGCTCTTATATATATATATATATATATATATATATATATATTTTTTTTTTTGAAAGAGCAGTAATGCTATTTCTTTGTGGCTAGAAATGAAGAAGTCAACTTATTGTTATTTTTTATGCATTTTGTTGTGTTCCATTCCAAGTTCCAACTATGTTTTATATTGGGCAAGACATAATATGACAAGAACGAGAAGTACTCAACCACAATGGAGAGAAAATAAAGAGTTGTATGATAAAAGAAAAAAATACTACAACCAAGAAAGTTGCAAGGAAAGTGGACCAATGGTAAGGTGTGATGGAGGGAATCATGGTAATATGGTAAAAACTATGTGGAAAAGCACAACCTTCAAGTTCCACAACTATCTTCATTTCCTACCATTCTAATCTTATTTCATTCGAATCTTCAACACTCATCGTACCCAATTTTATCTTTGCAAAATGTCTTCTTCAAATGATCAACCCAATTCCACTAATAAAGGGAAGACCTTGAATTGAACCTTGGAACCCCATAAAAGAGGGGGCTTTGCTCGTGCATGGGTCAATGTATCAGAGGTCCCGAGGGTCGACATCAACCAAAATGTTTCATCTTTTTGGACAAAAGTCATCGAACGTTTCCTCAACGGAATGAACCGTGGTCACTACATAAAGAAATATCAAATCTACATAAATTGAAGGTACAATAAAAAAAAAAGGGTAATGGAGTTTGACACTCTATTTAATAAAGTGAAATGTGATTGGTAAAAGGTAAAAAAAAAAAAAAAAAAAAATGATGCAATGATTTTAAGCATTGTTCTTGAAATTTTCGGCCAAGAAAACTGAAATACTTTATGCTATAGTGAGAGTTGGGGTATTGTCAAGGAGTGTACAAAATGACATCAAATGTAATACTAATTTTTATGTTTATTATTATTGTTCTTAGATTTTAACCGAATGTTATGTATTTTTATTTTAATGTAATGAAGTTTCTAGTTTTAATTTCATATTACATAATTTCCTTTTTAATTAATGAAATATCTAGTTTTATATAAATTAAGTAGTTTCAATATTATAAAAAACCTTGGCATGGCAAACATTGCAATGGAAGAAATTTAGATTGAATATAATCATATATAGCAAATATTTATATTTTATATTTGGAGATACAAAAAAAATTAGTGAAACTTGTAAGGTTCTTTAGTTAATATTATAAAAGACATTATATTTTTCATTTCTATTTAAAATTGATTTTTTATTTTTTAAATATACAATCATATTTTTCAATTTTCCGTTTTGTCTCCATTAAGGTGCTGTTTGTTTTTCTATAAAAACCTCTTCAAACCACTTATTGCTGTTCGGCACAGCACACGCGCAACACATTCCCTCTTGCAGCAGTTTGTTTTTTGGAAGACTTCAGACTACAAAACCTCTGCGCGTGTGCTGTGTGGCGCAACACTTGACTTGCCTCTTCTAACCTCTTCACTTTTCATTTTTTCTAAGTGTTTCTTTAAGAATTTTTGTATAACCCTTTTTATTTTTTTTTTTAAACTTTGATTTTCTTAAATTTTTTATTTACGGATGTGATACAATTTATTTTTATAATTTCCTCGATTTTTTTAATTTTTTTTTACAGTTTTATTAATAATATTTTCAATTTCAGTTGCATGTTTTTTAACGTGTGTAATTTTTTACGAACTTTGTAGACAACGTTTGCAATACTTTCTTAATTTTTTTATTATTTTCTTTTTTAATGTTTTTTAAAATTAGTTTTTTTTTTCTAGAATAAAACTATTAGCTTTTTTTACATTTTTTTAAGTTTTTTTTTTTTTTTTTTTTTTTTTTTTTTTTTTTTAAGTTTTATATTTTTTTTTTACATGTTCTTGTTATTATTATTTCAATGTTTAAGACTAAAATTATTAAGTTTCAGTGAAATTAGTTTATTTAAATTTTAGTTTACTGCAGCAGTCTGCAGATGTTAAAAAACAAACATGCTTCTTATTATAAGCTGCAACCATTTGTTCCACCTCTTCTGCTACAGAGGATTGCAGAGGTAGTCTGCAGACTTCATGAATTTTCGCTTCGAAAAAACAAACAACACGTTAGAGGTTTACCGTTAATTGAGAAGTTTTTTTTTATTTGAAAAAACCCTAAAAAACTATGAAAAACCCTCATGCTTGGCAAACGTTTTTTTCATTTTGACCCATAATTCTTTTGTTCTTGTTGTTAATGTTGTTTATTGTGTTATTGATGGAGGAATATAGAGGTTTGATTGTGTCCGTGTTTGCTAATTTAAACAGTAAAGGTTCCACATATGCTAACTTAATGTGAATTGTATCACAAATGGTTTTTGTGTCTTCTAATTTAGATACACAAAGTTATACATCTGTTAACTTGTACACAAAGGTATCACAAATGGTTATGTAACCATTAATTTGGAGACTATAGGTTTTATTTTTGTTAATTTGAAAATGAATAATAATCAATGCATAAGAACTTGGTTGGCTATGTTATTATCGTCTTATTTGTACGAGTTTTCGATATGAAAAAAATTAGTGAAAGCTGAAATTAGGTTTTCAAATATAGATTAGAGTTCGAAAGAAACATGTTATGTCAATTATAATTTCCGAATGTCTTACAAATAAATTTCGATATGTATTTTTTGTCGGTAAAATAGGATACAACCACTTTTTTTTTTTTTTTTTTTTTTTTTTGAAAACAATCTTATGTTTTCTTTGACATTGAAAAATCTAAAGGATTTTATTAAAAATTATACTTCTTCCGTCCCAAAATTATAGTTTACAGACAAAAAACATACAGATTAAAAAAATATTAATTATCATTAACTTTATAAAATAAAAATACAGTTTTGTTTTTACTTTGTATTTAATATTCCATTAAATGCTTAGTTAGTTAAATAATAATGAGATATTTTTTGTAAAAATATTATTTATTTTTATAATTAAACTATTGTTTTGGCAAAAAAAAAAAAAAAAAATTGACTATAATTTTAAGATGGAGGGAAGAACTATATAAATTTAAAGAGAAAAATATAAAAATATAAAGTGTTATAATAATAACCTTTTAAACATAAATCTTACGAGGGCAAAATGGGAAATGAAAAACAAACGTTGGGTTTTAAAGAGGTTTTACGAATGTTTTCAATTATCCAGATATTTCTCGCACTCAGGAGCTACAAAACTGAAAGAACATGAGCAACTTGACGGGATTCGAAGCTCCGATCTCCACCATCGCCGGTGCCACAAAGCCTTTTGCCTTCAACTCCCCAGTCCTTCCGTTCAGTAGCGAATTCCTCTTCGCTACCCCTAAATCCTTCCCAATTCTCATCTTATCCTTCAAATCCCATAAACCCCCAACTACCAAATTCAACAAATTTCAAACATCCAGTAAGTTTTCGCGTTTTCTCAACTTACTCCGCTTCATTTCGAACTTTGATATGGATTTGTTATGCTGGTCTTTGTATCTGATATTTGTATGGAACCTCGAAAACTTAAGGGATCCTTATTGAGTTCTTCGAAGAATTGGTGTTATCTGTGAAATAGATATTCAAAGGAATTACACGGTTTTCCCCTTGGATATTGGAGGAATTCGATTAAAAACTTGAAAATTATCGCTTATTTTCCTTTTCTTCTCTTGATTAGAGCGAGTATTAGAGATTGATTTTGTTTGCTTTTTTTTTTTCTTTCTATTTAGAGACTTCATGTAGCAATTCGAGTACTGCACAACTTGAGGAGGACCAAGAAGTTGAAATCGCTGAAGGATATACAATGACTAAATTTGTTGATAAGATCATTGATCTGTTCTTGAATGAGAAACCCAAGCCCAAAGACTGGATGAGGTACTTGATTTTCAGAGAAGATTGGAATAAATACAGAGACAACTTCTACAATCGGTGTAAATCACGTGCAGATACAGAAAACGATTTCACATTAAAGCAAAGTTTGATCACATTGGCAACAGAAGTCAAAAAGGTAAAATTTCTACACCATCACTTAAATTTCATTTTCTCGACTGATTCCTGAAAAAAATTTGCAGGTTGATGAAGAAATGGAAAAACATTCAGAACTTCTTAAGCAGATAGAAGACAGCCCAATGGACATAAACGCCATAGTTACAAAGCGTCGCAAGGATTTCACAGGAGAATTCTTTCGTTACTTAACAGTAGTTCAAGAAACACATGATAACTTAGAAGATCGTGATGGTGATGATATCTTAAAACATCACATTCAATTTTCTAAACTTTTTCATATGCATTTCTGATTTCATCTCACTTCTTTTTAAGCAGCCATTGCAAGGCTCGGAGCTCGATGCTTATCTGCAGTGAGTGCATACGACAACACATTGGAAACAATGGAGTCATTTGACGATGCTCAGGCCAAATTTGATAATATTTTAAACTCACCTTCCATTGAAGCAGCATGTGCTAAAATCAAAAGCCTTGCAAAAGCAAAAGAACTTGATTCCTCTTTAATTTTGTTGATTAATAGCGCTTGGGCTTCTGCAAAAGACTCCCCCACCATGAAAAATGAGGTAAAAATCATAACTTTTTATATTCAAACAGCTTTATTTAACATGAACTTGAAAGATTTTTTACTTTTGAAGGTGAAATCGATAATGTATGAGTTATATAAAGCAACAAAGAGTAGTTTAAAAAGCATAGCACCAAAAGAAATAAAGCTACTGAAGTATCTGCTTAATTTCACGGATCCAGAAGAACGATTTTCAGCTTTAGCAACTGCATTTTCTCCTGGTAAAGATGATGAGGCCAAGGATCCCAATGCAATATACACGTAAATTGACTCTGATTTTAATTTATTTATTTAACTGTGAAATTGAATTTTCAAGATCATGTATGAGGATGTTGTATTTTATTACAGAACTCCAAAGGAGCTTCACAAGTGGATTACTATAATGCTGGATGCATATCAGCTTCATAAAGAGGAAACAGGGATTATGGAAGCTAAGGAGATGAATTTACCAATGGTTATTCAGAGACTTTCTATTCTTAAGGAAACAGTTGAAGAAGAATACTTGGAAAAGGATACACCTGAAGGGAAAAAAGAGACCAATGCAGAAGAATTTTGAGGTACTATTGTTTTTTTTTTTTTTTTTTTTTTTTTTAATGATTTTTGGTTTGTAGTTGCTATTATGGTTAGTATGGCTGTATGGGGTACAAATTTTGTAAGCAAATAGTTGAAATGTCAATTAGGATAGTTAGGTCAAAAACCAGTTAGACCTTTAAGTTGTTCTTTCAAAATTTTATATTATTATTATAGTATAATATAGGTTTTTTCTTAATTATGTTTAGTATGTTAATTATATGTAAAAAAAAATGTTCCTGAAATGTTCTTAAATCAACCAGGCCTTCTTGGTTTATTTTATATCTAATGATTTGTTTGTTGATGTTAAGAACTAAAGTTTGTACAACTTCACGATGCTGCTGCGAAAAAATTGGATATATACATTATACAATAAGAAATATATAATTTACAATATGACAATATGAAAAGGAATTTTTATGTGTTTTTGCAATCTTACATGCATAAAAACTTGTAAAAACTTATTTTTAATTTTTTTTATAAAAAACGAAGTTGTAAAAAACGATGTAAAAGAAGTTGTACAAATATAACTTTGTAAAAGAAAAACTATATTTTACAAAACATATAATAACAAATTTGTAAAAAAATGTTTGAAGAAATTTGGAAGAAAAAAAAAAACGGACCAAATTCTTAATAATACCTGAAAGTTGCACCAAAGCTGTAAAAAGTAGCATGGTGGGACCAAGTTCACAATAAAATATAAATATTGGGTCAAAACCGGAGAAAAAAGAAAGTTAGATGGTGGGACTTGGACCAGAGTTGGACCAAGGTAATGATATATTCGACCCGTAAATAAACAAAGATGGAAGGGAGGGGTGTCAAACTCCTACTCCATCCGAAGTAAATCAATCGCCAACTTTATGTTTCATACTTGTCTCTGGCTTTCTAAATTTCTAGTTAATTCTACGTCTCTTTTAACTATGATGATATTTGTTTATGAAGTTTAAAAGATCCTACCCTAAATGAAGATAAAACAAACATGACAACTAATGGTACATCTCTGGTTTTTCGAAAAAGCTTAATCTTACTTAGGGATGTCAATAGGACTGATGTTGGTGATATTAGTCTCATATCCGATTATAATACCATATTTTAAGCTCGGTCCCATCTTGTCAGTTACCCAATTAGTAAATACTTATTAGATTTCAGATATCAAGTTCTCATCGAAAGCTGATCATAAGACCAACCGGTATGCTCACAACGAAGGCTTTTGTGGCTGATATGGCAACGACCGCTAACCACGATGACCATCCCGATGCTTAGTGGTTGGTAGTGGTCGTGGTGGATTGTTGTCCACACCACGAAAGAGCACACCCGATACAATTCTTTTTCTTTCTATCTCTCTAACTCTCTTAATCTCTCTCTACAATAATATATATATATATATATATATATATATATATATATATATATATATTATAATAATAATAATAATAATAATAATAATAATAATAATAATAATAATAAGAGGGATATGGTGGTGGGGAATCAAGATCAAATAAGAAATAAAATTTTGGTAGCAATGTAACAAAAATTTTCATATACATTTTTTTAGCAAATAAACGAAATGAATCATTAGATGATTCAAATTAAGATGATTCACAATAAAAAATTCCGAAAAAAAATATCTTTATGATTCATTTTTAAGTAAATCAAGAAAAAATTCACTTTTATGATAATTTTAGTAAATATAAACAAAGTTATCGTAAAAATGAATCATCGAAATGTTTTTTCGGGAATTTTTTTTGGTGAATCATGTTATTATTGACTCATTTAGTGATTCAATTGTTTTGTTTGCCAAAAAAATAAGCCGAAAAAAAAAATCTTACATTTCTACCAAAAAAATTTCTTATTGGATCTATATTGTAGTAATGGATATCTCATAGGTTTAGAGGTTGAATATGGTGATAAGCTGGCACCCGATGTGTATAACATATGGCCTAATTTTATTCAAAAAATGACTTCCAATGTTTACTAATTTTACTTTCTAATCACATCAACAAGTTTAATATCTTAATAACTTTTACATAAATATAATTATCACTATACAAAATTTATATTATTCAAATTTCATGATAAACTAATTATATTTAATAACATAAATATTAAAAGAATATCTACGAATTTTCATTAGTAAAAATTTGAAATCATATATATTACTAAAAAAAGTATAAGTGTATAACTTTTTATTTCTATTTTTCGAAATCAATTCTTAGAAATTTAAATTTTATACGTTATCTTTTTGTTTTATATTAAAACACAATAATAAATAATATATAAAATAAAGTTCACATCAAGAAGCACCAAATTTTCAGCCGCCTGCCAATTAGCATGGTAAAGACTGATTGGGGTTGTTGCATTTTAATCAGGATTAAGTTTTGGTTACGATTAGAATTCAATGTAAAGACATTGTTAGAAGAGAAATACCAAAAACAATTAATCATAAAAAAAGACGAAAGAACAATAATAGAGAAATAAAAATAGGAGTAGACAATGTTTACCATTAAAAACCAAAAACAATTATATAAAACTAAATCATTCGTTTTATAAATAGTAATCAACTCCGTCTACAAATTATTTTAACTTAAAGGTGTTGTTTCAACTTTATCATTTGCATAAATTATTAATTCTAGTTTTAATAAGTTTTGTGTCACAATCAATAATATATTTCAAAATGTTCCGAAATGTTAATGTCTTTTTCCATCTTATTATCTTTTACTATACAAATCCAATAACTAATACCAGTTGAATTAATTAAAATTTAATAACTAATAATAATTATAATGATATCATCATAAGAAATAGAAATACAATCTCTCTTCTTGTACTTGTTGTCTTGTTAGACTGTTAGTACATAATAGGAAACGTACAATTAGTACACTTTTGTGTCATGAAGAAAGAGTGTTATCTACATATGTTGCTTATACGAAACTTATAACGAATACAAAACTGCCTTCAATTCGGAAAATTTAAATAGGGTTCAATTTGATCAAGCAATCGGAACCTGCAGCCGTTGCCGGCGCCGGCGCTTTTCAGTAGTGATCTTCTTCTCAGGGACTCTTTTTTTCTTCAGGTAACCATTCGTCAAAAATTTCACTAGTTTAATTTGATCACGATGATTGATTGATTGATGCTTAACCAATAAATTATTATATTATAATCGTGATTCATCCTTTAACGTTGTTTTTTTTTACCATTCTTTCTCAAAATTTCATCCAAAGTTTTAAAAATATAGTTAAATGTAATTCGGAATCATCCTAATCAAAGATCATTGTTTCCGAAGGAGATCGTTAGATGAGAATTAGATCTTCATATTTAGTTGAGTCCAATTTCATTTAACAGGTTACTTAGCATTACTTCAATGATATACTGTTTAATCTCATGAATGATTATTCAGCTGAAATGAAAATTGTGTGTCTTCCGATTTCCGATATCCATAAATTAAAACGTATCCAAGCTTTTTGTTAGTCAAATTCATATTTGTTTTGTAGGTGAGAATCAAAATGGTTATGGAACAAGAATCAGAGTGGAATTCAGCTCAAAATATCACGATAAGTGAAGATCTAGTGTCTGCTGCTAAGCGTCACCTCCAATTTCTTGCTGCTGTAGACAGCAACCGTTGGCTTTATGGAGGCCAATCTTTGCAATGGGCCATCTACAGGTAAATAAGTCATCATCGTCTGATGATAAATTGATAATACTTCATTTCATTTCAACCTTCTCTTTTACAAATCATCAGAGACACTCAATTTCAGGTATAACGCTTGCTGGCTTCCTTTGCTTGCTAAACATTCTAAGTCTCATGTCACAAAAGGACCTTTGGTTGTCCCTCTTGATTGTGAATGGGTTTGGCATTGTCACAGGCTCAATCCTGTAAGTCTCTCAACTTAAGAACCTTTGATGAAGTTTCTAGAATGTTCTGGAGACTAAAAACATAGTAATATATTGCTCTTCATCTCTTATTCAGGTCAGGTACAAATCCGATTGTGAAGAATTTTATGGAAAGATTCTTGACAACCATCATGTTGCATCCTCTGTTGAAGGAATATCAAGCAATGAAACAGAAGAAATATGGAACAAACTGTATCCCAATGAGCCCTATGAAATCAACCTGTCACTTCCAAATACAGAACATTCAGAAAAGACCTACTACAGAGCTGAAAAGCATACGAAATACAATCTTGTTTTAGCTATTGAAAGACAAGTCCCTTTCTTTTACCAGGTATCCAGACCCTATATGAACAACAATCACTTTCTTGAAGCAGCCTTAGCCAGATACAAAGGCTTCTTGCATCTAATCAAGAGAAACAAAGAGAGATCCATAAGATGTTTTTGTGTCCCCACTTATGATATTGACCTAATCTGGCATACACACCAGTTACACCCTGCTTCTTACAGTAAAGACTTGGTGAAATCACTTGGAAAGATTCTTGAACATGATGACACAGATCAAAAAAGAGGCAAAGGTCAGAAACTAGATGTTGGATTTTCTCAAACTATAAATCAATGGGAGGAGATGTTTGGTTCAAGGTATTGGAGAGCAGGAGCAATGTATAGAGGTACTCCACCTTCTCCTCTCACAACCACTCAAGTTATATCCAAAAAGGTTGATGGGTTTCAGAAATCAATCGATCTTCCTGAAGAAAATGTCATTGAGGTAATTCTTGAATTAACAGATGAATATTTCTTGATGATTTTTTGAGATTAAGTTATAACTGAATGCTGTTACTTTAGGTTGTATTGGAGATTGTAGAAATCAAAAACTTACCAAAGACCCATAAGAAAAAAGTTTGGGTTTTTTTCAGTAAGGCGCAACCTGATGGAATCTTTGATGTTAAAAGGAGAGTTGATATCCAGTCTGAATCTGGGAAGAAACAGGTTGCTACATTCCAGTGTGAGGCTAATGGATCTATTCTCTTTGAACTTGTTTCTGAATTAGATCCATCCAAATCAGGTGAAAGTGAAATTTTGGGTTGCTGTTTTATGTCTTTGGATGACTTTTTTACCCCTGTGTTTAATCTGTGTGTGGAAAAATGGTTTGATTTGGTTCCAAGTTCTGGCATTGTTGCTTCTGAGCCTATTCGTGTGAGAGTTGCAGCCTCATGCACTCCCCCTTTCTCAAAAAGCTCAATCGTTTCCGGTAAGGGACAGTTTGCTGTGAGCGGTGGATGTGGAGGTGGTTGTGGGAATATGGTGAAGGGTGGTGGATGTGGTAGTGGTTGTGGTGGGGGGTGTGGAAGTGGTTGCGGGAATATGGTCAACAGTGGTGGTGGTTGTGGTGGCGGATGTGGAAATATGGTGAAGAGTGGTGCTTGTGGTGGTGGATGTGGAGGCGGTTGTGGGAAAATGGTTGAGGGTGGTGGTGGTGGGGGATGTGGAGGTGGCTGTGGGAATATGGTGAAGAGTGGTGGCGGATGTGGTGGTGGTTGTGGGAGTATGGTTAAAAGTGGTGGCTTAGAGGTAGCAGTTAATGCATAAGGGATAAAATAAGTGATCCTTGTATCTCGGGAAGTTTCTAAGTAATTGATGTGCTGCATAAGTATAAATAAGTGTGCAAATGGTGTGTATGAATGCCAATGGTGTGTTGTATTATGCATTATGTTATAAGTTATGTAATGATGTAACCATGGATCTCTAACACAAATCCTGGTTCATATATGTATGTAAACTGTGTTTGGACATGGCCTAATTTAAATTATGATGACGTGGCACAGTTTACCATGCTTTTATGTTAAAAAAGAATAGATATGGTTTGGGATCTTGTTCTTCTTTGGATTATGTGACTCTTTTGCTGCCATGACTTCATATTTTGTTGAAGACTGTAAGCTTCCTCCATTATTAGAACGAACTAACAACTTATACAACTCATGGAGAGATATAAGGTAAATACAAATGATTTGTGTATGATATTCATAAACAACTTAATGTTATAAAATGGCCACCAATTACTATCAGTTTGCTCTTCAAGTTTGTTATCTTTGAATTGTACTCAATAGACAATAACACCATTAAACTTTTTTTCTATGTTTCATTACACCATTAGAAAAAAAATAATAAGTACAATGTTACACTTGGATGGATTTATTTGAAGTATGATGCCTTAATAAGAAAAAAGTGAAAGTGCATTGTTGTAAAAAATAGTAAAAATAGGATGCTATTAAAGAAGGTTGTTGTGCACTTTCGTGCTTTTGTGACATGCCATCCAATGCTTTTGTTTTAAACTATCAGTTTTGGAATGGAGAAAAAATAAAGGAAAGTAAGATTTTATAATAAACAATTAAATGAAAGTACATTGCTACTTCTTGAAAGACAATTGAAAAGTTTATCTGATGCATGAGAAACTGGTGTAAAAAGAAATGGAATTATGATGCTATGTGGATACAACATTCCATCATCTATAAGTTATAGTTCTAATGTTATATGATCCAAAGACACATAGTATTCTTATAAACAGTCACTGAGTTTATTTTATTTTATGCATGAGTAACTTGTATTTGTGTGTAATTTGATTCCAAAAATATGAGTTTGTGTTACAACTCCAAATTATATGAAACTTATGTTGACTTTCTAATGTTTTCAATCCATCTCCAGATTATATGAAACTGAAAGTACAATGATATAGTTGGATACAATTTTTCAATGTACAATTGAAAATTTTGGCAATACAACACCTTAACATAATTTAATTAGAGTAGAATATTATCATAAACAGTTAACCACACAATTATTTCTTTCATTTAGCCCTAAAAGATATGTGCATAAGTACACATACTTTCTGGTAACAAAAATCGAGATATTTTTTCTGTATTCTGTAAACTGTTTTTTTAAAACTGTAGTTTTGTGAAAACACTTAGAATGCATCCACCCAATTGTAGCAATGTCATTCAAATGCAAACACATTTGACTTTTTCTAAGTATAATGTCCAAATAAGAAAAAAAGTATAATTTGATAGATATTTCAAAGTAGAGTGTTGCAACAGAATGGAATGTAACCATTGGATAACATATTTAGTTAGTGGTTAAAGTTAATGAAAAGATGATGTGACAATAACTTTAATCATGTACAAAAACAGTTAATGAGCACATTTCTAGGTAGAAAGACAAGATCAATGATCAATGTACAACATGTTTACACTTATTAGTAGTTAGTCTCTTCACCTAAGGCTAACAGACACCACCAATCCATTACACTCAACTTCTTCACCTTCATTTCCAAGAGCCTAATTGCAACAACACAAAACCATATTTCAGTAAAAACAAACTTTAAATTTAAAAAAAAAAAAAAAATAGAAAATATACCTCTTCATCACCCTCAAAGTTACCTAAAAAACCTAAACTTGACCACCATCATCATCATCATCATCTCCAACAATACATTCATCCTCAAAAATATCAATCAAAGCCATTCCCTGTTTAAACTCAAACTCATTAATAGCATCTTTAGCACCAAAAACCAATGCATTTTTAGCAACTTTAATCGCATCCTTTCTCTTTTCAGAACTTCCCCCTTTCACCCCTTCACTTCTGCTATTATACTTTTCAGCCTTTTTACTAGCCACCTTCCTACTAGCCTCCCTACAATGCAACTGATCAATATACTTTTCATGTAAAGCCTTATTCTTCACCTGCTTCAAAACAGGAGGACTCACAAGTGTTCCACTTACACCACCACTAAATCTTGAAAGACTCTTTTTATAATGAGCTGTTGAAGAAGATCTCTTGAATGCCACATCCATGTCCAGGTGGCGTACAGGTGTCGTAAGAGAGGTTAAAGACTCGGTGAAACTGGGCTCAAGAACTGAGAACAAATCAGCTTCTGAATCTTGTTCTCCTTTATTATACTGATTTTGTAACATGTGTCTTACGTTTCTTTGGATTACATGACTCTTTTGCTTATAAGATTTGGGCTTTTTAGTTGTGGGACTTGAAGAACTGAGAAATTTGCTTGCTGATAAAACCGGGTCTTGTGAATTTGGTAAGCGGGCCCGGGAACGGAGGCGAGGTGGAGGGGGTGTCAGGTGGCTTCCGTGTACTTTGTCAAAACATTCCTGTGCAGATTTTCCAGGCACCTGTGTAATTAATTACAAGGAGTGATGACATCATCATTCATGGTGTATATATGGATTTTATATTTAGGAATTATGATGAAAAGTGAATTACCAGTTTGGAAACTTTCTTCCAGAAGTGTGGGGTGGGTTTTGCTTTAAGGTAAGCTCTTTCCAATGCTGATTCTTGATCTTTGGTCCAACCATGAGAAATTACTGGAATGCCCTCGTGCTGATTTCTTTTTCTTTTAACCCCGATATTCTTTTGATTTTTCTTAATAGTATCTTTCTTGTTCATGGGTTGTTGTTCATCATGCGATATACTAGGAGTTGTAATGGCAACTTCATTTTCATTTGCCAATTTAGCTATACTTTTTTCAGGTAATTCTTCATCCAAAGTTGGATTTTCTGTGATTGGTAAAAGTAAAGCACCTTCATTTGGATTATCATCAAATGCCAAAGTTTGAAATCGGTCAGAATTATTCTCCCATTTTTTCTTACTGGTTTTCACTTTCTTCTTTAGCAATGTAGACTTACATCTTCTAGATGTATTCGTATCCACTTGGGTTAATAAACAATCATTGCCTGTATTTCCAGTAAAACCACCATAGCTGGTCTTCTCAACATTTGTATCTACATCCCCATGAGAAGAGCTACGTGTTACTCGCGTCTTGAATTTCCCTACATGTTAGATTTCAAATTACAAGGGAAGAAAATAACAAAAAATATATGCAGGAAAGGAAAAAATAGTTCCACTTTCAAGGTGAAAAGGATAGGATCTACATTTCTTTATCATCATCCCAAACTTTGCAACAATAACTAGATTGAAAGAATGGTGGTGTTGGATTTGTAACTTCAACCATATCAATTCTGAATACAGGAATAACTACATTTGACCACAAGAATTAAACAATAGCTCTTTGGTCTTTACTATTAAGGTAGGGAAGAGGAAGAAGAATGAAATCGTAAGTTAAGCATCTTGAATCAAGGAATTGCAGTTAAGTGAACTAGGGTTAATCTCAATTGAAACTCGTGGACCATTCAGAGCAAGAAAGATATGTAATTCGAATAACTAATTAGCTGAACCATTGCAAGTAAAACAAAATGAAAGCAAAACAACGCTTACTGTTTCTCCGTTTTGAACTACGTGACGACTTTTCTTCAGTGCACTCTTCGGCACAAGGAGTCAGTCTGTTAGATCTTGTAGACCTAGTTTTCGAATTATCAGACCTTTTTCTGGCATTAAGCGATTCACCAAGTTTCTGTGAACATCGTTCTGACTTAGATCCTAGGCTTCTCCCTCGGGAAGAAACCTTTACCTTTTCTGTGAAGTTGAGAGGAGTCGCTGAAGAAGGAATTCGGGTCCTCCGTGGTTCTGGCTTAGGGGTTCTTGGGTCTTCAGGATCTAGGAGCACAACTTGGAGAAATCTTGGAGATCTTCGGAGTGGATAGGCTGGCGTTCTATCCTTCTTCGATGATTTTTTCTGGGGCATTTTCACAAACACCTGGCGTACGTTTGCCACGAAGACTAGGCGACGGAGTACTGGAGGAGTGGAGGGAAAATCGACCGTTCAAAGGGAAGTGAAAGTGAAGACGAACGAATAAAAGCTGGGCCTGAGGTTATTCAGCCCAATTCGTCTATGCAATGGGTAATGATAGATTACATTATATCAATATTAATACGAGAGAAGAAGAAAAAAAAAATTATTAAAAAAAATAGATTTAAATTAATACTAAGAGTTTTTCAAAAATAATCATAAATTTTATAGGTCTCAACTCTCAACTGTCGTATGTCAAATTGACACGGTACATAGGCTAAGGTTATGTTTGGCGGACTAGCTGAAAAGCTAGCTGTTAAATAAAAAGCTAGTTGATAGCTGAAAAACTAGCTGATAAAAAAATAACGTTTGGTAAACTAGCTGAAAAGCTAGCTGAAATATATAAAATTACATAAAAGGATATGTAAAAATATGTGTTTCTATAATTAATTAAGGGTATATTTGGAAAATTTTAAAAAAACTCCTAAAAAGCTAGTCTAAGTAGCTTTTCAAAAAGCTAGCTTATAAGCTACTTTTTAGCTTACCAAACACGACCACATAAAAAAAACTCGAAAAATAAGCTAGTTTATCAGCTAGCTATAGCGCGCCAAACACAGCCTAAGACTGGTAGTGCCCACACCACGTTATTAGAAAAAAAATAAAATAAAAAAAAACAAAAAAAAACGCTATAACGTGTTATGGTGGTAACGGGGAGTAACGTACAGTCTAATAACGGAGAAGGGGTCGGTGTTCACGTGTTATAACATGCAATAACACCCAATAACATCGTTGCCCATACCCACCTCTCTAAGGGGTATGCCGGTATTATGCTTTTTTTAACGATGGTAAAAAGGTGCTAGGTAGACGTCACGTCAACTTTCATATTTTTTTATAATTTTCACCTAAGGAATAGGGTGTGGTAAATGGTTTATCTATGAGTTTTATCTTTATTTTTTTTTTTAATTTCAATAAAAAAAATAAGAACTTTTTTAAAAACCATACTAAAATCAAAATAAAAACATAAAATTAAAAATTACATTTTAGAAATAAAAATAACATTAAAAACCTTTAAAAATATAGAGTGAAAAATTTTAAAAAAAGAAAAAAAAAAGAAAACTAGAATAAAACATAACATCGAAATTTCATTTGCGGTCTACTTATATTTTTCTCGAATCGACTACTTCTAATTAATTATTAACCATAATAATTAATAAACCAATTTTTCATTTATTTTTCGACTCAATTTGGTTCTTGATAGCAACCCAAAGAACCTTGTTATTATTAGAAATATTACCAATAGTCAATGACCTTGGACACTCTTTCCAAAAGTCTCCTACTTAGACAAGTCATCAATTATACGAGGTCTAATATTTCTCCAATAATCAACAGAGAGTTAGTTATCCAATGTAACTATCGAACTCTTGATCTCATCAAGATTCAGCCCATAGATAAGTGATCAACTATCTGTTCGTTCTAGATATTTGTATGAATTCCAGACATAAACGATGGTAAATCTCATAATTCAGGATGATGTTTTCCGATATAGATTTGTGACAACTACATCTGACTACTAAATTGAACATATTAATTCTAGTCAGGGCTCGGCCAAACACTTTAGATATCAACACCATAGATATCGATTATTCTGTTAAGGCAGAAGTAACAAATAAACTTCGACTACATAGTTTTTGTCTATTTCATCATATCATACATGAACATACCCTTTATAACTACCAGTTACGGATAACATTTGAGTAAATAGCCATGTACGCCAGCATACACTTGGGTTCTCCTAGCGTACGTACACAACTATGTGTTTTTCATTTAAATGCCAAGGGGCCAATTTTGCAAACAATTCTCATACTATGGGTCAAAGATGAAACTACTTGAACAAAGGTGTTACATCTTCTCTTCCTCGACTCTATATATATATATATATATATATATATATATATATATATATATATATATATATATATATATATATATATATATATATATATATATATATAGGTGTTCAAAGTAGTTATTGTACGCATAAATGTTGGTCAATCAAAATTATATAAAAAATGAAATAATTAAATAAATAAATAAGGGTAATTTAGTAATATGATTAATAACTTCCAAAAATAATCTCTATAATCATGGTATTGACTTTTAACCTAATTTCTACATGTTTATATCTAATTGACTTTTTCTAACCTTAAATTTATCCCGTTCATAATTCGGCCTCACACCCTTATCATCGGCCGACCATAGCAACTCCATATTTTCAATTCGACATCAACCAACTTCACATGCTCGATTCCGAGACCCGTCTCATACATGTTCTTACATTTTACATTCAAAATCTTCAACCGAATTCAACATGCGTCCTTATTTCTTAGCGATAAAGAAACAATATTCAACGGTAAAATCGCTCACTCGTCAACTTGTTTTATGGTTACTGTTTAGATATAATAATGATTTAGGGTTTTAATTCTCCTCTTTCGTCGTTTCTTGGGTTTTGGGAATTTCCATGTGAAATTTGAATCATATAATCTCTTTAATCAATATGCTTTTGATGTTAAAATATATTCGATTAATGATCCAGTGGAAAGCATAATTTTGAGAAAATTGTTGATACCGCTTAAGTGCGTCGTTTTTTTTTTAAAAAAAAAAGCAAATTTGTCTTCATTATTTTGTGTATTGTGTAAAATAGCTTTTTGGGTCACAAAATACAATCAGTGGGTTTAGTTCCTCCAAAATCGGCCGTTCAATCTTCCGACTTCTAATTACATTAAATTGAGAATTATTCGGTCTATGTTTTGTTTCTTTAAAATGTCAATAAATAAATAAATAAATAAAAAGAACAATATTTTTTTCTCCATCGTTTACGTAAACAAAGAAAAAAAATACTTTAATTGGTTTTGTCTGTACTTTTGTATGAATTGTTTCTCTCACTAGAAAAACTTTTGTATGAATTGTTTCTCTCACTAGAAAAACAAATAAAAAGACATTGCAAGATAGGTGTTTGTGGAAATGCATAATCTAAACCCGACCGTCAGAATTACTAAAGCTTTTGTTATTATACATTTCCAATTCTTTCAGAATTACTAAAGCTTTTGTTATTATACATTTCCAATTTTATCAGAATTGAATCACGAATTCAAATTATATCGGAATGGAAACACGAATTCTAATTTTGTTGGAATGGAATATGGATATTTTTTCATTGATTATACATGTTCTATAATTTTTGGTTATTGGTTTTGGTGCATTTAACAAGTCCGCATATTTTTCAAAGGAATATAATTTTTTATTTATCATTTGCTAATGCGTTATAGAATTCTAACCTACAATTAGATTTATTTTCATAGAAGTTGATGCTTGAAGAACAGATAACAAAATTGAAAGTGTTTCTTAACAACATTATTCTTTTAGAATGAATTAGTGTATATTGTTAGATTTTGATGTTTTTTTTTTCCCGATTTGAAAATTTTTTAGTTTTATTCTTTAACAATAAATGTAATTGTTAGCAATTGCTATATGTATTTGTCACACCCCGAAACCCAGTGCGGAAACGTTCCGAGGCGGAGATGACTTCATGTTAAGTATCACAACCAATGTACATAGTAAGCAAAGTAAACAAACATTACATTACATATTAGAATTTACATTTGTTCAAAAATAAGTGTTACAAGTGGTATACATATGTATATATGAACAAAAGTGTAGACGTGTCTTCTACGAACTCCGTCTTTGCCAAAAGGATTGTTGGTATCTGTCTAAAGTGGACCTGAGAATACAAGCAGTTTGAAAATTAGCATAAAGCTGGTGAGTTCATAAGCGGTTTTGTTTTCTGAAAATGAACAAGTTTCCTTTCGGTTTCTGTAAAAGTTACGAATCCAAGAAAATCTCATATTTTCTTATGTGTAAAGTTTGGTTATATGTTTTGTTACACGATTCTGGTTATGAACGACTGTTATCCCAGGAAAATCCCATATTTTCCTAAAATTTGGTTACCAATCTGAAATGTAATGTAAAAGATGTGTACTGAAAACCTGATTGTCCTTGTGAAAAGTATTAGTTTTAACATGTATATAAAACTAATAAGTACAAAGTAAACTAGTTACTGAATCCATTATTACTAACAAGTAAATCTCTGTTATCCATGCGAGTTCCATAGTCATACGATAGACTAGATATGGCAATAAGTAGTCCAAATCACTTTATGACTTTCGTCACCCTTGAACCTTTCAGTTCGGCTGTAGCTAGCAGCCAGGTGCGGGGTAGTCAGCCCCGTATAGATCTATACACTCAAGTCACGCTCCCTATCTAAGAGATTCTGGTTACAGAAGCTGTCCTCCACTCGCGTATCTCTGTGGAGTTTTCCCGAGGACGTGTCTCCAATTTATAGTAATAACAAATTTATTAGTAATAATACAGAAAGATCCTGATGATCCTCCACTCGCGTATCTCTGTGGAGTGTTACCGAGGGCAAAACAATGTACTAGGTTTCATGTTCAAAATTCAAAGGTTATGCTTTTAACTGTTATAATGTGGAAAAAAAAACATTTGTGAAAATATAAAATACAACATTTTATAACGTTTTTCACAAATAATACGATAATGTGTTCTGCAAGTTCAAACGGTTGTTTGTTACGACTATCAGTGTTAAAAGCATATGGAGTATGAAACATAACATATGTAAAACAAGTTTTGAGTACAAGTATTCCTTGTACTTTGCTTGTATTCCCCCTGAAAACAGTGAAAAACATTGAAAAAGGGTAGGGGTATGAACTCACCAGACGAGAAAACGTATCGGTTTGGATGCTACGAGTCAGTTCGGGGCTTGATAACGTGCGAGGTTCCTATGTAAAATGAAAGGATATATAATTGTATCTAATTAGACTTTGAATCACTAATTAGATAGGAGTAAACACTTCTCGACGTGAAAACATTTCAATTCAAGTGTTTGGAATGACCCGGGTAGCATCTATGGATGTGTATGGTTTGGATATGGAGTTTACTCCCAAGAGTAAACTCCTTTAGGAGTTTACGGTCCAAATGCCAACTCCCCATGAGTTTACGGCCGTAAACTCATGGTGGTGGTGTTCTTGTTTGCTAAATGGCCTTATAACACTTGAAGGTTGATGTTAGACTTGGTTTTAAGGCCTTTGAATGAGATTTGGACCTCTTTAAGACCATTTTGAGGAGTTTACGGAAGTAAACTATGAGGTTACGTCCGTAAACTCTTGTGTGCCATGTTTTAACGTGTTTTAAAGTTTCTAGGTCAATTACAATGCACATGGGAAGGTTATAGGGTTGATTACATGGCTTAGGAGGTGATTAGGACTTGAATTGACCTTGGAAAAGTAGTTTACGGTCTATGAAGATGTTCTTGGGAGTTTAATACCTTAAACACATGAGTTTACAACCGTAAACTTATGTTTGTCCATGATTCATGGGTTTTAGTGGTTGTAGGTTAAGCATACAAAGTTCTAGGTCCAATTCCAAGTCATACAAGGTGTTAAAGGCACTTTAACACCCATTGAAGGAGTTTATCGCCTAAGGAGATGTGTTTACGGTCGAAGAATGTTCTTGGGCCATAAACTCAAGCTTGTTCCATTTGAATATGTTTTGGTGCATTTCTTGAAGGATTACAAGGTTCTATGCATTCATGGAAGTCCATGAAAGCCTTTGGATGTGTTTTAGGGCACTTTAACACCTTAAAAAGGTGTTTATGGTCTAAGAAGGTGGGTTTACGGTCCATGCATGCTCTTGGGACGTAAACTCATGTCCATATATCTTTTGGTACGATTTTGAGGTCCTAAGCTTATGCATGCAAGTCCAAAGGTCTTATCTAAGCACTAGAAGTGATTTGGAGTGGTTTTGAGGCTTTAAAACCCTTTGTAGAGGATTTCACGGTTTTAGGAGGGTTCCCAAACCGTAAACACATGTTTATGGGTGTTTTGGATGATTCAAACATGAATTAGAATACCAATCAAGTTAAACAACAAGTTAGGGTAGATTGCTTACCAAAATTGAAGCTTGAAAGGGGTTTTTGGACCAATTTCGTGTTCTAGAGAGAGAGTAGTGAGAGAAAGTTATGAAGTGGGCAAAAGTCTTCAAAAGTTATCCATTCAAGCTTTATATAGAGGTTGGGTTTGAGACCCGGTGGAATTCTACCCGATACCGACGTAAAACAGAGCTTTTTGGTCGTACCCGATTAAGTTATCGTAATTACGACTTAGATGAAACTAAATATTTTCCAAATGAAAATAGAAAATATTTTAATGTTTTAAAAATCTATCCCAACATTTTTAAAACCTAATTACAAGTCGCAATAATTTATTTTAAAACAAAGATAACGGAAAATTTTGGAACTTAACGGTTTTATTAACGGAAACGGGCTACGGTGACGAAATAATTCACAGGTTCTCACAGTATTCTATAAGAATTAATGTAATTTTTGTTTTAATTCTTCAATTGATGGTTCGAAAATTTGTTATTCTACAAGAAATTTTTAAAGACATTATCAACAAATATGTTGAAGAATTTTTTTATTTTTTTTATGGTTCAAGAATATTTTTATTTTTAAACATAGTCAAACATATTCTGTCAGAATGTCTGAATTAAAAACCTTATAATTCATAAAATCGGATTTTTAAAATTAATAGAATCTATGATCCCTTAAAATATGCAAATTTCACTTATTAAATCTATATTAATTGACTAAAATACCCTTGTAATTAAATTAGATGATATTTTTCAATTATATTTACTTTAATAATATATATTAATCATTTTCTTAAAGTAAGTAAAATTGATTGGCATACAATAACACAATAATTACTTTGAATAGAATAACCTAAGCATATATATATATATATATATATATATATATATATATATATATATATATATATATATATATAAAGAGAGAGAGAGAGAGAGAGAGAGAGTTAGATTCAAATGTCTCTAATAAGTATTGTGTTCCTAAATGCACCGATAAAAAATTAGCAAATGATTAAATAATTAATTAAATCAAAAAGGCATTTTCGATTTTTTCCAATTGCAATTAATGGGATAATTTAATAAAATCCCTACAATTAAGGAAACAAAATACATTTGGTGACCAAATTTGTCTCTTTTATATCCATCGACACCAATTCTCCCATTCTTCGTCTAAACGTCAACCTCGACCCAATCCCTAAACATTCAATTATTGACCGACCAAAAACCTCAACGATCCTCTTTACCACCAGTATTCCGCTAGTTGTTGCCATCACTCGCCTCCACCATGTTTGATTTTGTGTCTTGTGAACAAAGAGATTTGCTGCGTTTTCCACACTATCTCGAGGGCATAATAAGGAAAACAGGTATAATCGTGCTTAATTCTTAAGTATTATTTTGTCATATATTGAATTAATTCTTTGAATTTTATAATATGTGTTTGACCGATACATATGAATGTATTTAAATTCATTAAAATATAGAGGTCTAATATTATGTCGTCCTCTTAGGTATGTCGTCTAATATTAACTTTTGCATCTCAACATATATACTGAGGAAACTTTCTAACTAATGGTTTAATAAAATAACAATTAAAATACCTTAGTTGAGGTAATCGTTTAATGTATATAGCCAATTGAGGTAAAAAAATTTTAACAAAATTCAATTTTTTTTACTCACAGTGAATATTTTTTATTCCAATAACATGATGATTTAATTTGCTTATGATTAGTTATTTCATACTCTTTAATAACGCAAATTCTTTAAAAATATTCAAAACTATTATTCGAAAATTTTTACGGTATCATTATTGCAGAATAAACATGTATCTTAATAGTTATTAGACTCTAAGTGATATTCTTTTAGAATAAAATATCCTTGTGGGATAGTTACTATCTATTTGGACCTTTTTATCTTTGGAGGGTCTTCTTCCTATTTATTATTTCCTTACGAAGATGGTTTATATATTCTAATTGGTTTTTTTTCTTAATCACCTTTTTTGTTAACATGATTTTTTTCATGCATTTATATTTCAAATGTTTTGTTCGTTGGATATATTCTTGATAATACAAGTTCTTTAAGAATATTGAAAACCATTATGTAAAAATAGTTTATTCTGTAAGAATATTATTGCTGTATTCTGATAGAATTTTAGTTAATTATTTATATGTTTAATGTGCAGTTGTTACAAGTGTATCACTACAAAATATTTGACAATGAATTTGTGATAGAAATGACTTGAAGACATGATGGGAAATACTTGAAGAATGAATTAAAGAATGATCACACTGTTTAAGAATCTTGTTATTTTTTAAGAATTACAATTGTTATTTTTTCAGAATTATTGTTATTATTTAATGAATCACAATCATACAATGTAATTATTTGGTATATTAATAGTTTAAGAATCAATTTTGTGTATTCTTTCAAAATAAAGTATTTAATTATCCCTAAAATCCGAAAATATCCTTTTTTAATATCGGTTAATTGACTAAAATGCCCTTATGCTCAAATTTGTGTGATTATATGGTACATGTTATCCTATTCTACTATCATAGACCTTCAGATTATGGCATTTGGTTATATTCCATCAAATGGCCCATATCTATACATTCAGGCACATAATAGTTACTAGAAACAAAATAACGTAACCCTATATATATATATATATATATATATATATATATATATATATATATATATATATATATATATATATATCTTCTTATGGGCAATCAAAACACTCCATCGACAAATCGAAACTACAATTTCGAAAATCTTTTTGGGTTAGACACAACACCTCGTCAATACTTGAACATAGAATCACCCCCCCCCCCCCCCCCCCCCATGGTACTTTTGTGAACTTGATCCAAAGTGGATCCTCTATCCTATAAAGACCATTTTTTCAAAAACAATATCAACACTTTCAACCTTATCAACAACGCTTTCAATCCGCTTTCATATACTAACAACCTTTCCAAGATAACCACAACCTTGGCAATCGGGTTCTCCGGATTTTGTGAAGAAACTTAACTTGAACAACCACGACTATCAAAAAAGAAAGGAAAAAAAACCCCTCAAACATAAGGAAAGGTGATTTGGACAAAGGAGAAAGAATTGAATTTAGCAATGACGTGGAATTTCGGCTTCCTAAGACCCCATCGTTGGAAATGCTCAAACGGTAAATTGTTTTTGGAAAAAAAAGGTCTTAATCGTTTTCTATGGGTTAGTGGGAAATGAAAACTGAAAGCTCGACCAAATTACTACGGATGACGTTATATGAGTTTGAAAATTACCGAATTCAGCGGAATTTACAACAACCTCACCAACTTGCACAAAAGTGGGTCTAACGACTTCGACGCCTTCAATGTGGCCATGTAACAATACGAAAAATTAACACCAACCCGTAAAACTTTTTCCTATGTCGAACCTTGGCTAAAGTTGAAGGATTATCCAAAATGGAACGTAGTCAAGAATCGACTTCTCTTCTCGTTCGAAGCGTACGAGAAATGTCGATGAACTACACAATAACAACAATCGAACGATCGGACACACATCAACGTCAACCTAGGTACAAAAACCAAAATATGTGGTTTTCTACTTTTACCATACATAACACGTAATTGTTATTGAAGTTTGAATTCTCAAAATTACTATTGTGTCCATGTAAATTAGGAGAGAAAAAAGACAAGCAAAAACAAATATGGATTGAAGATGATACAGTTAAAGAAGATGAACCATGTTGTATCAGAGATTATTTTCAATGTTACTACTCACTAGACACACATCATATGTGATTGAGAAATAGACACACCTTTGATTTCCATCATTACTACCTAATTTTCTACTCATACAAGGATTTCCACTCTTGTCATTCAATGGTTTTATGGGGTGTACTAAAATTATATTCTATTTTATCTCTTATTTCGGATGCAAATATCTAAATAATATTTTCTGGTCAATGTACTCTTTATCATATATTTCATTTCCAGTGTACGAAAATTATGTTTGATTTGATGTAGAATTAATGGCTTATTTCTTTAAACAAAAATAGTTAATTCTTGATCCGAGTTTAAAAATATCTTTCAATACAAATGAAATTGAAAAAAAAAAAAGTGTGAAGATAAACTATAAAACTATTTTATGCATCTATATCAATATCATCCTTGAGATGGAACAAAACTGTATCACTACAAAACAACTTCTTAAATTTTTTGAATATTTACCTCAATGTTTGTAGTAATGCCCCTATCTATGTTCATATTGTCAAATTCTAATGTTTTTTAACCTCTCGAAGCCCGGGAGCTTAACCGGGCCCAATAATATTTAGATTTTTATCTTTTATTTTATTCAAATTTATATAATCGAGCAGAATGAAATCGAGCTCGCAAGCTTTATCGTATATTTATTGGAATTTGATGTGATTTTATTTTCTTAATACCTAATTTAGTCGAGTTGAGCTGGATTCAAAAGCGTCGTTTCTTTTACTGAAATTGGATCTGAACTTGAAATTAAAGTTCAAGTCGAGCCGAACTCGAAAGTGTTGATTACTTTGTCAAGATCGAGCCCTACCTTAAAATTATTACGCGAATCAAGTTTCAAGCTTCGGAGTACTTGACTCAACTTGATTACAACTTTATCTTTAAATCATTATTTACATCATTTATAAAACAATCAAACACCAAAGGGCTTGTGGCCCATTGGTTTCAGATGTGGTGGAAATGTGTCATTCCTCAAGAGGTTGAAGGTTTAAGAGGGTGTTTGGTTTAGTTTTGGAAAGCCAAAAAGTTCTTTTTGTAAAAGATGGAAAATCAGGATTCCGTGATTTTTCAAAAAGATATCATTTACTTTATTGAAAAAGTTGGAAAAATCAGGATTACCAAACATCTCTTTTTGATTTTTAGAAAAAAATAAAAGTTAAAAGTCACTTTAAAAGGTATCACAAACACCCTCTAAGTCTGATTGTAGACAAATGAGTAGTTTTAGGAGTACGATCAGTAACTGTATGTTAGCTGTTAAAAAAATAAAAAACTTTATAAACAAACACACAATGGAAAACGCATTGCAATTCTTTCGCTCATCACAATGGACAATATAACATTCATTAATAAATGATATGATATGATAAAATAAAGAGTAAATTACACGAATGGTCCCTATGGTTTAGGGTAATTTGTGCGTTTGGTCCATAATTTATTTTTTTAACTCGGAAGGTCCCTATGGTTTGTTTTTGTTATGCGTTTGATCCCTACTGTTTATTTTTGTTACGTGTTTGGTCCCTATCTTATCAAAAAAGACTATTATTTAAAGAGGAAAAAATAATGGGGTAGGTGAGGTAAGGTGAGGGGGTGGGATTAGGAGAGTGTTCATTTAAATAAATTAAAAAAATCAAGAGCATAATAGTCTTTTTAGGTAAGATAGGGACCAAGCGCGTAACAAAAACAAACAGTAGGGACCTTTCGAGTTAAAAAAATAAGTTAGGGACCAAACGCACAAATTACCCTAAACCATAGGGACCATTCGTGTAATTTACTCTAAAATAAAAGAAAGTAATATATTGATAACCTTCGAACAAAGCAAACAATTCTAGTAGAACCCCTATCTCAGACTGTAGTGGATTTCACCACCACATGCTCAGGTAGTATGTATTGCACCATAAACACGAGTACCGCATACAAGGTTTGCAAGCCATAATTAAGTCAACGCGTTCTCTATTTCAAACATGATATCCATTTTTCACTCCTTAATGGGATTGATAGTTTTTTATGTAAGTTTGGGCCTAACAACCTAAGATTGGGAAGAGCTTACATTTGTTTCCATATATTATATGATAAATCCGTAGTCACCTTTGGGTTTGCTTTCATGGTCACACCCATATGCAACAATTTGAGACTTGTACTTGATTATCTTTATCATTTTTAACCATCTTAACAAGTAAAATCAGAACAAAAGAAAATCATGAGGTTAAAGAAAACAACATATCACAGATGTCAATCAAAATTCGCAAACAAACTAGGCTTGTGTGTATTTCGTATATTTTTAATGTAATAACCATCAAAGGTACGTATTAAAATAACAGTATCAATTACAAATGATAAATGATACTTTACATAAAGCTTACATTACTATTATCGGTAAATCCGTAAAGATATATAAAATGACCATTGTGGTTGGTAGGCCCTGATCCCATGTGATGTTGGTGCACCCTTAGGGAACCTATACGGGCACCCCTCAAGGCTCCAACCGATGCCCCCTTTTGACGTCGCTTACCATCCGTACGTTTCCACCACCACTTTTCCACTATGCCGTTTTCTCAACTAAAAACAATTTTATAGTTAGCCTCTCAATATTCTAGCCCCAACAACTTACCTTTCATCCCATTTCGCCATAAATTGTTGCATTCTTAATTAAATATAAATAATGCAACTTTTTACCAAAATTACGTCACAAATAACTTTTTATGACCACACGATATATATATATATATATATATATATATATATATATATATATATATATATATATATATATATATATATATATATATATATATATATATATAGAGAGAGAGAGAGAGAGAGAGAGAGAGAGAGAGAACGATTATTAACAATGAACCACTAAACCAATCGTTAGCTTCGAAATTTAAAACGACCAACATACAAATAAATGAATGTATACTTATACATTGAACATATATATACTAGATTATATATCATAAACTCATATATTTACCAAAAAAGTCACATCTTTATCATATAACTTATTTCAAATTTCAATTTTCAAATCAAATACATATATTGATTTATTTGAATTTTAAAAACTGAATCAACAGAGAAAAATTTACGAGACTACCAAGTATCAACCTAGAAACAAAATATAATTTTTTTGATCTGATACTTTAAAAAAATGACATGTGGCACGTGTAATTTTTATTTTTAGGTCGTGTGGGTGTGTGTGAGTGTGTGTATGTGTGTGTGTGTGTATATATACATATATATATATATATATATATATATATATATATATATATATATATATATAGTTGTGACACATGTGTACTATACAAGTTTATTTAAAATAAAATTTTAATATCAATATTTAAACATTAAATATTTTATAAAATAACACTTTTACATAACATAATGTAATCTTTTAGAATATTTATAAATGAAATCAAATATTCTTTATAGCATTTATGATACTTTATTATCAAATTAATAGAATGATTTTCTTTTCTTATAAAACTCGTTAGAATTTTGTGGAATTTTATTTTAAAAAATAGAAATTCTAAAAAAATGACAAGTAGAAAATAATAATTTTTTTAGATTTTCTATTTTTTAAAATAAAATTCCACAACACACATATATATATATATATATATATATATATATATATATATATATATATATATATATATATATGTTCAGGTTCATTTGAGACCATTTTAATTTTGTAAGACCGTGAGATCAAATCTAAAAATAATTTTAAAATGCAAAATAAATGGAAAAATCCAAAAATTCTTTTTTAAATATTATTTTCGCAACTTGAATTAACTAAAAAAAATTTAAAAAAAAATATAAAAAAAATCCCGTTTTTTTTTTTTTGAAAAATCCGTGAAATAGAATATTACACTGACATATTCTAAAAATTAATTTTAAAATGCAAAATAAATTGAAAAATCTAAAAATTCCTTTTTTAAATATTATTTTCGGAACTTGAATTAATTTAAAAAAATAAAAAAAATCCGTTTTTTTTTTAAAATACGTGAAATATTCTAATAGAATATTACACTGTACATATTTTAAAAAATAATATTAAAATGCAAAATAAATGGAAAAATTCAAAAATTCTTTTTAAATATTATTTTCGGAACTTGAATTAACTAAAAAAAATAAAAAAAATGCATCTCACAAAATTAGGCCGTCTCACACGAACATATATATATATATATATATATATATATATATATATATATATATATATATATATATATATATATATATATATATATAGAGAGAGAGAGAGAGAGAGAGAGAGAGAGAGAGAAAGAAAGAGAGAGAGAGAGAAAGAAAGAGAGAGAGAGAGGTGGGTTCAATTGTGAAAATAAAAAAGGTTGAGCATAGGGGAATCATTCTCAGCCACTCATCTAATTAACCTCTAACATAAAGGACACAGTGGCAAACTTGTAAATATAATATAATAGCCTTCAATCACAAATACGAACAGTTGAAATTCATTCGTTTTTTGTTATTTCAATCCAACCTTCAATTCTGTTTGAATACGAACATATCTTCAACATCTACGATTAATTATAGTCACAGCATCATTAGAACAACATCATCGATAATCAACAAAAAATTCAATTCGTATCATTCATTCACCATCGTTCATCAAATAAATATCGAAATTAAGGTTAGAAAAAGGTCAAATCATTTTTTGTTTGAAATTTTCATATATTTCTCTACCAATCTACTATTTTGTAAGATTTGAGTAGTCAAAGTATCATATTTATCACATTTTTAAAAAAATTAACTTGTATGCACTCCAACTGTTTGATGAAATGCATAAATTAAATTACCACGTTATATTCACCAAGGTTCTAAATAACGTAAGGCGTGACTTAACGGCAATGTCAAGCTTCAAGTTTTTCCGAGCCTTGGCGAGTCACGTCGTTTGTAAGGCGTGACTTAAGGCGACAATTTTGTATATAATTCATATTTTTATATGTATTTTCTACTATTATTCATTTTTATACACATATATGGGTCAAGGCGGCGTTTTGGCAAAGCTTGGCGGCACATGCAAGCCTTGGAGTCATGGCATGCCATAGCGGAACCCTGGCGAGCTTTTTAGAACCTTGATATTCACATCACCTAAATCGATATGTGATTATTAAAACACAAAACAAATATGCAATTCTATACGTTATTCATATGTGAATAACATATAAAAATTATATATATTTCTGAAAACACATTGTAATATTCATATATGAATATACTGTGCAATATTCACATATGAATATACAAACTACTATTTATAAGTGAATATACGATCTAATATTCACAAGTGAGTATACAATATATTATTCTCATGTGATATACTATGTAATACTATATAATATTCACATATAAAAATATAATATTATATTTATAAGTGAATATATCATCTAACATTCACAAGTGAATATACAATGTAATATTCACAAGTGAATGCATTGTCTAATATTTAAATATGAATATACTATGTTTAGTATATGTTATATTCATATATGAATGATACTTAAATTGTAAAAAAAAAAAAAATTAATCATAGTTTTTATTAATAAGTGAATAACGAATGTACTGTAGTAAAAACCATATTCATTTTTATTCACTTATGAATAACGATAGCTGAAATTATATATATATTTTTTTATCTTAAAACTATAACAATATGGATTTCTATTTGTAAAGAATAAAAAATCATGAATTTTGATATATTTAAAATCATTTTTCGATTAAAATCGCTTCTTAAAAATTAAAAAAAAAAACAAAAAAACTATGTTTTTGTATATATTAAAGTAATGCTTACCATAGTTTAAGGAAATATGTTTTGTTGGAAAACATATGTGCATTCCTTTCCCATTTCCGTCGGTACGTTTGAGGGTTTTGTGGTAAAAATAAATGATTGACTGAGAATGATTCCCTTATTCTTAATCTTTTTTTTTTTTTTTTCCAATTGAACCCTCTTCTTTCTTTTTCTCTCTCTCTCTCTCTCTCTCTCTCTCTCTCTCTCTCTATATATATATATATATATATATATATATATATATATATATATATATATATATATATATATATATATATCTTTTTAATTATGAGGGTACAAAATTAGGTAAACCTTTTCTGAAGACGATAGTGTTGGTACCTTTAGAGGACATTTCTTATCGGTACTCATTTGTGACCTTATTTGAAAAAGAAACTCACCTGTCACCAGATTAAATGACGTAGATGGCCAATTTTAGGCATAAAAATATCAAATATTTTAGTGATAACGTATAAAAGACTATTTATTTGGCCCAATAATTAAAAGTCTTGTTGTTAGGATGTATAATTAACTAAAATAAAGAAGATTTTAAGTATAAATATTTCACTTACAAAACGTTTTTATGCTCTGTAATTTACCCGTATTATGGTTTAATGGCAGATTTGATATGAACAATCTAAGGGACAACTTATTCTTTTGAAAGGCTTACAAGTAAACTTTTTTTTTTTCTATAAAATTAACAGACTTTAATGACATCAAACATTATCCAACTTCTTATTTGGTTTCAGTTGCATTAAATTCATGTAAACAATTGTCATAAAATTTGTTTATTTTTAGGTCAAAGGGTATGGAAGGGTGTTTGATGCGTGAAACTGAGCTGGCATGGGGGTGTATACGCGTGAACACTGCCCCCAGCTAGGGTGAGTGTGACGCATATTGAGACGAGTTACTGACTGTTACGCACAATTTGATTGAATGTTCGCTTTTTGACCATTTTCTCCAATTTACTCCATTTTGACCGTTTATATTCATTAAAAAGAAAATTCTTTTCAAAATTAAAACCTCACCTATATATACAAACATAATACACATCACATATTTTACAACTATAAAAAATCACACTCAACAACAACAATATGAATAATTTTTTAGATGTCATTTCTTCTTCTTCATATGATGAAGATTCCGATGATGATGAGTTTGTTATGCACACGTTGTCTGCGGCAAACGACATTGTACGTTAGAGAGGCGAAACTTCAAATGTTGAGAAGAAACGAAGAAAGTCGATCGAACGGGATCGAGAGGCGACGAACAAACTTTTGGTACGTGATTACTTTAACCTTGATAGTTTATACGACCTATCGAAGTTTGAGGATCGCTTTCGTATGAATAGAAAATTATTCCTATGTATAGCTAGAGATTTTGAACACAATTATGAGTTCTTCAATTGAGATGGGATGCTAATGGTAAACGTGAGTTTACTACATTTCAAAAATACACAACAGCTCTTAGACAATTAGCGTACGGTATAGCCGTAGACACTTCAGATGAATATTTGAAGATGTTTGCGAGGACCGGTCGAGAATGCACATATTTTTTTTTGTGAGTATGTTATAGAGCTTTATGGCGACATGTACTTGCGAAATCCGACCAGAAGTGATGTCGAACAGTTGTATGTCGCACATCAGGCGAAACATGGATTTCCAGGAATGCTAGGTAGCATTGATTGTATACATTGGGCATGGGAAAAATGTCTCAATGCATGGCGATGACAATTCACGCACGGTGATCATGGTGTGCCTATTGTTTTAGTAGAAGCAGTTGTTTTACAGGACCTCTGGTTTTGGCATGCATTTTTTGGTATGGCAGGGTCAAACAACGACCTGAATGTGCTTGGTGCATCTCCTTTATTTAAAGATATTTTGCAGTGTAAAACACCAAACATGTCATACGTTATAAATGGACGTGAATACAATCATGGATATTACCTCGCAGATTAGATATATCCAAAGTACACTACATTTGTCAAGTCATACACATATCCAACTGATGAAAAAAAGAAATTGTTCAAATTAGCACAGGAAAGTCTGCAAGGAATGATGTGGAGCGGACGTTTGGAGTCCTCAAACAGAAATGACACATAATCAAATATCCAACATGAGCATGAGAAAGGGAAAACTTGATGAAAGCGTGTATTATTTTACATAAATGATAATAGAAGAAGATGTTAGGGCTATTTGTACGTATACTCCGAATGATATGCTCAATCCACCTGCAGTAATACAAGTCGGCAGCCCAACATATTTTAAAAGGCTTTTGGAAATACAGAATAGTGAAACACATTACAATCTACGTCAAGATTTGACTGAGCACATACGACAACGACAATTTGAAGACGAAAACGAAGGGGATGAAGACGCGGACGATGAGGACAACGATGCAGACGAGTAGTTTTTTTCAATTTTTTTATTAAATTTTATTTTATTAGTAAAATGTACGTTGAATTTTAAAAATAACTCATTTTTTTTATCAATGTTTATTTATTTAGTAAACATGTATGTTGAATTTTAAAAATATTATTTTTATTTTTATTAATGTTTTGTTGTGTTTTTTAGTTAATATAATGTATAAATAATAATAATAATAATAATAAAAAAAAAAAGAAAAACAATGTGGAGTGATAACGATTTCTAAGGATTAGTAAACATGTAGTGAACATGTAAGTGGTGTGATGTGACGCATAAGTGATATAACTTTTGTAGTGAATACCTAATAACCATATCTCTTAGCCTAAATTTAATCATTTACCATCAAATTCCGAAGGTACACAAATCTCAGAACCCGTAGATTGTCAAAGATCCAACCACATTGTGTCATTGTCAATGGTTGCATGGTTAGATATCCCATATTGGGGAAATTGTTAACTTCGTTAAAATCGAGAATATTAGAATGGCACGACGCAAACAATGTAGTAAAACTAAAGACTTAACTAACCAATCGCAAGCTCATAGCACTCCATTCTAGCCCTGTCGAAAATACCCGATACCCGAATTACCCGTCCAATTTTTTCGGGTATCGGGTAAATCGGGTCGGATAAATCGGGTATCGGGTAAATTTTTCCGGGTAATCGGGTTACCCGATTTTTTTTCCGGGTCGGGTAAAGGGTACATTTTTTGGGTTTCGGGTATACCCGAATTACCCAAATTATTTTAATTTTTTTTTTTTTTTTTAGAGAGCTTGTACTATATAGTAAGTATTTAATCACGCTTAAACTAATATCATTATTATAAAACATAAATATATTTATTATGACAATACGACACTAACAATATTAAAAGTAATTTTTATATATCATCGCGTTCTTTAAAACTTAACTGTTTTCTATATTATAGTTTTTATTACAACTAACAAACTCATTATTTTGACGAAACTTTAGAACATGGCAAAACTTATGACTACATTTATCTTAAACATTTTAAACTTTTAAATTAAGATCTTTAGGTATTTGTTTTTTTTTTAACATCTTATTAGATTAGATTAAGCCGTTAAAAAAATACTTGATATCTCATGTATTATTGAGTAGAAAATCTCAATGTTCAAAGCTTGAGTAACTTCGTTTATGTCCCGTTTGTTTATATAAACAAGACTAATAAAGCACGACGTATTTATTTCATTAAATTTATTTTTAGGTGAAATTCAAAAAAAAAATCATATATTTCGGGTAATACCCGAATTACCCAAACCCGACCCGATACCCGAATTACCCAAACCCGAATTACCCGAATTTAGTTTGGGTAGGGTAACGGGTAATTTTTCTAACATTAAAAACCCGAATTACCCGATCCGAATTACCCAAAACCCGAAAAAATTACCCGTTCAACACCCGAGCTCCATTCCAATATGAGATTAAGCAAGGATCAGTATACACGCAGGGCCGGTCCAAATATATATGGGGTCCGGGGCGAAAAGAAAAAAAAGGGCCCCTAAAAGATAAATATAACAAAGATTAAAAAAAAATCATTTATTATTGATTATAAACACATTCAATTAACAATAAGAAGCAAGTCAAATTGTTTATCTTTTGAGTTAGTTTAAGTTTGAACAAACTTTAAGCCCTAAAAATCATTTTGGTATTAATTTTTTTATATATACATTATATAGCCCATAAATTTTGAACCCCCAGGAGTCGTGGTCCATGGGCAGTCGTCCGGGTTGCCCACCATCTGGACCAACCGTGTATACACGACCTTATCAGGAAGAGGAAGGGAGGACAAATCAATCATATATTGTCAAAAGACCATTTATTATAATTAACTTTATAATGACTTCATGAGTGAAGATAGGAAACACACATAAACCAACACCCTTGGTATAGCAAATTAGTAAACTACATTGGATAAAATATCCATGATTTATGAACTATGAATATTGACGATTTTAATAATCTAGATATTCGTACATCATTTGCAAGGACCGGTCTCAAACCCGGTTTTGTGCACCTCTAAGTGGTACAAATGAAAGGATTTCATCCTTTGGTGTTAATGAATGGCCTTATACCCTTCCGATTATGACAACTCTCCCTATCCCTTATTCTATGTTGACGTTACATAACCACCATATTCCTTTTTTCATACCTTCCTTTTTATCTTTTTGGGACATTAGTATTTGGAGACAATGGTTTCAGATTCAATATTTGTTTTTTGGCTATCATTGCTAATTGCACTCAAGCTGTTACCACTGGAAACATGGAGATCTTTTTTTAAAGTAGTTTAGTTAATTGCTTACATCTGCAGAAGTTTAATACAAATGCAACACACGCAAACAATGGGTTATGAAGTCGATCAATTTCAACTAAATAAATTAGTTTTACAACATATCATATCACTACTAACTACTAAACTCTAAACTATGGTCCATATTAAATCGAAAATACATAAAAAAGAAAGTATAAAATTGTAACGACCTTTTTCCTTTCCAAGAAATTGCATAATATACTAAATCGTCGTATACATTTTTTCAAAATTATTTAAAAGGTGTGGTGGGAAAATCACTTTACTTGATTTGATTTGATAGAAAAATTAGGTCAAGGAACTAAAGTAGGCAACAAAAGGAAGAAAGAAAATGCACATTTTCTTTTATTTTTCCAAATTTCTTTAATTCCATTTTTTTGTCGTTTGATATTTAAATATTGTGTATTTTATTGTATATGATATGAGGAGAAACTTTACTCCGACATGTAAAAACCCCCCAATAAAGTCAAACAAAATAATGACTCTTTTTATATAGTGGATGTCAACAAAATTAAAAATAAAGAAAAAGAGTCCCCAAATCATGAGTGATTGTTACATTCACGATGTTCTATATTAACGACCTCTATTTATCCTGTAATTAACACAACACAATACGTAGGGGTCGAAATGTACCTAGCAATATAAGAATATGGAGATGCACATGCATACGTGTGAAGACCATATATGAACGTAAAATCAAACAAAGAAAACAAATTTATAAAATACCATATGCAACATACTTACAACATCAACTATCAACAATCGTCTTCCATTGGGGTTAGAGAAAACTGTGTCACAGTGATCACCTCCATCTGAAAAAAGAATCCGTTGTGTGATTCTTCTTGCTAAATTAGGGTTGTCTTTTTGACAGGACCTCTCAAGTAAAACAATTAGTTCTTGAGCAAACCGGACATTTGTTATTGTACTTGTATAGAAAGTATATATCATATATGCAACGCACTTAATAGGACATATTTACAAATGAGAAACATCTTACACGAATTTCATATGTTTCCAAATTCATTAATAGAAAGGGAAATATAACTATTTACCGAATCAAACAGAATATTGAATAAACAGTAAAATTATATTTTTAAATTTCCAATACAAGTTATCAAAAAAGGGCTTCATATTACTAATATAAAAATATAGAGAAGATATGAGAGAACAGGAGACTTGTTACGCATCGCCTTGAACAATCGAGAATGTGACGTCAAATATCATAACTACATGTGTACCTTAACATCCCTAATATATATATATATATATATATATATATATATATATATATATATATATATATATATATATATATAAATATTTAGGTTCAGGTTCATTTGAAACCATGCTAATTTTGTGAGACCGTGATTCATATGTGAGTTACAGGTGAATCCTATGTGATTCATGTGTGAATTACATGTGATTTACATGCGAATCACATGTGATTCATATGTGACTTACTTGTGATTTACATGTGAATTACACGTGATTTACATGTGATTTACATGCGAATCACATGTGATTCGCATGTAAATCACATGTAATTCACATATGAATCACATGTAATTTATATGTGAATCACATGTAATTTATATGTTAATTACATGGTTAATTACAATATGATGGTTAACGAATTACAAGGACTTCAGTTGAATATGGATTTTGGAACAATTCCAAGGCTAAAACTAGACGTTGTGGAGTTACAGATAGGATCATATTGGTTCAATATTGCATAAAATTTACCAAACGTTGAATATGTTTTGCATTTTACAAGTATAATAGTTAATTTGCAACAAAATCACAAGTATAAGATTGATGGTGAACATGGAGTATTTAGACAAATTCAACAAAAATCATCAGTCAAATGAATTGTACAATAACATAGTAAACATTCTCAATCCACTTAACTATTTAATATCTATATTTCCAGTATACGAAAAACAGATAACAGAATATATATATAAGCAAAGCACATAATAAAATCAAGCTTAATCATTGAGAAAAATGCTTGCTTTTACAATAACAACTAAACAACAAAAGTCAGGACGATGGACTACAATTCCATTTCCTATAACACACATAGTATCCTCGTTGAGAATCATTAAAAGAAACAAGATGAAGCATGAATTTCTTGACTTCAGAGAGATAGTATGTCCGACGTTAGATATTCCCTAAGATATTTAAGACCATTAAAATGAAGGGAGCTTACTTTAGATGCATAACATCAAAATATAAATTTATGTATCTAAAATCAAACATTTTGTAAAGAAATTGAGGAGTGGAAGTGTAACGCGCCGATTTTCAGGTATTGATTTAAATGAAAGTTTATTTGGTTTTAAGATCTACTCGACGAGTTGGTTGCCCTACTCGTCGAGTAGCAGTGGGGTGGGATCGCGTGTTTAGTGGCCTACTCGCCGAGTCCATAAAGAACTTGACGAGTAGGAGCTGGCAGACGAAACCCTAGATCCCGGGGTTTTGAACACTATTTAAGGAAGCATAAGCCTCCTTTGGCCTCTTTATAGTCCTTGAGAGCTCAAAAAACCCTAATTCGTGTGGTGCTTCATCCTTGTGTGTCTTAAGCTTTGGAAAGGAGGTTTTTGGAAAGGAAGAACTTGGAGGGCAAGAGACTAAGAGCAAGGAAGGCGTGGGAATCAGAAATCTATCTCAGTTAGCATCATTTGGAGGTATCAAGTCGTCACCTTTACTTCATTTCCCTTCTAACCTCATTTGGTTGAAATTTAGGGTTTTTATGGTTTGATTGAGATGATGGTGTGGCATATGAGGTAGATTTGAATTTGTTACTTCAGATCTGGACCCTCCTTGGGTTCTAGAGTCATAAAGCTTTGAGCTTGGTCATGTATGAAGCCTCCATGAGTATGAAACCCCCATTGTGAGATTGGATTTGACATTAAGAGCCTTTTAGCCATGCATGCACATAAAGTTTGCAACTTTACGTGAAATGCATGCCTTAGAAGCTTGGATCTATAATTTGGAGCCACTGCATGGCTTAAAAGAGTCTGTATGGCTTAAGGACTGAAGGAAATCGGTGAGTCGCATGGTCGACTCGGTGAGTCATATAAAGATAGGAATGGACCCGACGAGTTGTATGAACAACTCGGCGAGTCTGATGAAGATTGCCATATAACTCGACGAGTTGTATGAACAACTCGACGAGTCGGTTGGGGTTTCCCCATATTATGTATGCGTGTATAACCGTCGAGTTGCATGAAGGAACCCGACGAGTGACCTTAGGGTTTTCGATCGTAAATCAAGGGACCTCGATGGGTCACTCCGTTGACTCGGCGAGTGGACAAGTACTTTAAGGAACTCAGTAAGTAGCCGAGGGTACTCAGCGAGTTAGGGTCAACTTGGATTGTTGACCTTGACTGATGACTTTGACTTAGACCAAGGTTTGATTAGTTGGCTGTTGGGGTACCTTGAAAGGTTGGGAACTTATGGGTATGATTATATTATGGTAATAGGTGGTGGAGTTTTGACAGTGATCTGAGGGTTGGGATTCATCTACCGAGTCGACATCTGCAAGCTGGGTTATCCTCACTATATCAATAGGGTCTATGGCACCAAGGCCAGCCCTTTAAGTTGTTATTGTTATGGTGCGCTACATGTGGTTATGACTATTAAATCGGAATTAGGATAGACAATATATTATGCTCTTATGATCCGTAGGGATTGGTATGTTAGTGACCTGCAAGGTCGGTGCTCTAGTTACGAGAGATTTCTATGATTGATAATCAATGAGATAGATATGTTTGATGTTGTATATGCCAGTATATGATAGTTATACGCAATTGGTTATTTGCTTGTTGGTTGGGTTAAGGCGGTTCAACTTTGTGATGAAGGCCAACATACTTTATGAGCGGTCCGGGGAGGCTGTAGGCCCATGTGGTGGTCCAGTCATGCCGAAGGGTCGGGATAGGATCATATAGACTATAGGCCTTGCAGGGTGGTCCAGTCAGGCCAATGACCCAATATGCATGTTATTGATTGTCTGTTACTGATATGGAGTTATCAGGGTGGTATTGGTATTTTGGGGGTAGCTCACTAAGCCCTCGGGCTTACAGTTTTCAATTTATTGTTTCAGGTACTTCAGGAGATCATGGCAAGGCGAAGGCGTGACCGTACTGCTCCTCATCCTTTTAATCTAGTTATTGGGACACTCTAATGAATAATGATTTGAAAACATTTTGTAAACAAATAATATTTGGTTTTATTTATGACTGAAAAAGTTTAAATTTAGCGTAAAATTTTGGATGTGACAGGAAGGCACCTGACAACGAGGAATAACATCGAAGTGATTTCCAATATGTTAACGAGCTTGCTTTAGCCTTCATGCCCCCACCGACAACCATACACTCCCAATACCTAGCCTAATGAATAGATTCAACTCAGTATTTCACCCTTCCTTTCTTCCAGGGTTACTTTCAGGGAAGCCGAACATGAAATTGTCTAAGTATTCCGTTGAGAGACCTGAACACGTTCGTGACCTAAAGGCGTAGACGATGACTGTGTTGACTGGAGATTCGTCGTGACGTCGTCGAACAGTGGTGCTTTTGGGGGAAACGAATTGACGTGAGAGAGAAGCAACTGTGGTGGTTTGGACTAGGTTAGGATCAGAGGCGTAACACTTCGTTCCACAACCACCGGAATTGAACGACGCTTCTAGAGTCGAAAACTCATAGTTGACCTCAGAAAAGAGAATCAGAGTTCCAATGAAGCAATGACGATAGTTAAGGACAGATTCCGATGGCAGAGCGTGAAGCGTGCAGAATGAAGATGTGTGTGTGTGATAAATGGAGTCGATGAGGAAAAGATTCAAAATGTTTTTTTCTTAATTAATTAAATTGGTTATTAGGATATGATATATTTTATGTCCAATATATCCCTCTTAGCATTTTTAAAAAGTCTAAGATACCATTAAAATTATTGATAATTACAAATCTGTCATTTTTCATCTAGACCATTAAAATTTTTGATCTAACGTTCCACTTTTAGTTCTCGGGTTCTCAGAAAACTATAGGTTCTCAAATAATCATTCCACCCCCCCACCCTCTATCTATCTATCTATATATATATATATATATATATATATATATATATATATATATATATATATATATATATATATATATATATATATATATATATAAAACTAGGTTCAAATGTTTCTCACATCTATTGTGTGCTAGAATACTCCAATAAGAGTTTAGTAAAATTAAATTATTATTTACTAAATTCTTATTGGAGTATTCTAGCACACAATAGATGTGATAAAACATTTGAACCTAGTTCTATATATATATATATATATATATATATATACAGTCCGGTTCCAGTGAGAACTCAAAAAATGATAAGAATTGCAAGGATAAGTCTCCACGACCTATTTCGTCAAGGACACAAACGTCAAACCAAATACTACAAATTTGAGGATACTAGTGTTTTACTTTATTTTTGTTTTTATTTTTTTATTTATTTTTGATTTTTTAAATTAAATATCGGTTTGGATTTTTAATGTTTAAGAATTATAAAATTTTAAGTAAGAAGAATATTAATAATCATAATATTTTCCGTTCATACATTTTTTGAATCACGTTGTTTTGGATCATAAAAATTTTTGAATCATATTATTTTGAATCAAATCATTTTTGGATCATATGATTTTAGATCAATAATATATTCAATTAAATAATGTTTTTTCATATGGTTTTTTGGAGATTTTTTTGGACTCCACATATATATGACATGATATCAGAGTCGACATTGTGCAACACCGTCACTTGAGACATTATTGTATATCCCTATCAAATCTTGGTCGGGTGTTATAGATATCACTATATTTAAATAGATATTTAGTATGATATCTTAACATTTTGAGTTGTGTTTTGATGTAAATTGAGATATATGATACTTATAATGTTTGAAATTGATATATTGTAAGTAAATAGAGGTATTGGGGAGAAAGTATGAAAGCATAAATATGTGATGCGGAAGTTGAAGACTTAGGGGAAAACATAGATTCTCTGTTTACGCGATAGGCCCACTTGCCTTAAGCGGCGCATGTTTCGACATATTTTTAATTCTATAAATAGAGATACAAATTACACGTAATGAGTATCCAACAAGCAATATCCATTTTTTGGGGACCAGAAGCCATTCATAGGCGATTTCAAGGCTATAGATGCGATTTGGAGCAAAGATCTAAATGATCGGAAGTTAAATCATCCAAGAATCGTTCGGTTTGCTAAATCTAATATGTCTAGCGTACTTTTAATTATTTCTTTGTGTTGTATGTTTATGATTATAAACTAAAAACTCTTTGCTTTCACTTTGAGTAGATAAACCCTTAGGTTTTTGTTAGATTTATATGGTTTAGATATTTAGAGCTCTTTAATTTATCATGTTTGATTGATCAAAGATTCATATGTGTTAAAGTTTGTATTAGTATCGCATAATGTTAAGTAAATATAGTCTAAATGACCAACTTGAGTGTGTTTGTTTGAATCATAATTGTCTTATGATCATTAGACTCTTATGATTAGCGATAGACCAAATCTCAATGTTAGGTTAATAAAATAATAAACTTTAATTTGTATGAATTGTGTATGATATGTAACTAACTGATTTAAATGACCATTAAGATCAATAAAGTTCAAATCTTGCACAATACGAACTAAAGACTAATAATAGAGAAATTAATTTCTTTACCAATGAGTTAATATCCTTAGAATCACTAGCGTTAGAATTTGACCAAATAACCACATTAAGAATCGGTGAACGACAACTAATATCTATTGCACTTCATAAAATCAACTATAACTGATAGGGATAATCGAATGTGACAGTACTTTATTATTTTTGTTTTCAAATCTAATTGTTTGGTTTTCTCGTGTTTACTGATTTAGTTTCCTAGTTAAACAAGTTTCAAATTTTAATTACTGTTTTTTAGTTTAATTTGCATCTAAATATATATTCTAAATTGAGGCTCTATTTGATTTGGATCTGACTGGGTCAGGTCAGACAAAAATGTCTGACTCGGTCAGCTCCATGTGTTTGATATGCCTCAGTTTTGCATCTAACTGGGTCAACAATGTGTGACTCGCTCATACCCAAAACAATTGCTGATTGAATATGATTGAAATTCATTCCACCATTGCCCCTGCACCACCCTCATCCTCCTTCCTCAACCATCAATTTAATCCCTGGAAAGGGAAAATGAAACTAGAAAACAGGCTCATAAAAAAAAGGATATACGAACAGAGGCTATATATGATCAGGGGAAGAAGACAACTCAAAATTGAAATTAAGCAGTTTGGTCTTTGAAGATACCCATCTTGACCGAATCTACCACGACTTTAAATTGTCTTACATAACTAATTTATGGAAATAACTAGTTAGACCCTGAACTTTTGTAATCAATTATTATTATTATTATTATTATTATTATTATTATTATTATTTACTTATACAATTTATTATTATTATTATTATTATTATTATTATTATCCATCACTAGAGCATCAGGTAAAATGATCATTTTGCATCAGTCAGCACATTCAGTCAGATGTATAATCAAATAGAATGGTTTCTTACTTAGTCAGAATTTATTACTCAGAGTCTCAGACAGACATTTCACAGTCAGCATTTTCTCAGTCACCAACTATCAAACGGGGCCTGAATCATAGCTTTTCCCCATAATTACCGTTTTTTAGTATAATTTTCACTTTGTATCATAATTAGTTATTTCATTTTATTGAACAACAGATATTATTGAAAAAAAAACTAACAAAATGCTAAAGAATTACATGAAAGTTATAGAAAAGTTCTGTAACCACTCATATTAAACAAACAAAAATAAGATTGTGAAACAATTTCGTAAAAAATGGCATCTTTTCGATGCTTTTCCAATCCGAAAAGTATGGCATTCATGTAAGACAAAATCGCCCGTCAAGAGGGTTAAAATGAATGCATCTAAACTTTGTTGATGCACTCTGTTAAGGCCTGCAACCCCAACCACCGAAGCATATCTGGACATGTAGTGAAATGAGGGATGTTTAATTCCAATATCTTTCCATGAGGTCCCAAATGGTAGATATTCGACAAGTGATAAAAGAATGGTTAATGCCTCCATATATATGAGAATCATTGATTGAGCAAAATAAACCAATTATTTAATATCATTATTGACAATTGATTTTAGGTTCATAAGACTTTATTTTGTTAGGACATCTTCAATTTAATACCATCTATTCCATGTTTTGCATTATTTCCTATATTATTTTGCTCCAATCCAACCGTATTTCTTATATCGATTGGTTAAAAGACTAATATAATATCAAATTTGATTTTAAATTATTATTATTTTACATCATAATGACATTCAACTTCCATGTATCAATTTTGATATTTCAAGTTTTAGGTTTATACATTTTAGTTTATTTAGATTGTATATTTATATTTTAAAAGTAAATATTATTACTTGTAATATTATGTTTTTTGAATCAGCAAATCTAATCTACTCTTAAGTTAACACCTAATTACATTTATGTTCATGACGAAACTTGACCTATCAACCTGAAAAAGTGATGACACAACCTAATACTGCTAGTTAGAAACATATATCAAAATGGCATCAATCAATAATATATTTTAAACATAATCCTTTTATTTCAAATTTATTTAAAAATATAAATACTTTTTAATAATTTAAAACATATAACATATTTAAATCAAAACTTAAAATTGGCATATTTTACAATATCATTATTATAATAATGCATGAACATATACAATACTAGTAATTTAATAAAAACTGATATAAAAAAATTAAGAAGCTAATAAAGACATAAGATATTTTTGAAAAAACATAGATAAATTACAAAAATAAATATACATATTTTTTTACCGCAAACCAGCATAAATGTGAAGTATATGGGATTTGATTCTAAGACCTGCTCCCTTTTAGAAAATATATACTAGCAAATATACTTTTTACTATAAGTCATAGTTTAATAAGTAAGGAATCTTTGCAAAATACTTTTTTGATTTTAATGGTTATATTTTTAGTGAAATAAATAAAAAACGGTGGGTAAAATTTTGATCTTTTCGCGGCGTGGCAAACTGTTTTTGTTTGTTGTGTAGCACATTCCACACAACAAAGTCCAAGTTTAACTTCCATTGGTGAACTTCAACCCAATCCTGTAAAAAGTCCAAATGAAAATGAAAAGAACCAAGAAGACGAATTACAAAATCCATTTCATTTTCATATATTAAAAATTGATATATGTACAGATAAAAATTAACATATGGTGACGACTACATGCGGTGGTTTTGGCGGTTTCTGAATCTCTTCTGCCGTGATCTTTTCCTGTCTCGGTGGTTCACATGGGCACGGCATTGCTATGAACCTCGCGAACTGATCTCCAGCCATTATCACCGGTAAACTCCGATCACAATCTTGCTTCTTTTCCTGTTTCAGCAAATAATTATAAGAAATTTCAACAATATTGTTTGACAGAGAGGATTAATTAATCGTGGATTAATTGGCCAAACAACCTCGATTAGGTGCTTGATTTGAGATCAGATCGGAATTGAATTACATACCGAGTACGAAGGTTTAGGTTTAGAACCGGAGTGATGTTGACTGTCGTCTGAATCAGGATCGGCGTCGGAGAAATCACCGCGGAGGTGACGAAGCTTGTCCCAATGGTAACAACATGAGAAGATACCGCTGAGGCTGAAAACGACAATCAGGAGCAAAGCAGTGCCGAGTGGAAAACCTATAGTGGGGCGAGACGAACCGTGATGTTGCTGCGGTGGCGCGTAGTAAGGAGGCGCCTCCATTGATTAATTAGCTTCGGTAGTCGTACAAGTGAAGATGGAACGATGAAATATGGTGATGATGTTGAGTTGTTCGACCTCCAACTGGTTTCATGAGAGGCAACAATGGCGTTATGTGGTATCTCTGCGCCTAGTAAGACACAGACAGAGGAGGAATTGAATTGGTGGGGTGGGGTGGGGTGGGGTGGGGTGGGGTGGGGTGAGAAGGAATGGAGGGTAGGGGGAGGTTATATAGGAAGGTGGGAGTGGGCATTACGTTTACATGGAAATGGTACAGCTGTTCGTCCCCGGCTGCGTACGGAGGGAGGCGATTTTGGTAAGGGTGGTAGGGCCTTCATTTTGAAATTTCAGAATATATAAATTCACCGATCTCTTTTATAATCAATTTCTAATTTCTAATTTTCTATATACATTATTTTATGAAAAACATAATATATATGAAATTTTTAATGATAGTTTTTTTTTTTTAAAAACGTTTTTACTATTTTAAAAAGCTTTTGAATAGCTTCTAAAACTGGAAGCTAAAAGTTAATTTTGAAATTTCTTTTAAACAACTTTATTTTTTATTATTATTATTATTATTATTATTATTATTATTATTATTATTATTATTATTATTATTATTATTATTTACTTATACAAGTTATTATTATTATTATTATTTAATTATACAATTTATTTTAAACGGTGGTACGTATACTTGGATATTATTTTTATTTATATATATATATATATATATATATATATATATATATATATATATATATATATATATATATATATATAATATTTTGATAAAAAATATATCATAAAAAATAATTGTCAAATTTTTGAAAAAATAGTAAATATTACAAAGATTAGATAACATTACTCTAAGTCTGAAATGTATGATAATTCGGCGATTGTAAATATAGAAGCTTAAAAGGAGATTTTTCGGTTAGAGTTTGGGTGGGTAGGCGATTGATGATGTAGACAACAGAAAAGAAAGCATCCACCTAGTATGAGGATGGTAATCGAGCATTAAACATCATATCTCATCCCATCTCGACAACATGTCTTTGTTCCGCCCGACCATTCTGTTGTTGTGTATATAGATAAGACAACTTGTGGAATATGCCATTGTTTTTAAATAAGGTCTGAACTTTATGATTTACAAATTTTGTTCCATCGTCACTTTGAAAAACTTTAATTTTTGATGAAAACTAGGTTTGGACAAATTGCATGAAAACCTCCAAAGCAGTGTACACATCAGGTTTTAGTTTTAATGGGTAAAGCCAACTAAAGCGGGAAAATCATTGATGAAAATGACATAATATCGGTAATTATCGACCGATATAACCGGGGAAGGTCCTCATACATCACAATGAACAAGATCTAAGGGATGCAAAGCCCATTTTGAGTTGAGATCAAAAGGTAATCGTTGGCTCTTAACCAACTGACATGATAAACAAACATCTAGTTTAGGTAAAAGTGAAGTTACAGATAAATATCCTATTTTTTTTTTTTTAAAGCAACAAGAGTATCAAAAGATGCATGACTCAACCGGGAATGCCAAACTTCAAAAGAGGCCTCGGGCAGCGTAGAGGAAGCACAAAGAGCATGAGAACTTGGTTACAAAACATAAAGCGCGTCATCACATTTTCCTTGGGCTAGCACCTGCTTTGTGTGGCGATCCTGAATAAAAAATTAAGGGTAAGAGAGAAGAATATCCACATGGTTGTCTTTGGTGAGTTTACTAATGGACAACAGGTTTTTGGTGATATGAGGAACAACCAAAACATCCTTTAATAATAAATTAGGTGTAAGGTTACCACGAACTTTAGTAGAGATTAGGAGGTGTTGGCCATTCCAAAAGGTAACTAAAGCAGTACCTGGAAGGGAATAAGTGTTGGAGATGGTCTCAGAAGATGCAGTCATGTAGTCCATGGTACTCAGGCCTAGAAGATGAAACATATCATTGAGATAGGAAAGCAAAAGCCAATGTATCATTAGATGGGTTGGCTTGAGAGGCATAAGATGCAAGTTTAGGGCAAGCGGAGGCATAATGGACATTTTTACGACAGAGCTAGCAATGGGGATGTCGACAACCACGACCCCGACCGCCAGAGGAGGCCGAACCGCAAGAGGAAGATCGACCCCCCCTTCCCCCGAGTAAACGACGATGCAGCAGCATAGAAGGTGACAAATGGAGGGAAGGTTCCATGAAGAGCCTATAAGAATAGTTCATGTCTTTCTGGTCGGACAAGCAAGTCAGCAAAGGCAGGAGCAGTGCAAGAAGAGCGGACAACCATGGACAATGTATCAAAAGTCGACCCAAGGCCACAAATGAACTCGTGAAGTTGATCATTAGAATCAACCGGATGACTGATAGCAGATACGTGATCACATAGCCCTTTAAAATGGTGATCGTATTCAACCACATATTTTGAGCCTTTGAGAGATTGACTGAGTTGATCTCGCAAATTGTGAACCCGTTCGATAGAAGAATTACCGAACACAGCTTCCAAGGCAACCCATATTTCACGAGTTGTGGAGAGACCAATAATTACTGAATTGGCTTCTTCTGATATAGGTGCATGAAAGAGAATGATGGTTTTTTTTTATTATCAGTAAGCCACGTAGTATAAGCGGAATTGTCGGTTGATTTTCCGTAAGGCTAAAAGAGATGTGAGGGAGGCACTGTGACAGATCCATCCACATAACGAAATAGGTTTTGATAAGATTAGATGGGTTCCATTTGGTTTTTCCACAATAGGTAATTAGTGGAAGAAAGTTTGATAGTAAGCATATGGATGAGGGTATTAAGGGGAATAACACCTTTCATCGAGGAACAAGACATGGAGGAGAGGAGAAGAACAGGTGGGAGATGAAGGTGGGGAAATCAACCAATTAAGTCGATACCATGTGTAATATTTATTCTGAATGAATCATATACAAACATTACAAAAAAATATATATATATATAGGTACAACAGCGGAAAAGGAAAAGACTTATAATAAAGAACTATAAATGAGGTAATTTAATACATTTTATTTAATATATTTTTTAAATTAAAATATTTATATCAATCAATATCATTTTTTTAAAATTATGAAGTATACTTAAAATTTGAAAATTACAAAGGATAGTTTACTTTAGACCATATCTAACACATCTTTATTTTTTATTCTTTTTTTTCCCCCAAAAAATATATTCTTAGTATATTTCATTTTTCTAACTTACATAGATTATCAAATATACCCTTCTATTAATTTGGTTTTAACATAAATTATATATATATATATATATATATATATATATATATATATATATATATATATATATATATAATTTACATTTTTTTTCAACAATAATATTAAATAAATAAGATATATGTTAATTATAAACTTTTGTAAATACGCTATTGTGTTTCATAATTTTAATATGTATTAAAAAATTTAAATTATTCCGATGAATAAAAATAAAATTTATATTTATGATTAATTAATTTATTATATAAAAAATATTATAAATATTAAATATTATATTTAAATTAAAACTAATTGATAAAACAAACTAAAACTATATAAATATATAAAAATAATTACTAAACCCAACAAGTAAAACTTCATATTCATACCGGAAGAAATGAATAATATTATTCTATATTTTGACTAACAAAGAATGAAATAAACTTGGAAAAAAAATGAAAAAACAAGTGAGTTTGATACTCCCTTATATAACAATTTTTTTAGGAGAGTAGAAAAACTTTATTCATTGGTATGAATTTATAACGATAACTTTTTGATCAATTAATGTTTAGACTATCTCCAACTCACTTCCATTTTTCCCTAAAAATGAAGTAAAAAATGAAGTAAATAGTGTTTTATCTCCAACCATACTCCATTTTTTACCCTATTTTAGCCCCAAAAAATATATTTCATTCTTATATCTTATAGAAATTGTTAAACACGCCCCTTCTATTAGTGTTGTTTTAACAAAAGTATAATCTATATTTTTTCATTGCAATAATATTAAATAAATAATATTATATTTATAATGCATAATTATAAGTTTTTGTAAAAGACATTATTGCGTTTTAAATTTTCAAATATGTATTTAAATTTTAATATGAATTTGTTAAACAAAAAACAAACTTTATATTTATAATTAATTAATATAATTTAATATATATCACAATATTATAAGTATTAAATATTACATTTAAATAATAATTAATGGATAAAAACACCAAAAATGTATAAACATATAAAACGATGGAGTAAAACCGACAATCAAAAGTTCATCTCCATTTTGAGGAAAATGAATAGCATAACATCAAATATGGTGTTATATTATTCATTTCCCCTAAAATGAGAGGGATAAATGGAATAGAGTTAGAGATGAATGGGGGAAGAAATAAAAGAAAAAAAAATGAAAAATAAGATCATAAGTGGATTGGAGATGCTTTTAATTAAAATATAACTTTACAAATTTATTTAAATAATAATAATAATATTATTATTATTATTATTATTATTATTATTATTATTATTATTATGCTAACCATTATAGGAGTCATAGAGCAACACTAGTTAATCTTTCAAAAGATTTTTACTATTATTCTATCAAATTTTCGTTGCTTTTATTTAATAAAAGTGTTTTTTTTTTTTTCATAAATCATCTTAAATAATTACCGTTCATTTATAAATTAATTAATTTATCATTTATGCATCTTAAATGTTTTATAAAACTTTTCATATAATCTTTTTTTTTTTTTCAATCATATGATATACTAGGTAAAAACACGCATAACCTATGAGTATAACCTATGAGTATTAGTTTTAAATAGAATTTAAAACTTAATTATGTAATAAAATATTATATATTAATTTATAAAACTTATGAATTGTAATATTATATTTTTGATAACTTTTTTTTTAAGTAATTTATTACACAGTGAGATTTTATTTTTTTATTTATTATTAGCAACATTACTTGGCATTACAATACAACAAAATAAAAACAAATATTTCGGCTCTTTTTCTTGAAAATATAGAAGGTGAAAAAAAAAACTTCACATATATATAGTTATAAAAAAATAAAAGATATATTATATGAGTTTAAAGCTTTATCATATTTGATATTTATTTTAAAGTTAATATCAAAAAATTACAACCAATAGTACAATATATTTTATATTTGTTTTAGGGTCCTTTCAGTTCACGTTTCTTACTGATTGTTGTTTTGAGCATAAATGTCTTTATCAACTTTGGTTTTAATATCATTATAAGTGCTATCTTCATGCATTTGTTTAATACTTGTTAAAATTTATAATTTAAATCAATATTCATATTAGTTATATTATTATATTTATTTTATATAAAATATAGTTTTACATCAATTTTAGTAATTATTATTTATATGTGAAAAAATTATGGATCCACTTTATGCTAAAACTAATTCTAAAATAAAATATGAATAAACAGTCTAATATTAACGGTTTATTTGCATATATGTAAATAAATACCATGTTTATGTATAAAAAAATTGTATAAAATAACAAAAAACACTTAAATTTAACGAGATTCACGGCAAGACTTGAATCATCAATCTCAAAGAGAAAGAACAACATCAGATACTTTTAGGCTAGAAGATTTTTGGAAAATATCTGTTTATTTTATAATATAAATATGTATTTACTTAGTATATTTTATTAACTTCTATTGTTTATTGACTGGGATGTTTTCTTTTAAAATTATTCTAATTTATTTACACGCTTTCAAGCATAGAAGCATGCTTCTTGCTCTCTTAGAGTTTTTGTTTAATTGTTTAATGCTTGCATCGAAATATCCACTACATGTTATATGCACAAGACAGTTTAACTTAATTACATATAAGCATGTTGGTTTTTTACATTTTTTAATATATAACCTGAAAATATCAAATATTAAAATAATTTATTATTAATACCATATAAATTGATCTAATTTTTCTTATTAAAACACACACACTCTCTCTCTCCCTCTCTCTCTCTCTCTCTCTCTCTCTATATATATATATATATATATATATATATATATATATATATATATATATATATATATATATATATATCTTAATTACCTTATAAAACATTTTTGATCAAATGCTGAATTTTAAGTCGTACATACAATGCATTTGTACAACCAATTTATGCATTACAAAAAGAGTAGAGTACATATGGTCAACAGTTGAAAATGTCAAATCTTTTATTCCCTATTCTTAGGCTATTTTGACCCGATTCATTCCTAATCTCCGTATTTCCCCAAATCTCGCAATTTATGTTCACAAATCTTGGATATATATCGTTGACGTTTCCATTTCTAGGGTTTAATTCATCTTTCAGCATTCAACCACCTTTGTCACACTCGTCGTTTGATGCGGATAAACGGCTAGTGTGTGTGTGTGTATATATATATACACACACACACACATACTAGCCGTCTACCCGCGCAAAGCGGCGAGCGACGAATAATTTTATCTCTTTAGAGTTAAAACCATTTTGCGTTCACTTTGAGAAATGAATATTAAATGACATCTATTTTTCAAGAGCATTACCATACCATATTAAGGAGGTGTTTGGCTAAGCTTTTTTAAAACAACTTATTAGGTTCCATATCACTATAAGTTAAAAAAGTGTTTGGATTAAAATAACTTATTCCGGTGGGAACCTCTAATACGCCATTTTTTCATAAGTTACCCTACATTTACTTATTAACTTATAAGCTAATAAACTAATAAGCAATAAGCTTTTTTACCAAACACTCCCTAAATGGTTATTACTTCCATTTATACATACCCAAACCACTTGTACTGTTTATCGTCCTTTTTTTTTTCTTTTCGTTTTCCTTAATTCATTTATTAGTTTAATGTCCTACTAAGTAAAATGCTAAAATATATAAATAATAGTTTATAAAAATAAACCTTTAGAATATCAGGTGTTGTGATTCAAAAATCAATAAATAAACCTTTGAGAAGGCTAAAATACTCAGGTGTCAACTTGTTCATTGTGATTCTAAACCAGTTTTGGTCACAAATAAAAACGTTTTCAACGATGGTATGTAATTCAAGGATTCATATTGATTTAGGTTCTCGAAACTTTAAAATATTGAACAAAATCTATATAGAACCTTATAATAAGGACAATAATCACCGTAATCAGGAAGTCCATGTGATGAAACTTGATAGTATAAGGACCAATGATAAAAAAAGGTTTCATTTTTAGACTAAACAAGATGAAAAATATACAAACTACCTTAATCATGTCAAATATTGTGTTTAACCGTTGTTTATTGCAAAAGTAAGACGCAAAAATATACAAACTAATGATAATACAATGCTCTAACGGGCCCTCTTGGTTGAGTTCTTTGAACCTGCAAAGTCAACACATTAAAGAAACATAGTAAAACCCTTTTTAGGAACAAACCTGATATAATAAAGCCTTCACCCAATATATTTATACGATAAAAATACAAAAAGTTAAAAATAATGAAATCAATTACAAAGATTAAAATAAAAACCTGTTAAAAAAGAGCCATCTGCATGAGGGATATATGAATCAACATGTATTTTTTTATGGTTTCAAATTTTGAATTATCCGAAATTCAGGGAAGGAGATAGAATTTGTTGAGAAATATAAGGATTCAAAACACAGGTTAAAATTTAATATTATGTTATTGATGACTACTTGTACTATTAGCTTAATGATTTGAACGTCTTAAAAAAATAATATTATTATATTCAATCTATTTTTAGAAATAGTGAGATTTCTTTTATAAGATAGTAAAGATATGTGTGTGTGTGTGTAACATCCCAAAAGCCAGGGCTATTTTTTTCGTTTACAAGATAATATAACATCCATTCTTAATAAAGTCACAACCATTTATTCATAAACCATCATTCCAAAATCAGAGTTAATAAGAAGATAATGCGGAATCTCAAATCATAATTTGTTAATGTGTGTGTACAGTTTCGTCTTCACAATCCGATAAGTACCTACAAAATATTTAATCTAGAACTGTAAATACAAAACTTAGTGAGCTCTCCAGAATACCACATATACCACAACACAAATAACAACTATGAGTTATCAACAGCTCTGAAGACCAGCCGAAGTTTCAGTCAGCAAACAACACGCCATATGGATTATCAGCAACCCTAGAGACTACCCAAAGTTTCAGTAGGCAAACAACACGTCATGTGGGTTAATAATTTTGAATTTTTTTACTATTAAAATTTAATTAATTTTATAACCGTAGGAATATATATATATATATATATATATATATATATATATATATATATATATTGTTTTAAATAAACGATCACAAACACCTTTAAGTCTTGGGCTGAAAATAAAAAAAAAACAAAATTGATTTTTTAAAAAATAATTAAGAATTCCCATAAACTTGGTAAGCTAGCTAGTAACTTATGATATTTCTACTTAACAATTTGATTCATTGTATGAATTACAACATCTTTACAGCTATAGTTAATAAAACATACATTCCAATCCAAGTGGATTGATCGATCAATTTATTAAATAGAAAGTTTTCTAAAATGAGTACCGACATTATATACGAGATTGCATATTATATCAAATTTTTATATAAATTCAGTATACAACAATTTAGTAATAAATGTATAATACTTTATTGAAAAATATTTATAATAACTACTATTTAGTAGTCTACTTAAAGGTGGTCATGATGATTTTATATTTTTGTCGTGTATTTATAATTGAAACGTGGGATAAAAAACTTGGTTTAATCACGTTATTTCGGATCCATATTATTTAATATATATCATAGATTTCCATATATTTTACTATAATTACATGATTTGCTCAAATGCTAATTTTTGAAGACTATTTTGGTGTTTTTGTTCAAAATCAAAAAGACTCCAAAATTGTAATATGTGAGGGAAATACATTAAGAATTCTTTGGTATATAATTTATGTTATGTAATTATGTGGTTGAAAAAAAATATGAATTATATACTCGTCTAAATTAGATTATTTAAGATGACTCGTTAAACACCAGACCTAGTTATGGGCAGGGGCAAGGTGGGCACAAGACCAAGGTCTATTTTGTATAAGTCCCATTTTTGTTTTAAGGCTGATAATGTTGGATTAGTGTTTAAACTCATAACCATATTTGGTAAGTACTTGACCCGATTGTGCATGATCCTTTTGGGTTGCCTTCACCAAAACAACTTAACTGGAGAAATAATAGAGAAAGAGGTTATTATGATTTATTAATATGTTACAAGAATAATATATTAAAGGAGAAATCATATTTGTTTAATTAATATTGGTCAATAATTAATTAGGAATTAATTTTGTAATCAAATGTAATTAATTAAACTAGAGGGGTTGAATTGTAATTATGTGATAGTTACAAAATAGGGTAATGGTTATCGTAGATATAGGGTGGACGAATTCAAGGGATAAGATATCCTTGAAATCGTCCAAAGGATAAAGGATAAGGGTTTTCAAGGCTTATCTTATGATTGCTTGGTGGGCAAGCAACTAGATAAGGATAAGGACTGAAACCTTAATCTCTACACTTATATAAAGACCCCTAAGGCCATAAGAATTCATCCATGACTTCTTAAAGGGTTCTTAGGGCCGATTTCATACCTCCCCCCTTTCTCTCTTGTCTCTCCATTTGCTCTTGGTGTTTGTGAGCCATTAGAGGTACTACACTTGTGGTACTTGCTTTCAAGACTTAGGGTTTGAAGATTTGAGTTGTTATTGCAATATAACAACAAGATGTATATGATCTAACCTTTTATGTGTATTTCGAAAATACTAGGGCATATTAGGGTTTCTTTATGTGTTCATAATGTTGTGTATCTAATGGTGAAAACATAGATCTAATTCTAGGGTTGCATGCATACATATGATTGTTTGTACTAAACTCATCAGTGGTATCAGAGCCTTTGGTTAACTTGTTTTCAATTAGTATTATATAATTGTATGAAGTTAACATATTAGGGTTTATTGCCAAGATAAGATCCTAAATTTTAGGGATTTAGATTATCTCATATCTTGTAATTATCCTTTAATGGTTATATATGGTAATTAAAGATTTTGAATTATCCTATCCCATGATTTTCGAAATTTAGAGGGATTAAGAGGATTAGGATAAATTAATCGTTTAATTTGTAATTATCCTTTATGATTTAGATAATCTCTTATGATTTAATAATTTAAATTAATAGTTTAATTAAAGATAATTATTAAATCAATAATTTTAATATTTAAAATTTTAATTTAAATAGTCTTAAATTCGAAAATTTTAAAGTGAGATTAAAACTTAATTGTTTTGAAAAGTTTCATAAACTTGCCCTCAATTTTTGGGATTTAAATTGTTTGATTAAAAGTTTAATTTTGAAAAATATTAAATTCTAAAACCCTAATTTTGATAAGTTCAAATTACACCCTCATGGTTTATTAAATTAATTAAGTGTATATTTAAAAGAGAGTTAATAAATCTATAATGATATGGTTAATATTTTAAAAGTGTAATTTATAAAATTTAAACCACCCAGTATTTTAAAAGTCTAATATTATATATGTATAACTAAAATGCTATTCTTACCGTTAGTAGGCCTCATTCACGAAGCCGATCTATAGGGGGGGGGGGTATAAAGTTATGGCCTATAAAATGGTCGTTTAATGAGTATCCACTCTTACCCACCGCTTCCTTGATTGGTGGAGGGTCGTTAGCCGAACGGGTAAGATAGGGCAATCCTCTCTTCATTAATAAGTATAATGAATCTATGTAAAGTAACTAATCGCTTTTGAAAATTCCCAATCCTAGTTACTTTAGGTAAAAGTGAAATTAATGCAATCCCATGAAATTACATTTTGCACCCTTGCTAAGAAGTTAGTGGAGCGTGTGTGGTTAACCGACACACTAATTGGTTCTAAGCAAAGGTGGCAAAGGGTGACTCATTGTTTGTCATAGTTCGATGGAGCGTGTGTGGTTTACCGGCACCTCGAATAGGTGACTGTAACAATGAGGGCACCATGTACATTTGCATGGTTATTCACACCCACTTTGTGATCCTCGGCATCCCAGTCACAAACGAGATGGGCATATCGAGATTTAAACATGCCATTGAAAAGTTCAATGAATGTCAAAGGAAATCTAGGAATTCTTAATACATTTAAAACTTAAGCCTTTATTTTTTTTTCATGGTGAAGAATTAGTGAATCGTCATTCACTTACCTCCAAATTATTTGCATGTTGGATTACAACATCCCTCTTCTAATGTGTAAATTGTTGGATTAGTGTCTAAGTCCATAACTATTTTGGTATGTACTTGACCCGATGGTGCATGGTCCTTTTGGGTTGCCTTCACCAAAGCAACTTGATTGGAGAAATGAATAAAGAGAGAAAGGATAATATGATTTATTAATATGTTATAGGAATAATATATTAAAGGAGAAATCATATTTGTTTAATTAATATTGGTCAATAATTAATTAAGAATTAGTTTTGTGATCAAATGTAATTAATTAAACCAGAGGGGCTGATTTGTAATTATGTGATAGTTACAAAATAAGGTAAGGATTATCTTATTTATATGGTGGACAAATTTAAGGTTGGAAAGCCTTAGAATTCGATTATGATAAGGATTCAATGATTATCTTATTGGTTGCTTAATGGATAATCAACTAGATAAGGATAATGACTGAAACCCTATCTCTACACCTATATAAACACCCCTAGGGTCATGAATTCGTGTATCCCTTCCCAAGAGGTCCTAGATACGAATTCTAACCTCTCACCTCTCTCTTTATACCTTCTCCACTTGCTTTTGGTGTTTGTAAGCCATTAGAGGAGTGACACTTGTGACTCTAAGCATTCCAAAGTCAATTCAAGGTGGAATTAGGATTGTTATTGCTATATAACAATCAAGGTATGTTCTTAAACCTAATTATATGTTAATGTCAATTTCCATATGTTAGAATTAGGGTTTATAGTCTTGGATTCAAAGCATGTACAATAGAGAAACCTAGATCCAAGCATTAGGGTTTGTATTAGCACATAGGATGTCTTATGACCAAAACCCATCAGTGGTATCAGAGCCTAGCTTGGTTTCAATTGTATTGATGCATTGTATAACTGAAAATTTTGATTTTTTGGATTGTGGAGACTGGACTCGCCGAGTCCATGGCTGAACTCGCCGAGTCCATGCCTGACTCGACGAGTCAACTCGTCAGATAATGCTTATCTCGGGATTTCTTGCTGTTTTTGTATTAGGATAGTTACCTTATCATGTTAGATCAATATAAATCCGATTTTATGATATATATGACTATATTCTTGATCTAATTAAAGATAATTATCAATTTATAAGATAATTGTTTCCTTATAAGATAATTGATTAATTATTTTGAGTAAATTGATAAATTGTTTTGCAAGAAATCATTAAATAAATCAAATATGGATAATTATGTGATTAAATGTTAATTTAAAATTATTTGTTATTTGATCCTTGTTGTTATGAAAGGTTTCATATTTTCCCCTTTAGGTTTTATAGTTTAAATTTGAACCCAAAAGTTTTGAAGTTTTGAAATTTAAATAGTTAAAACCCTAATGTTTTGAAAAAGGTTTCAAAACTTGCCCTCAAGTTTTGGAATTTAAAAGTTGATTAAAAGTTTAATTAGAAATGTTAAATTCTAAAACTCTAGTAATGTTTTGAAAAGTTCAAATCACACCCTTATGGTTTTATTAATTAATTAAGGAGTATAATTAAAAGAGGTTTAATAAATCCATAAAAGTTTAGGTTAACCATTTAATTGAATTAAAAGTATAATTGTTAAAGTTAACCATATAGTATTTTAAAAGTATAAAATACACCCTATACTATATATAACATTAAAAGTCTAACATTATATATGTGTATGAGTAAAAGTCAGTCTTACCGTTAGTAGGCCTCATTCACAAAGCTGGTCTATAAGGGGTGTTTAAGGAAATTGCCTATAAAATGGCAATTGAATGAGTATCCACTCTTACCCACCGCACTCTTGACTAGTGGAGGGTCGTTAGCCGAACGGGTAGGATAGGACGAAACCTTCCATTATAAGTATAATGAAATACAAAGTAACTAAATGTTTTTCAAATTCCCAATCTTAGTTACTTAGGCAAAAGTGAATTGATGCAATTCCATGAAATTACACTTTGTGCCCTTGCGAAGACGTTAGTGGAGTGTGTGTGGTTTACCGACACACTAAATGGTTCTAAGCAAAGGTAGCAAAGGGTGACTCAATGTTTGTCATAGTTCGGTGGAGCGTGTGTGGTTTACCGGCACATCGAATAGGTGATTGTAACATGTGAGGGCACCATGTAGTTTGCATGGTTATTCACACCCGCTTTGTGATCCTCGGCATCCCAGTCACAAACAAGAGGGGCATATCGAGATTTAAACATGCCATTGAAAGTTCAATGAATCTCAAAGGATCTAGGAGTTTTCATAGATTTAAAACTTAAATTTCTTTTTCGTTTTTCATGGTGGAAACTAGTGAATCGTCATTCACTTACCTTCAAATGTTCTGCAATTTGGGTTACGGCATCCCTCTCCCGAGTTGTAGGATATTGTGTTGGGTCCTAGCCTTGGAATTTCATTTGGGTGATTTACCAAGGACTCAATCAATCAACTAACTTGAATTCGTTTTTCTCCCGATGTCAAAGTTCGACAACTATGGTCTTCTCATGTCCCGTGGAACAAGCATTCCACATGAAGATGATATTCCACGATTCGATCGAGGAACAAGAAATCATGCTTCACTTCCTCCTCCTCCTCCAATTATTCTCCCTAACCCACAAGATTGTAAAATTGAAAGGTTCAATATCACTCAAGCCCTTTTGGCAAGTGAACTTAAAGAGGGCAAGTCGGTGTGTGCACACGTCTTAGGGATGAAGTCACACATTGATAGACTAAGAATGATGGGATCCGTTGTCGGTGAAGCGATGACTGTTGATTGGGTTCTTCAGTCACTTCCTAACTCGTATAGTGAGTTCGTAAGAGAGTACTATATGATGAACCACGACGTGACACTTATAGATCTCACCTACATGCTTATTGCTGCTGAATCAACAATGGTTTAGCGCAATAGAAAAGCAAAGTTGATTGGTGAATCTACCTTCAAGACCTCTATGGATATAGACGATGGCAATGAAAGACATGCAATGATCGAAAAGTTTGATCATAAGAGAAAGGCGATGTCTGAAGTAGTTCCATGTGTTGTTCCAAAGGAGTCAATTTGCTTTTATTACCAAGAGAAGGGGCATTGGAGACGAAGCTGTCCTATTTACCTAAGAGATCTAAGAGATGGGAGAGTCAAAAGTATGACTATGCTTTAGGTAAGAATCCACTATCTAACTCCATTAAGTTCCTATTCATTGATTCTTATAACATGATGTGATAAGATTGCATTTGAATGTTTTGAAGGATCGGTGAAAAGAAAGGAAGCTTGATAAGAGAGCAAGATGAATCTAATCACAAGTGATGGATCTCGATCTCATGGACTTGAAGATTGGATTTTGAGCTTAGATAGTTATGATAGAGTTATTAGAAATTTTCTTTTACATAGTTTTCAATAGATTTTGCATTGTAAGGACAAATGTTTTTCCGCTGCTTTTAATAAATAAAATAAATTTTGGTTTGACTTATTTATTTGTTTACTTCCTTGCAATGAAATCGTTATGAAAATTGATGTTTGAATATTTCTACAACGAATGGATGTGATTCTTAGTTATTTATGGAAATGTCGAGAATTTACCAAATAGGGAGAGTTTCTCATCGCCCAAGTTTCAATTGGACAGAAACTTGGAATCATGCAACTTGGTTGCATGATGAATGAGAAATTTCGTATTTGGAAATTAGACTAATTCGTTGACAAAGTGTCAAGTGAAGAACTAGGAAATCAAGCACACAAAGTTGCGTGTTGATTAAGTGCACCATAAGAGTAACAAAGACTTTCGTCATGATTTACTAAAGGTTTAGTAAATATGATTATACTTATAGGATTAAGTGTAATTTTGATTTGATTGAAAAGGTTTAAATCAATAGCAAAACGAATAAGAAGAATCAAGTAGGCAGAAAGATAAGAGTTTCTCCATTCTAAGAAGAAGGGAGAGTAGCTTTTATGATTTATGATAGGTCTTAATGATTAAGAACCATATCTCAATTGATCCTCTAAGTGAGTCTTGGTACAATTGTATGTCCAAGAAGAGGAATCAAAGATTGAAGAAATGGTCAAATCAAGAAGTCAATCATACTTAGTTCCAAAACAAGTCTTAAAGTCAAGATTGTGACATTGAGTGAATAGTATTAAGAAGGTTTATAACATTCATCAATTGTGGAAAGTTGTGATGTCTTGGATAAGACAAAGACCAACTAAGACCATTTTATGAAGTGTTTTGATAAAAGCTACACTAACTCTTGAATATTTGGTTGTGAACAAATGTTTATTGACAAGAGAATCTTATATGTCAAGGAGTCAGTGGGAGTCTTAATGGTCTTGAAAGGTTTCAAGAACAAATCAAATAAACCTTGTTGATTATCACTAGCACACGAGTTGAGGTTTACAACCTATCGTGAAGACATTATTTTGTTTCTGTGCCAATCCAATCGAGTTAATTATGCATGTGAGTCCTATGAGTTCTCATTTGAATGCATAAAAGGCAAGGCCCTTGATCAATGGAAAGTACATTGATAGGAAAAGGTGAGCTGCTTAACTACTTGGAAAACGTGGTGGGCAGCTGTGCTACCATAAGGCAAGAAATCAAGATTAAGGAAGTTCGATCCATATGAGTTTGAATTTATCGTAAACTTTGGTTTTAACAAATTCACATGGATAGGAACACATACACCGTTTAAATCTAAGTGTCATAAGATTTCCTCCTTCATGAAAATGATTGTGAGAAAATGCTTTCACTAAGAAAGATTTTAAAAGATTGTGATTGTAAAATTGCATTCTCGAATTCGATCATGGTTACGACATCCCTTTCCATAATTTGAATTGTGAGGTTTGGCAATTAGTCTTAATTGTTAAGACACACATATGAACTATCTAAGGCAAAAGTGTATAAGTTCAGGAAGCCTTGATAAAAGATTATCAAAGCACTAAGTATTAGAAACATGAACTTAAGAAATTCAATAAGTATTGTTTTCTGAAAGTTAAGATGTTTATGAATACATGTCGAAGCTAGTGGGAGCATAAGTGTTATGTTTTATAATAATCATCATGATAGTGGGAGCATAAATGTTATGATTGTATGATTATTATCGAAAGTTTTGCAAGTTGGCAATATTAATTATAGAAAACAAGAGTTATACCTTGCAAAGTCGTAAGGGTTATAAAGTTGTTTTGCTATAATTAAGGGAGAGAATATTATGCTTCATTTCAAATCTAAAGGATTAGGTTGTGGAATGTTAATAAATTTAGTCAAGGGTACATAGTGTGTTCTTAAAGTTTCGATTATGATTACGGCATTCCTCTTCACAATTCGAATTTTGAGAAAATAGCAAATAAAACATTGTGCATCGTGTCCCATACGCTATGGGTATAGGATCGATTGCAAATGCTTTAATGTTTGACCATTCTAAAATTTTCCCAAATGTCTAGTGCATTTAGAGGGAAAAGGGACTAGAATCGGTTTTGACTAAAATAATTAAACAACTATCAAAGGACAATCCAAAGTTCGACGAGGATTGGTTGCTTGTGAGTAGTTGGAAGTATAGTATTGGAAAATTATGGAAATGTTTCCATATTGGATGGATAATATCGACATCATTACGAATAGATAAGATTCTATTAAGAATGAGTTGTCATATGGAAAATATGGAAGCGTGTCCATATTGGGAAGTAAATATTGAAAATCTATGTCTAGATTAGAAACCTTTATGCAAAAGGATGTTAAAAGGAATGTACTTTGAGAGAGAGACATCATATCTAAGGAATTGTCTTGTAACAATCTCCGATAGAGGACTTTGTAATATCATTGGCAATAGTCTTTGAGACTTTGGTGCAGTGACATTACAAAAGGATCGTTGAATAAAGTGTTAGAATCTAGTATATTCTATAAGTAACAAGAATTTGATATTCTTACACTTAAGAAAATGGATTTGGAGTTGTAAAATGAGAATGATTGGAAATGTGTTCAATTTGTCTATTTCACAAAAGTAAGAACCATAGGTAAACATTGTGTGCATGCTAGGAGCATGGGACAAGTGTAATAATTCAAGTAAAAAGTTGATTACCCGAAACGACAAATAATGAGTAATCGATATGGTGATAAATAAAACGTGTTTTGTTTATACTCAAAGGTTTGAGGCCATATGGGATTAGTATTATTTTTGTGTTTCACCTTGCATGTTTTGACTTCCAGAATAATTGAGTTTATTAAGAATAATCGAATTATTCAAACGGGCCACAGTCGTTCATATGTTGGAAGTAGATATGAATGAAGATTGTCGTGAATTGGTGTGTGGATTGTCTAAAAGAGTATTAGACATAAGCAAATGTTTGCTGCAACGTTCATGAGTGCTTATGAATATGATTTGAGCATTGGATTAAACCGACGCTCACTTGGATCACTATCTCGAGTGATTAGTGAGACGATAACATCTTATATTCTTAAAACCGAGATGTGTGAGTTGTATCTTGCTGATCGGTTGCACATTGATAATATGTAAACGCACCAGTAACTTGGTGTTATAAAACATATTGTTGTGTGTAATTCGGTGAGTGAGTGCAAGCGAGCATTGTATCAAAGTTTATCCATTCCTTTTATCCAAGGTAGGATAGAAGCGATATCTTTGGGCCCCTCGATGGTTTAGTGATGACATACGTAAATGCTCGGCCGGGCTAGGGCTAATTTGATTTGTTCAATTAGTCTGTTGTCATAAATCGGAAATCGAGATATAATACAAAGAGAATGATTTGAAATCATATCTCATACGATATCTAGAATGGAGGAATATATGATCCCTTATCTAAGGACACGGTATCTGATATGATCAGAGTTGACAGTGGCTTTGGAAAGCTACGATTGCAGATCAGGATCTGAAGTCATACGCAGAATAGTTGTTAGACTTATCCAAGTGGGAGACTGTTGGATTAGTGTCTAAGTCCGTAACTATTTTGGTATGTACTTGACCCGATGGTGCATGGTGCTTTTGGGTTGCCTTCACCAAAGCAACTTGATTGGAGAAATGAATAAAGAGAGAAAGGATAATATGATTTATTAATATGTTATAGGAATAATATATTAAAGGAGAAATCATATTTGTTTAATTAATATTGGTCAATAATTAATTAAGAATTAGTTTTGTAATCAAATGTAATTAATTAAACTAGAGGGTGTTAGGTGCATTTCATGTACCCATTTTGTAGCTTTATTTTATAAAAGTACATTGCATATAGGCTTAAACTCATGTATTTTGCATGTTTTTCGGGATTTTTCGTGAGGCAATTTCATTTAAATACTTTTGTGATATTTTAGGGACTTTTGGAGGAAGGATATTGTTGGAGGAGGTAAATAAAAGTTGCTGACAAAATTTCAGGACTTGCGGAGCACCGAGGAGCAAGATATCAAAGAAATGAGAAATTTGGCTTTACAGACGTTTACACGGCCGTGTAAATGGAAGCCTTGCGTTTACGCGGGCCGTGTAAACGTAGATTTCTGCGCAGTATATTTTTGCGTTTACGCGGGCCGTGTAAATGATAGTGTTAATTTACGCGGGCCATGTAAACGTAAATGCGGGTTTTAAAGCAGTTTTTCACCATTTTTAAAGGGGGGAACCAATTTTTTACCAAGGTGTCGATTTTGGGAGCAAAGAAGGTGATTTTCTAGAGGATTTTGGAGTTGATTAACCTTGGGAACATTTGATTTCATTTTGTAAGAACTTTAATTTCATTTTCTAGATTTGTGATCATGTTCTAGTCATGAGTGGCTAGAACCCTAGTTTCTCCAACTTCATGTCTTGACTTTTTAGTTGTGATTTCAATCATGTGATTTGATGTTTGATTCTAATTCCTACCTAGTGAGTTTGATTTTGTTTCAATTGAATGTTTGATTCTAATTGTGATTCTTATTGGCCATTTGAATTAGGGTTAGGTCATTCAAGTTATCAAATTGCAAAATCCGTAATTGTTTTGTGAATTGAACTAAGTAACAAACACTAAATTGATTTCTATTGAATGGATTTAGTGTAAATCTTATTCACATACACTTTTACACTCCCGAGCTTATGAGGAGTATTGGGTGTTGTTGGGAACATTCACATAAAGCTTCATGCAATCTTCCAATCTAATTCTAAGAGCTTTTTTAGATTAGGTTAGTAAGGTTAGGATTAATCAAAGAGCTTGTTTTGGTTAATTATTGTGGTGAATGGAAAGTTTTAGAGCTTGTTAACACTTTCAAGTACCAATTTAGGTGGAATTGAGTAGATATCATTTCATCCTTGGAATCACATTGTTAAATTGTCTTGCATAGAGTTGGAGTTCTCACAAATCCTGAATTTATTTCATTTAATTGATCATTTAGTTATTGCTTTATCCTCTTGTTTAAATCCTTGCATACCAACCCCCCATTTATGTGACCATTATTGTACCTTCCGCAAAAAGGTATAAACACTTGTCCCGTGTCTCTGTGGATCGACCCTACTTACCTTGTACTACATTATTAGTTCATAGTAGTAGTGTTTAAGGAGTTATTTTACCCCTTTATTTGTTGGGTTTGACACGCTCAACAGAGGGGCTGATTTGTAATTATGTGATAGTTACAAAATAAGGTAAGGATTATCTTGTTTATATGGTGGACGAATTTAAGGTTGGAAAGCCTTAGAATTCAAGTATGATAAGGATTCAAGGATTATCTTATTGGTTGCTTAATGGATAATCAACTAGATAAGGATAATGACTGAAACCCTATCTCTACACCTATATAAACACCCCTAGGGTCATGAATTCGTGTATCCCTTCCCAAGAGGTCCTAGATACGAATTCTAACCTCTCACCTCTCTCTTTATACCTTCTCCACTTGCTTTTGTTGTTTGTAAGCCATTAGAGGAGTGACACTTGTGACTCTAAGCATTCCAAAGTCAATTCAAGGTGGAATTAGGATTGTTATTGCTATATAACAATCAAGGTATGTTCTTAAACCTAATTATATGTTAATGTCAATTTCCATATGTTAGAATTAGGGTTTATAGTCTTGGATTCAAAGCATGTACAATAGAGAAACCTAGATCCAAGCATTAGGCTTTGTATGAGCACATAGGATGTCTTATGACCAAAACCCATCATAAATAATGTTGTTGGATCCTAGCCTTAATGTCTCATTTGGGTGTTTCATTATGGATTCAATCAACTAACTTGAAATTTCTCCCGTTTTGTAAATATCTGACTCTAACCGTGGTCTTCCTGAATCCCAAGGAAACGGTGTTCCTGTTGAAAGTAAAAGCTTGTTCCAAAGTGAAGGATCAATGTGGACTAGCTTGATTTTACTCCCTCCTCCTCCTCCTCCCGTTGTTCTCCCTGACCCACAAGATCGAAGATTTGAAAGGTTCAAGATCACCGAAACCCTATTGGCAATGGAACATGAATATGGTAAACCCGTGTGTGCTCACGTCCTAGGGATGAAATCACACATATATAGGTTGATTATGTTGGGTGCGTATTTTCCCAATAAGTTGGCTGTGGACTGGGTTCTTCAGTCACTCCCTAAATCATATGATAAGTTCATAAGAGAGTATTATATGATGGATCTTGACGCGACCCTCATTGACTTAACTTGCATGCTTATTGCTACTGAATCAGAAATGATTTGGCGAAGTAATGGAGCATATTTGTCTGATAATTCAACCAACCATGATTCCGTGGACACTCTAGAAGAACCCACCTGTTTATGCTGCTAAGAAAAGGGGCAATGGATACGAAGCTTCCCAAAGGACCTGAAGAGTCTAAGAGATGAGAGAGTAAAGAAGTATGGCTCTACTTCAGGTATAAAATCCACTATCTAACTCCATTAAATTCCTATTCTTTATACATAATGTGATAAGATTATATTTACATGTTTTGCAGGATTAGAGAAAAGAGAGGAAGTTTGATGGAAGAGCAAGATGAGTCTGATCACAAAGAAATGGATTACGATCGCATGGATTCAAATATCAGATTTTGATCTTAGGAAGTTATGATAGATTTGTTAGGAGTATTTGATTACATAGTTTTTCATTCGAATTTTGCATTGTAAGGACATGTTTTCCGCTGCTTTTATAAAATAAATTTTGGTTATTTGTTTATCCTTACAATGGTGTATAGGAAAAATTGATGTTTGTGTACTTCTATTATTAGCAAAATGGATTTGATTCTTAATTAGGTTATTTGTGGAAGTGTCAAGAGTTTACCAAATAGGGAGAGTTTCTCATCGCCCAAGTTTCAAGTGGATAGGAACTTGGAATCGTGCAACAAGTATTGCATGATGAATGAAAACTTTAACATTTGGGAAATTTAGAATAATTTATGACAAAGTGTCAATTTAAGGACTAAGAGATTGAGTACACTAGGTCGTACGTTGATCAACTCTACCACAAGATTAACAAAGATATTTGTCATGATTTACTAAAGTTTAGTGAATATGGTTACACTTATAAGATTGAGTATAATTCTGGGTTGATTAAAAGAGTTTCAATCAATAGCAGAACGAATAACAAGAGTCAAGTATGCAGAAAGATAAAAGTTTCTCCGCTCTAAGATGAAGGGAGAGTACCTATTATTATGTTTTATGATAGGTCTTAATGATTAAGAACCATATCTCAATTGATCCTCTAAGTAAGTCTTATTACAATTTGTATGTCTAAGAAGAGGAATCGGGAATTGTGAAAATGGTTAAATAAAGAAGTCAATAATACTTCGTTCCAATATCAAGTCTTGGAGTTATACGCCAAGATTGTGAATTGAGTGAAAAGTCTTAAGAAGGTCTATAACATTCATCAAATGTGGAATTTTGAAAAGGGTTTTTCTTATTCTTGCACATTTGAAATTGGTAAGTTGTGATGTCTTGGATAAGACAAATACCAACTAGGACCAACCATATGAAGTGTTTTGTCTTGATGAAAGCTACACTAACTCTTAAATATTTCTTTATCAAGAAATGGTTCTTGACAAGAGAATCTTATATGTCAAGGAGTCAATGGGAGTCTTAATGGTCTTGAAAGGTTTCAAGAACAAATCAAGAATACACCTTATCATTCATCACTAGCACCCGACTTGAGGTCTACAACCTATCGTGTTGACACTATTTTTGTTTTTGTGCCATTCCAATTGAGTTAATTATGCATGTGAGTTCTACGAGTTCTCGATGGATTGTATAGGGGCAAGGCACCTTGTTCAATGGAAAGTACATTGAAATGAAGGGGTGGGCTGCTAAATAACTTGGAAGTAGTGGTGGGACCCTTGATGGCATGAAATTAATAAGAACAAGTTCTATCCATAAGAGTTTGGATTTGTCACTGACATTATCTTGTGATTATGGTTATGACGAATTCACGTGGATGGGAACATATACACCACAAAATCCAAGTGTCATAAGGTTTCTTCTCATTCGTGAGAATGATTGTGAGGAAACGCTTTCACTAAGAGATATTTCGAAGATAACATTATGTAATTTGGGTTTCTCAAATTCAACTATGATTACGGCATACCTCTTCATAGTTCGAATTGTGGGAAATGGCAAATGGGTCTGAACATCTTAGACTTATTGATATGAGTCCTAGAATCGTTTAGACATATACATATGAGTTATCCAAGGAAAAGTGTATGAGTTTGAGAAGCTTAGGTAGAGTCTTATCGAAGCATCTAGTATTAGAAATATGAACTTAAGAAATTGTTTCCTAGAAGTTTAACTGATTTTTGAATACATGTCGAAGCTAGTGGGAGCATAAGTGTTATGCTGGTAGAGAAATAATCATCATGTAAGTGGGAGCATGATTATTATGGTAAGTATTGCAATTTAGCAATATTAATTATAGAAAACAAGAGTTATACTTTGCAAAGTTTTAAGATTTGTAAAGTTGTTTTTCTATAATTAAGGGAGAGAATATTGTACTTCGTTCAAAATATAAAGCTTAAATTGAGAAATTTTAATAAATTTAGTCAAAGGATACATAGTGTGTTCTTAAATTTTCGATTATGATTATGGTATCCCTCTTCATAGTTCGAATTGTAAGAACGTGACACATAAAATATTATGGCAAAAGATTGATAGAGTATCGTATCTTTATGTAAGACATTACGCATCATGTCCCATATGCTTCGGGTATAGGAACAATTTCATATGCTATAACATTTGACCGTTATAAAATTTTCCAAATGCCAAGGGCATTAAGAGGGAAAAGGGACTAGAACTGATTTTGATTAAAATAATTAAACAACTATCAAAGGACGATCCAAAGTTCGCTGAGGATTGGTCGCTTGTGAGTAGTTGGAAGTATAGTATTGAATGGATCATATCGACATTATTATGAATAGATAAGATTCTATTAACAATGAGTTGTCATATGGTAAATATGGAAATGTTTCCATAATTGGGAGTTGGAAGTTAAGAATTTATGTCTAGATTAGAAAATTTTATGCAAAAGGATGTTCAAAGGAATGTACTTTGAGTGAGTGACATCACATCTATAGAAATGTTCTGTAATAATTTTGATAGAGTACCTTGTGATTTCGTTGGCCGAGTCTTTGTGATTTTGGTGTCGTGACTTCACGAGAGAATCATTGCATAGAATATTAGAATTTGACATATTCTAAAAGGTGGCAAGAATTTGATATTCTTACACTAATTATAAAGATTGGGGATTGTGAAATGAGTTTCATTTGAAAAGTTTTAATTGATATATTTCACAAAGTATGGACCATAGGAAACCAAAGTGTGCATGCTTGGAGTATGGGACAAATTGTGGTTATGATTCGAGTTATAAAGTTGATTATCTGAAACGTTACACAATGGATAATGAGTATTCAATATGGTGATTAAATAAAGGTGTTTTATTTATACTCACAAGTTTGGGATCATATAAGATTAAGTATTATCATTGTGTTTCTCTTTGCATGTTTTTACTTCCAGAATAATTGAGTTTATTAAGAATAATCGAATTATTCAAACGGTCCACAGTCGATCATACGTTGGAAGTATGTATGAAAGAAGACTGTCATGAATTGGTTTGTAGATTGTCTAAAATTGGACATAGCAAAGGTTTGCTGCAATGTTCATGAGTGCTTATGAATATGATTTTGAGCATTGGATTAAACCCACGCTCACCTAGATTGTTTCATGAATTTTATCACGAGCGATTGGTGAGATGATAATATCTTGTATTATTGAAACCAAGATGTGTGAGTTGTATCTGCGAATCGGTTGCACATTGATAATATGTAAACACACCAGTAACTTGGTGTTATAAAACTTATTGTTGTGTATGATTTGGTGAGTGAGTGCAAGCAAGCATTGAGTCAAAGTTTATCCATTCCTTTTACCCAAAGTGGGATAAAAGCGATATATGTGGGCCCTTCGATGATTTAGTGATGACAAATGTAAATGCTCGGCCGGGCTAGGGCTAATTTGATTTGTTCAATTAGTCAGTCATCGTAAATCAGATGTCGAGAAACAAAACATAGATTGAGAGAATGATTTAAATTCATTTCTCACGTCTATAAGATATCTAGAATGGAGGAATATATGATCCCTTATCTAAAGGATAGGTTACTGATAAGATCAGAGTTCGATAGCGTCTTTGAGAGCTACGATTGCTAATCGAGTTGTACTTACATTTGTGGTTACTAGACTTATCCTAGTGGGGGACTGTTGGATTAGTGTCTAAGCCCATAACCATATTTGGTAAGCACTTGACCCGATTGTGCATGGTCATTTTGGGTTGCCTTCACCAAAGCAACTTGACTGGAGAAATAATAGAGAAAGAGGTTATTATGATTTATTAATATGTTACAAGAATAATATATTAAAGGAGAAATCATATTTGTTTAATTAATATTGGTCAATAATTAATTAGGAATTAATTTTGGCCTAATTAATTTTGTGATCAAATGTAATTAATTAAACTAGAGGGGCTGAATTGTAATTATGTGATAGTTACAAAATAGGGTAATGGTTATCGTAGATATAGGGTGGACGAATTCAAGGGATAAGATATCCTTGAAATCGTCCAAAGGATAAAGGATAAGGGTTTTCAAGGCTTATCTTATGATTGTTTGGTGGACAAGCAACTAGATAAGGATAAGAATTGAAACCCTAATCTCTACACTTATATAAAGACCCCTAAGGCCATAAGAATTCGTCCATGACTTCTTAAAGGGTTCTTAGGGCCGATTTCATACCTCCCCCCTTTGTCTCTTGTCTCTCCATTTGCTCTTGGTGTTTGTGAGCTATTAGAGGTACTACACTTGTGGTACTTGCTTTCAAGACTTAGGGTTTGAAGATTTGAGTTGTTATTGCAATATAACAACAAGAGGTATGTGATCTAACCTTTTATGTGTATTTCAAAACTACTAGGGCATATTGGGGTTTCTTTATGTGTTCATAATGTTGTGTATCTAATAGTGAAAACATAGATCCACTTCTAGGGTTGCATGCACACATAGGATTGTTTGTACAAAACCCATCAGATAGTCCAAACGCGAAGGCAATAGAAGGCAATGATTATTTAGCGTCCATGTAGTCTAATTGATAAGGAAGCGAGAAATCACTAAATCCACAATCCTCATTCGTCCACTCTCGTATACTGCAACCTTGCTAACCTTGCTAATTAGGGGATCGCCTACTCGATCATTCATGTACGATGATGTATTTATGTTATTTGATTGCAATTTAGAAATCAGAATGTTACCAGATTATAATATTCTAGTTCTCTCTAATCGACATGGATACGGTCATATGGATTTTGGGACAATCAAGGCTAGTTTTATTTTCTATATATATTGTACCCACACAAGTATTAGTGACAAAATCTGTTGTTTTTAAGGCAGTGAAAGACAAGGAAGGAAAGACGCATCTGATATTGGCTTCAAACCTATATAATGTAGCTTAAACATTGATGGAATTAGGTGCCATTGTGAACTACAACTATACATGTGTGTTGGTTTACTCCATGAAGCATGATAAAGAAGGTATTTTATTTGGCCTATCAGTTAGCCATGGTAATTTCTCTCACTAATCGTAACAAATTTAATTTCAATGGTCATTCTGCTCTTCACCATGCTGCAAAAGAGGCGTATAATAGATGCTTAAGCTATTGCTTTTACATGGTGTTGTGTGCTTTTTAGTCAATGAGAACATTGCTATTATATTGTTGGTTACTTTTTTAGGCCTCATCATAGTCAATGATATAACATAAAATAACAGTTATCTGGTGTAAATGGGACAATGCTTAAAAAAATGGATTTTGGACTCCAAAATTACCAAATAAAGTTTGTTATGTTATTTGTTATATGTAACCAATTGCTTACGAAATATTTATCATCACAATTTTCAGCCAGCGCCTTGCGGATGAATGTTGAAGGTAAAACTGCATTTGATGTTGCAAGACTTAAATATAACAATGTTGTTCGTGCAATTAAGGTACGTACACATTTCTCATTCCTTTGGATCTTACAAAGTTCTTATATGTGAAAGTGTAATAATGTTATATTGGGTTTAATGCAATTCTTTTAGAACCACATATGCTTATTCTCTGGTTAGTTGTGAGTGATTTATATTATGTTACTGTTTGCTTAACCACCTCCAAGGAAAGTGTAAGTATTTCATTTTAATAGCAATAAATCTTTAATATATGACAATTGATAAGGGTCTTTTTTTTCTACTCTTCCATGGCATTTGAATCATCAGGATCAACCGTGTTAAACATGGTTGAGATGATCAGTATTTTTTTTTAGAAAAAAAAACTTAAAGTCGTTCAAAAAACAAGATGATGTCACATTCTTCATTAAGTATTCATGATAGTAGTTTTTGTTTTTAAAGTCTTACTATTTAAAAAATATTTTTGAAAAAACTTTTTATCATTAAAGATTAGAGTTTTATTGAGATTTTACTTCAACCGCATATTAAACTTTAACATTTTAGTATTCTTTTATGTTTTGTTCACTTTGACCATTATATTTCATAACATTTTTTCATTACCCTAGTAAATTTAAATATTAACATTTTTTATATTTATATTATTTATAAATATACATAATAGATTTGAATATATTTTATAGAAATTTATATAAAAATATTTAAAATTTCAATTTGATACAAATACTAAAAGTTAGAAAAACTGTAACATACTATTAACAATCTTTATTTATTAAAATATTAATATCATTGTTATTTTTTTTTTGAAAAGTAAGAAATAAACTTAAAAATTAAAAAATAATAATTTGAGGATATTTTATATAACATATAAAAAGTAAATATAATTTAACTTATTTCTTATCAAAAAGTTTATAAAAGTTTAACCATTTATAGTGAATTTTAACAAGAATGTTTTGATCAATAGTTACTGATAATAATCACGTGAGAAAATAAAAGTTTTTGAAAGGTTAATTATAGAGATGCCATAATGTTATTTTTTTTATGCCTTCTTAGTTTATTATAAAAGAATAAGAGAAAAATAAACATTTTTAAAAGTTTTTTCCTAAGATCACCCAAATTTATTTGAAAAATGCTCAAATAATTACTGATTCAACAGTCGACATGCGAAATGAGATTTGCACTGCAAAACCATTTAAACGGTTATTTTGATCCTCCTGTCATGAGCAATATTCTAGATTCTTCCAGAGTACTCGAGAAGGTGGGAGAACTTATAAGTAAAGCCCAATTGACCTTGGAACGTCCTAGATTTCTTTAGGACATCGAAAAATGATTTAGCACATTTCATGGAGACTTGTAAATACATGTAGCTTGGTTGAATAATCTAGATTAGTCATGAATGTAGGACAAATGAGTGATATCTAGAAACTTCCCTAGAAGGGGAAGAACAAGTATAAATAGGGAGGAGCTCATTTGCTCCAAACCATCGGAAAGCTTCTTTGTATTCTCTCGAGCTCTTCTAATAGAAGTTCTCTTTCGTTTATTGAAACTCGAAAGACTTATTCTCTTGCTTACTTAGTCGTTTATACATCTCAAGGAAGTGTTGTATTCTGACTTAGTTGAAGTTACACTAAGTGACACACAGTGATCGAGTCATCCCGTGACACGTGGTATCAGAGCTCAGTTTCGTACAAGCAATAGATCATAGCTAGGGAAGGAGGAAGTAGTGAAGTAGCAAACGTGCCCCCTGTCGTCGAGGAGAAAGGAAGAAAGTCCAAAAAGAGGGACCAATCGATAGATGCCTTCGCAAGCTTAGAAAACAAGCTTAAAAGGACAAAGATTAACGTTGGTGAGATCCTTGAATGGAAGGATACCGTTGATCAGTTCGTTGCAGAAATAAGTGGCACGAGCAATGGATTGAAGGAGACCATTGGTGTCATCAAGGAAGAAGTCATTGGACTTGTCAACACCTTGCGGAATGAGTTCCATGAGAAGATAAGCGCTCTAGAAGATAAGGTAATGCTATGTAAAGCAGCGATAGCCAAAAGATCTGTTACGAAGATGACGCCACATACAGAAGCACCTAAACCCTCGAAAGATGGTGGTAAGCATGATCCTAAACTACTCGAAGAAATTTTCTGGTCCCTAGAATATATTTCAATGCTATCGGAGTAAAGGAGGACAAGTCCAAAATAGACACGGTCGTTGACTTTAATTTTAATAAATTGGATGTGTCAAGTGAGATAGTTGAGTCTATGATTGAAAAACAGTTAAAGGTAACCATAAAGAGGGTCTGGGGTATCATAGTGTACTGCCTCCTTTTAATGATAACTATACTCTAGTTTCTGAAACCATTGAGACAGAAAAATTTGTTCAACATGGTCAGCCTACTGTAACTGTTTTAGTTAAGACTGAACAATCCAGCAAAACTGAGAATATTGAGGTGAACGATACTAATGTTTCTACTTTATGTGCAGAGAAAGTAACAGTGCAAGACGGGTGCGAGAAAAACAAAGATAATTCTAGTTTTAATGAAAACTCTTCAAAAACTAACATCTTATCTTTTATTGCTTCAAAAGCTTGTGAAAACGCTACTAACAGTTTTAAGCCACATATATTTGTGTAACAATTTGTTAAATGTGCTTGTACTTGTGGAAATTCAGTTGTACAGGGACCAAGTTCTGAACGTATTCCTTTTAAAAGACAAACTTGCTTTAACTGTGGAATTCCTGGTCACATTGCCAGAAATTGTCCAAATCGTGCATATATTCCTTATTATACCCAAGGTAGGCAGAATGTATCTCGAGGAAGATCTTTCAAAAGAAACTCCTCGAGATCACATGATGATAACTGGAATACTGCTAAGACCAAAAATCATACTCTTAAGAACAAAAAGGTCATGTCTGACAAGAGATCGTCATGTCTGACAAGAGATCTGATTTGAGAAATAGTTCAGTCAAACCAAGATCGGTAAGGTCAAAGTCATCTCGGCGATCTGTCTCAAGCACTAAAACAAGTGTTGAAGCATCCATCTGATTAAACAAGAATACAGTTAAACCTGAGTATAGATGGGTACCAAAAGTTCCCACTCCCAAATCACCTAAAAATTCTAACATCTCTTCATTTTTTGTGTTTGCTGAACAGGATATGAATTGGGAACGTGTATCACGTGTAGATGGCAAAGGTCAACTATAACATCCCGAGATTTGGCAGGTATTCCCGAACCCTCTTCTATCATTACCTTGTCATTTATAGTCCTTGTAGTTGGAAGTCAAGAGCCAAGATAAGTTTAAGGACCAAGTTTGCAAACTTGGGCGAAAAGGGAGTATGTTGCGCTTACATAAGAGTACGCTAAGCTTAATAAGGTCTACCTTAGTACACTGGGCGTACACGTGTGTATGTTGGGCATACTAATGTCATGGTGAACCATAATATTTAGGGTTTGGGCCTATATAAGCAACATTATGAGCATCAAAACCCCCCCTTACCTCAGCCTCCACATCTTACATTTGTCCTCCCCAAACCCTAGCCTTTCCTTTGTGTGTTTAAGCTTATTTGGTGTGTTCTTGAGTGATTTAAGAGGAATGTATTGCATCAAAATGTTGGATAAGAAGATCAAACTTGTAGATCTAAAGTTAGCTTGTGCTCAAGAAGCTCCAGAAGGTATAAAGTTCCAAACTGTATGCATATATGCATATATCTCATCATTTTACTTTATTAGAAGCATTTCTTGTCCCAAAAGCCATATGGTGGTGCATGTTGTGATTTGGACGAAAAGAGTTGTCCTTCCAGACTCTTGAAGGGACCTTGAGTGATAAAAATGAGGTCCCGTTAGTTGTATGTGTCCCATGTAAAGAGAAATAAGGTATTAATGGATGAAGACCCAACATTAAGAACCTAATGGACGTCCAAAGTGATAAACTTCATACTTTATGGATCCTAGGCATGTTAGGTCTTTGGATCTGAAGTTTGGGCTTAAGTGCTTAAGTCATTAAGCACTTAATAAGGTTTTGGCAAACTGTAGAGTACACCCAACATAAATCCTGTACGCCCAGCATACTGGGTCTGCCACCCCGATGGTGGTCAACGACTAGACGAGTACGCCCCACGTACGTCCTCTGTTGGGCCTTTGACAAAATGGACTTCAGATTTTGGGCTGTTTATGGGCTAAATGAAACCGGGCCTTCGTTGGACCTTGTAAATGATATATTTTAGGCCCAATAGTGATAGTGGATCATGGGGTTAGGCCCAATTAGGGAGTTGTGCCCAATTTGGTAAATTGGGCCAATAATCGGCTTATTATGTGAACTTTCAAGTCAAGGACTGGGTATTTGGGACTTGACACAATAAAGAGAAAGGACTTAATGAATGGTGTGGACATTTAGTCAAGAAGGTCATCTTGGGTATTCACTTAATATTTATTGTGTAATAGTTTGGGATTCCCGACAAGATAGCAATCAGAGATTTGCAGTACTTCAGCACTACTTGCGAGGTGAGTTATCCTTACTATATCAACAGGGTCTAAGGCACCAAGGCTAGCCCTTTATGGACTGTATCCAGTTATGGCATGATATGTTTATTGGTTTACATCCCGGTAGTTAGGATGGGGTTATGTTTATGCTTAGTGGCCTGGTTATAGGATAGTATTATGTGATATGCTAGTATGATCTGTTAGATTGGTATCCTGATAGATGGGATGATAGTATGTGTTGTGTGGTATAGTCTGTTTGATCAGTTCGTTGTTTGTAGACTGTTAATGATTATATGTTATATGTGTACATGTTTGTTTGGTGGTTGAGGCTTATCTGCTTTGTGCGAAAGTCAATAGACTTGGGCATTACAACCTGTTGGTTGTGGGCCGTGAGTATTCTATCCTGAGGATGATTGGACTAATAGTATGTGGGCATTCCAACCTACTGGTTGTGGGCCTGGGGGTGTTCCATCACGAGAATGATTGGACCCATAGTATGTTGGCATTCCAACCGATTGGTTGAGGATCTAGGGTATTCCAACCCGATGGTTAATTGGACCCATAGTATGTTGTTTATGATTATATGTGTATTGTTGTGGGTATGGGTATTTTGGGGGAACTTACTAAGCTTTTGGGTAGGGGTGGAAAATCGGGCCATCGTGTCGTGTTTCTGTCTGACACGACACGACACGTCAAGGTTTTATGTAACACGAACACGACAAGACACAATGTCGTGTTTTTTTTAACTAACATGAAAACGAACCGATTAAAAAACAACAAACACGAAACGACACGACAAATATAACATAATAAAAAATTAGTATACTTAATTAATATTTAATCATACATAACACGAAAGACACGACTAACACGAAAAACACGACAAATAAATGCTAATCGTGTCAATTTCATGTCGAATTTTAAGCACGAACACGACACGACACGACATCGTGTTTTTTACACTTAACACAAACATGAAACGAACACGAATTTAGATTTTAGTTTCGTCCCGATTTTGTTTCGTGTCGTGTATTTTTGGTGTGTCGTGACAACAATTGCCACCCCTACTTTCTGGCTTACAGTTTCAATTTATTGTTTCAGGTACATCAGGGGATCGCAGCAAGGCGAAGGCATGATCGTACAACTTCTCATTTTTTATTTATGTTTCTGGGAAAAACTCTGATATTAGACTATTTTGAAAACAAATTTGTAATAACTACTAGTTTAAAATGGTTTGAGAAAGTTTTAGATTGGCTTGAATTTTATGGGTGTTACATCAACTCAGTTTCAAAATGGAATGGGTTCCTAAAACCAATTAATCCCGCACTCTGTGCCGAAGCAGGTATGGAGGAATATTACCAGACTTCGGTATGTTGATAATGGCTGTTCCAGGTACATGAGCAAGGAGAAGAGACCTGGAAAGATATTGATGGTCATTACACTTCACACTACTTTCACAAGGAATTGACGGCTTGTAGATCTAAACTATTTAAGTTTCTTGATCTCGTTGTTACAAATTGCTTTGGATTTCCAGGTTTAATTGCCTTGGTTATTCTAACACAACCGAAAGGCACGCACTCACTCTCAATAAGCGAGAGAAGATGGGAACTTTTTATGTTAAAGTAAGTTAGGCAATATCTCTCTAAGAACTATCGTATTCAAGGAATTGAAGGCATGAAACTGTACAAACTGTCAGTTAGGTAGTATCTTTCTAAAAACTGTCGTATTTAAGGAATTGAAGGTTTGAAACTATTGGATTAGTGTCTACATCCATAACTATTTTGGTATGTACTTGACCCAATTATTAGCATGGTCCTTTTGGGTTGCCTTCACCATAGCAATATGTTGGATGAATTAAAGAGAGAAAGGTTTAATTATGATTTATTAATATATGATGAGAATAATATATTAAAGGAGAAATCATAATGTTTAACTAGCATTAGTCAAGAATTAATTTTGTGGCTAAAAGAGATTAATTAAACTTAAGGGAATTATTGTGTAATTATAAGATAATTACATAGATGGGCTTATGGACTCCATAGAAGCGGAGTGGACGAATTCTTTGGGAAAACCCATTAGAAATCGTCCAAGGCTTCTAAAGAAGAAGTCCATGGGCTGCTTAGGGCTTAAGAAGTCAAATTAGGGTTTCCTAGCTTGATAGCCTAAGTATATAAGGAGCCCTTAGGCACCAAAAACAAGGCTAACACTTCCATTAGGGTTTCCAGCTGTTTTTGGTGCCTCCCTTCTCTTCCCTCTTCATCCAAGTTGCTTAGTGGTGTTTATGACTCCATTAGAGGTGCAACACTTGAGGCACTAAGTTTTTTGAAGCTAAGGATTGATTGTTATTGCTATATAACAATCAAAGGTTAGATATAAACGTTGTTTTATGTTAATATGATTAATTGTATGCTAGATCTAGGGTTTATGGCTTTGGATTATCAATTGCATGTTCATTAGACAAACTAGATCCAAAGCTATTAGGGTTTGCATGTACACCATAAAATTATGTATTGCTTGAAACCCATCAGAAACTGTACAGATTGTCAAAATTGGTCTTTTTCAGTTATGTTTATCTAAGAACTGTCATGGCACCAGGGCGATTCACCTAACCGGGAAATAGATATCGTTGAACATCCCGCCTAGGGTCTTGACATTATTTTTTTCATGCAAAACTGCAGAGACTCAAATGCATTCTTGGATACATTCTCTGCAGGTAAGGAATTAACTTTTATTGGCACTAGGGTGATTCACCTCGTAAGGCACGATTATCACTGAATGTCCCGCCAAAGGGCCTTAACCTCGTGTCATGTTAAACTGTGTAAATATGTCCTTCAAATACATTTTTCACAGTATGGTTTTGTGAGTTATTCCTAATTGACTCTCACTGACACCAGAATGGTACACTCATCGAGGATATGCAGGGGATAACATCAAAAATAGCCATGAGTAGTTCTCCGATACTCAACAAATCGTAGTGCGTTCCTCCATGTTCACCCAAATACTGTGAGTAGTCTCCATCTGAGCCAAGGTTGGTTCCTTGAACAACTATGGTGAGAAGGGTCTTTATGAATCTGCGATCTACAAGGACTTTTAGTCATGGTTACTTTTCAAGAAGCATATGTGATCGATAACGAATATTCATTCGAAGGAACAAGAAGTGAAGATTATTCTTCAACACACATCCTTTCAACCCCAGAAGCAAGGTGAAGTTGTATTTGAAGTTATGTGACAAATTGCATTGAAGCCTCCTCAATCAATTTGTTGCTATCTATGAACTTGCTGAAGTGATCCAGAAGAATCGGTCTCTTTGTAATTATCTCTGAAGTATTTCAAAGCAGAAAGTGCTGATTTTCAAGAACCTATACAAGATGCCTCTATATCCAATGTGCATTCAAAGTCAAATTTTAAAGGATGTCCAACTATTCAAGATGAAGTCATTCATGTAGAAATTCATATGTTCATCATGAATTCGTGAAGAAATCGAAGATAAAAGTTGAAAGTCAAGAACAAAGAGAAGATTGAAAAGAAAAGAAAGCTATAAACCAAGGGGGAGATTGTTGGGACATGATTTGTGGTTTATACTTTACTTTACATAGATTTTAGACTTCTCGGTCTAGGACCGAAAACACCATGAATTCGGTGGTGTTTGGAATGAAATCAATAAGTGATTTTGGTTGGGCTTTGGGCTGGGCCTTTGTAATTAGGTCTAGGTATATATATATATATATATATATATATATATATATATATATATATATATATATATTCATCCATGCTTAGAGTTAGTCATTTTATTTGGTGGTTTCGAGATTCGAGAGAGATAGAGAGAATTGAGAGACATTGAGAGTCTTATGTACTAAACTATTGATTAATATAGTGTGCATTGAAGATTTAACATTGTGTTCTTATTTCATATTTATGAGGCTGCGTGATTTAGGAGGTCTACTCGACGAGTTGGAGGACCCCAACTCGACGAGTAGGAGCTGGAAAATGAAACCCTAATTTCTAGGGTTTTACACCCTATTTAAAGGGTCATTAGCCTTCCTCTGCCTCCTTTACCGTACCCTTTGAGCTCAGAAAACCCTAATCGTGTCTACTCTCCATTTTGGGTGTGTTAAGAAGCTTGGAAGGTGGATTTTTTGAAGAGAGCTTGAAGTCTAAGTAGCTTCGAGCAAGGAGAAGCTTATGGATCTGATTTCTACTTCATCTTAACATCATCTTGAAGGTAACAAGTCATTACCTTGAATTCTCTCTATCTAGATCTCGTCATGCAAAGGTTTAAGGTTATTTCTAGTTTGTTGTGGAGTTATTTATGGTTTTGGTCATGATCTAAAGTTATAACTTCAGATCTGGAGTCCTCTAGCCCCTTATAGTCATAAAGTTCTAGTCTTTTGCAAGTTATGGCCTTCTCGTTACCTAAAAATTCTTCTTTAGCTTGGTTTTGGCCTTTAAGACCTTGCATACACGTAAATTTTGTAACTTTACGTGATAACTTCACCTTAGGAAACTAGATCTACAATTTGGAGCTTTAGGGTAGCTTAAAAACATCTGAATAAGAAATGGACTGAAGGGATTCGACGAGTTGCATGATCAACTCGACAAGTCAGATGAAGATTAGCCGTTTTTGGTTTCTGCATGGACGCGGCGAGTCAGTAAGATGACTTGACGAGTTAGAGTTTTTTCGACATTTGGAGACCGTTTGGACTCGACGAATTGTCTGGAAATTCGGCGAGTCAACTAGGATTTTCACGATTTCTTGAGTTTTGGAAGAACTTAACGAGTCAGTGGGTTACACTCGATGAGTCGGGTCAACATGGACTGTTGACCTTGACCATTGACTTTGACTTTGACCAATGGTTGACCAGTTTGACTTATGGGGGTATTTTAGTAAATTGGAAATTTATGGAAGTGGATCACTAATGGATGTAGGTGCTTGAGTGTGGAGCTGTATTTGGAGAGTTGACATTATCATCCCGGGTTACTTGTGAGGTGAGTTTTCCTCACTATACTCAAGGGTCTAAGGCACCAAGGCCAACCCTTTTGTATTGTTATCCTAATAGGTTATATGCTCTAGTATCGTATGATCAGTTAGATCAGTATCCTGGTAGATAGGATTTTATTATGTTGTTATGATCTGTTAGATCAATATCCTGGTAGATAGGATTATATATTATGATATGTTAGATCGGTATCCTGGTATATAGGATGTTATTATGTGGTTATGATTTATTAGATCGGTTTGTCTGTCTATAGAATGTTATGTGATTATCTATTATATGTGCACATATTTGATTGGTAGTTGAGGCTTATCTGCTTTGTACGAGATCCAACAGACCGACATTCCAACCCGGTGGTTGTGGGCCATGAGTTTTCCATCCCAAGGATGATTGGACTCGTAGTATGTAGGCATTCCAACCCGATGGTTGTGGGCCGAGGGTATACCATCCTGAGGAGGACTAGACCCAAATTATGTTGGCATTCCAACCCGATGATTGAGGGCTAGGGGCATTCCAACCCATGGTTGATTGAGCCTATAATATGTTGTTATTATATATGTGTTACTTGTTATGTGGATATTTTAGGGGAAATCACTAAGCTTCGGGCTTATAGTTTTGGATTTTGTTTTAGGTACTTCAAATGATCACGAGAAGGCGAAGGCGTGATCGTGCACCTCCTCACATTTTTATGATCTGGATTTCTAGGATACCCTGATCTCTAAACTATTAAAACACTTTGTAATAACTTAATGGTTTTGAATGGTTGAAAAAGTTTTAAATTTGCTTGATTTTTGTGGGTGTTACATGCTAACACATGACCCATCTCAAAATCTCACCCTACCCGTTATGTTTTTATTTAATTCAGACAAATAAGATTAGTTGTCAGTCATGTGGTTGTTTGCACTGTTATCTAAGTACCAAATTTTGTCTTCATCGGTATCTACCTTAATTTTTGGAGGAATATATTTGTCTTCGTTCAAGAACACCGTTTCCTTAATTGTATTCATCATAAATAACGACCCTTATTCATGATTCGTACCTCCTTTGTATATTTCATTAAGGTTAGCCTCATGATTTTTGATTCGGTCTGGGCATCTAGAAGCAAAGTGACCATACTTGTCACACCAGTAACATTGAATATTTGAGAGATCCATTTGTTCACGTTGTTTTCCTTTTTGTTTTTGATCATCACGAATTTTAGTGGATTTTGAGTGACTGTGATTTTGCATGTTACCCCGACCACGTCCACCACCACGTCCTCTTCCTCGGTTATTTGAACCCCGACCTCTATGTCTTGATGATTTGGTGTTTCTATTTGAAGATTCTGCTTTGAAATAAAGTAATTTGCTTTGAGTCCCAGTTACTTTGTCTTCACTCTTGATTCTTTCTTCATAGGCTTTTAAGGGACCAACCAGGTCTTCGAAACCTATTGTTTTGAGCTTCAAAAGTTGTTCAAGGGCAGCAACAATGTGACAAATAGTCTAAGAATGCTACTAAGAAACTTCTTCACAAGCTTTCTGTTCAATCATGACCTTTCCTAATGAAGTGGATTTCGAAGCAATTCTGGATAATATGCATCCTTCACTCGATTTTCTACTCTAATTATATATAATTCATAAACAGAGACTATTGATTTAAAACATTATCTACTCTAATTAATTCCCCCCTAAACTCCTTTATACAAGAAACCCATTGTCTTTATTTATTTAATGTTTTTCTAGCATTACCTAAAATGGTCGATATATGGACGAACCTAATCTCTAACTTTGATAGCAAATGATATTTTTTTTTTTTGGATTGAGTACTAAACCTTTTCATTAAAGATTTAGAGAGAGAGAGGGGAAGGGGGGGGGGGGGGGGGGGGGATTGGTTATTTATGAAGGTTTTGCGTATTTGGTTGTTTTCTTTTCAAGATGAGAATAGGGAACAAAATACAATAAAATATTTTTTTTTAAAGAAAGCAATCGAGCTTAATGGTATAATGATTATATTTGATACCGTTGGCCTATAATGAGCTGAATGATATCATGGCTATATTTGATACCATTAGACTATGGTTGTGTTTGGATTTTGCCAAAAAAGCTTTCTAACATCTTTTGTCTACTCACAGATTACGTGCATACGTTTCCACTTGCCGATTGTTTAAACTTAAAAAGATACGTGCATAATCTTCTTAAAGTAAACATGGACTAAGGAATTCTAACTTAAAAAATCTACTAATATTTATTTATTTGATTACGAATAAGAAAAATTACAAAACTTACTATTTTCCAATAATACAAAGCTTTGGAGAACTCTAAATTTCTATATTCCCTACTAATACAATATTCCATACCAACATTGCAATTTGGATATCCTATAAACTACGTATTTAATATGGCATTTATTTAAAAACCACTGAACTCGTTCTTAAGCTTGTTCTTCATCAACCAAATCCAACCTCTATGTATTCACATCAATGAACAATAAAATTAAAGATAAAAAAAGATTATGACAACTGATTATCAAATTATTCATACAAACAAGACAAATACAAATGTCATAACATAAATCTTACGTACTTTAAAGCAAGTTATAGAACATAAAATGTAAAGCAAGTTATACAACATAAAATGTTATACTTCTTTTTTCTTAACAATTTGTTTTTGTTGTTTAAAAGATTAAATTAAATTACAAAAATATGAATATACTATTTTGATTTTAAAAAATGAGTAAGGTATGTCTTAAAATAGAAGAATAACCGGAGAGAAAGAAGTCATTCTATACAAAAAAATGCATAATTGTTTGCGAATAAAAATACAAAATTATTAAAGCAAATGTATTGATAACGATTGTTTTAAAAAAACGGTTTTTCAAAACTGATATTACAAACATTTGAAACATATGATATTACACACATTTGAGTTGAATGGTATCATGACTAAATTTGATAGTGTTGGGTGATAGATAAATCATTTAATTCCAAAATAATAAATATCAATAATGCATTTAAGGATAAAATTATCAAATTTTAAATTAAGATATATGCTGAAATCAAAGTATGTCCATTATGAGGATGCCAAGCTTTCAAATTTCTTGCAGTATCGAAATTCCTAATTCCCAGCACATTAGAGGGACTAAAAATGTAAGTTCGCCCCAAGGAAATCAAATAGCTACTTTTTATTTGTCTGGAATATATCTCAACTGAAATATGTCTTTTTAGGAGATCTTAATGTTAGATATATAACCTATGGTGGCCTAGTGGCATAACGTAGAATAATTTCTTTTGAAAAAAAAAAAAAAAAAAAAAAACGTTGCACTCTTTAATTACATCAATCGTCTTTCATGCACAGAAAACATGTTTAGTTCTTATTTTTAAGATCGTCATACAGATTGTTTTTTCTTGCACGCTTAGTCCCTCCGTACATAAAAAGACCACTTTACCCTAATTTATTTATTTTTTGATTTATTTTCTATTTATATGTTATTTATTAATTTGTTTATTACAAACAATAAATAAATACTCTCACAACTCTTTCTCTTCTCTATTCCTCTTTTAAGAACCTCCTAGTAACCACTATTCATCACCATTGGGAACCACCATCCACCGTCACTAGAAACCACCGTTCACCGTCACCGGAAACCGCCATCCACCATCGACTACCACCGAAAACCATCAGTTCTCTCCATCTCTCTCTCTCTCTCTCTCTCTTACCTTTCTCACTCTTCATTATCCCCTCAAAACTAAGGTACCGTCACCTATAACCGACAATACCTCTTAAACAACCACCATTCGACCACCATTCACCACCACCTAACAAAACCAAAATAAACTTGTAATCAACACCAAACAAACAATGAAGCTCGATCTAAAACCCTAAGCTATGTTTGAAAACCTAGGCGGCATTTGTTCGAAACTCAAACGGCAGGGATCCAGAGAGACAAAGATGGGATCCGGAGAGACGAAGATGTTCCTGAGACGGTGAAGGTTCAAAACAAATCACCTCTGAGATAAACTGTGCACGTCACACTTTCAGATCTGTGAGCTTTGACGAACTACCACCTCCGTCTCCAGATTTGAGCTCTAGTGAACCATTGATAAACCCTAATCCAGCACCACCATTTTCGAAATGATGGCTAACAAACCTGATTCTATGCACGTTCATCGACAGATCTTAGTGGTTCATAGATGTTTTTCCACAAATAAACTATCTGATTATCGCCGGAAATTGGTTTCTACAAGGGCAACAATTAAAAGGTTTAACTGATAATGTTAATCAGTTCATTTTTTTTATTGTTGATTGTGATGATATCAAGGTTTACATATAGTCGATTAGGTTGATGTACTGTAATGATTTAGAGAAGAATTTGATGAAGGATGATTTTCTTAGGATTCTTGGTATCTTGAAGGTAAAAGAAGTAGTGGAACGTGACGGAGCTGATAGAGAAAAAAGAAATAAGAGTAAATTAAAAATCAATTATAATTAACGAGGGATTGAAATTACTTTTTTTTATTTCTTTTAAATACAAAATCAATTATAATTATATTAAAAATAAGATAAAAGGGCATAATAGTCATTTAATGTCGCAAAAGGGATGAAGCGTGCAGATTAAAACTAACGATGGAAACTAACGATGGATAAAGCGTGCAACTTTTAACCAAATGAGGGACGGTCCAAGTTTAATTTTGAAAATAGGGATTAGACACGTTTTTTGTCATGTGCACGAGAGACGATTGATGTAATTTTATCCTATGAATTAATAGGTCTTTTGATGGATGTTCAACATACATACATACTCATTAGACTGATATATTATAGTATATTTCGGTTTGTTGTACTGCACTCAGGAACATCATATCTTCGGTGTGGTTTGTGGTAAAAGAATGGGGGTGTGGTTGTCTTCCCGTAGTCTTTTTCTTCTTTCAATTGATTAAGGCTATAAAATGATATTTTCTTCCTTTTTTATTTTTTTAAAATATTTAATAAGTTTTATATATAGCAAAATATATTAAAAAATATGGTTTTTAATTTTCTACAAAAATAAGCATAATATTCTTATAAAATATATTTAAAAAAGTAAAAAAATTGGTCAAATAAAAAGTGAAAGATAAGCATATCTTATGGCCTTAAAAATATAAAGTGAAAGATAAGCATATCTATCGGCCTTAAACAAACCCATCGTAATTTATATTTGTATAACATTTATATAAAGAGATTTTCTAATATGTGCCCTAAGGGTACATATAAGAAGTATTAATTATGAAAAATATTACCATAATTAAATTCAAAATACATTTATTATGGAGATTATTAATGAATCTCACATTTAATTAAGATTATATTCCTTATAATTAATGCATTTTATATTTAATTATAGTAATATTTGCCATTAATTAATACTTCTTCTATGTGCCGTTAGAGCACATATTAGAAAATCCCTATATAAAAACATGAGTTTTAAGAGTTCTATTTTTTTCTAAGAGAAGACTAAAAAACACGTATATATTTATCTTTGAGTTTTGAATACATAAAAATTTTAGCTAAATTTGATTAAGAATTTTAATTGAATCAAGTGTGACCGAGAGAATTCTTTCTCTCTTTGGGTAAAAATAACTAAATGTTATATACACAAAAACTTTGTTGGTCTCAACTTTTGAATCCATCAACAATACATTTACTTAGATTGTTTGATAGCTTTTTTTTATTTTTCAATTAAAAGGAAAGTTAAAGCTATTAAGTTTTTAGATTTAGAACATTTGTTAGCCTCTTATTTGTTGTCTTTTAATTGTTCACCCGTCTTTTAATTAAGAGAATGAGTTATATTAAAATAAAAAATAGATGAATGTGTTTCGAAATTACTCTAATTTTTTAGCATGTGTTTTTCAATTTTTTTTTTTTTTTTTTTTTTTTTTTTTTTTTTTTTTTTAACACGATTGATTTCATTTTCCATCGTCCTCTCCAACTTCTTAAAATTTTAAATCTTAAAAATTCAAAAACTCTGTAACATCCCAAACCCCTTAAAAATTTAATCTTATCAAACAACTTTCAATTAAATTATAATTAGATAAAATGCTATAAGATATAAGTATTTTGCATTCTCGATACGTCCTATGCTTGTCGAAAACAGACATTGCAAAGTTTTGTAATCATGTATGAAGTCTTTAGTCAATGGTTTTCTTAATAAATTAGATTATCCTTCAACGTGGATAATAATTTATTTTTCATGTTTACTATCTTTGTTTTTTTATATGATTTCTTGCAATTTTCCATTTGGATCAATTCATGCTTCTTTCTCCCCCAGTACATGTTTGCGGAAAGATTCATTGAAAATCGTTCTTTTAGTTATATATACTAATCTACTATATAAATATAACATTATACTGTAATTTATTACAAAGAAACTAACTTTTTGATATAATTTGTTAACATAACAACAATATGTATCAAATTTTCTGTCCAAAGATTATATGTGTGTAAAAGAAGTAATCTTAATAACAAATTTTACAACAAAAGACGCCGATCACTACGGATAAGTGTAGTTGAACGCCATGTTATGAATATTTATCCTAGTAGATAACACGAAGTCAGACTTATCAGCAAAAGAACGGCAAGTTGTAAATTTGGGTTCGGGTGATGTGGCATTTTATTAATGATATATATATATATATATATATATATATATATATATATATATATATATATATATATATATATATATATATATATATATATATATATATATATATATATATATATATATATATATATATATATATTTTTATATTTATTTAAAGACAAGGGTAAATATGAAAATCCATAATGGTCGTTTGGTGCTCTCAAAGGGCACCATAAAATGCATGGGGCGCTCTCTATCGACGTTTATTCCTTCCTTCAAAGAATATCTTGTTATGGCTTGCAATAAATTATTCAAATAGTATTATTTTAATTTGAGTGATATGAATTTTATATTTGAGTTTTTATATACATAACAGATTATGCGGAAAACCATGTTTGGTGAAGATCTTATGTACTGTTTGAGATGTTGATATGTTTAAAATAATTAATAGACATAGGGTATTGTTTGTTTGTTTAAAGTAGACTTCTAATTTACTCAATTGACTAGAAAAACACTTGAAGATACAAGATCTAAAGTTAAATATATTGTCATCGTTTTTATTATTCAATTTACTTCATTGATCTTTATTTCAAATAACCCCAGTTTCAAGTCGAAAGTCGATTTTTTTTTTTACATCCTCTTTTTGTAACTAGAATTTCGATATAATACATGGTTGCCAAAAATCTAAACTCGGAATTGATTTGATTTTGTAAAGTTGTCAAAAAAAAAAAAAAAAAAAAAAAAAAAAAAAAAAAAAAAGAAGCTATCACACTCACATTCTAAATCCTATAAATTTATAAATTTTTATTTTCTAAGTAACACATTCCGATTTTACCTCAACACTATGTGGCCATGTTTAACTAATTGTTTAACGGAAAACTCTTCTCAATTTATTGGTTGAGGTTCAAGTATCATATGAAACAAAAAATATAATTTAGAGGTAGATTAATGGAAGTTTGAATTAAGTGTTTAAAAAAGTATTTAGTAGACCTAAAATCATTTTTGTTTGACTCACGTTAGTTGTATTTAAGTTAATTTATAGTGTTCTAATTATCTATTATGTGCATATACAATTAATTTTGTACCAATTATTTTAGTTATTTTAAAAAAGTAATTAATACATATTAAATGTTGAAGATATAATGAGTATTAATTAAATTTTCAGCATTTAATATATATTAATTACTTTTTTAAAATAATTAAAATGATTGATCGAAAAGCAATCTTATATGCATATAATATATAACAGAAACATTTGAATCTCTCTCTCTCTCTCTCTCTCTCTATATATATATATATATATATATATATATATATATATTATTTTTTAAATTTAACCACAGGCATACATTAAAAAGGCACAAAACAGAAACTACTCAAGGGAAAAGTTTGAACTATTAGAGGGGCGGGTGTGGGCAATGCCCGTATGGCGTTATCCGATGTGGCAGCACCATAACGACGCTTGAACGGGGGAAACATCTCGTAACGCGTAAAAAGTCAACCGTTTGCAAATTCAAACCGTTTAAAACGGTAACTTTAATAAAAAAAATTACTAATTACATTTTCATTTTATATATATACCTCATTCTTTTTACTACACATATTTCTCTATATCTATATCTATCTCTATTTCTATACCACTCAAAACACAAACACAAAAATCAACCAACTATGAATGAATTTGATCCGGCCCATCCATACAATGAGGATAACGACGAAGACAATTTGTTCGTGCGTATGATGTATCAGTATTACACAGACAGCCTACTACAGCCAGATCCAGCTCCACTACTCACGCGATGTGCGACGTTAAATATAGATCGTGAGGAAGGGCATCAGCGGCTAGTTAACGATTACTTTGCGGAAAATTGTGTCTACCAGCCAAGCGATTTCAAAAGAAGATTTCGTTTGCGAAAAAATGTCTTTGAAAGGATAGTCAACACTATGGAAGCAAGGTATTGTTTGATTCAACTTTTATAATTTACAAAATGTTACTTTTAGATAAAATAAATACAATTTTTACATGTTTAATATTTAATTAAGTATGAATTTTTCCAAATGAGATATGATGCTAAAGGCAAACGAGGCTTCACAGGGTTGCAAAAATGTGTAGCTGCAATTAAACTTATGGCAATGGGGGAGTCGTCCGATTCTATTGACGATTATATGAGAATGACTGAGAGGACTGCACGAGAAAGTTTGTATTTATTGGCAAGAGGTGTTGTCGAAACCTTTGGTGACCAATACTTGCGCAAACCTTCGTTGCATGATATGCAACAACTATATGTGGCGCATGAAGAAAGACATGGTTTTCCGGGTATGCGTGGGAGCATTGACTGCAGACACTGAAAATGGAGAAATTGCCCCGTGGCGTGGAAATGCTAGTATTCGAGCGGTCATCATGGAGCGTCTTCGTTGGTATTAGAGGATGTTGCTTCACAAGATTTATGGATTTGACATGTTTTTTTCGGGATTGCGGGTTCTAACAACGACGTCAACGTTCTCGATCAATCACCAATATTTGACGACATTTTGACAGGAAAAGCTCCGGATGCTCCTTTTACAGTGAATGGAAATGAATATAAATTTGGGTATTACCTTACAGACGGAATATATCCACAATATTCCACGTTTGTGAAGGCGTTTCGACACCCAATAGATCCAAGAGACAAACAAGAAGGAGCACATAAGGACGTTGAACGTGCTTTTGGGGTTTCGAAATCGAAATGGCACATAGTTGAACATGCGGCGAGACCTTATGAGTTAGATACTCTACGATATATCATTTATGCATGTATCATAATGCATAACATGGTTGTCGAAGATAAATAACACAATATTGCAACGTATTCGCCTACGGAGTCAAGACATGTGCAATTTCAACTAACGACATCGGAAGCATAGGATACAAGCTTTTCAAGCATAAGGTTAAGCCTAAAGCATAAGATGAGAAAAAATCACATAATTACGGCATATCTATTTGTACAAACTGCTAAATAAATAACTTATGTAATAGAGGCTTATATAATCATAAAAAGCTGATTTATACATAACAATTTTTTTTTAATTTATAATAATTTATGTTTTAAAATATTGTATTGTATAACTATATAAAATATAAATTACTGTGTATTAAAAAAAATTATTGTATACAAATCACTTCACTAATCATAAATAATCATAGATGGGTAATGCTATTTGTGATTTCCTTTCTTTTGAATGCGATGGTACAACCTTTTAACGAATTAGATACAAGTTTTTCAAGCATAACTTATATAAATACAAAATGAAATAAGAAAGATTACATAACTTATAACATTATTAGGAGATAAATTTTCCTAAACATTAATGAAAGAAATCGTAGATCTATCAAGTGTGAAAACGAGGTTGAAAATTTTTCTTTAAGTTTAAATGTACTAGGTTCATGGGGACGTGCCAAATTGCAGCCTAGTAAGTGTCAGCTGCGATTTTTATAGTTATTTGTGTATTTTTCTTAGTTTTTTTCTTTTATTATTTTTGACAAATAATTATAGAATTAAGCTAATTTTTTCTATTTTAATTATTATAATATTAATGATTATAAGATAAATAGATAATATAATATTAAGTGTAAGTACAACCCGTTATTATAAAAATAAGAAGGAATATTATGTTTTCTTTCCGTGTATTCCCCGCGTATGTAACAGAAATATATAGAAAAAAAGAGTCTCAACATGGCGAATGATTGAGTAGTGTTTGGATTCAAACCAAATTCGTGGAATATAAATCGTTTGCATCTATAATTGATATTATATGACTCTTTGATTTTGTCACGTTAATTGATATACATTTTTTTATAAACTTATGGACAAAAAATCTTGTTTAACCAAGAACAAATTTAGAGTTTATAAACCGTCTTATATCATTATTCTTAACTTTCCTTGTTGGAAATTTAATGGAATAAAACTTGGGTAGTTTCTATTATCCTATATTTACAGGGAAAAACATTTAGTTAGTTTATAATGTTTTTCTCTTGATAGACTTAATGTTTTAAATGGATCAAGAGATAACTGAAACCCACATACACGTGCCTACCATAGAAGCAGTGCAAATTGAGAACGTCTAGATCTCATGAATATGAACCTGTCAATATAAAGACAGTCGAGAGTTATGAATTTCATGAATTTGTCCTAAGGTGACCAGGTTGATGACAGCGATGACATAACTCTACCTCCAGAGTGCATTCTTAACGAAGGCAGCCATTCCATCCACACTTACCGTATTTAGACTTAACATGAACACGCTCATGGTTTTCTCCACCCTTAGCATTAATGTTGTGGTTCTTCTGCCTTTCATCACTTGGCACAACAACGCCAAGTTTCTTGGATGTTGCTAATAGAATCGAATCATGTGTCCACTTCTTTTTTCCCAACTGTGTCTCCAAACCAAACTCGTACTCCTAAGTAACCTCGACACTCCTATCTATTGTTTGAACAGCTGCAACCCGCTCCTCGAACTTAGCGATCAACCCGTCAGTGATTTGTCAAATGATATCAATCGACTCCTCTAGTAAAATCTGTGAAACCTCAGTGGCAACCCAATCATGAAGTCCAATATTGTTGTCACACCCCAAAACCGGAACGGCGGAAACGTTCTGGGGTGGAGAACGTCATGTTTAGTATCACAAGACATGCATCATAGTAATCAAAGTAATAAACAACCATTTCATTAGAAAGAAAGTGTTTACAAAGTGTGTGTTCACAAAACATAGAATATATATGTAAATAACAAAACAAGACATGAAGCTATACTGCTCCATCTTCTGAATTCCCAGCGCAAGTACCTGTCTACTAGTTTCCTGAGAATACAAGTTATTTTGAAAGAGTTGATCAGCAATTAAGTTGGTGAGTTCATAAGACTTTAGTGATGTAAGTAAGTTGTAAGAAAGTTTAGTAAGTTGTAAGTTCTGTTTAGAAAAGTTCGCATGTTCCTCCAAAAAATCCTATATTTCATGCTTTGATGAAAGATAAGTAAAAATGACTCTACAATCCTTTCTATGAGTGCTAGATAGATACAAGTTATATAAAACTCAGAGTAAACAAATAATCGATTGTGTGTATCTGCCCTAAGCCCACAACCAAACAAGGAACAGAGAATGAGGCGGATGACACACATTCCATTGGTTGTTAGGTCATCATTGTATATAACCCTAATGTATTCACTTGGTACTCACGGAGTTAATTGCAATAGTTCCTTTATATTTGATGAAAAGATCCTTTACGAAAACCCTTATTTGTTTTAGTAAAAATGGTAACCACAGTGGTTCCTCCTATAATCTCTCAGGTTATACTAGCTATATATAATCTAATATCGAATAGATAGTTAATTGTGTGAATCTACCCTAATCCCACAACCAAACAAGGAACAGGAAATGAGGCGGAAGATACACATATAACTATCTATCGGGTATTAATTATATATAATCCTGATGTATAAACTAAGATATTATAGAATTAATCACCTAAGGTCCTTTAAGTTATATTGGTTTAATAAAATGAGTTAAACCCTTTACCAAAAAGTTTCTAGTTTTGGATACCAAATGTTCTTTTTGAAAAGTATGTTTTATACTAGAAAAATATGCATTGAATTAGTGTCCTATGACCTGACCCATACCTTGGAATTAGTGCCCTTAAATAATGCACCAAGCTCGAAATTAGGATTTTAGGCCCCAAACAGCCGCCACGTTGTAGCAAACATAACGTTATGTCGTGGCTAATCGCGGATGTGCATTTCTCATCAATTGAGTGCCACTCCGACACTCCCAATGCCACGTCGTGGCCAAGAAAAAAAAATAGTTAAAATCTCACACATGAATGCCTGGATATATAGATGATGTTACAATCTAACTACATAAAACGTGCAAATAAGTGATAAAAATTAGAACTTTAACATGCTAGGATATTGATCTATCAAACACAAGTAACATAAATAAATCCATAAAACTTCACATCAACACATTGTATGTAGGTTCATCTGTTCTAAATGAAAGCTAGGCGATTTTAGCCCATAACTAAATCCGAAAGAACACATAAACATAGAATAATTTACTTTTAACCTGATGAATTCAAGCAAACTGAATGATTTATGGTGTTCTTCGCGTCTAGATCTCTCAATCCTTGTTCTTCAATCAATCTCTTCCTTGTTAGGGTTTTTAAGAAGGTTTTGGTTGCTCTTAGTCGCCGGTAATCACATCACTCCCTCAAATTATGACCTAGAAGTCGACTAAATAAGTTGCATGAAATTCACAGCCACGCCATGGCAGAATGCTCATCACAATGTGGGAGCCATTTTCTTTATGTAGGCTCCAAGAGTTCCATGTAGATCATTAGGGAAGGCTCCATGTTGGAAACGTCACCACGTCGTGGCAAGGTTAAGCCCACGACGTGGCAGATATTTTTTTGCATGTTTTTCTTTACTTGATGATTTCTTCAAGCCTCCAAGTCTCCAGCTTAACTTTTAGCTCCTTTTCCCACTAGAATGACCTTTTGGCTAAAAAAAAATAGAATTATAAACAAATATGTGCCAAAGATCTTAATAAATGACTAAGATATTGTCAAATGTACTTAAATATAATATATGACTAATTTTAGTTATGTCAGTGGGTTTATATACAATGTTTGAATTTATGAAGTTTTGTTGAATGTTCTTATGATATTAACAAAGTACTTTGACTTAGCAAATGTTTTCGTCCAAACCCGATTTTTGATGATTTTGATTAAATCTTGAAGAGGCATGGGTTTGTACATTTATATGTAAATTATGTGTACATTCATATACTGCTCGCATAATCTTTAACCCCGATATTTGCTTACTAGGCTTCCAAGCCTAATATACTGCTCACATAATCTTTAACCCCGAGATTTGCTCACTAGGCTTCCCAGCCTAATATACTATGTTAATATATTTTTTTCAAGTTAGTAGTAGATTATTATTATTATTATTATTATTGAAGATTTAAAAGCCTAATGACATCCAGAAATTTTTGCATACGTAATAATGTTTAATTGAAATATTATATTTGATTTAAATGTTACACTCTTGTATGTTTTCCAAACTATTTTGGCTATTTAAACATTGGGAACGTATTCAATAATTGAAACTTTCAACTGGTTTTTGAAAATTATTTAAAAAAAGGTTATGCAAATAGCCCATGTGATAGGTATTTCATATGGAGTATGGAGTTTGAAATTTAGAAGTAGATTATCAAATTGTTATAAATAATTACAAAACGTTTTTATTTTGGTGATTATTTCTTATTTAAATATTCAAAACATATTCTTCCCATTAATCGTTTTCATCACTTGCGAGGAAAGCAAAGTATGACATATAAAAAACTCATTAAACTTAAATACTCCTATGATTATTGCAAAACGTATATAAAAAACATGAAATGTGAAGAACACAATCATGTCATAAAGGAACGAACCTTGTGATTTCAATTTGAATGAATAAAGTTGTAAGACTTGGTGTGATGTTTTGCCAATTTCGAGTTGATAGTACAAAGTTTGAGACACTTCTTATGTATGTGTCAAAATTTTCAATCTGTTTTCTATGTATTAGGGTTTATAGTGACAAATTGCTTAATTAAAGTGAAATGAAGGGGGAGGGGTCGGATTTTGAAAAGATGTTAAGATCCTGAGGTGCATCTTATGTTCCATTTGGTATGAAATACTCCAACATAGAGTTAACTTATGTTTAATTCTCACATGCTTCGATATTGTGGTGGTCCAACATTCAGAACAATAAACATTATACGATCTTGGGGTGGATATTGAGGTTGAGATCAAAATTAGATGTTGGAATCTTTAGATCATATGATCCTAAGATCAAGATCGTAATCCTAACAAAATTTTCTAAAAATATAATGAAATATATTAAAAATTACAAAACATGATATCAATTCTACAAACTCTTTAATCTTTAACACATATTCTCCAAAATTACATATTTCTTGAAATCAAATTCATTTTGCACAAGCAAATGATAACTAGCTTGTTACCACAAGAAGTGTAAAACCAACATTTTCATTTCTCTTCAAGTCAGCTTCCCATTCTTAAAGTACTTTTTTTTCTATGGACCCTACACCACCGATGTATTAAGCATCTAATCGTTACATCATGTTACCACCTTTTGTACAAACTAACAATTTCAACCAACCTAAAAATATATGGTATATCATCAATTTCACTAGGTATATAAAACATGTAGCATAAAAGCAATATGATGGATCATCAATCGCATCTTTGGTGAAAATGAGAGCGCAAAACTAAAATCGATGGATGGTAACACCAATACGAGTGTAACACAAAGACATCATCAATGCGAATGTAACATGAACACATCCATATGTATAAATGGATACAATGGATCATTAATCATATCCTTGATATATTCCAAATAAAAACATCAAGTGAACTTCATTGATTCCACCTCTTGTTAGTCAAGATGCCATTAACTACCCTTCCATGCAACTTACTTTAAAGAACAACGAAGAGGTCACTTCATGGATATTTTGGAGAATTAATATGAATAATCTAGGTGGTGGTATGCCCACTTATAATGCCACCATTAGAGCACATGGAGGAGTGAACATAACAGTTCAACCAATGCTTCTATTATTCTAGATCAACAAGATTAGTGATTGGGGATGTACATAGAGTAAATAAAGTTCAATGTTAGTTTCTTGAAGTTTAATGTCTAATTGGTGTAGGAAATTCAATTAGACTTTTTATTGAACACCTTATCTTTAGAAACTAGGTTGAACACCATGTATATAGAGAAAGAAAAGTTTAAAAACCATTTAAATACAAAAAGAAAAATAACAACTATAACACATAATGGGAGTAAACATATCAGAAAGAAAATCAAAATCAAACTTTATTTGTGTGGTTTAATTTAGCTCTTATAAGGTATGAATATTTTCTTGGATACAAAGAACATGCAATTGAGAGACATATCAGATGTTAGTTTCATTGATGCGGCATTTTCAATTTTTGATACAAATTTGTTGTTTGGTTGTACAAATTTATCATCGAAAGTATTTAGTAACATCGTCAACTTCTGGCCAGACTTTTGATTGTTGTATATTATAAAAAAATTTCATCAACTTGAAAGCTATGAATGGAGTCGATGTGAAACGATCTTCTAAAAAAATGAGATGCTGATATGTTTTCCTGGTAATTTTAGTGTTATCAACATATTTTAGTGTAGTTATTATTAATATCGAGTTAGGTTGAGTTCTATTTACTTACCGAGACTGGAGGTGCGGGGTGCACACTTGGAGTGATAAATATAAATTCGGGAATACAGGGGTCTAAAGGCAGTGTCCCGAAACCTAAACGAGTTTCTTTATCAAGAAAGACTTCTGACATGTAATTTCCCCCAAAAACTAGTGGTGGCATTCTTTTGATGTAAGATCCAGTTGCGGCTTATACCTTTATAAATACCAATTTTGGTGTAACATCTTGCTTATTAAATAAATAAACAAGATTTAATAAACTAAATAAATAAATGAACTCCGGGATGAGAAATATATTTTTATATTATTTTGTTCAAACCCTAAATCCATAATAATTAAGGGATGTTAGTCATGGGAGTTAATTGTCATAATTTTTGGAATTGTGGGGGTTAAGTGTAAATTTGGAGCCACTTTGTAAAGATTTCCGAGGGCAATGGCTAATGTAACGACCCGATTTTCATAATAAAATTTTTCATTTTTAATTAATCGCAACCATTTGCATAAACCATAAACTCCCAAAACATATGTTTTCAAATCAACATCCATTACATCATTATTTTTCTTTTAAGTCATCAGAGTGTCCCAAAACATGTCAATAAAAGAGACATAGAGTGCACGTCGCATCATCACGCCTTGCCCTTGCCCTTAGGCTCTAAAGTACCTGAAACAAATCAACAACCTATAAGTGAAATGATTAGTGAGTTCCCTAGAGCATACCACACACAATCCACATACATACACCCTAATAGCTATTAAAGTTGTACATATACCACAGAAACAATGCAAATACGAACCAATAAGAATGCCATGGGCTACCCCACATGGTCTTACATACAATTCCATGGGCTACCCTACATGGACTTTACCGAGGACTGCCATGGGCTACCCTACATAGTCTTATATCAATGCCTCGGGCTCCCCCGGGGTCTTCCACACAACCATATAGTCACATAACATGATAAATCATATAATAACTGTCATACACATAACATGATCACATAATGAGCCGGCCTTGGTGTCTTATACCCATAGATATGGTGAGAAGACTCACCTCAGTCTGTTGAATATAAATACTGCTCTCCTAACAGTTCGTAATTTCCCGAGCTGAATGATAATAATAACATAAGCAACATTAGGGATTTAAATTAAATAAGGTGGAAAACCCAACCTCCGATTCCTCACTTAAGGCCCAAATACCCTATCCTTGCTAATGGGCCCTAAAGTCCAAGTCCAAAATCCGTAATGGGCCTCTTGGCTCAAAAGGCCCAACCATTAAATCCATGGCCCATAACAGATGTCAAGCCCCTAATTCACACAATTCAATCAAGCCCACCAACCAAATGGGCCTAAAGGCCCAAAGGCCCAAAACAGTTTAGGGCCCAACTATTGATGCGTATGCCCAGCGTACCATCTTGGTACGTGTAACATATTGAGGGTTTGAGGACTACGCGTCGCGTGCAACTAGTTATGCCCAGCGTACAACCAGTTTAAGTACTTTCTCCATTAAGTGCTTAATGCTCAATTTCCTCATGACCAAAAGTTAAATCTAGGTATACTAAAACGTCCTAAGGCATAAAGTTGCCAACTTTATGCCCTTGCATGCCTCATAAATGTCCAACACTTCCATTAAGACCTTTCTAAGGTCCTTAATCTAGGAATGAGACCTATCCATCCATCAAGATCCCATTTTTATTCTTCTAAACGACCAAGGAACCTTAGATCTGCCATCCTCATCTTATGGAGTTCCTTAACTCATCAAAAGAGGTCCAAACCAACCAAATGGACAAAACTAGAAAACCCTAGCTAGATCTAAGGATTTAGATGGAAAGGTGCAAGCTTTTTACCTCCAGAAGCTTTGTAAGGTTAATTTGATGCAGGATCTTGAAGCACCTACACGTTCTAAACTTACTTGACCACTTCTTCTTCTTGCAATGAACACTAAAAGGTCACAAATGCACTCTTTTAAGTTCAAGAATGATTTCACAACGTACTCTGGGGTACAAGGATGCTCTAAGGCTATGGAGGCTCTCTGGGGTTAATTCCAAGGTACTTAAGATCGTTTAAACAAGCCTCATGTCCGAAAATTAGTGTTTTGCACCTCTGGCGCGTACGCCCCGCGTAAGGCTTGGTACGCCTAGCGTACCACAATTCTCCCCGCGACCAGCCATGCATAGTACGCCAAGCGTACACTTAAGTACGCCCAGGGTACTTAAGGGACCATCCATGCAAAATATAATTTCCTTAGGGTTTCAAGACATACCTAATTTTTGGGTGTTACAACTCTCCCCCACTTGGACTAGACTTCGTCCTTGAAGTCCACAACTGTGAACAGATCAGGGTAATGCTCCCACATCTCCTCCTCCGGCTCCCACGTCCATTCGGAGCCTTTCCGGTTCTACCATTGCACCTTTACTAAATTTACTTCTTTGTTGTAAAGACCGTTTGTCTTCCTATCTAAGATGGCGACTGGCTTCTACACATAATTTAGGCTCCCATCCACATGAATGTCATCCAAGAAAACAATTGTGATCTCGTCAGCAATACACTTCCAAAGCTGAGACACATGGAAGGTATTGTGTATCTGACTAAGCTCTTCTGGAAGCTCTAAACAATATGCCACCTTTCCCACTCGGACTGTAACCCTAAACGGGCCTATGAACCGAGGCCCCAACTTACCTCGCTTCCGAAACCTGATAATCCCTTTCCAGGGAGACACCTTCAGCAGTACGAAATGCCCCACCTCAAACTCGAGATCTGAGCGCCGTCGGTCTGCATAACTCTTCTAATGTCTCTGCGCGACTCGCAACTGATCACGCACCTGCTGGATTAATCCGGTGGTCTTGAGCACTACCTCAGTGCTCCCCATGACCCGGTGTCCAACCTCCCCAATACACCGGGGTCCTGCACCCCTGTCTATATAACATCTCGATGGAGCCCGAGCAATACTGACATGATAACTGTTATTGCTTGAAAACTCTGCCAATGGGAGGTACGTATCCCAACTCCCTCCAAAGTCCAGCACGCATGCATGCAACATGTCCTCCAGTGTCTGGATCGTCCTCTCACTTTGACCATCAGTCTGAGGGTGATATGTCGTACTGAAATGCAGCTGAGTGCCCAGTTCCTCATGAAACTTCTTCTAGAACCTGGATGTAAACCGAACATCCCTATAACAAACCACTGACACTGGCACCCCGTGTTTGGCCACCACTTCTCGGAGATAAATGTCCGCCAACTTTTCTGCGGATATACTCTCAGAGATCGGGATGAAATGGGCAATCTTTGTCAGTCTATCCACGATAGCCCATATGGTATCCACGTTCTTCGCTGTCCTTGGTAGCTTTGTAATGAAGTCTATAGTGATCTCTTCCCACTTCCACATGGGAATGGGTAACAGTTGAACCTTGCCATGAGGCCACTAATGCTCAGACTTGAACTTCCTACAGGTCAAGCACCGCTCAACGAACTAGGCGATCTCCCACTTCATGTCGGGCCACCAATAGCTCTGCCTCAAGTCCTTATACATTTTTGTCGCACCTGGGTATACATAATACTTGTACTTATGCGCCTCCTCTAATAGCCTCTACCTCACTCCTCCTGATACCGACACCCATAATCGTCTACACTGCGTCAAAAGACCACAAATATCCTTAACAAACAAAGGATACTGACCCCGAATTTTCTCCATTTTCCAATTCTCTATCTTTACCCCCCCCCCCCCAACCTGGGTCCCTCTAATCATGTCTAACAAGGGCGAAATCACAGTCATCCTCATACAAATATCCCTAATTGGGGACCCTGTCATCTTGCGGCTTAATGGATTGGCCACCACGTTGGCCTTCCTTGGATGGTATAAGATCTCGCAATCATAATCCTTCAGCACATCCAACCATCTCCTCTTCCGCATATTGAGGTTCTGCTGATCCATCAACTACTTCAGACTCTAGTGATCGGTATAAATTGTGAACTGTAGCCCATACAAATAGTGCCTCTAGATCTTGAGGGCAAACACCACCTCCCCCAGATCTAAGTCATGCATGGGGTAATTCGCCTCGTGAGGCTTCAACTGCCTTGAGGCGTAAGCAATCACATGCCCCCTCTGCATCAATACCGCACCTAACCCTGAAATCGATGCATCACTGTACACCACTAAATCATCCAACCCCTCGGGTATTACTAGAATCGAAGCCTCGTATAATCTCCGTCTCAGGGTCTCAAACGCCATTTGTTGATCCTCATCCCACCGATAAGTCACATTCTTCTTGGTCAAGCGGGTCAATAGCATATCGATCTTGGAGAAATCTTGAATAAATCTCTGATAGTAGCCTGCTAAACCCAAGAAGCTACGAATCTCTGAGGCATTCTTCGGTACCTCCCATCGCATCATAAACTCTACCTTGGCTGGGTCAACCGAAATCCCCTCCTAATTGATGACATGCCCCAAAAGCTGTACTTCCCACAGCCAGAAATCACATTTTGAGAACTTTGCATAGATTTTCTCCGTTCTCAGGGTCTCCAATACATCCCTCAAATGCTGCTCGTGATGCTCCTTGGTCTTAGAGTAGACCCAAATATCATCAATAAAGACGATCACTGACCGATCCAACATCGGCCTACCTACCTGATTCATGAGATCTATGAACGTTGTCGGGGCATTGGTGAGCCCAAACGGCATTACCACAAACTCCTAATGCCCATATCTAATCCTGAAGGCCGTCTTTGGTATATCCTCCTCCCGAATCCTCATCTGGTGATACCCGAACCGAAGATCAATCTTGGAGAACCAAGATGCAACCTGCAGCTAATCGAATAAGTCATCGATCCTTGGCAAAGGATAACGCTTCTTCTTGTTCAGCTCCCTATAATCAATGCACATCCTGTGCGATCCATCCTTCTTTTTCACGAAAAGTATCGGTGCTCCCCCAGGAGAACTGCTCGAACGGATGAAACCTCGATCTAGCAGTTCATGAAGCTTTTTAGATAACTCTTGCATCTCAGGTGGTGCCAAATGATACAGTGCCTTGGCTATTGGAGCCGCACCTGACTCTAAATCAATGTGAAACTCCACCTGCCTCTTCGGAGGTAGTCCTGGTAGCTCTTCAGGAAAAACATCCCAGAAATTCTGTACCACTGGCATACTTCTCATATCCGACATGGTCTCTACTCTCGTATCCGAAATATAAGCAAGAAATCCCGTGCAACCCTACTACAAAAACTTCCTAGCCCTCGCAGCCTAACAGAGGGTCGGGCCCTGCGAAGCCCTCTCACCATGAATAACCACTTCTCCCCCACTTGGGGTTCGAATCCACACCAACTGACGCTCGCAATCAATCATGGCCCCATTGGCCCCTAACCAGTCCATCCCAACAGTCACTTTCACTCTTCGCAGCGGTATCGGAACTAAATCAATGTGAAACCTCTCGCCATGCACATTTAGGACACAATCCCGATATACTCTTGCAACACTCACAATGCGTTCATCTACAATCTCCACCTCGAGTGGGGTATCCAAAGTCCCCGGTGCGTCTCGGAATTTCTTGCTAAGCGCAAGAGACACGAAAGATCGGGTAGCACCCAAATCAAACAGAACATGAGCCGACATACCGTTGACCAAAAAGGTCCTTATACAAAATGATTCGTACATATATAAGCACTTCGAACAATATAAGGCAAAGAAGAATAAACACGTACTAGCCACGACGCCTGGTGCTGCCCGAGCCTCCTCGGTGGTTAGTTGGAAAGCGTAGTTCTTCACCGCTGGATTTCCACCTTGATAGGGAGGCCATCAGTAATCCTCATAGTCGCGAGCGTCGGCGTCGCCACTACTCTTCCCCCTCCCAACAACATCGGACAATCAGCCTTTTATGGCATGTATGGTTGCAGTGGAAACATATCAAGCCCTTCTTGGGGCAATCCTTGCTCATGTGGCCCTGCTGGCCACAGGAGTAACATCCCGACGACCCGACCGTTCGACAAGCCCCACTATGAAACCTCTCACACTTGGCACACTGGCCCCGACCCTGCAGGCCACTACCCGAAGGATCAGAGGTCTTAGGCTTCTTGGCCTAAGCCCCTGCTGCCTGCACCTACTCAGTCTTCCGCTTCGTGCGGGACTCCAACTCCATCTCCCTCTCACGGGCCTTCTCCACCATCTCGTTCAGGGTTTTGCACCCCGTAAAGCTCAAAAACGCCCGAATATCATCCCTCAACATGGAATGATATTGGGTCCGTCTCATCTCCTGATCCGTAGCATACTGTGGGATCAACAAAGCTTGCTCTCGAAACTTGGCGGTGATCTCCGCCACAGTCTCAGTGGTCCGCTGCAAACCGTGAAACTCCCTCACCAACCACTGCACCTCAATGGGAGGTGCAAACATCGAATCGAAACGTCAAACAAACTCAGCCCATGACATTTCAGCCACACCGGCCGCTCCCAACTAAATGGTAACCTCACCCCACCAATCTCGGGCCCCGTCTCTCAGCATACAAGAAGCAAATCTAACATTTGCCTCCTCCGGGCAAGAACTCATGCACTGGGCATTCTCAATGCCCGCCACCCAGCATCGTCTAGTAATGGGGTCCCTGGCCCTAGAAAACTCTGGAGCTCCACACACCTTGGACTCCCGGAATGAGGGAGTTCAGGCTCCAACCTAACCTGAAGAAACCTCAGCCCTGAATGCCTTGAGTCTCTCCTTAATGATCTCCATTATGCCCTCCTTGACTGTCCCAAAGATGACTAGGGTAGCGTCAAGGATGCTCCTTGTGACCTCGGACACAATCAACTCACGCAGCCTCTCATCAATACCATCAGTAGTGTCTCCTCATCCTGCCCCGTATCCAGATCCCGATCCCGATCCTCCCGCTCCAAAACATGTCGTCACCATACTGAACTGAAAAAAAAAAGATCATAAATCATAATAATCATGATTCCATATAAGGGATCTATCAGACCGATCCCCCTTGAAGCCATCAGATCTAACATTGGTTTGGGTACAGGTCATGTTCTTCTAGTAATACAGGCTCAACACTACCTTCCACACCTACCCTCACCCTTCTGCTGCCCTACCTGATAACTCCAATTCATCCCGTAACCAAACTATGACCCACAATTACGATATACCAAACTTAGGTTGCCCTAAGATGTATTCTACGCATATCGATCAAATCAATCATCATTGGTTGCCTTTATGCATGTAAGTTGTACATAGAAGAAGGATCAAATACGCTTTCGAATAAGAGATTCTACCCTGGAACCACAACCAAACAAGGAACAGGAATAATGCTAAATCAATCATTTTGAGGCTATAAGCTCCTAACCGTATACAACTTTGAAAACATACACATTGCAAATTCCATATAATCAATAGAGCACATCTATCAGTATAACATGGCTAACATATTGGGGAACCACTTACTTGGCTCGACTGATTACGCGCGTTGCACTCTTATCTTTCATTTCCCTTTTGAAAACCCTTTTTAGGTTGTATATATATATTTTTTTGAAAACAATTTTACCATTTCCTTAGTCTAAGTCCTGACACACTCGAGGGTGTGCCCGAATCCCTCAAACCAAGGCTCTGATACCAACTTGTAACGACCCGATTTTGATAATAAATTTTTCATTTTTAATTAATCGCAACCATTTGCATAAACCATAAATTCCCAAAACATATGTTTTCAAATCAACATCCATTACATCATTATTTTTCTTTTAAGTCATCAGAGTGTCCCAAAACATGTCAATAAAAGCGAGATAGAGTGCACACCGCGCCATCACGCCTTGCCCTTGCCCTTAGGCTCTAAAGTACTTGAAACAAATCAACAACCTACAAGTGAAATGCTTAGTGAGTTCCCCAGATCATACCACACACAATCCACATACACATACCCGAATAGCTATTAAAGCTATTAAAGAATGCCATGGGCTACCCCACATGGTCTTTACCTAGTACTGCCATGGGCTACCCCACATGGTCTTACATCCAATGCCATGGGCTACCCTACATGGAATTTACCGAGGACTGCCATGGGCTACCCCACACGGTCTTATATCCAATGCTTCGGGCACCCCCCCCCCCCCCCGGGGGTCTTCCATGCAACCATATAATCACATAACATGATAAATCATAAAATAACTATCATACACATAACATGATCACATAATGGGCCGACCTTGGTGCCTTAGACCTATAGGTATGGTGAGAAGACTCACCTTAGTCTGTTGTATATAAATATTGCTCTCTTAATAGTCCGTCATTTCACAAGCTGAATAATAATAATAACTTAAACAACATTAGTGCTTTAAATTAACTAAGGGGGAAAACCCAACATCCAATTCCTTACTCAAAGCTCAAATACCCTATCCTTGCTAATGGACCCAAAAGTCCAAGTCCAAAATCCTTAATGGGCCTCTTGGCCCAAAAAGGCCTAACCATTAAATCCATGGCCCATAATAGATGCCAAGCCCCTAATTCACAGAATTCAATCAACCCCACCAACCAAATGGGCCCAAAGTCTCAAAGGCCCAAAATAGTTTAGGCCCAACTACGCGCCGCGTATTGAGGGTTTGGGGACTACACGCCGCGTACAACTGGTTACGCCCAGTGTACAACTAGTTTAAACTTTTTCTCCATTAAGTGCTTAATGCTCGATTTCCTCATGACCAGAAGTCAGATCTAGGTCTGCTAAAACGTCCTAAGGCATAAAGTTGCCAGCTTTATGCCCTTGCATGCCTCATAAACGTCCAACACTTCCATTAAGACCTTTCCAAGGTCCTTAAACCATGCATGAGACCTATACATCCATCAAGATCCCATTTTTATGCTTCTAAACAACCAAGGGACCTCATATCTGCCATCCTCATCTTATGGAGTTGCTTAACTCATCAAAAGAGGTCCAGAACCAACCAAATAGACATAACTAGAAAACCCTAGCTAGATCTAAGGATTTAGATGGAAAGGTGCAAGCTTTTTACCTCCAGAAGCTTTGTAAGGTGAATTTGATACAGGATCTTGAAGCAACTACACGTTCCAAATTTTCTTGACCGCTTCTTCTTCTTGCAATGAACACTAAAAGGCCACAAATGCATACTTTTAAGCTCAAGAATGATCTCACAAGGTTCTCGGGGTAGTCTAAGGCTATGAAGGCTCTCTCGGGTTAAGTCCAAGGGACTTAAGATTGTTTAAATAGGCCTCATGTAAAAAAAAATAGGGTTTTGCACCTCTGACGCGTACGCCCCGCATAAGGCTTGGTACGCCCAGCGTACCATAATTCTCCCCGTGACCAGCCAAGCGTACACTTAAGTACGCCCAACGTACTTAAGGGACCATACATGCAAAATATAATTTCCTTAGGGTTTCAAGGCATACCTGATTTTTGGGTGTTACAACTAAAGTGTAAGTTTTAGAGTAAAATTGAAAACAAAATTGTGAGGAGGGGATGAAGTTGGATATTTTAATCGAAGTTTGGAGGAACACGGGATATACCAAGTAACCATCTTCTTCTCCACCCTCCCAACCCCCATCTCCTCGCCACCAGCAAAGCCATCGACCTGATTCCGTCGCCGGTGAAGATAAAGAGTCATGAGGAGATCGTTAATCTCAGTTCTTGGGTGTTGTTGTTCGTGGTTGGGTCGCACTCATCGTTTTCTCATTTCTTCTGTTGCTCCGCTCTAGCCCAAGTTGGTTGTGGTGGCATTTTCTTTATTTTTGTGTGAGCTATTGTTTCAGAATTGTTCATTTCGTGGGTTGTGGGTGTCATTCCGTGTGTATGGTGTGTGTGTGTCCAGTTAGGGCGACGAGGGAGTATGCATTCATCCGTTTGATGCATGAGGATGGTCGGAAATCACAAACAGACCACCATGGCTGCCAACCATGGTGGCTGCCACCACTCTTTATTTTCCGCCACCAACAACCACCGTGGGTGGGTGGCTGTGTGCGAGTATTAGGGTGTTATTGTGTGTATTTTGGGTTGTGATGTTGTTGAGATGTAATCTTGGCCGGAACACTGAGAAGATAACCACCATGGCTGCCAACCATGGTGGCTGCCACCATCTACCACCACCAGCCACCACAAGGGTGGCTGTGTGTGTTTATCTATTAGTGTGTGTGCTTATTTTTGGGTTAAAGCATTGTAAATTGTAATTAGAGATTAGAATAATGAAAAGAAACTCATAACCAACACCGTGAGGTGGTGTCTGCCGCCTCCGACCGCCACCAGCCGCTGTGTTGGGTGGCGGTGTGCTTGTTTATGTTTGGATTTCGTTTAGGACACTTGAACAAGCTGTTTATAACCATAACCACCACTGGGGGTGGTGTCCACCACCGTTGACCACCACTACCCGAGGTAGTAGTGGGTGGTGCCCGACTTAGGAAAACCCTAATCGTCCTAATGAAACCCTAATGGGCCCGAGGACTTAGCTTTTGGGCCTAATTGGATTGTTATTGGGTCGAAAACCCTAATTAGGGTTTTAAAAACCCTAATTTTGGTATTATTGGCTTAGACTTACCGGGACCCATATTTGGGCCATTGGAACAGAATTGTGAATTACACCTAATCACACCATATGATTTATCTAGCAGAGTGATGGACTGAATGGATTAAGTCCTTAATGGGTTAAGTAAGAAACACTTAACCTTAATCGTCATTTTATGTGAAAACCCTAATTTCACTAGGGCCTTGAGTTGGGCCTTTCTATTGGGCTTTGGTGATTGGGCTACTGATGACCCATCCAAGAACAAGCATATGGACTGGAATATTTAGACCGGGCTTTAGGATAAGGCTCATGGATAGGCTTGGGCCCAATTAGGAAAATTGGGCCATAGATGGGCCATAACTGGGCCTTGATGATTATAAGATATTGGATCATTAGAGTGTCAAGTGTTGGACAAGAATAAATGGTTAGGCCTTAAGGCGAGACCGTGTAGAGGTTTTGGCCCAATTTGGAAAATTGGTCCTTGGTTCATTATTAGACCTTTGGACCTTTGGATTGGGCTTGGGCTTGAATCAAGCTAAGATAGGGTTAAAGTAGTCTTTTACCCCAAGCATGGACTTATAGATATGTGTTGGAACCCAATTATTAATTGGGTGTTATTTTGATGTTGACAGATTCAGGAATCTGTCATCCAGCAGCTAGGGTTTTGTCAGCGGGACTTCAGGAGTGTGAGTTGAGTTTTCCTCCAGTAGTAACGGGTCGAAGGCACCAATGTCGGCCTGTTTATGTATGTTAGTGTATGTCGGAATTCATTCTGATGTCGGGGGTAGCCCGATGCAAATTATATGTTCCGGACTTCGGCCCAATGTTGGGGCGGTCCCGAGAAGTGTATTTGTATGCTTGATGTCTTTGTGATTCATGCATGTTATGTGTTACGTGTTCCAGGCCTAAGTCCGATGTCAGGGCAAGCCCGATGTATGTTAGCTTATATGTTATGTGTTATGTGTTCCATGCTTTGGTCCGATGCCGAGGCAATCCCGATGTATGTTAGATTATATGTTATGTGTTACGGGCTTCATTCCGATGCCAGGGCAAGCCCGATGAGTGTTATATGCTTATGTTATGTGTTTATGATATATGATATGTTCTGTGTATGTCGGGGTAAGCCCGATGTCAGGGCAAGCTCGATGTCGGGTGAGGCCCGATGCCAGACGTGGTCTGATGCCGGGGTGAGCCCAATGTCGGGTAAGCCAATACCGGGTTCGTCCCGATGTAGTGGGCAAGGCCTAATATATGCTATTATGTTTTTATTGTATGGTATGTAGTAGTTTGGGGAGACTCACTAAGCTTCGTGCTTACGGTTTTCAGTTTTGATTTCAGGTACTTTCGGTAGCAAAGGGAAGAGCTCGGGATGATTGCAGTGCACACACCATTGGTTTAGCTTGGGATGGTTATACTCTGATATATTTTGACAGATGTTATGATATTTCAAGTTACACTATTTATGCTTTTTATATGATGAGAATGTTTATGGTTTTTGATAATGAATTAAAAACAAAATTTTTGGACTGTATTTTTGGGATGTTTCATTTGGCGCCAAAATGGATTTAACCACCATTTAACCTCTTTTCTTTCTTGTATTTGAACATAGAAAATATTTTAGAAAAGTTGGGTTTTTTTCATACTTGAAATTAATCATGAGATTGTCTCTATCTCTCAAGAACACAAAACAACAAGGTACTTTCTGTGTTTTAGATTTACAAGTGGTCTGACTTCTAAATTGTCAATCTTGGATTATCACAAATCTGATTTCGTGACGAAATCACAGATTTTGGAAAGTGATTTCTCATGATCCTAGAATTATCCAAGTCTATATTGATATTCCTATACCTAAAATCTAACATGTTTAGGTTGAGTGAAAACTAGGGTGCCGTGAGAAAATGAAAGATTCACAGAGGGATAAAGTCATGAACAGTTCACAGACACTTCTGATTCGGTTAAAAGTAAAGTGATGTCTACTAAACACTTTGTATTATGGATCAATTAAGAGTTTTACCAAACAACCCATCACTTCTTAAAACATATAAACATTTATTCTATTGCAAATATATTTTTTATATTTATTTCTTATAAAACGATCTAAAAATAATTGTTTGATTGAATCCATCAATTTTTTGGATCTATTAAAAAAACTATATCACTTTATTTTCTTGACAAGTTGTTTTTATATGGGATTCTAATTTAGAGCACGCTCTCCCTAAGGTGGTCGTCATTTTGGAAAAGACACAGAGACGTCTTTCATATCTTTCGTAAACGATACACATTACCTCCACCCAGACCTGGCCTAGATTGTGGGCAATAGAGGCAACCACCCATGGCCCATTGTTCCAAGCGACACAAAATCTTGTGGACTATGTAATATTAATACATAAACATTACTATATTTTTAAGGAAAAAAATTACAAGAAGCAAGAAGAAGCCAAAAGCCCAAATTTGATACATTACTGGAAGCAGGAAGAAGCAATATCATATGTATAATAATCGTTGTTCATAAAGAAGGTAGTAGGCACAACCAAAATGGAGGAAATTGAATCGACAAGTTTTAAACCAATAACCTATGAAGCCATCAAGAAACGATAGAATAGATTAATCGATTATATTGTCTCAATTTCTAAGTCTTAACGGTTAGAATCTCTTTGTATATAGAATAATATTGATTATTTTTGTCACTGTAGCATCAGTAAAGAGATGTTTTTCAAAATTTAACTTATCAAAAATATGTCATTGATGTCATAAGAAATGTTGAATGGTTCGACACTTTTATGTATGGATAAAGGTATAGTAGATAAGATTGGTTTTGATATTATTTTTTTAGAGCGACAAAGAAAAATCGGTTTTCTTGGATTCGATCTCATGACCGATCGGATAAAAGGCACACGACACAACCTCTAAACCAATATTTTCCGATTTGTATACATGTGGTCACTGTTTTAAAACTCGCCGAGTTGGCTGATTACTCGGCCGAGTACACCCTACTCGGCCCCTTACCGAGGTGAGTTACAAAATCCGAGTACTCCCTGATCGGTCCCTTATTGAAATTAACAGTGTTGTAAAAATCGACCAACTTGGTGATAAATATGTATAATATACTTAATGATTTATTATTTAACACATACACATGTGATTATTACTACATATATATCTTAAATTTTTAGTAATTATTCACAAAGTGAGACCATTGTTTTTTTTTTTTTTTTTTTTTTTTTTTTTTTTTTTTTTTTTTTTTTTTAGTTTTTGTATATTCACATGTATCTAATTTTGTTATATATTTCAATCAAATTATGGTTTTAACTTATGATTTCGACATATATAATTTCCCTAAAAATATTTCTACATAAATTACCGAATCCGAGTACTCTCCGGGTACTCGCTACTCACTAGTCGGTCGAACAAGTACCAAGTAACGAATTCTACAACCATGTATGTGGTCACTGAGTTTTTTTCGTCCACATTTACCCCCTTCAACTTGTTAAATTGTACATATTCAATCTTTATGACCGGCTAGTCCAGGCTAGCTTGACAAAAATGACTTAATAGGGTAATATATTTTTCACTTTGTACACACTTAGTCCTTAATATTTTTTTTTGCACATTTAGTCCTAAATTTTTTTTATTGAAAAATAAGTTTTTTTTATTTTTGTACTCATTTAGTACTTATGACTGGTTTCTTTAGGTTTTTCTCACGACATCTTACGTGAGCCAATCATAAATGAGGTGTTTGGTGTTGTTGATACATATGTCCATCACGATCTCGATTGCTTGGTTGCTTAATTAAGTTTTGTGGTTTAGTTGAAGTCTTACGTTCTGAACGACATAATTTCTTCTTTTGATATTGGATTTTAATGATTTTTATATCCAAATTTTTATTTTTTTGAATCTACTACAATTATTCTTAAGATTACTCTTGTAAAAATGTAATATATTTTACTTACGGTTTTATAAAAAAACATTTATACATGCATTCATAAAAAACATATGAATATAAAGATCGTAAGTAAAAATAATGTTGTAATAGACTCAAAAAATGAACACGTGTATATAAAGACCGTTAAAATTCGATATCGTATGAAGAAATTACGATATCCAGAACACAAAACATAAACAACCAAACAGTCGAGATCGCGATGAACATAAGCATCAACAACCTCAAACACCTATTAATGATTGTTCAACGTAAGACGTCGGTAGAAAATTTTATAGAAATCAACTATAAATAGTAAATGAGTACAAAAATAAAAATGACTTATTTTGCAACCAAAAAAATATTAAAGACTAAATATTCAAAAATAATATATCAAGAACTAAATGTGTAAAAAATAAAAAAATATTACCCTATTAAGTCATTTTTCTCGGTTAATTTATAGTAATCGATCATAAGAACTAAATGTGTACAGTTTAACAAGTTAAATGAGTAAATGTAGATAAAAAAAAAACTCAATAACCAAATGAGTAAAAATCGAAAATTATATTAATATTTTAAGTCATTATATTTTTTGTAAATGTTGGCTATATTTGTGTCTTTGAGTGACATTTTTATTTCCTCTCTTTCGAGAGATGTTTTTGGACCGGCCATGCCTCCTTCTAACAGCCGGATTGAAGGCCCCATGATCCTCTATGAAGAGCCACAGCACTTACCAAGATGAGCCACTAGACGATGATTATAAAATATCATTATATTAACTACTTTATTTATAGTTTGTAACGCTGTCTTGTTTTATTTTCAATAACTTTAATCGAAACTTATAGTTAACTTATAAGTTATTAATCATTATTTTCAATGACTTTGTATAGTTCTCCACTTCTCACTATTAGCTTTTGGGGATGATCGGTTGTTCCTTGTCAACATTAGAGGGGTACAGAATCCAATTGAAGGGTCTTTATCTATACCAATCATCTTCTCAGTTAGGTTTTCGTTGCTTTCATTGATGCAATCTCACCATAATACTCCTTTATGTCCCACCACACCACCTCCATATTCCATAACTCAAATTTGTTCTTCAACATATGTATTTATATAGAATGTCATGGTGTTTGCTTTTTTTTTTTCTTTTTCTTATTCTTTTTCTTTTCTTTTCTTTTCTTTTTTTAATTTGAAATGTAGTAAATCCTAAAATGTTTCATAATAATCGAGATCACAAATGCGTTAAGCACTTGAGGAGAATACAAGTTTTCTTTTGGCAACATAAGACGTACCTTGCATTGCAAGCGTGTATCCTTGAACTAATGGTTAACTAATCCTACAAACATGTTATGTTCGACAACGATTGAAAGAGAATCTTAAATTCATTGAATCATGCTTCATTTAAACCCATCACACATCCTTTCCACACACACACACATGGAATTAAAATACATGTAGACATAAAAATTATATATTTTCCTATTGATACTCGTTAGATATGTTAGTAATTATCCAAGATCAACTGATCAATTGAAAAAGATGAGATGATGAGCCAAAGTCTTGGGATTGTTTTTCATTAGAGAAGAAAAACATATGAAAAGATAAATACCTAACTAATTAGAAAAAATACGAAAACAATAACTAATTACATGTATATACAAAAATAACCCAAAACTATACAGAGTTATCTAAACAAACACTAACAACACCCCATTTGAGTTTGAAGAGGGGAGTTTCGAGGCAATGAACTAAAGGCAGCTACTTTATATTTGAAATGACTAAAATTCTAAATAACTAAATCACTGAATAACTTATTATCAATAAAAAGGGGGATCAGTGCCTTCACCTTTACCAAAAGACCAAAACAATATGCAGCTATTATTATAATAGTCTTTATTTAATACTAAATTTAAAATTACCAAATCTTAATATGGGATTGGCATCCACGCTGGGCTGCAGGCCAGCCATGCAAAGCAAATTCCGCCAGCCATCTAATCTGAGTGTCTTTCTTCGTTACCCCAAAGCCCATTTAGATTATTTGGCCCGCAACTAAGTTGAATCTAGTCTAGTCCGTGTTTAATACTTGAATTTTCTAGTAGAAATTATTTGGCAACTATGTGATTATTTGAGTATCTATTATCTATTATTTGTATGTTTGTCGATATGATTTTCTTAGAATTTGGTACGATTGTTGTGTGAATATTTGATTAGTCCTACATGCGTATTTGGTCTTTTTGACTTATTTTGTTATTTAATTATTTGCAAATTCATGTGATATTTGTTTGGTATATTTTTGTACTTAGTATGTTTGTTGTTGTGATATGTCTACAACTTAACTTCCTCTCATTGAGGGCTGAAAAAGATAAGTCTGAGAATAACAGTAAAGAAAACAAGATCGTCAGACGTCGTTCGGGAGGTGATCCCGGAACGAATCTCCGACGGTCAAGTTGGTGGATCCATTTGATAAAAGGTATCATATAGAGTGTATGAGATTGGGATTTAAGAGTCGATCCCTTCTCTTGGAGGAGAAGGGACCTATTTATATTTGTGGTCAGGAGAACAAATCTCCGACATTATCTTCTACTTTTTCAGGAATAGCATGACAAGGTAGCATTCAATTGGTAGATCATGCCCCACGGGTGGCTATTTGCAATTAATGCAAAACTGTCGGTTAGCAGATCACCGAGCACTACACATGTCGCCCTTAGGCAACTGGTACTCCTTTGTCTTATCTAGAACAGTAGTTTTTCTCCTAAAAGGGGGCCAATCCCAAGACCAGATCGTCGGTGCTAGAACGTGGGGTATGTTGGACAATGGTTTGCTCCCAGCTCCTGTCGGGTAATGGGTTTTTGATGGGTCGTTCCTGAGTTGACGGCTCTGTTATCCTTTGACGTTACTTCGAGTGAGATACGTCAACAAGTCCCCTAGGCTAGTGGACGTCAACGTTTTCTCGAGGTAGAGAGGTCATTCTAGCCTTAGGCATGGACACGTGTTCATCGATGGTGGTTTCACTGCCAGTTGGCACGACAGAATCGTCTGAGTCGGCGGTTTCATCATTGTAACTGTGCGGGTTTCCCGCCTGCATTTAAAACCTTCTTTATCCGATCTGCTTTCCTTTTTCCTTTGCTTATTCTATCCTCCAATATTGCTTCTTTCTTTTCGTTCCTTCCTCATTTCTTCATCTTCATTTGCACTTCCCCTTTGTTACCACACCATGGCATCTCTGAACACGGGTGTTGCTCTATCTTCCGAAGAGTTTTTCGGGTTGTAGGAGCGATTTGGTTTCCTCCCCGGTCATGGGGTCGAGTTTCCACACAGGGGAGCCGTCATCTCCCGACCACCAGAGGGTAAGGTCAAAGTTCCTATTCCCATCTTCGAGGCAGGGCTCCGGGTGCCAACGACCAAATTTTTTGACGAGATCATGCGCCACTACGGTTTCATTGTCAACAACCATACCCCCAACATTGTTAACAAGATAGTTGGCTTTGAGATGGCATGTCGGGCTCTGGTGTGCTTCCCCAACTGTGGGAATTTAAGTACTTCTTCAATTCATTGACTCAATCTGGTATTCACATGTTTTCTTAACGCAGAGGTGTTCGTGTTTTCATTGGGAACCAAAAGGAACCAAAGAAGAATTGGCAGGATAGTTGGCTCTGGGTGAATCGAGATATAGTTAGTTACGATTATCCTCATAGATTCAACTTTTCTGACCGGATTCCTACTCTTTCGGGGGCTAGCGAGCAGGTTGCCAATGCTCCGAAGAGCATCTCTTTCAATGAGGATAACTGGGAGGGTCGTATGTTGGTCGTTGTGGGTATGAGTGCATCTTGGAGGTCTCGAGGAATGATGCCTGAATTTTTAGCTGTGAAGGATGGTAAGTTCTTCTCCTTTCCTCCAAATTTTATTTTTCTTTCCTTCGGTTGTGTTTGTGTTTCGTAGTGTGGCATGCCCTTCCCCTTTTTTTTCTTTTTTGTGTACTCGGTCTTCTTGTTTTGTTGGTAGGTCATGAGAGGATCATTCCATTTAAGATGGTTTTGAGGGGTCGATTTCAGGGTGCCCACCTTCATCAGGAGGTTTCGTTGGTGGAACTGCTTCTGTCGCCATTTAGCACTGACCGTGTATTGGCCCTTTCCGGTTCGATCACTACTTTGGGTCAAATGCCTGATCCTCGAGCTGACCCGACGCTAGTCGATGATCCTGTCGGTGGTGTTTCTTGTGAAGACTCCTTGCTTCTGACACGAAGGAGGAGGCCTCAACCGGGTTGGTGAGACAGGATACCCACGAGGTCTATCAGCGATGGCTTTCCTGGTTGGATTCACCACAGGCGGAATCTACTAGGACTAGCTCCTCGAGCCAATGCCTCCTCTAGAGGCGGAATGTGGACTTCCTTTTGGGGAGTCCACCGTGGTAGTGGACATCCCCGATGATGATACTTCGAAACAGCCGGATGGGTGAAAGAAGGGGCGATGGAACTGTCATGTGATCCCAAAGAAGAGCCAGTGGAATCTATTGCTGTAACGACCCAATTTTTACGTCCGAAAATTTCATTTTAAAATATTACTTTAGAAAACATTAATAAATAAAAACATTGTTCGATCACACCATAACACATCGCAACCATGTTCTAAAAGGTCAAACCATACATCCCATCAAAATATCAGAGTACAATCCCAGTAAATCTCGTAAATGCGGAAACCGAAGAGTGTGTGTATGACGTGCCGCTACCGCGCCGGCTCCTTCCCCTTCGGTGCAGAGGTACCTGAAAACAAAACTGTAAACGTAAGCACAAAGCTTAGTGAGTTCCCCCAACGTACCACATACCATACAAACATATAACATACGTACTGCCAGGCTATTCTGGGGTGCCTGACTACCCGATACGGCCATTCTGGGGTGCCGACCTACCCATACGGCCATTCTGGGGTGCCGTCTTACCCGTGTCAAGCCATTCTGGGGTGCTGACTACCCATGTCAAGCCATTCTGGGGTGCTGACTACCCATCGGTCCTAACAACCGATCCTCGGGGACTGGTCCCCTCCCGCTACCTCTATCGCATAACATAACAGACCAACATACAAGCATACCATCACATACAGTCAGATAATTCTGGGGTGTCTGACTACCCAGCGGTCCTAACAACCGAACTCTACTACTATTGCATATAACGTATCATGATAGCATATAACATAACCGGTAATAGCAAACCTAGATGATTTCACAAAGACAATCATCTATCATACGTCTCCTACTGGTGGGCCGACATTGCGGCCTTAGACCCACCGCTACTAGAAGGTAACTCACCTCAAAGTAGCTGCTGAACTGCTCGGGAACCAACTGACTGCTGCTGCTCCGGGAGTCCTCCGGCTGCAATTCCCACAACATACTCAATCAAACACTGCTAACTGTCCTTTAGGTAAAATGACCATTTTACCCCCGGTCTAGCTCTAAGCCAATGCTAGAGTCAACTTTCAGTTGACCCGACTCGCCGAGTGGATCTCCACTCGCCGAGTCCCTAGCAAACTATTGTCCTGGGTCCCTGGTTCTACTCGTCGAGTTGGGCTATGACTCGACGAGTTCATCTTCTAACTGTCATTCAACTCCTTCATCCTACTGGTCGAGTTGTATGAACAACTCGTCGAGTTCATCTTCATCCGAAGAACACTTTATGCTAAGACTCGCCGAGTTGTATGAACAACTCGCCGAGTCTGTTCTTGATCTATGAAGATTGCCTTGGACTCGCCGTGTCAGGGCATTGACTCGCCGAGTCCTAACATGGGTGAGTTCAGCTCCCAACTCACCGAGTTACCCCCTGTGACTCACGGCTCAACTCGATACATCATGAAGGGACCAAATCGGTGACTCGCGACCAGACTCGCCGAGTCGCCAATACGACTCGCCGAGTCGCCGCCATGCATCCACCAAATACACCGATTTACTCGATTTCAGTCCATGCCATTCATAGATCTGGACTTCTAGGACACAAATCACACGTAAAGTTTCCAACTTTACGTGTGGATATTCACTAATGTGGATTTTAGGGTGCAAAATGCCTCAAAAGGGTAGATCTAGGATGAACAAGCCACATGGGGCCATAAAGCTAACAGATCTGAGCTCCTAGAGCTCAATCTTGCCTAGATCTAAAGGTTAATCCACTTATTACAAAACATTAAGCACAAGCAAGCTTGAAGAATTGCTCAAGAGTGTCTCAAATGAAATCTTAAGCATAGAAACAGGGGAAAAACGAGATATACCTCAAGGAAAATGTTGAAATGACACAAAGATGGCTGATCTCCTTCTCCTCTTCTTGATCTACTCCTCTTTCTCCTCAAAACCTTCAAGAACACACCAAGAACACTTCAATCTCTCAAGGAAATAAGGGAAAACGATGTAGGGGGAGTTCTGGGGGTGAATGGGGACGAGTTGGGGCGGAATGAGGGTTTAAATAGGGTGCAAACCCTTGAAACTTAGGGTTTCATCCAGAAGCGGTGACTCGCCGAGTCCAGGATATGGACGCGCCGAGTCGCCCACTTAAACGTGTCCTGAGTCTCGTCCCTACTCGGCGAGTCGGACCTTATGACTCGCCGAGTCCAAGGCTAAAATAGGGCAATGCTCAAATAAAATTCACATACCGGAAACCAGGTGCTACAATTGCTTTTGGTGAAAGTGTTTTTGGTGTTGACTCGGGTGTTGCACAAGAAGATGCTCCAAACTCACCAATCCAACTTCTGACAGGGGAGGGTACTACTAGGGATTCTGCTTCTGTTCCTCCGACGGCGTCAGCCATATATGTACCAGAATGGGGGATCACTAGGGAATCTCGCCTTACGCAGTACGCGGTGGCGTATGACTGGGGTTTCCATGCTTTTTCCCATGCCCACCATCGAGGCTTTGGAGCTTCTTTCTATGTAACAACCGAAAAATCAAGGGTAAATATTTCAATTTTAAATAGTAAAAATACTTTACTATAAACCATGAAATCTCATTACAACTGTTTTCAAATTAAAAATCCATAGTAATAATAATAATATTTCGAACATCAGAGGGTCCCATCCAAAATGTCTGAGAGAGTGCACGCTGCACCATCAAGCCTTGCCCTTGCACTTGGACTCAGATGTACCCGAAACAAATCCAGAAACTGTAAGCTAATGCTTAGTGAGCCCCCCCTCACCCAGAGCATACCCCACACATAATCCACATCATACGTATCATGCTAGCTATAAAATCTATCTCTACCACATACATTAGCTATAGAAGATATCTCTACCACATAACCCTGCATATGGATGCCATGGGCGCCCCATGGTCTTACACCCATGTGTCATGGGCCCACCCCATGGTCTTTTCCCTATCAGAAGGTCATGGGCACCCCCATGGTCTTACATCCATATGTCATGGGCCCACCCCATGGTCTTTTCCCTTCCAGAAGGCCATGGGCGCCCCCATGGTCTTACATCCATATGTCATGGGCCCACCCCATGGTCTTTTCCTTGCACATAAAAATTATAGATAGAAATATACAAGGTATATCTAACTATCGTACCACATATCTCTACCACATGGCTCTACTAACACATATACCAAAATCACATAATGGTCCGACCTTGGTGCCTTAGACCCATTGATATGGTGAGAAAACTCACCTCTCGAATGTTGAACTAATAAGCTGAAGTCAGATATATTCCACATGCTGCTCCTTCTCAAATGCTTATAATCATCAAGTGATTAACTTAACACAATCCTATAAATACCCTCAGGTCAACTCTGGTCAAAGTCAAGGTCCACAGTCAAGGTCAACAGTCCATGCTGACCTCAACTCATCAAGTATAACCAGCCACTCGTCGAGTTCCTTGCATAACTCGACAACTTGATGAGTCGCTTGAGTGACTCGTCGAGTTTCGTAATATCTGAGGCCTTAAACTCTCAACCGCAAACTCCTGACCAAAAACCCATCCAGTCAAAAACCCTCCTCAGGAGGAAAACCCATACGGATGAAAACCCTGGATCCTAAAAATGGGACAAACCCACTTGACTCGCCGAGTCAGATAAGGAACTCGATGAGTCCCTTCAGTCTTCTCATTTTCGGTCCTTTTCAGTGGGATCTAAGGTCCCAAATTCTGGATCCAAGCTCCCTTAGTGCAGATACCACATAAAGTTGCAAACTTTACGTGCATGCAAGGTTTCCTAAGGCTATATCTTCAAAACTAGGCCTCTTTCAAGGTTTTTTGTGCATGGAAAGGGTTAAGCTACTAAAGAGGTTCAAATCTGGAACTATGTCCCTCCGATAAGTCCAGATCTAAGTTTGGACTCCATTTGCCCCAAAATGGTCATACACTTGGAAGAGAAGATATCTAAGAATCTACAGTTCATGGTAACGACTTTTTACCTTAAAATGATGACTAATGTAGAGTAGATACCGAATCTACTGCTTCCCCTCTTGTTCCTTCTTCCAACTTTCTTCTTCAACACACCAAGTTTGCTCAAACAAGCTCTTTTTCACACTTATGGAGGGTTTACAACCGAAAACACTTTTCTATGGGCAGTAAGTTGCTAAGGGAGGCCACAAATGATCCATAAGTCCTTTAAATAGGGTACAAACCCTTGAAAGTTAGGGTTTCTTTTTACAGCTCCTGCTCGCCGATTCGGGGCCTTCCGACTCATCGAGTAGGTCCCGATCCCACGTCCAAAATTAATACTTCTACTCGACGAGTTGATCCTCCAACTCGCCGAGTCCACGGCCAAAACCCTAAAATCAAATAAATCAGATAATACCTAGAACATGTGTTACATTCTAACTCACATCTTTCAAACAATCTTTTATATGCAACTGTTTAGGTTGTCTCATACATGGTAACGACTACTCGCCGCCTTTGTCAGAGCAGTTCAAGTTCGGGTGAGCTTGCTTTGATTAGGGTATAACGAGGAACCCTCACAACCCGAATAGACCTATCGTCAGCAATCTCGACATCTTAAGGATAATCCAGGTCCCCCAGAGCTCCAGCGAATCTCTTGTTAAGCGCAAGAGACACGAATGATCGGGTAGCCCCCAAATCAAATAATACTAAAGCAGAGATGTCGTTCACAATGAACAATCCTAAAAAAATAGAACACATAAACATAAGAAACAGTTTGAAATAATTAAAAGAGATAAGGATAAGAGACATACTTGTCGCAATGTCAGGAGCTGCACACGCCTCCTCCACCGTCAGCTGGAATCCCCTACTCATCGGCGTTGGCGCATCTGCCCGGCCCTAATGGCCATCAGTAATCCTAAATGTCGTAGGAGCGGGTGCTGACACCGGTCCCGCCATAGCCAAACTTGGGTAATTGGTCTTATTGTAGGCCCATCTGATTGCACTGAAAGCAAATCAGATCAGATACCGGAATGGTGGGGGTGGTAGCAGTACAATCTTTGCTAATGTGACCAGTTTGGTCGTACTTGAAGCAGCTAGAACCCACCCCTTTGCACGTCCCCTCGTGCATCTTGCCGCACTTGCCATAGCGGCTACAGCCCTGTTGCCTCTCGATCTAGAGTCAGATACCTTGGGCCTCTTGCCCGAATCCTCAACACTCATCGCAAAATTTGGATTCCTCTTCTTCTCCATCTATAAGTCAATCTCCCTCTCCCTACCCCTCGTTATCATGTCTTTTGGCATCTTGCAGCTGGATCGGCTCATAAACTGTCGAATATCGCTCCTCAGCATCTCATGGTATCGAGCCTTCTTCATCTCCTCATCCGCCACATACTGCGGAACTAGAAGTGTCCTCTCCCTGAACATAGTGGTGATCTCAGTCATCAACTCAGTAGTCTGATGGAGATCCTGAAACTCTCGTGCTAGCTGCTGCACCTCAATCACTAGTGCAAACTCAACTTAAAACTTGGTCAAGAAATCACTCCAGATCATCAAATCAATGACAAAACCCCTATAGCATGCCCTACCTCCTCCCACCAATCATGTGTCATATCATTCAGGAGGTAGGAAGCTAGTTTGACCTTGTCCACCTTTGGACAACGGCTGGTACGAAAGGCATTGGCAACATCTGCCAACCACCTATTGTTTGCAATGAGATCCCTATCCTCATGATAGTTTGGCGCTCCACATGCCCGAAACTCTATGAAGGTCAGAGAGCGTGTCCCAATCAATGCCACAATCTCAGTGCGAAAGGCACTCAATCTCTCATCTGTAATCTCCAGAATACCCTCCTTTACCGAGCCAAAAATTGCAGGAGTCTGATCAAGGATAATGCGTGTAATATCATACATGATGAACTCCCTCGTCTGGTCATCAAACTGCCCAGCTCCAGAACCTAATCCTGATCCCTCCCCAACACAACAACTGCCCACTAGCTTGCCTCGTAATACCACCATACTAAAAACTAACCATAAAACTATTAGAATAAGCATCAATGCGTATATCGGGGAAATCATAACTACACAAGCTCCCTGGCTTCCTTACAGCCCTCCTTGGATCGAGTACGGATCCTCTGCTTCCAGTATTACGGGCCCATACAACCTTCCACATTTATCCATACTTTCCTCAAGAAGTGCCTTAACTCAGCCAAATTGCTTTATAACCAACATATCCCTCATAGCTAAGGCTCCCAACACTAAATCTCATCCTAGGTTTTCCTATGGAAAACTCCACACCACTATCCGCCATCAGTTGCAGAAGGAACTCATGCTAACCTTCTCTAACTAGCTCATGAATACAATCACATATTACAAAGACTAGATAATTCTTCGAATGATAGGTCTCTCCCTACAACATTTGGACTCAAAAAAGAGTTGTGCAATAGAGCTAAACCTAACCTTCTAAAATTATTTAGTTTTCAGAATATGTAACTTAGAATATTTGCTTACTAACTAGCTGAGATTAGCAAAGACTCCTAAAAGCACAAAGCAAGCAACATTCGAACATTAAATAGTTAGAACAAAACATAACCTAATCATGCCATCCTATCACTGACTGATAAGTACTAGCATGCAAATCTATAAGCTCATGTAACATGCATACAAAGGCATCTCTCCTAGATCCTTAGCCCTAATCCAGCATGCAATTCACAATTTCACAATTCATATCATATATAAACATGTATGGGTATTTTAGGATAACTTACTTGAGCTCAGCTGATTGCACGCACCACACCCTTTTCTCTTTTAGAAATCATTTTTATAAAAATGTTTTTCTTTTGAAAATTTCTACCAAGTCCTTAGTCTAAGTTCAGACACACCCGAGAGTATGCCCAAATCCCTCAATCCAAGGCTCTAACACCAACTTGAAGCATCCAAAAATATGGTCCCAAAAATTTCATTTTAATAATAGATAAAATAGTATTTTCCAATAATATCCAAACATTTAAATAAAACACAATGTATCATTTTGTCATAAAATCAGAGTAAACATCAGAAGCGGAATCTAAACAGTATGTGCGATGCAGTCATCCTAAGCTCTTCCCTTATCACCGGAAGTACCTGAAACAAGAACTAAAATGGTAAGCACAAAGCTTAGTAAGTCTCCCCAAAATACCATACCACATAACAACCTTAAAATGAACATACGGTAAACATATAATGGGCCCCGCCCTATCATCGGGCCCCGTCCGGCATCGGGCCCCACCCGACATCGAACTGAGCTCGGTAAACAGTCCCCACCCAACATACAATAACATATATTAAATAAGCACACATACATGCAATAATCACATATCATACAAATATCCATCAGTCCTCGTCCGGCATCGGGCCTTAGCCCGGAAAAAACATAAACACATATACATGCAAGATTCACAAAGACAGCTAGCATACTAACAACATAACATTAACATTACGGCATTGGTGCCTTCGACCCGCTAAACCCGATAAGGAAACTCAACTCGAATACATAAAGGTAGCTGAACGGATCCCGACTCCGAATATCGACTCTACTCAACCCCAAAACATAAAAGATTTCCTTAAGTACAACATAAAATGCCCAAAAGCCCCTTATAGGTCAAACTTGGTCAAAGACTAAAGTCAAAGTCAAAGTCAACGATCCGAGTTAACCCAACTCGTCGAGTTGTCCTTCAACTCGCCGAGTTTATCCATTAGTCTGCAAAGTCGGGAAGAACCGATCCAACTCGTCGAGTTCATCCATAAACTCGTCAAGTTCGCTAGAAATCCAACATCTTAATTCATTAAGCCGACCTTATCGAAACTAAGAGCTTCATAACTCAGATTTTAACTGAAATGACCCAAGAAGGGTAAAGTTTCCAACTTTACCCCTAAGAACCACCAAAATGGATTCAAAACCCAAACCCTAGGCTTAAAAGTGTAAGGACTTAATCATTAAGCACTAAATCACCAAGGCATATCCCTAAACTGCAGATCTGGCCCTGAAAGCTAAATAACTACGTAAAGTTTCAAACTTTACACTCATGCATGGCTAGGAGAGGCTAAAATGCTCAAAAGAGGCCAAAAGAATGACTTAACGAATGCATGAAGCCCTTAAGACCATAAAGTTGGCACATTTATGACAAAAGAGCTCATGAAGATCATAGATCTGAAAGAATAAATACTTGGGACTTCTACGTCCCCAACAACCACCCATCCACGGCTAAAAGCATACAATCTAACCCAAGAAGAGATCTAAGAAAATATTAAGTAAGGTTAGAACTTTACACCCAAATGTGCTGGAAATGGAGCAGAGAATCAAGATCTGGAAGCTCCTACTTGAACCACCACCTTGCACCGAGTTGCTCTTCCTTCAATGAGCTTCAAACACACCAAAACACACCTACAATGAGCTCACAACACTCAAGGAGGCTCTAGGGTTTTGAGATTAGGATTAGAGCTATGTGTCACACCCCCAAACCAAGGATGGCGGAAACGTCTGGGGGTGGAGGACTTCATGTACAGTATCACAACAACGTGTATAATAGTGCTCAAAGTAAAAACAACCACCATATATATAATTGCAAAAGTTACACCAAAGTATATGTTTACATGTTTCAAAAGCAATTACATTATGATGACAAAATAATTTGTTGACGGTTTAGCGTCCCATCCTCAAAGCGATGAAGTTTTCCTGTTTCACTGATTTCCTGAGAATACAAGTAGTTTTAAAGAGTGTCAACACAAAGGTTGGTGAGTTCATAAGAGTTTTGTTTGAAGTAGAAACCGTTTTTCCTTGTAAAATCGATTTAGTTTGATTTCCAGAAAATCCAATATTTTCTTAGTTAAGTATGAATAGAAATAATCCTACATGATGCTGTAATGAACCCTAGAGTAATCCGTAGAGTTCCTCTATAATCGTCCAACATATAAAGTTATATAAGGCTTAACTTAGATAAAACGTTGAATATAGTGGGTCTGCCCTAGGTCCACAACCCAACGAGGAACAGGAGATGAGGCGGGCACCACCAATTCTAGGCCAATCAAGACTAAATTCTTATATGACTCAACATATACGCTCGGCGACTATAGTTGAAGTCTAACAATTTTAGAGGAAGTGTAGTTTTAATATCATAATAGCTTTGTATAGAGACCCGGCACTTTGTATTTGTACCCCTTTTTGTATAGAGACCCGGTACTTTGTATTTGTACCCATAGAGATAAAAGGTGATTTTAAATCGACATAAAACTCATTTAGGTTTTAAAAATAAAATCCCGTAAACTTATGGATTGTTCCCTATGTGAGCCGTTATAATCATACTATGACTATGTGAACCTGCCACGACGTTCTCAGTGTCGCGAAAAATGAAATGACATTTGTCACCCGTAGACCTGCAGGTCCAACTGTAGCTAGCAGCAAGGTGTGGGGTGTCAATCCCAATATAGATCTATATACAAGTATCACGTTCTCCCTCAAGGAGATTCTGATTATAACTACCAGGAATTATATCCCGCACTCGGACGTACGGGGAGAGAGAGAGAGAGAAAAATAGAGAAACTCACAATATAGGATAACAAGTTTACGTGAAATGTGTGTGAATATAAATATTTCTTGTATGAATGTACCCTTCTTGTACGAGTGCGTAGAGTGATGTATCATAAACTATACCTATTATAGTTTATCTAAAATGTATGTACTATGTATGAACTCCTTTATGGAAAAGTATTAGTGTTGTGAATTTATTGAACCATAGCTTAATAAATTTACGTGAAATGTGTGCGAATAGAAATCTTTCTTGTATGAATGTACCATTCTTGTACGAGTGCGTAGAGTGATGTATCATAAACTATACCTATTATAGTTTATCTAAAATGTATGTACTATGTATGAACTCTTTTATGGAAAAGTATTAGTGTTGTGAATTTATTGACTATACTTTTTATAGTTTAATAGCACGTGTTCCAAAATGAATGAATAATATTTAATATGAATGTTTTAGTTTCAGTTCATAATGATAAACTAGCAAGGAAACACATTCAAATATTAGAACTTATGATTATACACTTTGCTCAACATAATACAAAGTGTTATGATATTTACATGCTGTTGGCAAAATTTAGCAATTCTGCCCTGTTTTGGAAAAATCATAGAAAAATCATACGAAGTCGAAAACTAGATCCGTAATTTCTGAGAGTTCACAAAATGTGTCTAGTTTGCTCATAATTTTTATCACAATTTATAATGACCTCTAACTTGGGTGAATAAGTCCATAATCACAGACTGGTCCGGATTGTTGTTTGAAATGATAGGCAGTTTTGTAAAAATCACCATAAATTGTAGAAAAATCGTATGGAGATGTGCAAGTAGCCATTTTAAAGCTAAAAACTTGAACTATTTTCACCTTGTACAGTTTTGAAAACAAAAGTGTTTAAGATGCCCAAAACAGTCCGTGAATGGAGTTGAACTTTTCTGATGAAGGCTGTTAGAAAAATTTAGATATGTTCTTAGTGTTTTAACTTGTATTCCCCCCCTGAAAACTTGAGAAAACATGAAAATGTAGGGGTATGAACTCACCTTAAGTGATTCCAGTAGGTAAGTGTTGAAGAAGGAAAGTGTTCAACCCAAGAACACTTGAAGAATCACTTGAAGATTCGAAGATCTAACACAATTATGAGAGAGTTTGTCTAAGATATCCATGATTTGAGTGGAAATAAATGAGATAATCATAAAGAGAATGGATTATGCTTACCAAATGTGGAGGAAAAACTCAAGATCAGCCCTTGAATCTCGAATTTCTAGAGAGAGAAAGTGAGAGAGGAAAGAGTTTGATCTTCTTGTGAAATGAGAGCAAATGAGAGAAGTGAGGAGAGAGGATGAATAATCAGCCCTCAAAAACGTGGGGAGGAGGGATAATTGAGTGGAAAAGACATTGATGTGACCTAGGTAAGGTGGAGAGGTGTGGTTAGTCAAAGAGTGGGTGTGGGGTGGTTGCTTGTGACTTTGGATAAGGCAAAGTCAACGCTCCACCTTTAATAATTCATCCATTTGATTTTTATTATTTAAATAATGATTTTCATCAAAATATGTTTAAATTATGAATATTTAGAGTTTATTATGTTAAAATATAATTTCTGGAGAAAATCCCGCTTTAAAATCACGAAAAACGGGCTTAAAATGTTAAAAATATCAAAAATGGGCTAAAAATGACACATGCGAATTTCTGGCCGAGGCTCGGCCTCTTATGCTGAACCGAGAGAGAGAGGGAGGCGGAAACCGAGAGAAGAAGAAGAGAGAAGGAAGGAGCCGAGAGGGGAGAAGGGAGAGGGTAGGAACCGAGAGGTGGGAGGGGACAGAGAGGCGCGCGAGACAGAGAGTGAGAAGGAGAACAGAGAGGCGAAGCGGAGCAGAGAGTGGGACGCGGACAGGGACTGGGACGCGAACAGAGAGCGAGTAGCGAACAGAGAGCGAGACAGCGAACAGAGAGCGAGACAGCGAACAGAGCGTGTAGCGAACAGAGAGCGAGACAGCGAACAGAGCGTGGGACGGACCGAGAGGGACCGACCGCTCGGTTGGTGAATAGTAGCTTCGGTTCTCTTAGCCACCAGAGGCTCGGTTGGTCCTAAGAAGCCTCTCATTCCGGTTTCGGTTCCTAAAGCCTATTTTTCTCGTTTTCGCCCCGTTTTAAGCCGTTTTTGACCCGGTTAAGGGCCGGAATGACCCGACTGATTCCAAAAAGTTACGGGAAACTTTTGAGAGAGATTTGGGAGAGATTTCTCACACTTGGAGAGATTTGGGAGAGATTTGACATTCTTGGAGAGATTTCTCATACAAAGAGATATTTGAGAGAGATTTCACATACTTAGAGGGATTTGGGAGAGATTTGACATTCTTGGAGAGATTTCTCATACAGAGAGATATTTGAGAGAGATTTTACATACTTAGAGGGATTTGGGAGAGATTTGACATTCTTGGAGAGATTTCTCATACAGAGAGATATTTGGGAGAGATTTCACATACGTGGAGAGATTTGGGAGAGATTTGACATTCTTGGAGAGATTTCTCATACAGAGAGATATTTGGGAGAGATTTCACATACGTGGAGAGATTTGGGAGAGATTTGACATTCTTGGAGAGATTTCTCATACAGAGAGATATTTGGGAGAGATTTCACATACGTGGAGAGATTTGGGAGAGATTTGACATTCTTGGAGAGATTTATCATACAAAGAGATATTTGAGAGAGGTTTCACATACTTAGAGGGATTTGGGAGAGATTTGACATTCTTGGAGAGATTTCTCATACAGAGAGATATTTGGGAGAGATTTCACACACTTGGAGCGATTAGGGAGAGATTTGACATAGTCAGAGATAGAGTGAAAACGATTGAGAGGGGATCCATGTGTGACAATTGTGAGTGTCCGGCATCGCAATGCATGGTTCGTAAACCCTGTTAAGCCTTGTTTAAGGATCTTACACACTCCCGATGAGTATGCATCATTGTTTTATCAGTTTGGCTCGCCACGTAGTACAGTTTTTAGGTTAAAGAGATCTAGTTGTACGTACTTTTCGATTCATGTTTTCTTATTAGAGTAGCGACTTGTTTAGTAAATACTGAGCGTAAGTCCAAGCACACACGGGTTAGTGGAGCTGACCGGTTTGACTTGTTGACTTTATTTGACTTTGAATTGACCAGAATATGACGGTTGTCACACTATGGAGGTTGGGAATGAGGCCAACACATGGGACTTAAGGTGTTTAAATAGGGTGCAAAACCCTAAAATTAGGTTTTCCTTCCCGGCTGCCAACTCGCCGAGTTGAGGCACCTCACTCGTCGAGTTGACTTATTAAACTTCGCGACCAAAGCAACTTCGACACGTCGAGTTGAGGCTTCCAACTCGACGAGTCCTCCAAGAAAATGCAAATAATTGGAAATAAATTCATACCAGAAACCAGGTGTTACACGTCCACACAAACAGTCCAAGGGGAGAAGGGCACGATAGCAACAACATTACCACGCCAGAAACATCGACGGTAGTCAACATGTACACCAAGCGAGGTTGGATACCTCTAAGCCTGCCAACATGTCATCACACAATGAAGGACCAGATCATGGAAAAAGAGGAAACAACGGTGCATACACACGAAGTCATGCAACTTGACCAAAAACACAATGGGGAAACCACCAAATTTGAAGCAGCAAGGGTAGGTAACTACCACAGAAAGGAAGACATTGACAGGAGAGCCACCACAACCGTAAGGGTCCACAACTGGCAAAGGCTTCCTCCAAGACGACATCTAGTCAAGAACCTCACAAACAACAAAGGGAATATCGAATCACAAAGGAGCCAAGTGGTCATAATAACACAAACGCGCACGCCGAACAAGGCGAACTCATCCCTGGATGATAAGCAAGCAACCAAAACCGGGGAGTGGAGAAAATTGAAGATCATCCTCCGAAAGACAGCCAATTTAAAAACAACCAATCATGGCCCGCACACGAACACGAACAGTGGAGAGCTCGTGGACACGAGCCCCCAAGGGACACAAACTAAGAAAGACAAAGAAGAAGAATTCACTCTGATGGCCTGGGAGCCCCAGATCCCAAACCAACAGTCTTAGAACGGTGGAAGGGGGAACCCAGGGAAAGGGTCAAGTGATTAAACTCCTAACGGATAATCACGCCCCAACAAGCCAGCCCAGAAGCTACGCGTAGAATAGCATCAACTATCCCACCCCCAATACATATCTAATGATGTAGATATCTCTAAGACACTAGAAAATATGCAATGAAATGCTACAATTTGAAACAGAGGCATATTAACATGCATTTATACAAATGGAAAACAAAGACGGACTGATCATCCACGCCACTTACATGAAATCATTGCAAAAAACACAATCATAGGTCTTAAAGGCTCGCAACCTTTCCCTAATAAAATCCCACTCTGCTAAGGACGGTGAGATAATATTAGGATGTGGGATAGCTAGAGGCTATGAATGATCGTAACCTTCGCTTCGGAACAAAACAATATTTAAGGGTCGAAGCCCCGAGATGACAATCTTGGCATAGCTTAGATAATCAAACTCGGAAACAAATGCCCTAGGAGCCCAAAACTCTGAATAAAAGTCTAAAAGGAAAAAGAGGGGAAGAGAAATGAAGGGCAGTAACCAAAACTGCTAACCCTCGCTTAACAAAGAAAATTGTCTGCCAATCTCTCACCTAATACAAACTTAAACAGGAACAACACAGAATAACATTCCTGGGACTGACCAGGGTCTAGGAAAGAACTCAGCCTCGGGGTGGCCAACATAAACCCCCTAGTAATCAAGCCAAATAAAACACAAGCAAAGTACAAAGCTATGTTTTTTCAGAAAATAAAACAAATTGTCCACCGCACATAACCCAAGCTTAGAAAAAGGCCACGCAGGGCCACCAAAAAACAAATAACAAAGATTGTCAAAGTTGTTCACCAAATAAAAACCATTCAAAAGAAAACATTGTTTGAGTTTCACCAACCAAGGCAATCCACACATAACAAGGGAGATAGTAGAAATCACATACCGGGGGCAGGGGGATGGTCCGATCCCGGAAGTACTTCATTCAGGACATTCTCTTTCAACATCAAGGTCACAGCACATCAGAAGAAGACCTTCCATGTCGAGCTTGCCAAGGTGGAGGTAGGAGGCGAAATTTGTCTCCAAGAAAGATTCCACATCAGTGTGCATGGCTTGGGTATATTCTAGAAGGGCGCTCGACTCACCAGGTGTAAATATCCCTGCAGCAAACTGCTCTCTGATTACCCGCTTGCCACCCTCTACCCTGGTTTCCATACATGCAGACTTCATTTGCTTAATCCTAAGTGTGAACTCAGAGCTCTCAATCAATTTATCCACTACCTGGACAATCCCTTTCTTCAGGAGACAAGCCAAAGCCGCCTCCACGTTCTCCATCTTCACCCTCTCCATCTCCAGCTGCCCACAACACTCCTCAACGCGGCCTTTCAATATACTTTTTCCTCAACCAACGCCTCCATACGCCGAGACAAACGCCCTACAGATTCATCCAGTCTCGCAACATGCTCCTCCAAAGAGGCCTTCTCCCTTGCCAAAAGATCATAATCTATGCATTATTGTTATTAAATTCTTCTTGGTGTATGCTTGATGATCGTATGCTTGAAAATTTGTTAGTTCATAATTAATTCATAATTCAATTCATTTTATTGGTATATATGTCGGACTATATGAAAAGGAGCAAAGGTGATTTTTAATTTATATTTGATTGGTTTCATCATTTTTAGTTGATATATTTAATGACATGCTTGAAAGAATAAAATTTGATCTATTAATAAAATTATTATTGGTCGAATCATAATTTTTGATATCCCTTTAAGCTTATATTTCAAAAATAAACGTATCCTATTAAGCTTATATTTCTTTTACACCCCGTTCCCGAGTTGTAGCAAAGAAAATAAGTGAAGATAAAAGAAAGTAATGAGATAAAAGATGAGAAAAGAAATAAAACAAAATTCGTACTTTGTGTTCCCGAGTTGGAGAGAAGTGGAAGGAAAATTAAACATTTAGTAATTTTTCTCCAAATCGGAAGGAAAGTGATCCTTCCATTTCCTTCCGCTTCCTTCTTTTAATGAAACTCGGAAACATCAATTTCTTTTACTTTTCTCCGACTTCCATTCATTTCCTTTCTTTTCTCTCCTTAAAATGAACACGGGAGCGGAGTGTAAACCGTCCATGTACGATCCATACTAGATCTGACCAACTGCCCATCCTACATCATCTACGTTCTTAACGTTCTTGACAGCCCATCTTTGTCTTAGTGGCATGTTTCGGTTCTCTTCGTCATTACTTAGAAAAAGTGAGCCACCGGTTCAGGTATAGATACTATCATTACCACCTGGACAATTAGACATCCAACCCGTAATCGCAACGACCCAATTGCAAGAGCGGAGCTCTACCAACTGAGTTATATCCCCCCGAGCCAAGTGGAACATGCATGAAGGAGTCAGACGCTTCTTCTATTTGTTTTCCTGGCACAGCTAGACCATCCTGGACTTGAACCAGAGACCTCGCCCGTGAAGTAAATCATCGCACCTATGGTCCAACAAATTGGGAGAGAATCAATAGATTCCTTTTCGGGAGCGATCTTCAAGTCGATGTGCTCTAATTGAGGGGAAACTTATTTGAAGGGGTTTCCGTTTTTTCGCCTTTTATTTCAACAAAAAAAAAAAGGGAGAATGATTGTGGTTTCCGGTTTTCCTGCTTTTGCTTCAACAAAAGAGGGAGAATGATCGTTTGTAAGCCGAAACACCACAATGTTTTATGATCGTCAAGAATAGAGAATGCATGAAATTGTGACTTATATTTAATGTCCATGTCAATTTTGTTTTTATGATAACAATCATTAGACTCAAATCTTGTTATACTGCTGATCATTTTACTTGGTCTTTGATATATTTTAAATACACGAAAATTATGTTAAAAGTTCAACATTCAATTTATCGAACCCTTAATATTTTAACATTATTATCTTGTCTTGAAAATATATGTGTATTGATTTTTAATTGTATATAACAAAGATTATTAATTTTTATATACTTTTTATAATTTTGAACATGTGTTAGAAAAATAAAATAACAAAGTAAATATCATTAAAATGTGAATAGTTGTTTTTGCGTGCCTCTCACACGTGAATTCAACCTATTACTTTTAAGCAATTTTTATTTTATTTTTTAACGCTTAGATTTTTTTTATGAGTTTTCCACTTTAAAAAAAGGTATTTTATCTTTAAAGATTTTACCATACATGATTTTAGGGATGGAAAATATCATAAGTAGCCTCTGATATGATTATATCTTCTGATGTCTTTGAACCACTGGTAACAAGTTGATCTGACCCAATCAAGTATTTCAATCAGCGACTACCAATTACAATTCACATACATATAAGGCTCTTGCTAACGATGAAAGTGTTTGAGTGATCTGAATATAGAGTGAAACAAGTAGAAGGGATTTCTATTTACATTACAATTCACATAAATACTAAACCAATAGTTTTTTACAACTTAACCATCCCCCAACATCAGAGCATATAAACACATTACACAAACCACAAATCCAAGGGAAGGAAATGAGAAAAGAGTACCTTAATATAAGCATCAGGTACAAGTAGTCTCATTGCACGTTAAAAGTACAGCTGCTTACATTGAGCTACTTCCACCTCAGCAGGGCAATAAGGACATTTAAAAGGCCTTGTACTGTTGTTCTTCGATAACTTCGTAATACTCTGTTTGCAAAGCACGTGCCCACATGACATCATCATCGGAGGATTATCTTCTCCGGCCTGCTCTCGGCTCACCGGACATACAAATATCGAGTGAAACTGAAACTCCGTACCCAAATCCACCGGCACCGGCAACTGCTTCATCGATTGCCACTCTTGCTTCTTCCCCGTCATCACATTCATCAGTTTTAATAAAGTCGGCAACCCTTGAACGCCGGCAGCCACCGTCACTTTCAAAGGGCTTTCATACGATTCACCTAACAGATTACAGAACTGGTGAGCGAGTTCGTCGGCCAGTTTCGCCCAGTGAGTTGGGGAAACGAGATCCGAGTACGGCGACGAGTCGATCTTTCCGGCCCATAGAAGACACGCCATGAGCTTTTGGATTTCGTGAAAGTGTTGGGTCGCGAAAGGGGCGAAATGAGTTCTTCCGTATTTCAGAGCTTCATCTCGACTACCATTCTGAAGAATTTCCATGAATTGTAAACGATGGAGTTGTAATTCGATGTCGGATCCGGTTTTTTGGAGCTTGTCGTGGTTAGTCGTGGCCCATTTCAAAGCGGGAGTTAGGTCATGCGACTTCATGGATTCGAGAATTTCATACATTTCTAAGAATTGGGTTTTTTTGTCGACGATGGTTTCTTCTTCGTGAGCTTCGTTTATGAAACAATCGCCGATTTCAAACATGCTTTCACGATATAAGTGACTAGCGATTATTTGGTTGATTATGTGGGTATCGAAATCGACGTTTCTGTAAGACTTTGAAATGTCTGGATAGAATTGTTTCTCGAGGAGTTTAGTGTATTTGCTCATTGCAATGTTGAGTTCCTTTTGTGTAGCTTCGAGGTGATTAAGTGGAGCGATCTCTTTCAATTTGGTTTTTAGTTCACCCAGGATTAACTTGGGTTGAGAGGAAGGGCCATTAATGGCGGATTGTATTCCTGATAATGTTTGTTGAATTTCTTGGGTGATTTGTTCGATTGTGTCCTCGATTTTCGAGGAGGAAAGAGTCTGCTTTTTGATGACAGAATCGAATGCATCTTTGATAGGATTCAGTTCCATAGTTTGGTGCCTATAAAACAAAGATCTTGGAGCTATGAGAACATAAAGTTTAATCTTACTTGAGAATGTCTCTATTGAGTTCGTGTTACCTGATAGTCAATTTGATTGTGGAACAGTGGGAGAGATTTATGTTACAGTCTTGAATGTCTGTAACAATACCCCATAAGCTATCTGACTTTCTGAAAAACCTGAAAAAAAGAGCACCATTAATGACAAACATCTTGAGGTTTCTTCTTTCCAACACAAGCAATAAATGCAACATCTCATTCTTATTAGTATCAGATACCTACTGATATGGTTGAGTAATTTAGTGAAGGGACATTTTGTAATTATGAGAAGGAAAGTTCAGATCGGTAACTAAAGAAATTGCCATTTGGTAAAAGATATTAGAACTTGCGTACAATACTATTAACTATGACATTCTTTTTTAGTGAAGCACAACAAAATTGGGGGAAAAAAGGCAAAAAGTACAGATGATAAAACTTCAAAAAGCCAGAGGAAAGGTTATAAAGAATCTGTAGGAAACCTTATAGGATCATAATTACCACATTAAAATCTAAACAAAGCTTTGGAACAACAAAATTGAAAAACACAACCTAAAATCTAGAAATTAGAAGGTTTGAATTTAAAAAACCAGTTTTCATAACTCAAAAATCCTGATCATATCATATTTAGATATTAGTAACATAAAGAGCTGAATCATTAAACCACTAAACCAGTTTTCATAACTCAAAGATCCTTAGCCAAACCCTCCATGATTGTAATCATCAGACGGATGAATAAATACACAACACTTTCTATATGCAAGTCAACCGACATATCCAAGCAACCAAAGCTTACTGTTTATATCGATCGTCCAACAGATTCATCCATCGATCCAGTCAAATCTGACGATCTATAATCAGCTATCAATTTCGTCAAACAAAATTTTCAGTACATGAATCGAAAAATCTCAAACTGTCGCAATAGATTGGAAAACGAGTGATTAAGACTCCAGATCGACGTAACATAAAGTGATAAAGTAATCATACTGAAAGAAAAAAACACACGAAAACAAGAAAACGATAGATTCCGCCATTAAGTATGGCAATATATGCATGAACCACATGTAAAACATAAAACGATTAACAGGAAGACATGGAGAGGGAGAGAGAGTACCTTACCAGTTACCAGGGGGAGAGGGGCGGAGAAGGGAGTTCCGCACCAGAGATTTGTGTGTAAAATTGAAGAAGTTTGAGAAGTGTACGCTTTATGATGGGAGATTTTGTTCAATTTACTTAGATGCCCTTTTATTTCCTTAATTTTCCAATTCTTCCCCGTAATATTAAATTTCCTCAACTTTTCAGGTCAATTAATTTATTTTCAAATGTGGACGACTTAAACCTTAAAGCGACATCGTTTCTGTCTCAGAAAATAAACATAATGGCTTATCAATTCTCATGATTCATGAGATCAATGTGTTTAGTTGAGATATGTATGCCTAAACTGAACGGATTTTGTGTTTGGATATGTTTGTTTATGTTTAATAAAGTGATAATCTTAAAAATGACTAACCCAAATGACCATAATGTTCAAAGAATTACATTTTAGACTAAAATAAACTTTATCAATCAAAAGTAAAACCGATCACATCCAAATTTTCAAAAATAAAATAAAAAAACGTGTCTTCGTTAATTGAAATGTAACTAAAAAAAGTAAGTTATGAAACAAGGTATAAAAAGTTGTTATATTGTTGAAAATTGGTGGTGATACTAAACCTTGTGGATTTAATGTGCTATAGAAAATTTTTGATAAGTACAAAATAAAAGAAAAAGAATACATCCCAATTTTAAAATTGTTGGTCATTTGGAAAAATGGATAAAACTTGGATCATTTACATCAATTTTTCCTAATCATTTGGTTGGTTTGTGATTATCCCTTTAATAAATCAACATAATTATGTCATAGACGATAAAACTGTATTTAAAGCTAGTTTGAAATAATAATAAGTTGACTCTAATGATGATTACAACAAGCTTTTTTATGTGTAATGTCCAGCAAACTCGACCACTTAAAAAATAAAAATAATAACGAAAGCAAATATAAGCCAAAAATGAAACTTCGTTTGAAGTTATTATTTATTTCATATTGAAGCGTATCACGTCATCATCAATGTTATTACCTTTTCACATTCCATAAAATCATCAACAAAGATTGTTGATTAAATTTCAACATAAAATGTCATGTCAACTGGACAACATCACCACTTTACTTTAATTTCTATGTTTCCTTTAAAGAAAAAAAGCTTTGCACTCCATGTGCTACGATTCATTATTCATGCCCAAAATCGCTAAAAGCTAAACCAGTCCTTTTCTAAAGCTCTCTATCATGTCAATATCATCAAGATTAAGTAACTAAAACATTAACAAGGTAAACTATGTATTTTCACCCAAATGGCAAAACATAAAACCATATGCAAATTTTGTTTCATACCAAACTAACCTCACAATTCACAAATGGAATCTTGTTCCATTCCAACATTAGAAGCATATGCAAAATTTTGCTTACAAATAAAGAATGTTAGTATAAGATATTTTGCTTGAAGAACCTCACCAGTCACCATAACTATATTCTCTTGAATTAAGTGAACCAAAAGTAACTCCATATTGCTTTGTGTTGATAGACTCATAAAACTTTTCTTCCCCATAAATTCGCCTAAAATTACCAATTATAAACTACCATTTATGTAGCGTTCACATTTGAGTAGTTTATGTCTTTATGATCAATAATCTCCTCTCCATATGTAATGTCTGCACCATATTGAGTAGCCAGTAATCTGAATGGTAATGTCCCCTGAAACAAGAACAAAGTTGTGTAAGTACTCGACCTCTAATAAGTCTTCAACATGAACGTAAAAGCAATTTGATCTTTAGCACAACCTGGTGCTTTTCAAATGTGAAATCGATATAATTAAATGGTTGAAATTCAACACCGGTAACCTCTCACTTCTAATGCTTGTTATAATGTTCAGTTCCCTTAGGTTAATTTTTCTCAAAAGATTAAAAACTCAACTAGAATGACAACCGATGTTATAGTTTTGATTGAACCTCGGAAATGATGATTTTTTTTCAATCCTTTAACAGCTTGGAACCCACAGTTGAAGAACAATATCAACTGTGAAATCTGGAAAAGTATTTGATACAGTTTAAGAGGCGAAAATATAAAAGGACGTATCATGTAAAATGAACAACAGTAGAGTTGAAAGAGAGGACTTACAACTCGAACCATTGGAGCAAGAACAAGTTTATTCCTGTATTCCATCTTCTTCGTAGAATCGCACCGTCGCCACTCGATTGGTCGGAGTCAAAGACAAGATTATGATCAGAGTCCGCCGGGTCAAAAGTGCTGACCGATTTCATGGGTGCATTTGTGCATCATCATATGATTTATCATGTATGGAATAAATTGGGCCCAATAGGGGGTTGGATAATGGAGCTTTGAATGTTCACTACAGGTTTGAAGGAGCTTTGAAACTGCCTGGTCAATCTTTGATTGAAACCCCAAAATTGCACAAGTGTTATCCTTTTTAAATTTTCAGTTTTGTTCTAATATTATATAATAACATTAAAATCTTTTTGTAGTCATCTCATTAGGTCCATAGTTATAGTGATTAATAGAAGGGGAATAAGACTAATTAAGGTAATTAAGTTTTCGGTTTGTTCACATGTAGGTAATTATTTTTTTTTTGTACACATCTAGGTAACAAATTTTTTAAAACTGTTCACATATGATCATTATGACCTGCTGTAGCAGGTTACATCTGGCTACAGTAGGTCATAATGGTTAAATGTGAACATTTTCAACAACTTCGTTACCTAGATGTGTACAAAAGAAAAATAGTTACTCAAATATGAACAAAACCAAAAGTAAGAGTAAATTACACGAATGGTCCCTGTGGTTTGGGGGAATTTATGCGTTTGATCCCTAACTTATTTTTTTAATCCGGATGGTCCCTACTGTTTTGTTTTGTTGCATTTGGTCCATGTCTTACCTAAAAATATTAGTGTGTCCTTATTAATTTAATTTTTTTTAATTATTTTTATTTATTTATGTATTTTTGTTATATGTTTAAAAAAACTAATAAACCTCACATATATGTATCTCCTTACCATCCCATCTTTCATCATCTTCAACTTCTATTTCTTTCCATCTTTAATGACAACGAAGTCTTAACCATCTATTCTTTTTCGGTCCTTCAACTCCAGCGAACCAACACCACAACCCAATAAAGTGAAGAGACAGTAAGTTATGGTGTTTGGTCGCCAGAGTTGAAGGACCAAAAAAAAAGAATGGTAAAGACTTCCATGTCACTAAAGATTGAAAGAAAATAGAGGTTGAATAGGATGCGAGATGGGATGGTGACCGGTGGGACCCAAATTAAATTTCTCAAATGTGGTTTCAGGTTTATGGTGAAGAGATACAAATATGTAAGGTCTATTAATTTTTTTAAACATTTTTAAAAAAACATAAATAAGAAAATTAATTAAAAAAATAAATTAATAAGAGCATAATAGTCTTTTTAGGTAAGACATGGACTAAACGTGCAACAAAAATAAACAGTAAGGACCATCCGAGTTAAAAAAAATAAGTTAAGGACCAAATGCAAAAATTCCCCCAAACCATAAGGACCATTCACGTAATTTACTCTTACTTTTGGTTTTGTTCATATTTAGGTAACTATATTTTTTGTACAAATCTAGGTAACGAACTTGATGAAACTGTTCACATATAACCATTATGACCTGTTGTAGCTGAATGTAACCTGCTACAGCAGGTCATAATGATCATATGTGAACAGTTCCAAAAAATTTCTTACCTAGATGTGTACAAAAAAAAAGATAGTTACCTATATGTGAACAACTCGAAAAGTTAATTACCTTAACAAGTCTTATTCCATTAATAGAAGTGATAAAAGAATGTTTAGTTCGGTAGCTGAAAAGTTAGTTTTTAACTTATAAACCAACTTATTAATAAGCTATCTCATTTTTTTTTATCAAAAGCTAGTTTATAAGAACATCTACAGCTTTTTACTTTTGACACGTCTACTTTTCATTTATAATTTATAAATAATAAAAACATGTCGTCAAAAACTCACTCCAATGGCCCCAAAACCTTTTAACAAATTGACGGATTCATTTTTTGTTTTGTTAAAAAGCTTTGGGAGGTTATAAAGATTGATGCTCGCCTTTGTTGAGGAATTTTATGTTAAGAGCTGTATCCCAACCAGTTTTGCAATCCAACTAAAAATCATCCATGAAAGTAATTAAACGTGTATACCCACAATAATAATGACATAACGTGAAATAAAACAAAAGAAAGAATGCAATGCATTGTTATCCTAAGAGTTACAAAATGATTTAATCCTGTATAAAAAACATGTAATGTAAAATTTGAATGTAATATCAAGACAATGACATATCTAGCATGGATTTTTAGTTCTATTCGTCAATCAGAATAGTTGATTGGTTACAGACACCCGCATCATTCAAAGATTCCATGTCATCATCAAGCAAAATAGGCATCGGGGAGCCCTACAAATTAGATCAGCACAGCATATTTAGCCATACAACCAGATAAGCAGAATTTGTAGAAAAGATGAAATTCTGACATGAATGCTTATTTAGTCAAAGAAAAACAAACCTCTTCTTGCAGATAAAATTTTGGCTTGATATATTTCAGTTTAAAGAAGGTCTCGCAGAGAGTCTTGAGCTTTCCAACCTTAAAAAAGGAATTGACATTATGAGTAAAGGGCATTTTACAATATGGGTGATGTAAGCACATTGTTTCTTTTTATTTATTATGGATAAAAAAAAAAAAATTTAAGGTGCAATGGCCATAATTATATTGGTGTAAAGAGTAAAATAGGTTGCTATTTCTCATTCTCAGAAACAGAAAAATGAATAATAGTTACAGTGGTGGTTGCTGGCAGTTTTTTTGTTAAAGGAGGCTTTTCAGCAATTGATGGTCCAACACACTTGAGAGTAATAGCTGCAAACCAAAGAGAGTAATATATCATTTCAAGAAAAGAAGAAAATAATAAAATTTAGTCAATAAATAAATTAGATTGATACCAATAAGTCCAGAAGACATTTTTTGAGGCCCTGTTGGACCATTTGAAGGTCTCTCATCCTCGATTCCATGAAATGCTTTAAGCTCAGTGAATCTGACATCATCAAGTTCAAAAAAAAAAAAAAAAAATTGAATATTTCATTTCAACAATAATATATAAAACTTCCTTTTTTGGTCAATTTTTTTATAATCAGAATTTTCCAAACACTATCTTTTACATCATGTTTTGTTTTATAACAACTGATTTTAAACTAGCAAAATTCAGTTTTAATATTATAACTCAAACGAATACCACATTTCATACAACATAGACTAAAACATATAGAGGATCCAGGGACTGATAGTTTTCAACCATTTTTTCGAATAATTATTTCAGAAACCAAAATAAATAAATAATTAAAAGACACAAGGAAAGGATGCTGGTAGAAAATAAAATAACCTTGGGTGAAGAGCCTTCATCTCTTCCAAATTTTGATGCACCTTTGACATTACAAGGCGTACATACCTGAAAAAAAGAATATTATTTTTTGTGTTTTGTTATTATTAGAAAACACAACATTTGCATTAAAATCATACCGAATCTCAGACTCTTTGCGCTCTCGAGGGGTAATCTGATAAATCACAATAAGATGAGATTGATGCTTTTAGGTCATATTATATAAATGTAAAAAAAAAAAAGAAAAAAATAACAATGTAATGAATTTATTACCTCACTCCCATTTAATATGTTTACTTTGGCCAAACGAGCAATCAAAACAAATCTTGCAAGCCCACCTCTGCTTGGATCAGTTACTGGATTGTCAGAGCACCGAATATCCTGCATTGCATTTACAAACTTGTTACAAATTTAATATTTATAGAAAGAATTACACCAAAATACCATAAGTATGCATTTAATGTTAAGAAATACATTTTCGGTTACAAATTTGTTACACAGTATTACATAAGCTTACCTACCATTAAGCCAGGATAAGAGTTTAGGGCATCAATGGAAGATGCCTCCTGGATTTTATTGCCTCCTGGACATGAACCATAAATTTTCAATAACTTGGAACTGTTTAAGTAAGATAATATAATCCCAAATAAAAAAAAAAAAAAAAAATGTAATGAATTACCAATAAGTAGGCAATGCAAATTTTGGAAAGGCTTATTAGGTTCATCTGTAGCTGAGGGGTACCAAATGCGCTCTATGTTATTCTTATTCAACTGAAGTTGCTCCAAACTGAATACAATTTCAAAAAAAAACATTCAGTTGCTTAAATTCATTCGATAAAATGGTGAAAGTACAAATGAATTATAAATTTATAACCTTTTTTATCCAAAATATATAACCAGGAAAAATGATTTCTTTGTATAAAGGTTTAATCATGAAGGGACTAGACCAATAAAGTGAATGGTGAAAGTAAAGTATGTTGTATTTTGCCCCTAAGAAGCAAGAAGATACCATTTGAGTTGGGAAAGCTTCAGTATTTCACCCCAATCAGCTATATGGTTATCTTCCAAGTTAAGAAGCCTCAAAGAATCAAACCCTTTTACAATATTCGATGATGTAGGCTGCCCAAAACAACATCAACATAAACATGGTAAAACAACAAACATACAAGTGACATTATATGCAAAATCAACATGATAAATTACAGACCGTTATTTCCCTCAACTTATTTCTCATTAGATGCAGCTCTTCAATCACTTGGAGTGAATCTTTAAGCACTTCAATCTGCAAATGCAAATCAACTAGACTTCATTTCATTGCCATTCACCCTTTTAAACTAATCAATTGGAAAGAAGAAAAAGGTTGCTTGCTTGCCTGAGACCAATTTATGGTAGTATTATTTAAAACTAAAATCCGAAGACTCTTTAGGTGAGAGATTGCAATTACATCATGTGACATTACATTGTTAGTCAAATTCAGTCCTGTAAGGCCTGGCAACCCACTGCAGATGCCATCAACATCCTGCAATACGAAGTTACAAACATAAACATACTCAACTTTGCAGCTTTACTTTCACAAATGTTTTCATAAAGGGTTAATCTACTTTATGCTCATTTCTGTTTTAGGCACCCTTGTTTCTGGTTTTTCGAAAAATGGCCAAAAAGTATGTCTCGCTTTATACTGAAAAGAGCCCTTTCAGAAATGGCATGCACGTGTGAATGCAAATATTCCTGAAATTTTAGTTATAATAGAATCTTCAATATGCCTCTGACATAATTACAACAAAGGCTAATACCATAATCTAGCATTCTTCCTAAACAACATGGGAATATAAATTTGTAAGTAGAAGAGCATACTTGCCAATCAGAAAGCAGATTTCCAGTTAAATCAAGCTCCTTTAGATCTGCAGTAACGGACAAAGTTGTAATGGCACAAAACTAGGTGCAATTATCCATAGGAAAATGGTAAAAATACAAGAAAAGTCGCAACAAAGATGGAGAAAAGAAGGTCAGACTTACTTGGTAGAGTGTTCCTGATTTGAAGAGGATCTCCAGATGAGCTAACCCCTAAATACGATAATGATGCACCAGGCAACTCCTCAAATCGGCCCAGTATGTCTTGAATCTTTTCTTTACCTAACAGCTGAACATTGACTCGTTTGTTGGTGGCAGAAAAGACGTACATTTCATCTGTGAATATGAAGAATAACAAACAGTCAAGTCATGACACATCGCCTTAGGAGTTGTGAATTGCATACCTTCTTCTTCTTTAGTAGAAGTGGTTCGGTATCGAATTTCTAGGGCCTGCAATAGCGAAACACCGGTGCTCAAATTGTGTGGGCGAGCGAAGGAAGCTGACTTGGGGAACTGAGCAATGAAGTAACGCACACCATTGACTGACCCGTCATGTTTGCCCCCGTCACGATTGTCCCAGTCGATCCCGATCCAGTCGCCGGAATAGCCTTCGACTGGTCCCACATACTTTACAGTGCCGATTCGCTGCGAGTCTCCAGCCCAATGGACTCGCTGCCCGATTTTGAACTCGCGTTGTTGGGTTGGTTTTTCCATGTCTCGTAAGTTTTGTAATTCGGATGCACAGAATCGATGTTTCTCTGACCGATTTACTGATCGTGCGTCTTTTCAGGTTGCTGATTAGACTACTTGGTATAGGACATAAATCTGGAAAGTAGAAGGTTTGAATTTCAAAAACCAGTTTTCATAACTTATATGAGATAATGAGATATTAGTAACATAAGTGAGCTGAATTAGCTTACAAATATACCAGTAAATTAAAATAAAATCGTTAGCCAAATCCTCTCTGACACAACACTTTCTAACAAATTTTGCAGAAAACGAGTCGAGAAATCATAAACTGTCACAATAGATTGGAAAACGAATGATTAAGACGCCAGATCCACGTAATATAAAGTGGTAAAGTTAATCATACTGAAAACGAAAAACACGAAAACATAAAAACCATAGATTCCGCCATTAAGTATGGGAATATATGAATGAATCACATGTGAAACATAGAACGATTAACAGGAAGACATTAAGACTGAAGAGGGAGAGAGAGTACCTTACCAGTTACCAGGAGGAGAGGGGCGGTGAAGGGAGTTTCGCACCAGAGATTTGTGTGTAAAATTCAAGAAGTTTGAGAATGAGAGATTTTGCTCAATTTACTTAGATGACCCTTTCATTTCTTTAATTTTCTAATTCTTCCCCTTTAGTTATTTTTTTTTTGGTAAATTACACCAGTCGTCCCCCATGTAGGTGTCAGAAATCACGTTTAGTCCATATTTTCAAAAATTAACTCGGATCATCCCTCGTTTGGCTAAAAGTTGCACGTTTTATCCATCGTAAGTTTAAATTTGCAAGCTTCATCCCTTACGAATCATAAAATAACTATTATACCTTTTTGTATTTCTTTTCCAATTAATATAAATGTTTCCAATTACTATAAATGTTAAAATAATTATTATTAATTTAAAGAAAATAAACCCAACATCCCTACCACCCTACCCCCCACCTTCCTTTTTCTCATCTCTCTTCCTACCTTTTCTGTTAACTCTTGAAAAACCAATGATCCACCACTTCCGCCCAACCATTATCGGAGCACACCCTTAAAGTCAAAATCCGACCACCTTTTTTTTTTTTTGTAGCCTCCTCTATTCATAGAACCATTAACCATTTTTTCCTGAACACCGCCTTCACCATGAACCACTTCACCGGGAACACCGATCGCCCATCACGAAACCCGACCTCCACACCGCTGGTTTCTAACCTCTATACAACCATTGTTGCCACAACCCTCGAAAAACTGTTGCCTTCAAACGCCACCACCTAACAATCAAACCTGATGTTGAATACCAACAACTATTTCTGAAACTTACCTTCACCAAAACTACCTAGAACTGCCATGAAATCAGGCACTGAAAACCATCTCAAACACCTCTTGGAATGTGGTCCCCTCTCCGTCTCCTTCGTCGATGGAGAAGATTTGGGTTCGATCTAAGTTTGCTTCTCCAATCTGAGTCTCCCTCTTCTCCGATTTACAAGTTTAGGGTTCATTTTTTGAGATTTGAATGATGATCGTGGTGGTTACAAAAGGTACTGGCGGTGATAGGTGGAGGTATCGGAGATTAGAAAGAGAATAGTGAAGAGATAGAGAGAGGGAGAGGGAGAGAGAGAGAGAGAGAGAGAGAGAGAGAGAGAGAGCAGTCTGTGAGAGAGAAAGAGAGTGGCAGAGATGATCAATCGAAGTCAAAGAAGAAAAAGAAAGGAATTTGGGGAAAGGGGAGGAGTGGCTTGGTGGAGTTGGCCGAAGATGTCGTCGAAGTATTGGAGTCGGTCGAAGGTATCATCTGTGACATCCCCAAAATCTCGGCCAGAAAAGACCGATTTCATTTATGCTTTTTAAAATAAATTTCAGAGTAAATCCTTTTAATTTTAAAAGAGATGCGGAATTTGTTCCCAAAAACAAAACATGATAAAATAGATATTTATCAAAACATTTCATAAAGAAATATGATTTCATTTCATAATCAAAAGACGGGATGTCATGTTCCGATACAGATCATAAAGCATAAACGATAGCATTACAAGTCATTCAACAAATATATACATATACAGACTTGTAAACAAAACAATTTGATGTTCGCCCATCTTAAGCTCTTGCGCCACTTCCTGTAAAATAAATCAACTGAGTGGGTCAGGCTTGGGAGCCTGGTGAGCATATAGGGTTTTCAACCCACAATAATTATATTTTATTTCAACAATCAACAATAAACCCGATTACCCATTCCCGTTATCCTCACCTTACGTTCCTAAAAATAACGTCTATTATAAGGAACCTATTTCAGGATTTTTCATCGGGACGGACATTACTGCAGAGGGGTTTCCTCAACAATAAGTGTCCTAAAGGCAACCATGTGGGGGATAGAGTACACCGGTGAACACGTCGTTCACAACACCTACAGGTAATGAGCCTGCTAGTGTTCCACAGGACAGTCTAGAATAGTCCGTGGTCGTCATCCATACTCTGCTGAATGACTAGAATAACACCAATAACACCGAGGCCTCTCATCTGTTTATTACACACCAATTATCTACCCATGTTCTACCCAACATATTAGTAGATAAAAATATACATTTTTATACATAGTTTAAAAACCTGTATAACATGCTTTAAGCAATACATATTCCACATAACAGATGAGGCATACACACATAACATGTATTTCATAGAGAATACATCAGATCTGTAAGATAGAAGAGAGTGAATATACACTCACACGTATAACAACCAAATATATACACATAACACGTATTTTATAGAAAATACTTCATAATATTGCGTTGGAATGAAAATAACTACACACTCACTTGATCAAAAGATGATCGGGCAGCACTACGGCTTGCAGAAGAGGTGTTTCTCCGTAGATCTGGAAGATCTTCACAAAACCGGGCTCCTCGCGGGCAGCGTTTCGGCTCGGGAATAACGCTCTTTGGGATCCTCGGGGCTTCGGATCTTACTTCGGGGCTCGGGAATATTACAGGGGCTTTGGGGTATAAACGACACGCAAAACGAGGCAAAACTTAGAGAGAGGGAAGAGTTTGAACAAGAGAAAATGGCTGAATTCGAGTTCTATTTATAGGCTGCTGGGTCTGGGATTACGCGGGGAGTACTCAAATTACGCGGGGCGTACTCAGTACGCGGGGCGCACTCGGGTTACACGGGGTACTTTGACATCACTGCGTGCGTCGACTGGTGGCACTCGAGTATTGGTCACACAAGTTGCATCCGACTGAGTACGCGGGGCGTACTCAAATTACGCGGGGCGTAATTGACTTGTCAAACTTCTAAATTGCGTAACTTTCGCATACGAGCTCCGTTTTCGACGTTCTTTATATCCACGTGAAGGTCAGACCATACTCTACAACTTTCATTTAGACTCCGTCGGCTAATTTTGACTTTTATTTTTATTATTTATTTTTAGAAGACCGGGATAGAAAAACTTCGTTATAAATTCATAACTTCTTCGTCTGACGTCCGTTCTCGCCTAACTTTTCATTGCTTCGCTACTAACAACAAGATCTTTGATTCTCATTTAGATTGTTTCGGCTAAAAACCGCTCGATCTCAAATCGAGTATTCGGGTTGTATACTGCTAAGTCGAAACTTCATAAAATCATAACTTCCTCATACGAAGTCAGATTTGGGCGTTCCTTTTATGCATGCTCTCGGTTTAACGAAATCTACGACTTTCGTTTAGATCGCTAAGGCTAGATATTGCTCTATCTTAAATTCATATTTTACGTCACTCGGCGTCGTGTCGGTTCTGTCGCGAAACTTCGACAGGTCATAACTTCTTCGTTATAACTCGGATTTTGGCATTCCTTATATCTCCGGAATCCTTGTTTCGACCACTACAACTTTATGCAAAGATGTCGGGCTTATCTCACACTTAAATTTTGACGCTTATTTTATTCTTAATTCATTAAATTATAAAAATTAAGAAAATACACACATAAATCACATAATTCAAATAATTCACAAATAATACATTCTTATTATTTCAAGTTGAGTTACAAGGTTAACCTAGACTATTACATTGCTAAAAATGGCAAGCCTAGAAACACGGGCGTTACAATTCTCTCCACCTTAGAATGATTCCGTCCCCGGAATCACACACCAGCAAACAAATGCGGATAGCGACTCATCATGTCACTCTCCGTCTCCCAGGTGAGATTTGGCCCATTCGTGTGTTTCCATCGGACAAGCACTAACTCCACCATCTTACGTCGCAATTTCTTAGTCTTTCGGTCAACAATTGCCTCCGGTTCCTCAATCAACCTTTTGTTCTCATCGATCCTCAACTCTAAAAGTGGAATTATGTCGGGAACTTCTCCCGTGAACTTCCTCAAATAACAGACATGGAAAGTGTTATGAATTCCATTAAGTTCTTCTGGTAGTTCGAGCTTGTAAGCTTGGTTCCCAATCCTCTGAATAACTTTAAACGGTCCAATAAACCTTGGACTTAACTTTCCCCTTTTTCCAAATCTTATAAGTCCCTTCCACGGCGAGACTTTAAGCAAAACCGAATCTCCAACTTCAAAAGTCATCGGTCTTCGCTTTTTGTCAGCATAACTCTTTTGACGATCCTGAGCTGCTAACATTCTCTCCCTAATTATTTTCAACTTTTCAGCAGTTTGATGGACTATCTCCGGCCCCATAAACTGTTTTTCCCCAGCCTCAAGCCAACAAGACGGCGTACGACACTTCTGTCCATACAAGGCTTGATAAGGTGCCATCTTTATGCTCGAGTGAAAACTATTATTATAGGAAAATTCTACCAAAGGTAAATGTTCATCCCAACTACCTAGGAATTCCAAGGTACACGCTCTCAACATATCTTCAAGTGTTTGTATCGTCCGTTCGCTCTGACCATCAGTCTGCGGATGGTAAGCTGTACTTAAACACAACTTGGTACCCAATTCCTCTTGTAGACTTTTCCAAAATCTTGAGGTGAAACGACTATCACGATCCGACACAATTGTTAGCGGAACACCGTGAAGTCTCACAATTTCCTTCACATAAGAATTCGCAAGCTTTTCCATAGACCATTTCTCATTGGCTGCTATGAAATGCGCACTCTTAGTGAATCGATCGACGACCACCCAAATCATGTCGTGACCATTCTTTGTTCTGGGCAGTTTAGTGACAAAATCCATAGTAATGTCTTCCCACTTACCCATAGGCACAGACAATGGTTCTAAACTCCCGTACGGTTTCTGATGTTGTGCCTTGACTCTTGCACAAGTCACACACTCGGCCACATACTTCGCAATGTCGAGCTTCATCGTCGGCCACCAATAATAGGGTTTCAGGTCCCTATACATTTTAGTGCTACCGGGATGAATTGAGTACATGGTCTTGTGAGCTTCTTCCATCAGAAGATCTCTGACTCCTCCTGTCTTAGGTATCCAAATCCGATCTTGGAACACCTTCAGTCCGTGACTGTTTACACCGAACACCAACGTTTTGCCCAAACGTTCCTCCTTCCGGTCATTCTTCTCCGAAGCTTCCTCTTGAGCTTTCTTTATACTTTCTAAAATGGTTGAGACAACTTCAATTCTCAACGCTCTTGGCCTTCGCTTTTCAAGATTGACTTTCCGACTGAGAGCATCAGCAACAACATTGGCCTTACCGGGGTGGTAAAGTATCTCACAGTCGTAGTCTTTAAGTAGTTCCAGCCAGCGTCGTTGCCTCATATTCAATTCTTTCTGACTAAAGAGATATTGGAGACTCTTATGATCAGTGAAAAGTTTGCACTTCGTGCCATAGAGGTAATGCCTCCATATTTTCAGAGCGAAAACTACCGCTGCCAACTCCAAATCATGAGTCGGGTAGTTCTTTTCATGCTCTTTCAGCTGTCGAGATGCATACGCGATCACCTTATCTCTTTGGGTCAAAACACAACCCAATCCAACACCAGACGCGTCGCTATAAACAGCGAAGTCTTCAACTCCATCGGGTAGAGAAAGTATCGGTGCCTCGCATAGTTTCTTCTTTAGCTTCTCGAATGCTTCTTTATGCTTATCACTCCAAGCATAAGTAGCTCCTTTGTGGGTCAAAGCTGTTAATGGACTAGCAATCGAAGAAAAGCCTTGGATAAACCTTCGGTAATATCCGGCTAATCCTAAAAAGCTTCGAATCTCCGTGGGACTTTTCGGTTGTTCCCACTTCATCACAACTTCAATCTTTGCTGGATCAACCATTATACCTTCTTGGTTGACCACGTGACCCAAGAATTGGACTTCTCGAATCCAAAAATCACATTTAGAGAACTTCGCATACAGCTTCTCCTTCTTCAAGACTTCCAAAACTTCTCGCAAGTGTCTGCCATGCTCCTCTTGGCTTTTTGAATAAATCAGAATGTCATCTATGAACACTATCACAGATTTATCAAGGAATGGGTTACAAACTCTGTTCATTAAATCCATGAATGTTGCGGGAGCATTGGTTAGTCCAAACGACATAACCAAAAACTCATAGTGTCCATATCGGGTTCTGAATGCAGTCTTCTCTATATCCTGCTCTCTTACTTTTAGCTGATGATATCCTGACCTCAAGTCGATCTTTGAGAAATAACTTGAACCTTGTAGCTGATCGAATAGGTCATCAATCCTCGGCAACGGATATCTATTCTTTATTGTTGCCTTATTCAGCTCTCGATAATCAATGCACATCCTCATGCTTCCATCTTTCTTCTTTACGAATAACACCGGAGCTCCCCAGGGTGATGAACTAGGTCTAATGAAACCTTTGTCCAATAACTCCTGAAGTTGCATCATTAGCTCCTTCATCTCCGTCGGTGCTAATCGATAAGGTGCTTTTGCAATTGGCGTTGTTCCGGGCAACAAGTCAATACAAAATTCTACTTGTCGATCGGGCGGTAATCCAGGAAGATCTTCGGGAAATACTTCCGGATAATCACACACAATAGGAATATTTTGCATCACCTTCTTTTCCTTCTTAGCATCGATCACGAATGCTAAGTATGATGTACATCCCTTGGTCAAACACTTTCTGGCTTTCATTAGGGAAATGATTCCAGAATTTACTCTGCGTTTATCTCCATACACCATAAACGATTCCTTTCCAGGCGGATTCATTTTCACTATTTTCTTCTTGCATAAAATTTCGGCATCATTGGCACTAAGCCAATCCATTCCCAAAACGATGTCGAAACCATTAAGTTCTATAGGTAATAATTCCTCGTGGAACTTATTCCCATTCAAATCAATTAAAATGTTTTTCATACGATGGCTAACAGGTACAATCTTGCCGCTAGCAACTTCGACTAATAAAGCATTATCTAGTCTCACAATAGGCAAAGCTAGTTTTCTACCAAATTCATGCGATATAAAGGAGTAGTTGGCTCTAGAATCAAATAAAATTTGGGCAGGCAATTTGTTAACGAGAAAGGTACCTGAAGCGATATCAGCTTCATCTTTAGCAGCTTCCAGTGTCATCTGGAATGCTCTCGCCTTTGGCTTTGGCGGAATGTTGGGTCTTGTTGCCTCCTTCTTCTTCGGACAATCCCTTGAGATATTCCCCTCCTCACCGCAACCATAACAAACATTCTTGGTGAAGGTGCATTCGTTGGCATAATGCCCTGGCTTTCCACATTTGTAGCATGTGGTTTCCCCGCCACACTTCCCATGATGCTTCTTCTTGCACTTGTCGCACCATTTCGCCTCTACCTTTCCTCCACTTCCTCTCGAACTAGACTTCGAGAATTTACTTTTCTTGCTGGACCCTGAAAATCCATCGATTTTCCTTTTCTCACCAACCTCTGACCTTTCTAGACCTTTTTCCCTGATCTGGGTCTCAACATTTCTAGCAGCCCAGATGGCGGCTTTCAATGTGGTTGCTTGCTTAACCATTGGACCATAGTCCGCTGGTAGTCCAAGGGCAAACTTGTTGACCTTAGAGAGTTCTGTAGGCACCAAATATGGGATAAACTTCATCTTTTCCGTGAAACTTGTAGCGTATTCAGTAACGCTCAATTTCCCCTTCTTCAAATTCTGAAACTCATTACTGATTTCCAGAAGGTCCTGCTCGGAGCAGTATTGCAGTTTTAGTTGTTCTAGAAAGTCTTCCCAAGACATTTTGCTTGCTTCTCCCTTGGGCATAAAGTCAGCTAACAGCTTCCACCAACTCAACACGCCAGATTTTAGCAGAGGGATCGCAAGAGCGGTCTTCTGCCTGTTGCTGCATTCGCAACTTTCAAACATAGTCTCCATTTCAGAGACCCAGTCCATAACTTGTACCGGCGTCGGGCTTCCGGATAGGCATGGTGGTTTGGATGCCATGAAATCCTTATACTTGCACCCACGACCATCATTTCCTCCATACTGGTTATTGCGTCTAACCACTGGTTGTTCGTCTTGACCAATGATCCCACTAAAGTTTTCTCCTTCAGACTGCCCTCCATTCTCCTCGGGCCCTTCCGCTTGAATTGACGGTTCTTCACGATTCTGCCTAAGCAGGCGTCTTGTTTCTTCCATCTGACGATCCAACATCATTTGAATCATCATTTGTACACCAACCATTGTTATCGGCTCAGGTGCAGCAGCTACGACAGGTACTTGCTCGATTACAGGCGGTTGATTCCTGTTTTCATTAGCATTTCCAACTCCGCTTCTTGTTCTCACCATTTTGATCTATACACCGAATAATTTTCACCTTATTACTCCAAACGATTACATGCTAGTTCTAATATCGTACATATACGCTTAGAATCCTAAACACATAAACCTTCAGATCCGGTTGGCAACAAACCATAGATCCGAACAAATAATATCATATATGGCAACATATAACATTTAGCACATAAAAGCATTTTAGGCAACTTTCCTAAAATAAACTAGCGCTTGTGTCTAAAATCCAACAGACACACACCTCGCAATCTCCACTTAGAATGCTAAGTTTAAGTTTAGAAATCCTACAAATTCCTAGTTCGCTTAAACTAATGCTCTGATACCAACTGTGACATCCCCAAAATCTCGGCCAGAAAAGACCGATTTCATTTATGCTTTTTAAAATAAATTTCAGAGTAAATCCTTTTAATTTTAAAAGAGATGCGGAATTTGTTCCCAAAAACAAAACATGATAAAATAGATATTTATCAAAACATTTCATAAAGAAATATGATTTCATTTCATAATCAAAAGACGGGATGTCATGTTCCGATACAGATCATAAAGCATAAACGATAGCATTACAAGTCATTCAACAAATATATACATATACAGACTTGTAAACAAAACAATTTGATGTTCGCCCATCTTAAGCTCTTGCGCCACTTCCTGTAAAATAAATCAACTGAGTGGGTCAGGCTTGGGAGCCTGGTGAGCATATAGGGTTTTCAACCCACAATAATTATATTTTATTTCAACAATCAACAATAAACCCGATTACCCATTCCCGTTATCCTCACCTTACGTTCCTAAAAATAACGTCTATTATAAGGAACCTATTTCAGGATTTTTCATCGGGACGGACATTACTGCAGAGGGGTTTCCTCAACAATAAGTGTCCTAAAGGCAACCATGTGGGGGATAGAGTACACCGGTGAACACGTCGTTCACAACACCTACAGGTAATGAGCCTGCTAGTGTTCCACAGGACAGTCTAGAATAGTCCGTGGTCGTCATCCATACTCTGCTGAATGACTAGAATAACACCAATAACACCGAGGCCTCTCATCTGTTTATTACACACCAATTATCTACCCATGTTCTACCCAACATATTAGTAGATAAAAATATACATTTTTATACATAGTTTAAAAACCTGTATAACATGCTTTAAGCAATACATATTCCACATAACAGATGAGGCATACACACATAACATGTATTTCATAGAGAATACATCAGATCTGTAAGATAGAAGAGAGTGAATATACACTCACACGTATAACAACCAAATATATACACATAACACGTATTTTATAGAAAATACTTCATAATATTGCGTTGGAATGAAAATAACTACACACTCACTTGATCAAAAGATGATCGGGCAGCACTACGGCTTGCAGAAGAGGTGTTTCTCCGTAGATCTGGAAGATCTTCACAAAACCGGGCTCCTCGCGGGCAGCGTTTCGGCTCGGGAATAACGCTCTTTGGGATCCTCGGGGCTTCGGATCTTACTTCGGGGCTCGGGAATATTACAGGGGCTTTGGGGTATAAACGACACGCAAAACGAGGCAAAACTTAGAGAGAGGGAAGAGTTTGAACAAGAGAAAATGGCTGAATTCGAGTTCTATTTATAGGCTGCTGGGTCTGGGATTACGCGGGGAGTACTCAAATTACGCGGGGCGTACTCAGTACGCGGGGCGCACTCGGGTTACACGGGGTACTTTGACATCACTGCGTGCGTCGACTGGTGGCACTCGAGTATTGGTCACACAAGTTGCATCCGACTGAGTACGCGGGGCGTACTCAAATTACGCGGGGCGTAATTGACTTGTCAAACTTCTAAATTGTGTAACTTTCGCATACGAGCTCCGTTTTCGATGTTCTTTATATCCACGCGAAGGTCAGACCATACTCTACAACTTTCATTTAGACTCCGTCGGCTAATTTTGACTTTTATTTTTATTATTTATTTTTAGAAGGCCAGGACAGAAAAACTTCGTTATAAATTCATAACTTCTTCGTCTGACGTCCGTTCTCGCCTAACTTTTCATTGCTTCGCTACTAACAACAAGATATTCGATTCTCATTTAGATTGTTTTGGCTAAAAACCGCTCGATCTCAAATCGAGTATTCGGGCTGTATACTGCTAAGTCGAAACTTCATAAAATCATAACTTCCTCATACGAAGTCAGATTTGGGCGTTCCTTTTATGCATGCTCTCGGTTTAATGAAATCTACGACTTTCGTTTAGATCGCTAAGGCTAGATATCGCTCTATCTTAAATTCATATTTTACGTCACTCGGCGTCGTGTCGGTTCTGTCGCGAAACTTCGACAGGTCATAACTTCTTCGTTATAACTCGGATTTTGGCATTCCTTATATCTCCGGAATCCTTGTTTCGACCACTACAACTTTATGCAAAGATGTTGGGCTTATCTTACACTTAAATTTTGACGCTTATTTTATTCTTAATTTATTAAATTATAAAAATTAAGAAAATACACACATAAATCACATAATTCAAATCATTCACAAATAATACATTCTTATTATTTCAAGTTGAGTTACAAGGTTAACCTAGACTATTACATTGCTAAAAATGGCAAGCCTAGAAACACGGGCGTTACATCATCGGAGTCACCGTTGTAGGTAGTGATGGTGAATAGGAGGTGTTTTAAAGAAGAAAAGGGGGGATGAGTTATGTACGTATGCTTAGGGCCCCCATTTCTTTTTAAAGTTTTTTTTAATAAATAAATAATAATTACAAACAAATAGAAAAATAAATCAAAAAGAAATAAATAAGGGCAAAATGGTATTTTTATGTCTACATCAGTGTTGCAAAACTCGACCTACTCGGCCGAGTACTCGGCCGATTACTCGGAATCGGCCCTCCACCGAGGCGAGTAATGTCAACTCGGCCAAAAAACTTGGATTTAGTCAAAATTGGCCAAAAATCGGTCAAACTCGGTCAAAAATCGGACAAACTCGAGCCTACTCGGTCTTACTCGATCAAACTCGGCCAACTCGGTCAAAATCGGTTAAACTCGGTCAAAGGGTTAAAATTGTCATAAAAAGAGAAAAAAATCAAGAATTTCAAGATTAATATGTATAATGCACTTAATGATTTATTATTTAACACAAACATGTGATTATTACTACATATATATCTTAAATTTTCAGTAATTATCCACGTAGTGAGATAATTATATGTATTTAAGTTTTTATGTATTCACATATATCTAATTTTGGTTATATATTTCAATCAATTTATGATTTTAACTTATGATTTTGACATATATAATTTTCCAAAAAATATTTCTACATGAATTACCGAATCCGAGTACTCCCGAGTACTCCTGAGTACTTGCTATTCCCCAGTCGGCCGAGCAAGTACCGAATAGCGAGTTCTACAACCTTGGTCTACATGGATGAAGCGTGCAACTTTTAACCAAAAGAGGAACGACTCGCGTTAAGTTTTGAAAATAAGGACTGAATGTATTTGCTGGCACCTGCATGAGGGACGATTGGTGTAATTTACCATTTTTTCTCAACTTTTCAAGTCTGGTTTAATTTTTTTTTTAATGTGGACTACTTAAAAGGGAGCATTTGGTAGAGGGATTGGACGAACTGGACTAAACAAAAAAACATTAGAGACGTGTTCGGCAAAAATAGTTTGTAGCGAGTAGTTTCTAGTTGGTAACGTTTTGTTAAAATCTATGTGAAGTAGCATTTGAATTTGGAGCGTTTTGTCTAAACTAAACGTTAGAAACTTATAGTGTCAAACAAGGCTTTCTGTTAAAACGAAATATTTTGTCAAATACTAGAAGATCTAAAACGTTATGTGTCAAACACGCTCTATATACCATTCAACATGCTTGGAACAAAAACAAAATCAATTTTTGACCAAATCATATGGGACAACAATTTGTTAAAAATGTAGTCCCACCCAAAATAATGGAGGGACAAAATAGATAATTACAAAAAAACCCCTTAGCCTCGATGTTTCCTCGCTACCTTAATTTTTTTCCCACAAAGCCATATAGATTGTCTTCCCTATCTAAACATGATTTTTTTTATCACAAACATTGACTTCACCTATTTTTGTTTTCCACAAACATTCACCATCTTCTTATTCTATTGAGTCCGTCTTTCTTGGGAACCACGAATAAATCTTACTCCTGTTTGTGTGTGTGTTTTTTTTTTACAAAAATGATCCATTATTTTTCATGAAATTCTCAGATCCCATGTCCCGAGCATCGTTTCTTGACAAAATACAACCCATAATTCCAATTTTAGGTGATCAAATGTTCATCTAGAACACCATCCTTCAAGTGTAATGTCGGTTTGAGAAATTAGCGTTTGATTCATTCTTGCCCAAAACCATTATGAATTTGAAATAAAATGGAAAAGAAACAAAGTTCATTATGCAGGGTTAATTGGGTACTCGTGGTAATGGTGGGTTATCTTTGGCTCTTTGCATTTGGGTCTTTCACGTGCATTTGGGAAAAAAAAAAACCTTAAGACTTAAGAGCTTTTTCTTAGTTAATTATGTAGTATTCTTTTTCTAAAGGACAGTTTAGTATTTTAAACTATTTTTCCGACCAATCTTAGTTTCATCAAATGTTACAAATATAATTAGTTTTGTATTATCTAGTTCAGTCCAGTCTTGTTCCATGAGTGTGTTCAGCATGCAGCGTTTGGGAGTTTTTGCTTCTAGCTTTCAAGAAAACGTTAGTAAAAAGGAAAAAATTCCGTTCGGCAACAGAAGCATTTAGCTTTTAAACTAAACAAAACGCTCCAAAATCAAAAGCTACATGGAGTAGCTTTCAACAAAACGCTTCAAAATTAAACGTTATCAGTTACCCACTACCAGCTAATTTTGTCGAACACGCCTATCTAATCTATGTACCAAACATTACCTAAACGACATCATTTCTGTCTCAAGAAAATAAACGTAATGGCTTCCCGTTAGATAAATATGTATTTAGTTGAGACATCTTATGCTTCAATTGAACGGACTTGTGTTTGGATACTTTTATTTTTGTATTGTTTAATAAGGTGATAATCATATAACTCAGTAATATGATTATGAGAAATATAGTGAAATAACCATTTTTTGGATTTATCTAAATGGCCAACATGTTCTAAGTATTACATTTGCAAAATAAATTTTACCAACTAAAAATACACTTTGGATTTCAAATTAAACATTGCATACAAAAAAAAAAAAAGTAATCTGAAATTCAAGTATATTTCAGAAATCCAAAGAAAAAATCTAAATTTCAAAAAAAAAACATCGTTTTTATAGAAATCTAAAATGTATTTCGGATTTCAGAATAAACATTGCAGAAAAAAAAATCTAAAATTTTAAAGGGCATTTTCAAAATCCAAAGAACAAATCTAATATTTCAATTAAAAAAATTGTCATTTACTAAAATCTACAGAAAAATAAATAAACATATCAAAAAAGAAATAGGTTTGATATGTATTAAAAAAATTATAAATAAACATACTAAAAATGAAATATCTATGATATAATTATAAAAAGTCGTTATGCTGTTAGAAAAACAAATGACACTAAACATTACGGATTTAAGAGGTTAAAGAAAATTATAAATAATTTGGTACAAATTATTTAAAAAAAAAAATACATATTATATATCATCGAAAATCCAAGCATCCCTATTTCGAAACTGTTGGTTATATGGAAAATGGATAAAACTTGGATCACTAATTTTCCTAATCTGTGGTCATTTTTGTGCTTATCCTTTAATAAATAAACACAGTTTTGTGTTGATAGAAAAAACGTGTTTAAAAATAGTTTGAAATAATAATAAGTTGATACTAATAATGATTACAACAAATTTTTATGTATGTTTGCAGTTGTTTAAACATAAATCATATTCTAGTTCTAGCTAATAAAATTATTAGTTTTATTTTCAAGCGTATGATCAAAATGATATTTTACCTTTTTCACATTCTATGAAATCATCAACAAAGATTGTTGATTAAATTTCAACAACCACTTTGCTTTAATTTCTATATTTCCTTTGAAGAAACAAAAAACCATTCCACTCCATGTGCTACGTTCATTATTCATGCCCAAAATCGTTTAAAGCAAAACTAGTCTTTATCTAACAAAAACTCACTATCATGTCAAAATCATCAAAGACCTAAGTAAGAAAAATATAAACATGGTCAACTATGTTTTTTTTTACACAAATGGCAAAAGTAAAACCTAAAACCACATTAATTAATTTATGCAAATTCTGTATCATACCAAATTAACCTCACAATTCACAAATGAAACCTTGTTAGCATATCCAAAATTTGGCTTACAAATAAAGAATGTTAGTATAACATATTTTACTTAAAGAACCTCACCATAACTATATTCTCTTGAATTAAGTGAACCAAAAGTAACTCCACATCGCTTTGTGTTGATAGATTCATAATACTTTTCTTCCCCATAAATTCGCCTAAAATTACCAAACAAAAACAAATTAACAGAACAGAACAGAACATAACTAAACTGAACAAACATAGGACATACGCGATATCAACCAAGGTTTCTGATTTTGTCACGGCTTTTCCTTCCGGAAGCTCCAATGAAGTATAATGCATTATCATCTCTTTCAATGTGTACTTCGTGCTTTTGATATCATGATCCCATAAAATGCTCTGAAACCCGGAAAAAAAAATTGCTAACTAAATCTTTTATTTTTTATGAAATTGAAATTGTTTCATACAGTATATACCTTCCTAACATACTCTCTTTTCACTTCTTCAAATGGTGTTCCTTGAGGACTGAAAATCGAAGCATTCCAAAGTGCACCTCTAGCAACCATCACAGACGAAGCACCTATTATAAACAAATTCATATTCTAATAATTTAATAATTTTTTCAATAATGTGAAAAAGTAAAAATCATATAATAAGTTATTATTACCATTTACCTGTAACAGCTCGGATGTTGTGAAAATCTTGATATTGGAATACATCACCATTTGCAATGACTGGAATAGAAAGAGCATCTACAACATGTGCAATTTCACTCCAATTTGCAGGATCTCTTGGTCTGTCTGAAACTTTTCTGCAATTCACTTAACAAAAAACATGCATCATCTTTTAATTAATGTTAGGGCATTAATTGTTGTATGGATAAAGTGTTGAGCATGATTAATGATGTATTTTGTATAAATTATTACCTTCCATGAACAGCAACAGCAGAAACCCCAGTTTTTTCAATTCTTCTGGCCAATTCTACAGTGTCTTGAGTTGAATTCAGTAGGCGTATTTTGCATGTTACTGGTATGCACAGATTCCTTTTTAACATTGTCAAAATCTGCATTACAAATTAAAGTTTTTTAAGGATCAGCTATAAAAATAAAATAAATGAAATTCAGGGAATTGCATGTCTTCTTGAATACATCATGAATGAGGTCAGGTTTAGTCAATAAAGCTGCTCCCATTCCTCCACTAATAGAGAATGCCTTGGGGCAACCCATGTTCACATCTATAGCTGCAACATCTTTACACCTGATTCAAATTTCAAGACACACAAGATAATTTACATTCAATTGAAAAGATTTAAAAAAAGAATTTCTTAAGATCCAAGTTTTAGAATATTGCATAAGATATAGAAACTTACACTAACTCTGCAGCCTTTAAAGCCCTAACTGCATCTGAAGTGCCCATTTGAAATACCACCTGATTTCTTTCTTGCTCACAGGTTCTAAAAACAACATTCTTTGTACTCTTCTCCACTATATCAGTGCTACCAATAACATCTAGCATGTATAAACAAACTTGAGGTGTCAGTAAATGGAGGGAGAAAAAAGAAAAACAATGTTGTATTAATGCAATTATAAACTACCATTTATGCAGCGTTCACATTTGAGTAGTTTATGATCAATAATCTCCTCTCCATATGTAATGTCTGCACCATATTGAGCTGCCAGTAATCTGAATGGTAATGTCCCCTGACAGAAGAACAAATTTGTGTAACTCGACCTCTAATAAGTCTTAAACATGAACGTAAAAGCAATTTGATCTTAGCACAACCTGGTGCTTTTCAAATGTGAAATCGATATAATTAAATGGTTGAAATTCAACACCGGTAACTTCTCATTTCTAATGCTTGTTATAATGTTCAGTTCCCCTTGGTTAACTTTTCTCATAAGTTTAAAATCGGTAAAACCTTTGAGGTTGAACTCAACTAGAATGAAACCTAAGTATATTTTCTTTTCAATCCTCTAGGAAGAACAATATCAACTGCGAATACTGGAAATGTTATCATTTACAAAAACTAAACCCTAGGAAGATATAAAAGGACGAATCATATAAAATGAACAACAGTAGAGTTGAAAGAAAGGACTTACAACTCGAACCATTGGAGCAAGAACAAGTTTATTCCTGTACTCCATCTTCTTCGTAGAATCGCACGTCGCCACTCGATTGGTCTGAAGTCAAAGACAGATTCTGATCAGAGTCCGCCGGGTCAAAACTGCTGACCGATTTCATGGGCGTAACTGTATCATCAATCATGTATGGAACAGATTGGGCCCAATTGTTAAATGGAAAAGCCCAGTTATTAGATATTTATATTTATTTAATTATTTACTACACAGAAAATAGTAATTATTTAATTTATAGTTTTGTTTTTATATTATATAATAACATTCAGAATTTTGGTAGCATACACATGTTTATAAGCTTTGTTTTGAAAATCATATAATTATGTCAATAATTATTGTGATCAATACATGTGTCTTATAGTAGCGTAAGTAATTATATTGATATGGTTTTGTATTTGCATCCAAACGTTTATGTCGTTGAGTGATTAAACATCTTAAATAATTAAAAGTTTGTATCACATATAAACAAAATTGAAAGTTGAATGAATATTAATAAGATTTTGAAATGTTTTTCACATGAAAATCAGGGACAAGAGGAATTAACTTTTGTTATCTATTTACAAGTAACTTTTTGGTAATTGATTGAGCAATATTGAACATAAGATTTGAATTAAAAACGTCAATTCTTTAATTAAATAGTCTCATCTACTTAGACAATGTCTATGAAAACTTAAGTTTTCAAAGCTTTACTTGTGAGAGTAGACTACGAGCACAAATATGACATCTATTATTGTACAAAACTTATATAACAAGCATTAGTTAATAATATACTAAAATGTTAGGTATAACATAATACTACTGCTTGTATTGTATATTGATCATAATAAAGTAAGTTCAAATACATTAGAAGAATATTATAATTTCATCGATTGACTCATATAGGAAAAAGTCAAAAAACTAGTTTGAAAAAAAAAAATCAAACGCAATTTGACCAAAATCAGTTTTATTATTGTTCAGATTAACCGGTTCAAATCGGATGTCAATTTTAAGCAAAATGTTCCTAACAAAAAGTAAACCGGACTACAAAATCTTCTACCAATGTAATTTTAACCGATAAAAATATTTTAAAATTTAATTAAAATATCTAATTAATTTTAGCATCCCTTTAATTAACCTCTCAAACAACGTTTAGCAAGAGATATAAGGTGAAGAATATTAAAAGATTTGGGAGCATAATTAACCTCTCAAACAACGTTTAGCAAGAGATATAAAGTGAAGAATATTGAAAGATTTGGGAGCATATATTATTGATTGGTTCAAGAAACAGAAAAGACCTCCCCCAAAGGAAGACAAAAGGGTAGCCATGCCCACCCTTCAACGTCACACAAATTATTTCCATTGTTAGCCAATGACCAATGTCATCTTTAAAGCCATATGCCCCACATATCACCTTTTCTCTATCTTATAACGATGAAAACCAAAAATATTATGTTTTATATATGTGAGATTTGTATCTTGGTTCTTGATCAACTCTATTTTAGAATGTCTCGAATCAAATAATCATCCTTGAATCATAAAAAAATTGATGTTAATAATATATGATTTGTTTATCTATAAAATATGATTTAACCAACGGATTACCATACTTAGTGCTTAAAAAGCACTTAATTTTTAACAATTGAGCAATGGTCACAACTCTAGTAAGTTTTCTTTTACCCTTCTAACTTGTTCTATCTTAATTCAGATATAATCTCCCTAATTTAATAAATGAAACATTTTGCCATATAAAGTTTGGGGTAGTGGTGCGGTTCAGAACCGCGATTTTGTTACCGTGGCACATGAACACTGCCCCCGGGTGCGGTCAGGGTGCGGTTCAGGCCGCATTGTGGCACCTTTTGGCCGCGCAATTTGATTAGTCCATGATCTTTTGACCGTTTCAACTTTTAATGGTCATTTTTTCGATTTTTTTTAAACTAACACTATATATACATATCATTTTTTTTTACAAAAGTCTCATTCAAATTTTTTTAATTTTTTACAATCTTTTTCTCAAATCCTCCTAAAATGTCTTCTTAAAAAAGGTCTACCAACAAAAAAAACACCCACTAGAAACACCACAACCCCAAGACCTTCATATGATCAACAAATTTATTCACCTAGGTATTATCACTATGACATTATGCTTCCGTATTTTTCACAAAAAATCTCACAACCACAACGACCAACACAACAACTACCACAAACACAACCACAACCACAACCTGACCTAGATTTTAATCAATTTGATTTTTTTTTGTCTCAACCTGAGTTTGTTTAACAATCACAATCACGAACAGTCGTTCCTGATTCTGAACCGAAATTCGTTTAACAAACTCAACTCACTCGAGCAGCAAGTAAAAGAAAAGAGAAGGCGACAGCTAAAGGATGAGAACCCCTAGAAGTGTTAGTGTTGCCACAATCATTGATCGATATTTCAGAAGATGCGACGATTGAAAAAAGATATTAAAAAAAAATCACCCTTTAATCTTTGTCATTTTAATGTCATGAGTTATCTCCATTAACAGTCTGATTTTTTTTCATTTAATTTTTTTTATAAAGTCAATTCCATCTTTCAAAAACATTTCTCAGTCCATCTATCTCTCAAAACCTTACTTTACGACATAATCACCAATGATTTGTCAAGAACAGAGGATTTCAACAAGTTTATTGGTTTACTGACATGTGGATTTCTATCAGGTTTGATAATTTTGGAGTAATTAGGCTCTAAATATCCCTTGCATCAGGGCGATTTGGGGGTTTTATCCTCATTTATCTATTTTCTATATTCGTACCCTTAGTATTTTTAGTTAATTTGGCACCAATTGTGCAGAAATTGGATGGGGAGGTTGCAATCAGATTGAAATGTGATTCTTTTTTTCTTCTATACATATCATTTGCTTTGGCTTAAATTTTGATTGCTTAAATCACGTAGAAAATCAAAATTCAAAACCTACCAAATACAATTGGTTATGCAGGTGTGAACTCACTGATGTTTGTGTTGCTTGTGTAGGATCTGGTTAAGATGTTTTATGCTTCTCCTATCTCCTACAAAATCGTTGTTTTTATTCTTTTCAATTTATGTTATTGCTCTTCCTCAATGTTTTATATTATGTGGGATGTTGGGGGTAATCATGCTCGGAGAGGACATGTTTTCCAATCTTATGATGCCTTTTTTGCATCTTTTGGGCCGCTACACTTCTTTATCATGAGAAGTTTGGTTTTTGGTACCCTTTTACTGAAGCTACTCATAGCTTTCTATACATCTTTTTGGTTTCTCTCTTTTCAAATAAGCCATTTCTTTACTATTTCTACGCTCTTGAACCCAAACTTATTGGTTTTCTATTTAAATCATGTGCTCCAATTCTCAGGTTTGTTTCTGCTAAAACTGGTAGACCTCTTACGTGCACCAATTGTTTGTGAAAAGCCCTATGCGATTCATCATTGTATAGGGTTTTGAATTTTTTGGTCAGTTTTCTATTATAATTGTTTTTTAACAACTTCCTTTTCATGATAAATAGTACATCAATATTAGCTTTTTAACACCAATGAGTGGAATTATGCAATCATTGATTTCTAATTTAAATATTGAAATTTTGTTACAATGATTTGCCAAGACTAGTGATGTTGTAATTGGTGGGAATAATGATGTTGGAGCTCTAACATTCATGGCGTTTCCACCTTTACAGCTCCTGGTATCAAAAGGATGCCTGGGAATTATGTGACATTCTCAATTTCACGGTCAGAAAAGACCGATTTGTTTATGTTTTGTTTTTAAAAATCAGAATAATCTTTCAAAGAAAACGGATGCGAAATTTATTCCCAAAACAAAATATGATAAGAGTTTATCAAAACATTTCTTTAAGAAATGTATTTTCATTATCTAACAAAATCTCGGGATGTCATGTTCCGATACAGACACATAAGCAAAAACAAAACATACATTTATTTACGCTGGTGATTTACATCTCCTTTAATCTCTTAGTGAAATATGTCTTCGTATTGATAATTGTGATACAAAGAAAACTGAGTGGGTTAGGCTTGGGAGCCTGGTGAGCATATAGGGTTTTCAACCCACAATGTTATATATATATATATATATATATATATATATATATATATATATATATATATATATATATATATATATATATATATATATATGCATATAGAACTCACAAACTTAGATAATTTCACCATATAAAAACAACTTTTATCCTACCCCATCGATCCCCACAACGACACGATCTAACTCTCGTATCTAAAATTTTCCTCTTTACCTGATCCCTACTCACGGATCTAAAACTAATCTCTTCACCTGATCTATATTCCCAGATCTAAAACTAACCTCTTGATCTGATCCATACTCCCGGATCTAAAATTGTGCCCAATCCATACTCCTGAACTAAGGACAATTTACTATACCTAAATCCTGATCTGATCCATACTCCCGGATCTAATAACAAGTTTATCTTGTTTATTGACAGTATCATTCTCGAGATTCCTCTCTCAATACATGTCAATGGATTTTTAGAGTACACCGATGAACACATCGTTCACAAACACCTACAAGTTGCGAACCTACTAGTGTTCCACTGACTGTCTAGAATAGTCTGTGGTTGTCATCCCTACTCTGCTGAATGAGGGGCGTCATCATTTCGGTAAAGGTTTCACTCATTTTCCACTTGTCACCCTCATCTCAAGATCTATATCACCTCTTATCTAATTATCTAACTCATCCTTTTATCACACCAACTATCTCATCTACTCATGTTCTACCTAACATATTTGTAGATATAAAATACATATACAGTTTAACTCATTTAAAAACTATATAAAACATCCATTCCATACTCATCTCAAATAAACAACAATATATAAACACATAACACGTATTTCATAACAAATACTTCATATTTGTGTGTTATAAGAAAGTGACTACAGACTCACATAAAACATATACTTAGTACATTCAAACAATACTTGTATTAAAATCATGTTATGAAAGGGACTATACACTCACTTGATCAGAAGATGATCGGGCAACACTACGGCTTGTAGAAGTAATATTCTTCGGTGAAACTGTGATCTCTTCACACACCGGGCCTCTCGCGGGCAGAGCTTCGACTCGGAAACTCTTTGCTTCTCAGGATCTTCGGAACTTCGGGACTTGATTTGTGTCTTGGGATGATACCCGGGCTCCGGGGGGTTAAAATAGGGCTTAGAGAGAGTATCGGGAGTGGGAGAGTGATAAACTAGCAACCTAAATCGGCTGCCCTTCGATTTCTATTTCTATGGCTGATTTTATGGATTCACGTCGTGAATCTCAAATATTCACGTCGTGAGTTCAGTCGTCACTGCATGCGTCATCGCAAGTTGCGTCTGTCAGGCTCCAGAAGTCATAAATATTGAGTTCACGTCGTGAACACTGTATTCACGTCGTGAACTCTGACAGTTTTGGGGTTTCGCGCCCCGAACTTCAGAACTTCATAACATTCACATACGAACTCCGTTTTCAATGTTCTTTATATCGATGCGTAGGTAAAAACAAGATCTACAACTGTCATTTAGACTTCGTCGGCTAGTTTGACTTTATTCTTATTATATTATTTATATATTATTTTTAGTAGGTCGGGACAAGAAAACTCCGTTATAAACTCGTAACTTCTTCACCTGTCGTCCGTTTTCATCTGTCTTTTCACCGTTGGACTACAATCGACAAGATCTTCAATTCTCATTTAGATTGTTTCAGACTTTCAGCTAAATATTGCTCTATCTCATATTCGAACTTCGGGTTGTACACTGCTAAGCCGAAACTTCGAAAAATCATAACTTCCTCATACGAAGTCATATTTTGGCGTTCTTTTCATGCACACTTTCGGTTTAACGTATTCTACGCCTTTTTTTTAATTTCTAAATCCAAATATCACTCTATCATAAATTCACTATTTACGTCGCGTTGTGTCGTGTCGGTTCTGTCGCGAAACTTTGACAGGTCATAACTTCTTCGTTATAACTCGGATTTCGGCGTTCTTTATATGTACAGAATCCTTGTAACATATACTATAACTTAGTTAAGATTACTCCTTCTAAATAATTTTCCAAAAAAAAATCATTTTTAATGTTTATCGTCTCTATATTGACTAGCCTGGATCTACAGGTCTTACAAATTAGTTCCAAAATCAAAATGAGGGGTATGTTTTACTATCTTTTCTTCTATTTCTTTAATTTAGAATCCTAGTGATTCCATTCCTAATTGTGGTTTTTTGTTATTTCGTATGACTGAAACATTGAACACTCCACCTTCTATCCATGACTTCTCAACATTATATGTTTTTTCTAATTATATTTTTCTAATTTTTCGCCTCTATATCTGTTTGGTTTATGGGCTTTGGAAATCAATAACTTGGTATTAGCGTTTAATTAATCAAAATTCCACATATTACTACTTATATATGTCATGTATTCATTATCTTAAATGTGAAAGTTTGGGGGTGTTTAGTCAAAATTACGTTTCGACCCTTTTTTTCCAAATTACTTGTATTGCCCGTTCTGAATTCCTTTACTCATATATGTGAACTCACATAAGGTTATCATACACTTGAAGAGAGGGAAGTATGATTAATTTGAAACTTTTTTACAAGAAAGTTTGATTTCAAATTTGTCAGTAAGAGTTCATGTATCGACCTCACTATTTTCCAAGAAAGCTCAATTTTTTGAGTTTTTTTAGTTAAAATGATATTTTCTTACCTTTTTGTCCAAAAGGTGAGAATTCCTTTATCGAGCAATTTAAATTTCTCTACTTATATCTATGAACTGACATAATGTTATTACATTTGAATGGAGTGAAGTTTGATTTTGTTTGAGATTTTTACAATAAAGTTTGATTTGAAATCTACGAATACGAATTTCTAAAAGACCTCCTTTGTTTATCTACACAAAAATATGATAACTTTTTTTTTAATTATTTATTTTTTGGATTATAAATGATGAAAATAATATTTAAAAAAATCAAAATTTTTTATTTATTTTGCATCTTAGATTTTTTTTATCTTCAATATGAGTTGTTATGATTGTATTTCCTTGTCTCACAAAAAACTCATGTTTTCAAATATATATATATATATATATATATATATATATATATATATATATATATATATATATATATATATATCATACTATATTATAATGGAAACATTTTTGCTTTCACCACATTCATTTGAAACTCCCATGTATTTTTTCTTTCACCACATTAATTTGAAATTCTCATGATTTTTCAATTTCTTTTTAATAATATTAATTATAACTTGGTTAATAAGGTTAAATAAATATCAAAACTAAAGTGTAATCCTATATAAACTAAATTTCAACATTAAAACAATACATTTACTTCTACATATAAAGTTATTTTTTTAACTGTTAACATATTATACTTAATTTATTAGTTTTAATATTTTGTTGGACGTAAACCATTATCATTATAAAGATATATTTTTGGAACAATTTGTATAAAATACTTAAATTATTAATTTAAATATAACATTACACGGTCAATTTAAATATAAATTGTAGTTTAACTTAAACAACACATAAAATATTGTGTAAATAGTTAAAAGTGATAAATTATAGCATCTCTTTAATAATGATTATAAGTTGGTTAATAAAGTTAAATAAATACCAAACCTAAAGTGCAATCATAAATAAACTAAATTTCAATTTTAAAATAATATATTTACTTCTACTTATAAAGTTATGTCCTTAACTTTATACATATTTTACATAATTTATTAGATTTAAAATGTTGTTGTATATAAATCATTATCAGTTTAAAGCTACAACTTTTGAACAGTTTTGTAATGACCATAAATTTTCAACAAATTTTTAACTTTTCAAAAACAACCCATTTTCATAATGTTATTACAAAAATGTTTTCAATACAATTATTATCAGAGTCTTCCCAGATCCATAAAATAAAACATAAATACGATGAGCGGTACGATCACGCCTTTGCCTTGCCATGGTCTCCTGAAGAACCTGAAAAACATTAAACCACAACTATAAGCCCGGAAGCTTAGTGAGATACCCCAAAAATACCAACCACATATACCATACACACATATCATGCTATATCATAACAAATCACAGAACACCCATGCATATCGGGTCTACTGTCTGACTGGTCCGCCGCATCGGGCCTTCAGTCCACCTGGTCCACCCTCCGAGTCTAGTCATGTCCCTTGAGTCTGCAATGTGGTTGGTCTGCCCGCACCGGGCCTTCAACCCACCTGGTCCACTCTCTGAGTCTACAGTATGACTGGTCCGCCCGCATCGGGCCTTCATTCGGCCTGGTCCACTCTCCGAGCCTCGGCACGTATGGTTCGCCCTCGTGGGGCCTACAGCCTATCCGGACTGCTCGCTGGGCCTTTGGAATAACCGGTCCGCCTTGGGTATGTTGGCCTACAACACAAAGCAGGTCCTGCCTCAACCCAACCCCAATCAAACAACCATGTGCACAAAAACATACACTCATATAACAATTCACATTCAATCAAATCGATCTAGCAGATCACGTAACACAACATACTCTAAGCAGGATACCGACCTAACCGGTCACTAGCATAACATCACCCTATATACCAGGATACCGACCTTAACCAGGTCTCTAACATATACCATCGTAACTACCAGGATGCAAACATAGTAAAACAACAACATAACAACAATACCCGGATTACAATCCGATAAAGGGTCGGCCTTTGTGCCTTAAACACTTTTGATATAGTGAGGATAACTCACCTCGCAACTGCCGACTGAAAGATAAGACCGAGATGCTCCGACCACTGACACGATCTCCACCACTGGCCAACACCAATATTGAACTCAAAACAAAAGCCAACAATTACCGAAATGCCCCTGGAAGTCAACTGGTCAACCCTTGGTCAAAGTCAAAGTCAACCTCCTGACTGACTTTACTCGTCGAGTCACCCCGAGACTCGCCGGGTCTCAGAACTCTGAGTCCCCTCGCAATCACTCACCGAGTCCTCCCTTGACTCACTGATTCATGGCTTTACCAGAAGAAGTTTGCACCTCACGACCAGACTCGCCGAGTCCAAGGCCGTCTTCAACCTACTCGCCGAGTTGTTCTTCCAACTCGCCGAGTTCCAGTTCATCTTCAAGCAACTCGCCGAGTACACCTTTGTGACTCGTCGAGTGCCTCTAGATCTTAACCCATGCAGAAGCCTTCCAGGCCATGCAGTTGATCCAAAACGTTGATCTACCCTTCTACAACTCATCCATCACGTAAAGTGGCAAACTTTACGTGAATCCAAAGAGATCTAGGCATTTTACACTCTAGGGCTAGGGTTTGGGACAAGATGACTTCACCAAACACTCAAGAACAGGGACTTTAATGCACTCTAGACCTTCTCTATTCCAGATCTAAGGTAGCAACCTCAGATCTAACCTTCAAACTCGAAATACCACAAGCTAAACTTTCCACACATTCCAAGATGATGAATCTAGATGAATAACAGCCCAAGAAACGAAGTAATACCTCAAAAGGAAGCCCCAACAGAAGAGAAATCCGAATCTTAGCAAAGCCCCTTGCTCCAAGCCTCCTATCTCTCCAAGATCTTCTCCAAAAATCTCTTCTCCAAGGTTCAAATGCACTCAAATCCTTCACAATCGCGTCTTAGGGCTTTCTGGACTTCAAGAGAGGGTAAAGAGGCTGGGAGAGGGTATAATGTCCTTTATATAGGGCTCATCCTCCGAAATTAGGGTTTTCTCCACTCAGCGCCTACTCGCCGAGTTGGCTACTTAACACGCGACCAGAGTCGCGACCCTACTCGCCGAGTCCACCCATGGACTCGCCGAGTTGCCCTTTCATATTTACACTTTGAACCCTGAGCTTGCACTCTTGAACTCGGGATGTTACAAGTTTGTACAAAATACTTAAATTGTTAATTTAAATATGATATTAAAGTGTCAACTTAAATATAAATTTCAGTTCCACTTAAAAAAACAAATAATATTTTGTAAATAGTTAAAAGTGATTAATTTTAAAACTAAATTGTAATTTCAATTTAACTAAAATATTTCCTAAAGATATTTTTATAATCTTTAAAAGTTTTCAAATAATTAGTTTAAAATAACTTACAATAACAATAGTTAAAAATAACTCTATAGAAATGATTATATTATTACCTTTAAAATAAAAAACAATGTTTGATGTTTTAAATGATTATAATGATATAAATTAAAACATTAAGCAAATAAATTTTAAAAAATTAGTTAACAATAACAACAACTATAAATAACATTAAACCATATATTATATTTAATTTTATTCATGTGTAACCCGCGAGTATAAGTCATTCAAACGATTGAGATTATGAAGTTATAATAGATGTATATATTATCCTATAATTCAAAAGAATCAATATATTATATACATTTAATGCACGAATTATTATATCAAATTTAACAACGTTATTGTCATATTAAAAAAAACATATATTTGTAAAGACTTCAACTGTATAGGTATTTATGTGCAACGCACGAGCATTCCCTTAGTATGTGTGTGTGTGTGTGTATATATATATATATATATATATATATATATATATATATATATATATCAAATAATAATAGCAAAACCATTAACTACGAACAACATTGTTAATAACAATGTCTAACATTTTATGTTTTTTTCCCTTTTTTTCACAAGATAACCGTTTGTTTTGGAACACGTCCGAATTTCATACGAAAACATTTCGGATTTTGGAATGAAAGTTTCCCATTATAAATGAAGTTGTTAACTGTAATCAGTTGGTTTGTCAATATATCATAAATAAAAGAGATTTGTTGTGTACAAATATATACCACTAATAAACCTTGAAAGACCAAAGAGTTTCTAACCCAACGGTATCAGGTGTTGGTCTCCCTCATCGAGGTCGAGGATTCAAGTCTCGTTGTGGACATAGATAGATTAGATGTTAGTTTAGGAGTAGATTATATGTATTTATATTTACCGGTTAAAAAAATAAATAAAGCTCAAAAGCTTTATTCGTGAATAATTGTTTTTTATTCATATTGTTACTACTCAAGATGTGTATAAGGAATGCTTGAGGATCACATTACCTTCACATTATCTAGAACCCTTCAAAATGCACTTGTAACAACCCAAAATTTTCCAATAAAATTTGTTATATTTAAATTTAACAAAGTCATTACCAATGAACATAAAATACCAATTACAATTGTTTTCAAAATCCATAGTATCAAATACTTTATTCATATATCAGAGTGTTCCCAAGAAAATCATCGGAGAGTGCATGCTGCGCCATCAAGCTGGGCCCTTGCCCTTAGTCTCTGAAGTACCTGAAACAACCAACAAATTGTAAGTTAATGCTTAGTGAGTTCCCCAGAGCATACCTCACACGATCCACATAACAGATAATCCATATTAGCTCTATAAGCTACACATGTCACATAATCCATGCATACAAACATATAAGGATGTCATGGAAACCTTTCAAGATCTTATACCAAGTGCCACTGGAATCCCTACGTGGTCTTGACTACCTACTATAGGAACCCCTACATGGTCTTCGCTAACTGCCACTGGAACCCCCACGTGGTCTTGACTACCTGTCGTGGCAACCTCCACATGGTCTTTACTAATAAAAGAAATTACATACGAGCTAAACATGCAAACATACTAGAAATCCATGGAAACCCTGCAAGGACTTATACCAAATGCCATAGGAACCCCGTCATGGTCTTAATCTACTGTCATGGGAACCCCGCAGGGTCTTCCATACGGATGTCATACTAACATACCACATAATCCATATATCATATAATGGGCCAGCCTTGGTGCCTTGGACCCATTGTTATGGTGAGAAGACTTACCTCTAAAGAAATGTTGAACTGATAAGATAACTCCCAACTCGCAGCTCCAACTCAACTGCCTACAACCACCATGTGATTAACTTGCCAAAATCCTGAAATACCAAAATACCCTCAAAGTCAAACTTGGTCAATGCTGGTCAGAGTCAAAGTCAACAGTCAATGTCAATAGTCCATTTTGACCCCAACTCGTCGACTTCATCTAGCAACTCGTCGAGTTCCTTCAATGTTTAGAAGATCTGGGAAAAACCCTAGCCAACTCGTCGAGTTGTCTCATCGACTCGTCAAGTTCACTCGGTATCCAGAAAGCGGGATAGCTCGATCCAACTTGTCAAGTTGCCGGGGCAACTCGTCGAGATTTCCCCCAGTCTTAACCTATTCAACCCTTTTTAGTTGACTTTAAAGCTCCCAACTACAGATCCATACCCCTAGGGTGCAGTTACCACATAAAGTTGCCAACTTTACATGCATGCAAGGCCTCAAGAGGCTACAACACCCAAAATAGGAAGAGGTTCAGGGCATGGAGAAGGGCCAAAGCTTGATAAAGTCGATAACTTTATGACTAAAGGGGCTTCGAGGAGTTAATATATGAAGTTACAACTTCATTTCATGCCCTACTTCCAAAAATGGATCCAAAGTGGGCTAAAAAGGTCCTAATTTCTTGAATGGAGTGATCTAACAAGAGAAAGATTAAGGCAATGGCTTTTTACCTTCAAATGGTTGCTACAAGTGAGTAGATGTTAGATCTATCAGCTCCTTCTCGTTCCAAGCTCTTTAATATTTGAGTTCTTCAAGAAATGCACAAAACATACACTCTTTAACCTTACACACACTCAATATGGAGGGTTAGCCCGATTAGGGTTTGCTTCTGGACTGTAAAGACGGTGAGGGAGGACACAAATGGACCATAATTTCTTTATATAGGGTGCAAAACCCGGAAAATTAGGGTTTCCCTTTCCAGCTCCTACCCATCTAGTTAGGGCTCCCAACTCATCAAATAGAGTGTCACAACCCGAAATTTCCATTCTATACAAACATTATCACTTCAATAGAAGTTATAACAGTCATAGTCGATTTTCAGACTTTTCGTATAAGTTGGAGTAATTTAGGGTTTACACTTCAGTAAATATCAGGAGAGTGGATGCACTATGGTTTTGTGCAACACTGTTATTCCAACACCCTGATATATTAGAAATCATTTCAGGAATAAAAATATTTTCTGTCGAAAATATCTCAGGACTATAAATAGATTTCTGAACTAAATTCATTCATTATTCACATTTCCAACTAGAGAAAAGCCATTTTCTCTCTCACGGATCTTTGGGTTTTCATCCCAAATCGTGAGTTCACTTCTCTAGTTGTTTTATAATGCTTGTTATATGCTTAATAACATAGATTACATGTCAAATATGTGAGATTCAGGAGTTTACCGCCCAAGAACGTTCTTGGGGAGTAAACTCCAAAATGAAGCTTAAAGGCTATCTAGTCCCATTTACTTGTTAGGTAACTAGCTTAGGATCATATGTATGTACATTAGAGACTAGAAAACAATCAAAAACACATAGCTTAGGGTGTTCACGGCCCAAGAACTTCTTGGACCGTGAACTCAAAATTCAAGGGCCATAATGTGCCCTAATCACCCCTAAGGCTTTAGACATTAACCCTCAATTACTTCTAGCTAATTGATGGACTTTAAAACATCAAAAGCACCCCCTTAAAGGGAGTTTACAGCCAAGGAATACTCTTAGGCCATAAACACCAAATAAGGGCACCAAAGTGTGCTTAGGGTCCTCTTTAGCCTCAAACAAATAATTAGAACTTATCCTACTTATGCTTGGGACTTGAAAGAATAAAAACACCCATCCCATGAGATTTTACGGTCCATGAGATTTTACGGCCGTAAAATCTAAGGGATTTGGCCTTGGGGCCGTAAACTCCTCAAAGGAGTATTTTTATGCCATAAACTACCCAAAGGATTAAACAACCAAGCAAGGCTTATTCTATGAATCAAATAACACTTCAAAACATCAATTACCACCAAGATTGGAGTTCACGGCTGTAAACTCAAGGGTTTACGACCGTAAACTCCTTGTGTGGGGTTTATTTAGGAGTAAACACTTATATAAGGCCCTTTGGTACATTAAACCCCTTTAGCCTTGTCCCATAACAACTTAGATGCAACCATTAGGACCTATAACACTTACAAAGTGGTTACATGTTCCTGAGTGTCCCAACTTATTTCACTAAGTTATTATATGGCTAGTTAGTTATATATATGCTCATTATATGATAACTAGGCTCGTGCGTGTGAACAAGTCTCCGTTTGCCACCTAGCACAATATCCGACACTTCAATCCAATCCACTCACCACAAGTGAGTTCATACCCCTTTAATTAACCTTTGAAATACTTTTAAATGTTTTAAATACTTTTATGGGGAGAATACAAGTTAAATACTTATAGTTATTACATCAATCACATGTGATTAATAACTATAAAACCAATGATTTTATCACTGTTCAAATTGTTTATCAATCTGCTTTACTTCAAAATGTTTTACAAACTCTTTTCTTAGTAAATACTTTTATTTAAACTTTGTTATGCTTCTTATAAATTGCATGCCCATATATGTATAGATATATAAGAAATGTTTAAAGGGCTTAGGAAGGCCATCCGCCCTATTTCCTTTTCCTCGATTTGGATGTGGTCTGGTGGGATTTCGGGTAGCCGTCCTAAGGTCGTTTCAATATTAATTATATATCAAATATACATATATAGACATAAAAGTACTTCCATATTCATGCGTATTAGTTACATCATTAATAAGTTACCATCGGGGTAACACATGATCATACTACTACAATTTCTAGATCAATGAGTCTGTTCATTTATGAGTCAATACCTATTACTATGAGAACATATACATTACATTACTATGAGTACATATACAACTATACTAGAGAAGAACATATACAACTATACTAGGAAGAGAACATATACAACGATACTAGAACAAGTAACATTACATTACATATACATGAATACGTTAACAATTGTGATCCACTGTATCGGAGCATGCCTTAAATGTCATGGCCCGAGTTGTAGCTAGAATTCTCTTGGAGGGAGAGCGTGAGTTTGCGTATAGATCTATACTGGATTGACTATCCTACACCTTGCTGCTAGCTACAGCCGGACCTGCAGGTCTGCGGGTGCCAAACGTCATTCCGTTTTACGACCATTCATATGTCGTTGTTACCAATCAATAGTATGGTGCAATTAATCACAGGATACCTTAATATAAATCCGGTTCAAGGTAGATAGTACAGCAGTAGTTCCTATAATACAACACTACAGTACTACAATAATTTACCCATTACATATATTTAGTGATTATTTCACTTAAACATTAATGTACAAACTATATTTTGATAATGATAGTTACACTTGGGGGAAATTACACACTTTTACAACAAACGATCATACAAAACAGTTAAGCCTTGGTAGAAGGCTACTTTTATAGAAAATATAGGTTTTTCTGAGAGATTCAAATTTTTACAAACACTTACAAACATTTACATACATTTTACAAACTTACACTTGAGACATGTTCAAACGTTTTGATAACAAACACCGACACTAAAATACTTATGAACTCACCAGCTTTATGCTGATAAACTCTTTCAAAATAACTTGTATTCTCAGGTCATCAGTAGACAGGTACCGAGACCAGCTTTTGAGAAGATGGAGCGCATCCAAGACTCATCTTATTATTTTGATTTACATTATTTTTGGTGTCTATAACTGTACAGAACACGCTTGTATTAAAATTATATATTTAATGCAATGGATGATGTTGTTTGCTTATTTACTGTTATATTGTGTCGTGATACTTAACATGACGTCCTCCACCCCAGAACGTTTCCGCCATTCTCGGTTTTGGGGTGTGACATAGAGTCCTTAACCGGCGTCTAAAAAAATCTCTACACGACAAGTTGGAGCTCCCCAACTCGTCGAGTTTCAGTCCAAAACCCTAAAAACTTGAAGAAAAATAAATATTACATGGACCAAACATTACAACACTGGACGTAGTAAACAAAATAGGAAATACATTGCTATTTCTAGCATTTAGCTGATGAAATTCGACATCTTTGATCAAAAATCACCCTACATAACAGAGGTTATAATTTCGGATATATACTAAAGTGATTACAATTTCTTGCATGTAGTGATACCAAAACTAACCATGGATTGTTAAGTATAAATATATCAAAGTGATTAATTAGAAATATGACAAATCAAACAGAATAAAACATATCAAATAAAACATATTCGAGTAAAATGATTCGGCAATTAGATTACTTGAAAACTTAACTTGAGAATGCCTAAAAAAATCAACATAAAGTGAGTGTGTAACTTATGTTATGTATCGATTATGACATGCTTAGAGTTTTATTTATTTTGAGAAAATCAAAATATTGTATTATAATGGGAGTTTCCGCAGATAAAAGATATTATGATTTTTGAAAGCGTAAATATTTTTTTTTTCGATTTTGAAAATTGGAAATGTCACATCGTTCTTATCAGAGATAATTCATTTTTGATAATATTATTTCCTTTTCGTTTAATTGGTTTTCGGTTAGAAACGCTAAGGTTGCGTTTAGTTACGGAAAAACAATTTTCATTTTTCGTTTTTTGTTTTCCCTTTTCAATTTTCATTTTCCGTTTTCATTTTTCATTGAAAAATTTAGAGAACGCGTTTAGTTAAACTTTATTCATTTTTCATTTTCAGTTTTAGAAAATTAGAAAACGTGTGTGTGGGTGTGTGTGTATGTGAGGGTGGGGGTGGGGGTAGGTGTGGGTGTGTGGGTATGTATGTGTGTGTGTGTGTATGGGTGGGTATGTATGTGTGTGTGTTGGTGGGTTGGTGTGTGCGTGTGTATATTGGTGGGTGTCTGTGGGTGTGTGTGTGGGTGGGTATGTATGTGTGTGTTTGTGGGTGTGTGTGTGTGGATGAGTATGTATGTGTGTGTGTGTGTGCGGGTGTGTGTGTGTGGGTATGTATGTGTAAGTGTGTGTGTTTATGGGTGGGTGTGTGTGTGTGTTGGTGTGTGTGTGTGGGTATGTATGTGTGTGTGTGGGTTGGGGTGTGTGTGTGTGAGTAGGTATGTATGTGTGTGTGTTTGTGGGTTGGTGTGTGTGTGTGTGTGCGGGTGTCTGTGTGTGGATGGGTATGTATGTGTGTGTGGGTGGGGGGTGTTAAGGTGGGGGTAGGTAGAAGTGGATGGGGTGAAGTGGGTGTGTGTTTATAGAAAAATTTTGGAATTAAAAAAATATGGAAAACAATGATTATCAGTTTTCCAAATTTTTCCAACTTCTTTGTAATTTTAGAAAACGAAAAATTTTCATTTTCCGTGAAAAATTTAGAAAAATAGACGAACTAAACGCATTTTCAAAATTCTCATTTTTCTTGGAAATTTTTTTCGGAAAACGGCCCATTTTTCCGCAACTAAACGCACCCTAAGGCTTTTAAGAACTGAAATGTATCGTTGCAATTTTAAAATCTGCATTGATTGTATTTTTGTTGTTAGTTTCTAGTTTGCTTTTTAATATATGGTTTCAGTTCAAAAAAAAAAAAAAACATGTACCGATCGTAAACGAATAAAAAACTCACTTGATTTTTACATGTTTTGACATGACCATAGTTAGCACCGTCTTCATTACCAAGTCTACCTTAAAATGTTACGTCAGTCCGAATCCAGCCGAAAAATCAACAATATGTCCGACTTAAAAAAAGTTAATAAAATAGTAAAATAGAAAGAAAAGATATAATGCCTTTTATATCTTTTATATCTTTTGCCCAATTTAAAACACAAACACTTGAACACTTGAATGATTATATGGCGATGCAAACTAAAATGTCAAATATATAAAATGTCAAAGTTAAATGTATCGTGTTTACACTTATTTTCAATTTCCATTATTAAAAAGTTAACAAATTTCGCACTCATTTAAAGCATTGTTCGTATTTCTAAATTCTATTGCTTAACGTGGCTCCACCGACACCCATCAAAGGGTGATTGGCACAAATTCTCAAGATTTTAGCTACTAGTGTCTAGCTATATAATCTGGTCCCAAACTTTGAGTTCTTAAGCTTTACGGAACGGGAGGTTTTCGCATGAAAAGATGTTGGTACATGTTTGCACCAAGAAAATGATACGAATACCTTTTTAGGTATACGGTCTTCTGAAAAACAAAATAGTCTGCAACAGCAAATGGCTACGCATTGTCTGTACGACGCAGACAAAAGAGGTTGGGAAGAGCTTTTGGCAAATGTAACGTCCCGAAAATCATGACATAATTTTTTTTGTTTTTAGATGAAATTATCGTTAATACATATATTTCCCATAAAACCAAGGTACCTAAGATTTAACAAAACATCATCAAATCAGAGTAATTCACAAAATACGTAAAGATGTGGTGTGTGCTCTGCAATCATCCCAAGCTCTTCGATTTGAAAATCGTGTACATGAAACATACACTGAAAATCGTAAGAACACAACTTAGTGAGTTTTCCAAAATATCATATAACATACAACCATAGAATATCATGCGACATACATATAGTTGTCATGGCTCCCCCATGGTCTTTACCTGGAATGTCATGGGCTCCCCCCCCCCCCCCCCCAATGGTCTTTACCTGGAATATTATGAGCTACCCGTATGGTCTAATATACAAGTTCCATGGGCTACCCCACTAACCACAAATAAATCCTAATTAATAATTATGTCATAATCCATTAACTGTGGTCTCAACTCATAAATCCCGACTCCTAGGGTAAAAGACCATTTTACAATTTCCTTAACTTGCCCCACCCAAGCTTGGCCCAAGGCCTACTGATGGCCCAACAAAATAACTCAAGGCCCAATCTATACTAAATGCCCACTCAAAGTCTCAAGGTCCAACCAGAGCCCAAATAGCTAATTCATAGCCCAACGAAACAATCCAGCCCAACCGAAGCCCATTCCAAGAGAGTCCAAGCCCAAAAAGCCTGATTCCCATCTTATTAGACGTACGCATGGCGGCATACGTCGCTGGTCCAAAAATGGAAATCATAGACAGAACACGCGACGTTCCCCAACGATACGCACGACATTCCCGACGGCCACCCAAAAGTCATTCAAATGACTTAATCCTTTAAGCCAAACGTCCAAACCCTCATAATAGCTAAATATAAGTGACTTGATCCATAAAATCAAAGGCTTTAAGCCTTTGCATGGCTTAAAGAAGCCCAACACCAAAGATGAACTTCAAAGGTAAAAATCGCCCCAAAATGTCTTAAAAACTTCTTAATACCTTAAGACCTCCGTCCAAACTTTCAGATCTGATTCAATAGGACTTCTTAAGTTATATAAAGTTCCTGACTTTATGACTTAACATGAATCGATGGGACCCAAATCAAAACCCTAAGTCCCTAGCTTCACCAAAAGACTACCAAATCATGAATGGAAGGTTTGTACTCATCGAGATCCAAACTTTATGACTCCATAACCCCAACAAAAACCAAACATGAATCTCAAAGGTCTTGGGTTAACTTCTACTCACAAGAACCACCTCAAAGGGACCAAACCCATAACAAATTCCGCTTAGCTAGATCTACATGAAAGAGTTGTCAAGGTTGAGACTTTATACCTCCAGAAGATAGATCTAGGTGCACGAGGCATGGATCCAAAAGCTCTAAAACAAAAAATGACTCTTCAAGAAGTTCCTTCTTCCTCCTCAAGCACCAAACATACACATAAATCACTTTGAAGCTCAAGAATCACTCAAATGGAGGCTAAGGTTTCGTTCTTAGGGTTAGAAAGGATGGAGGCTAAAGGAAATGATGGTTGGAGGTGAGTTAAAGTCTTTAAATAGGGTCCAAGACCCTATTTTAGGTTTTCATCTGACCTACGAATTCCCAACGTTCCCCAAAGGCGTCTGCATCCATTTTGGCCATGAACGTTATAGCGCCCGTAGATCCGGGCTAGTCAATTTAGAGATAACAGGGGTCAAAAACGAATTTTCGATAAAATATTGTTTAGAATAAATAATCTTAACCAAGTTGTATAATACGTCTCAAGGGTTTCGTACATATAAAGAACGCCGAAATCCGAGTTATAACGAAGAAGTTATGGTCCGTCGAAGTTTTACGGCAAAACCGGCACGACACCGGGAGATGTAAATAGTGAATTTACTATGGAGGACTTTTTAGCCTTAGAAATCTAAAAAAAAGTTGTAGTATATTTTAAACCGAGAACATACAAAAAAAAAAAAAGAACGCCCAAATCTGACTTTGTATGAGGAAGTTATGAATTTTCTAAGATTTGGCTTAGCAATGCACAACCCGAAACTTGAATTTTAGATCGAGCGGTTTTTGGCCTACACGACCTAAATGAGAATTGAAGATCTCATTAATAGGAACTCGACGGTAAAAAGACAGACGAAAACAGAGTCCGTATGTAGAAGTTATGAATTTTATGCAGACATTTAATAGTATAATCTCCGCATACTGTTAAATTTAAGATCGGTCGAGAATTAGCCGACGGAGTCAAAATGAAAGTTGTAGATATTATTTTTACCTACGTGTGGATATAAAGAACGTAAAAAATGGAGCTCGTATGTGAAAGTTACGGATTTTAGAAGTTGGAAGTGTGATGTGCGAAAATATGTGACGTGACACAATCTTGGCCATTGCTTTCTCCCCAAGTCTTGCCACCAGGTAGTGACATGTGGCACCAAGTTCAACCAAATTTCACTCTATAAATAGAACCTCTCTCATCCTCATTTTCTTCATACATTTCTCATTATTTCTTCTCTTTACTCTCTCTCTCTCTCTCTCTCTCTCTCTCTCTATCTAGCCCCAAAACCCCAAAAAGCCTAGGGAACCTCCCTAGCATGAGGTGGAAGCCCCAGAGTGCTTGAAAGCTTCGAGAAGAAGATTTTTTCGGCTCAGGAAAAAAGCTCCAAGCAAAGCCCGGTTTTCTGTAAAACTCGCTGTAAGTGAACTACGCCTACGCTATTTTTAATATAGCTTTTTATTTAATTATAGTAACGTTGTTAGGAACTTATAATAAGTACTTTGGCTATTATTATTGGTTATATAAGTATTGTTTAACACTTATATAATAGTACTAATAGTTAGACTATAAATTAGTCTCGACGAATAATAGATTAAACTCTCGTGGTAATAATACTAGGTTTCGTCGAAGGAAATTATTTTTAAGAAGCGAAATGTTGTCTGAGTTCGGAATCACCACCTTTTCAAGTGAGTGCATGGTCCCTTTCATCTTACACACACACACACACACACACACACACACACACACATATATATATATATATATATATATATATATATATATATATATATGAAGTAGTTAATATAAATTACGTGAATTGTGTGCATATTGTCTGAATACTAACTGTCTATGTTGGGTGAAATATTTTTATACACGTTTTAAATGATTTAAACTATATATGTATTTTATATCTACAAAATGTGTTGGGTAAAACATTGGTAGATGTAATAGTTGTTGTGCGACCAAATAAAATAATGAGAGGCCTCGATATAGATGTTATTGATGATCCAGTCATCTAGTGTAGTATAGATGACGATCACAGACTATTCTAAACAGTCCAGTGGAACGCTAGCAGGCTCACAACCTGTAGGTGTTTATTTGAACTGTGTGCTCACCAACAGTACTCCATCCCCCACATGGTTGCCTTATTTGACATGAATTGTTGAGGATCCCCCGAAGCATGTGTTGTCACCCCGATGGAAGTCCTTAGACTAGGTCCCTTGTGTTAGATGTTTTAGAGACGTACAGTGAGGATAACGGGAATGGGTAATCGGGTTTGTTTGGTTTGATAAAGTTAATAAACTTATTTATTATTGGTTGAAAACCCTATGCACTCACCAGGTTTCCCAACCTGACCCACTCAGTTTATTTATATCACAGGTGTTGATATGAAGTCATGTTACACTGAGAGATTAACGAGATATAAATCACTAGTGACAATGAATGTAAGTTCTGTTTATGCTTATGTTTCTGTATTTACGATGACATCCCAAATGTTTTAAAATGCATAAAAATATTTTTCTTCGGAAATGCTTTGATAACGTATTTATCATGTTTTACTGGGAACAAATTCCACAACATTTTTATTAAAAGAGGTACTCTGATTTTTATAAAGCATAAAAAAAAATTGGTCTTTTCTGGCTGTGAATATGGGGATGTCACAAATGCCCCGCATTCCCTCTTGGTACGCCCTGTATATCCGGTTTGGTCCAAAACCCTTCTAACTTTAAATGATCATAACTTTTGCATCCCTTGTCTGTTTTCGAAGTTCTTTATATCCACGTAAAAGTAGCGAGAACCCTACACTCCTATCAATTTACTTTTTCTTGAAAACCAATCGAACTCAAATCCAAAATTCATAAAGGCCTGAACCAACGCCTTTACCGATACCCTTAGGCTCCAAAACACAAACTAAATACCCAGATCATCCAAATTACATCATCCACATCCAAATGATCCCAAACATAAACTCTTCAAGGGTTCTAGGTCTGATAATACTCACTCCTTGATCACCACCCTACAGTGGGAAACGATTCAAAACAGGGTGTTACAACTCTCCCCCACTTAAATTAGATTTCATCCTCGAAATCATTCCTTACCATCTTCGACACGCCAAGCAACCTGAGCAACACGACCACGACCCCGAGCATACCATAACCTTCCCAAGGCAATCGATGCCAACCCTAACAGGGCTCTTCAACCCAAATACGAATAGATTCTCTCAACACCCAACAATAATCCCTTGCAAGATAACCACATCTACTCAATCTGACATCTGAAGTCTCGAGATGGTCTGAATCCTTGACAAACAGCCCATACTGAACCATTGTTGAGTCCATCCCACTTATCTCCCAAATGACTACTCAACTTCTGGTAACTTGAGGTTCCAATTAGAAAACAAAATTACAGACTAATAATCGCTGCAGAACACTTATACTTGATAGAAGGCTCAGATAATCCTTCAAGTAAAAGACTTATCCCTGCAACAGTTAGACTCAGATGAGAGTTGCGTAACCGAGTTAAATCTTTTACTCTGAGATTATTTAACCCAAACTTCAAGTGACCTAACATATTCTCCAAATAACAAGCGACTCCACACACGAGTTCCAACCAATAATACCACCTTGACTTAACTTGATGTCCTTCATAAATAGAACCATTCCAAGACATAATCACAATGGCTTGATATATCATCAAAACTAAATCCATTCCTTACCATAGAACCCCTTTCATTTGATTCCCTCGCCATATAGATACCCTAACTCTTATCCTACAGAAAAGGAAATCCTTCGCATACACACTCGCTATTCCCAACTTGAGATCTCACCCAAAACCAACCCGATACTCAACTCATGACTCGATACTTAACTCATGACTCGGGTTCAGAGCATTAGTTTAAGCAAACTAGAAATTTGTAGGATTTCTAGACTTAAACTTATAATGCTAAGTGATGATTCTGAGATGAGTGTCTTCCATATTTTAGATATGACCACTAGTTTATTTTAGGAAAGATGCCTAAAATGATTTAAAGTGCTAAATGCTATATGTTTTTCGTATATGCTATTATTTGTTCGGATCTATGGTCTGTTGTCGACTTGATCTGGAAACCTTATGTGATCATGATTCTAAGTGTACAACTACAATATTAGAAGCAACATGTAACGTTTCAGAGTGATAAGGAGGATTTAAACGTCTATCGTGAATAAAGATCTAAATTCGCATAATTTTGTGTATAGATCAAAATGGAAAGAACCCGAAGCGGAGTTGGAAACGTGAATGAAAATAGGAATCAACAACCTCGTCCCCAAGTGGTTGAGTAGGTGTCGATAGTAGAAGATGCACCAAATCCAGTCACGATGGCTGGAGTACAAGCCATGATTCGAGCTTTGATGGATAAACAAATGGAATAAATGAGACAACTATTGTTGAATAATAGGGATGAACCTTTAATACCAATGGAACAATCAGAAATGAATGATGGACAATCAAAGGAGGGAAACTATAGTAGGACAGTTGGTCAAGCTAAACCGCCAATGGTTAGAAGAAATAACCAAGGTGGAAGAAATGATGGGCGTGGATGCAAATGCAAAGATTTCATGGCATCCAAACCATCATGTCTTTCTAGAAGCCCAACATTGGTGGAAGTTATGGACAGGATCTCAGAGATGGAAACAATGTTTGAGAGTTACGAATACAACAACAGACAACAGACAACTCTCGCGGTTCCTCTATTAAAGTCACGAGTACTGAGCTGGTGGATCCTACTTGCTAATACGATGCCCAAGGGAGAAGCTAGCAAGATGTCTTAGGAAGATTTCCTGGTACAACTGAAGATGCAATACTGCTCCGAGTAGGATCTTCTAGAAATCAACAGTGAGTTTCAGAATCTAAAGAAGGAAGAATGAGTGTCACTGAGTACGCTACAAGTTTCACATAAAATATGAAGCTTGGTCCTTATCTAGTTTCAAATGAACTCTCCAAGGTCAACAATTTTCCCACATATTACCAGTGGACTTTGGTCCAATGGTCAAACAAGCAACCACTTTGAAAGCTGCCATCTGGGCTGCTAAGAATGTTGAGACCCAGATAAGGGAGAAGGGTATGGATAGGGAAGAGGTTGGTGATAAAAGGAAGTTCTATGGATCTTCAAAATCCAACAAGAAAAGTAAATTCTTGAAGTCTGGTTTGAGAGGAGGGGGAGGAGGCGAAGCAAAATGGTGTGAAAAGTGCAAAATGAAGCACCATGGGAAATGTGACAGGGAGGTCACTTGTTTTAAGTATGGAAAGTCCTAACACTATGCCGATGAGTGTACATCCAACAAGATGGTGTGTTATGAATGCAATGAAGGAGGGCATATTTCGAAGAACTCCCTAATGAAGAATGAAGCAACAAGGCCAAATGCACCGACCAAGCCAAGGGCATTCCAAATGATCCTTGACGAAGCAGCTGGCAATGTAAGGAATCAGGAGTGAGGATTGATATCTGAATATCAAGTTATGAAGTGACCATGTGGGTAGCATCATGTAGCGCAGGTTATTAGAGGCATAGTATAGGACGAACTTGAACATCTATGTAATCATTTGAAGAAATAATATAAAACCTTGATTTTGTTATCTGATTTGTTAAATGATTATGTGAAATTCTTGAATGGTGACTTGCAAAACTACGAGACAATACTTGAACCGAGTATGAGTAGGTATGAATGGTAGTAGAGGCCTATACTACCAGAAGCACAGGACTCACACTTGGATCAGTGAAAGTCACAAGGTTACCAATAAGCTAGTAATTGATTCTGTTTCGTTCATGCCCGTTATTACCACCATTTCGGTAATGACCAAGAAGATGATTGGTCATCCAACCCTAGTGGTCATATCAAATTGAGTCTAACTAAGATAAGTATGTTACGTGGTTTAGAGAATCAAGTTCGATGTAGCATATGACTTAAGATAGAAGATTGAAGTGAAAGATAATCAAAGCAATAAGTAGAAGTTGTCTCAATGATTGTGGAAAGCATCAAGAAATCTTAGGAAGAAACTTCAGAGAGAAATGACCAAAATAAGATCGTTTAGGCAAAACTTTGGTGTTCAGTACAAATAATAAAAGATTGAAGGTATTCCAAGATGGGTGAAGTAAGAGATCTTCTGATGGAAGAAGCTCACAAGACCATGTACTCGATTCATCCTGGCAACACTAAGATGCATAGGAATCTGAAACCCTACTACTGGTGGCCAACAATGAAGCTCGATGTTGCAAAGTTTGTAGCCGAGTGTATAACATGTGCAAGAGTTAAGGCGCATCGTCAAAAACCATATGGGAGTTTAGAACCTTTACCTGTACCCATGGGTCAATGGGAAGATATCACCATGGATATTGTGACTAAACTGCCTAGGATAAAGAACGTTTACGACATGATTTGGGTAGTCGTTGATCGTTTCACTAGGAATGCACACTTTATAGTAGCCAATGAGAGATGGTTGATGGATTAGCTTGCAAATGCTTAAGTGAAGGAAGTTGTAATACTTCAGGGCGTTCCTCTAACGATTGTACCAGATCGTGATAGTCGTTTCACGTCAAGGTTTTGGAGGAATCTACAAGAGGAAATGGGTATGAAGTTGTGTTTAAGTACAACTTACTGTCCACAAATTAATGATCAGAGCGAAACGATTCAAACATTGGAAGACATGCTAAGAGAATGTACCATAAAGTTCCAAGGTAACTAAGATGAGCACTTACCCCAGTTAGAGTTTTCCTACAACAATAGTTATCATTCGAGCATCAAGATGACACCTTACCAAGCTTTGTATGGATTGAAGTGTCTTACGCCGTCTTGTTGGCTTGAAGCTAGAGAAAAGTAGTTTATGGGCCTCAAAATAGTCCATCAAACTGCTGAAAAGTTGAAGGCGATCAGAGAAAGGATGTTAGTAGCTCAGGATCGTCAAAAGAGCTATGCTGACAAGAAAAGACGACCGATGACATTTGAAGTTGGAGATTCGGTTTTGCTTAAAGTCTCACCATGGAAAGGCCTTATAAGATTCAGGAAAAGAGGGATGTTGAGTCCAAGATTCATTGGATTGTTCAAAGTTCTTCAAAGGATTAGGAACCATGCCTACAAGCTAGAACTACCAAAAGAACTAGATGGTATTCATAACACTTTCCATGTGTGTTATTTGAGGAGGTTCACGGGAGAAGTTCCCGACATAATTCCAATTTTTGAGTTAAATATGGCTGAAAATAATAGGCTAATTGAAGAACTGTAGGCGATTGTTGACCGTAAGATGAAGCAGTTGCGACGCAAGATGGTCGACTTAGTGCTTGTACGATGGAAACATTCAAATGGGCCAAACCTCTCCTGGGAAACGGATAGTGACATGATGAGTCACTATCCACATTTGTTCATTGATGCATGATTCTAGGACGGAATCATCCTAAGGGGGAGAGGATTGTAATACTCGTGTTTAGAGGCTAAGCATTAATTCTACGATGGAATAGTCTAGGTCAACCATTGTAACCTATTTAAAAGTAATAAGGATGAATTACTTGAATATTGTGTGAATTATGCGGTTTTATGTGATTATATATTTGTTAGTAAAAATAAGCGTAAAAAATAAAATGTTAGATAAACCCGATATCTATGAAGAAAGTTGTAGTGGTCATGACAAGGATTCTGGAGATATAAGAACGCTGAAATCCGAGTTATAACAAAGAAGTTATGACTTGTCGAAGTTTCGCGACACAACCGGCATGACACGGCGTGATGTAAAAAGTGATTTACGATAAAGTGATTTTTAGCCTTAGCAATCTAAACGAAAATCATAGCATACATTAAACCGAGAGTGTGTATAAAAAGAACACCTAAATCTGACTTTGTATAAAGAAATTATGATTTTTCCAAGTTTCAGATTAGCAGTATGCAGCATGGAGTTTGAATAGCAGATCGGTAGATTTTTAGTCGACACAACCTAAACGAGAATCTAAGATCTCGTTAATAGTAGCTCAATGGTAAAAAGCATATGAAAACGGACGTCGGATGAAGAAGCTATGAATTTTTAACGCATTTTTCCTGTCCCGTCCTGTTAAAAATATAACTTTAAAAGTAAATTCAAAATTAGTCGACAAAGTCTAAATGAAAGTAAGTTGTAGATTACAGTCCCACCTATACGTGGATATAATGAATGTAGAAAACGGAGCTCGTATATGAAAGTTACACAAAGTCAAGGGTGAAAATTGTGAGTTGGGTGTGAGGGGTACCCCAGCGTCCCTTCGGACGCCTCGCGTACCGAAGTAGGCCCCACATACGAAGATGGGTACGATGCACAATTTAAATCTCCTGCGAACCCAAATGATCCACGAAGCCCCAACCAATTTCCGTCACATGTGCACTACGCCCCACGTAGATCCGAAGTACAACGTACTGCGAGTCCTCTCGGCTTATAAAAGGGTGTGAGGTGCAACCGGTTTTCTCACACTTTTCTCCATTTCTTTCTCTCTCTACTCTCTATCTCTCTCTCTCTCTCTCTCTCTCTCTCTCTCTCTCTCTCTCTCTTTCTCACCTCCTTAAACCACCCCGAAGCCTAGGAAACCTCCCTAGCACTAGAAATCCCCAGAGTGCCCGAAGACTCCGAGAAAAAGAGTTTTTCGGTTTAGAAACTTTGCCCCCGCAAAGCCCAAAATTGCAATTTGTCCCTTAGGCTTCTGATGGCTTCATCCATCCATCCCCAGGGACTATTAATGACAAATCTTGGGATGTTACAAATGCCCCGCGTTCCTTCCTGGTACCCCCTGCGTACCCTTTTTGGTCCAAAAACCCTTCTAAATTCAAAAGATCATAACTTTTACATCCCTTATCCGTTTTCAACTTTCTTTATTTCCACGAAAAGGTAAAGAGCAGCCCGACAATCCTATTAACTTAATTTTTCCTGAACATGTAATTGTCTTAAATACTTTATATCTATGTGTAACATGACAGTAACTATGCACTCACTTGTTACAGTGATGACTCGAAAGTTGGGCAGTGCTTCGCTTTAGCACTTGGCTTTTCATTTGATGTGACCTAGGTTTAATTATCAGAAAGTCTTGTTTATTATTTCTTGTGACTAATTGTTAGCCTAGATTCATCATTAATTCAAATTCTACTAATTTATAGCTGATATGGGATAAACAGGTAAGATCATATCAGAGGTAGGGTGCGTTTGGTATACAAACTATACTATTTTGAAATTCCACTTTAAACATCTCACTAAATCTAGCCTTATCATCATCCTCGTAAGTAGATAAATCGGTATAACAACTTGGAACACCTCGGGAAGAGGAAGTCAGAGCAGATTTAGATTGCAGTGGGTCAGACGAAGAGGCCTAAGAGTCAGGATTCATGTTTGGGAGGCCATCAGGATCGGGACTGTTGTGACATCCCCATTTTCACGGCCAGAAAAGACCGATTTTGTTTATGCTTTATAAAAATCAGAGTATTTCTTTTCATAAAAATGTTGCGGAATTTGTTCCCAGTAAAACATGATAAAAACATTGTCAAAGCGTTTCCAAAGAAATGTATTTTTATTCATTTAAAAACATTTGGGATGTTATCGTCAATATAGAAACATACGCATAAACAGAACTTACATTCATTATCACTAGTGATTTATATCTTCTTAATCTCTCAATGTAATGTGACTTCATATCAACACGTGTGATATAAATAAACTGAGTGGGTCAGGTTGGGAAACCTGGTGAGCACATAGGGTTTTTAACCCATAATAAATAAGTTTATTCACTTTATCAAACCAAACAAACCCGATTACCCGTTCCCGTTATCCTCACTTTACGTCCCTAAAACATCTAACACAAGGGACCTAGTCTAAGGACTATCATCGGGATGGACACTACTGCTAAGGGGATTCCTCATCAAATAAATGTCCTTAAGGCAACCATGTGGGGGATGGAGTACATCTGGTGAGCACATAGTTCAAATAAACACACAGTTCAAATAAACACCTACAAGTTGCGAACCTGCTAGTGTTCCACTGGACCGTCTAGAATAGTCTGTGGTCGTCATCTATACTCCACTAGATGATTGGATCATCAATAACATCTATAACGAGGCATCTCATTATTTTATTTTGTCACACAACAACTATTACATCTACCCATGTTTTACCCAACACATTTTGTAGATATAAAATACATATATAGTTTAAATCATTTAAAACATGTATAAAATTGTTCATCCAGCATAGATAGCAAGTATACAGATAATACGCACACACAACACGTAATTTATATAAAATACTTCATATATATATATATATATATATATATATATGTGTGTGTGTGTGTGTGTGTGTGTGTGTGTGTAAGCTGAAAGTAACTATGCACTCACCTGGTAAGGTGGTGACTCGGCACTCGGACAGCACTTCGTTACTTCTTAAAACAATTTTTCCTTGACCAAAACCTAGTATTAATACCACTAGAGTTTAGTTTTAACGTTAATCGCAACTAATTAATAGTCTAGCTATTATTACTATTATATAAGCGTTAAATAACACTCAATATAACTCATAATAATAGCCCAAATAATTATTTTAAGGTCCTAATAATGTTACTATAATTAAATAAAAGCTATATTAAATATAGTATAGGCATAACTCACTTACATCGGGTTTTTATTAAAAACCGGGCTTCGCTGGAGCAGCGTTTCCGAGCCGAAAGCTTTTCTTCTCGGAGCCGTCGGGCGCTCCGGGGCTTTCTTCTCGTGATAGGGAGGTTCCCTAGACTTGGGAGGGGTTTAGGGAGGTTAGAGAGAAGTTAGAGAGAGAAAGAAAGGTTTAAAGGTGTGAGGAAATTTTGAAGAGTTCATCTCTTATTTATAGGAAGTGTATAGTAAAGTAGTCTCCAAGCTTCGTCCGTAATTTTTGCATACGAGCTCTGTTTTTGTCTGTCTTTTTACCGTTGAGTTCTTATTAATGAGATCTTCAAATTTCATTTAGACCTCGTTGGCTAATTCTCATTCTATCTCGGATTTACAAAACTGTATCGAATTCGTCGCGCTCGAAAAGTAGAGACTAAGCTTCGTCCATAACTTTCGCATACGAGCTCCGTTTTTGTCTGTCTTTTTACCATTGAGTTCCTATTAATGAGATATTTAACTCTCATTTAGACCTCATTGTCTAATTCTCATTCTATCTCGGATTTACAAAACTGTATCGAATTCGTCGCGCTCGAAAAGTAGGGACTAAGCTTCGTCCATAACTTTCGCATACGAGCTCTATTATCGACGTTGTTTATATCCACGCGTTGGTATTTACGAGTACTACAACTTTCATTTAGATCCCATCGGCTAATTCTCACTCCATCTCAGATTTACGAAACTGTATCAAATTCGCAACGCTCGAAGAGTAAGGACTAAGCTTCGTCCATATCTTTCGCATACGAGCTCCGTTTTCGACTGTCTTTTTATCGTTTAACTCTTATTGACGATATCTTCATTTATCGTTTAGATTATTTTGGCTAAAAATCAACCGATCTAAAATTCAGATTTCGGGTTGTGCACTACTATGCTAAATCTTAGAAAAATCATAACTTCCTCATACAAAGTCAGATTTGGATGTTCTTTTTATGTACACTATTGGTTTAACATATAATACGACTTTTATTTAGATCACTAAGGCTAAATCTCTCGCTTTCGTAAATTCACTATTTACTCCTTCCGGTATCGTGTCGGTTTAACATATAATATGACTTTCATTTAGATCACTAAGGCTAAATCTCTCGCTTTCGTAAATTCACTATTTACTCCTTCCGGTATCGTGTCGGTTCCGTCGCGAAACTTCGACCGGTCATAACTTCTTTGTTATAACTCGGATTTCGACGCTCTTTATATGTACGGAAACCTTGTAACATATACTAAAACTTGGTTGAGATTATTTATTCTTAATAATATTTTGTCGAAAATTCGTTTTCGACCCCTATTGCCTCTAAATTGACTAGCCCAGATCTACAGGCGTTACAACTATTGTGCCAAGTACGGGAGGACCCATGAGGGAGGATGTCGGGAGATAGGGTAGGGATGTTTCAATTGTGGTTAGATGGGTTATTTTAGCAGGGATTTCACCCTTGGATTGGTTCCAATGTTTTTTTGCTGCGACCAGGTGGGCGACAAGAAGGCCGACTGTCTGGTGTTGAGGGGTAGAGCAGTGAGTGCACCCACTCCAGTTACTTTGAGGATAACTAGTGACCGTGAGGGTAGGTCAGGAGCCCCAACAACGAGGAGCCGAGCATTGCAGTTCCAGTCAGGTGAGGCCAGAGTTTCATCAGATGTTGTCGCGGGTATGTTATCTTTTGTATTCTCCATGCCTTATTATTAGTAAGTGTGTGTGTATATATATATATATATATATATATATATATATATATATATATATATATATATATATATATGATTTGGAACCATGTGTTGATATGTGTAAGAATTATCTATGGTTTAGTTCTTTGTTATTGCCTGGTTTATTTTATCAAGGATTACTATATGCCATATTGCATCCTGAGAGTTATGAAGGGGACACATCTTGTTGAGCTGGATTAGTTGTTCGGTTGTCGTTTTAGGTCATTGGTGGAGACAATTTAGGAGTATCGCTTAGAAGATCAGTATACGAATTAGCATGATTAGTTAGACAACAAAGTCAGAGTTTAGAAAGAGTGTTGCTCTGTAGGAATAGCAATTATTCATGGAATGTCTCTTGGGTATGATCACTACCGTTACTAGGGTAAGAACGGTAGCAAGCAGATGATGATGATAGTCGTGTGGGCTTGTCCAGACATTGAGAAGTCTAATGAAATTTCAAAATTATATCGATTGAAGATGGCTTGAATACATAGAACCCTCATTATGTGGGATGTTGAGTAGGATATCCATCAGTTCTGGCAAGGGGATTCATTATTCGTTGATTCCAGTGAATTTGGCAGTGTGTAGCTAAATCCAAGTTAAGGAGAACTGTTTAGATTTCCGGGGATGTAATCAGGGCGGAACCAGGGAGAGTTCCACATCCTAATCGGATGGGAAGCCAACTCAAGTGGAAGCCGAGATAGAGTTTTCGCAAGATTAGGAGTGCATAACTTTCAAACATCAGGTTGGCGCATTCTTAGTAATGCATAGCAGATACGTGGATGGATCTTGGTCGAGGGTTGTGTTAGGGACTCTCTTCCTGTTCTTTTTTGATGAAGGGCTTGAGGTTCAAAGCATGAATCGAACACCTGGTTAGGATATAGACAATATGTTTTGAATCACAGTACACCGGGGGTTGATTTGGTAGATGGAGAATAAGACCATAGGTTGAGCCCAAGGCAGTATGGAAGTATTGTAATAATATAGGGCAACTGTAGCATACACAAGGATGAGAGGTTGTCAGGGAAGTGTTGTAAATCTACGATGTAGTCGTAGAATTCGCCAGATTGAGGTAGGACATCGAATGAGTGGTTGTTGGGCAGAAAAGGGATCAATGCATGCTTGGGGCGAGGCAGACAGTATCGTCGAAGGATCTTCCCTTGTTATGGGAGGATGACCAATGGGTCCGAGGCAAGGTTAGGCTTGCATAACACTCGATTGGGTGAGACCCGTGGGCGTGGCCCGTTTGACTGTGCAAACGGGGTAAGACCCATGGGCAAGGGTCGTATGTTATGATAGTTCAGTGGAGACCCGATGGAGATCGGTTAGAGCAAGGTATTAGATTATGTTTATTGTGTGATGACTCTATGGTCGGTTACTGGTATTCGTGTGATGTATAGGCTAGATAAGCCTTTATCAGTTAGACTCTCAGTAGGACCCTGGTGGTTGGACCAGGTTCGAGACTGTCAGTCTCAATGGTGGATTGGAGATTTTATATCTTAGTTTAGTGGAAGGTATCCATGGAATCAGAACATTTCGGATAAAATGTAAGTGTAAATCTTTGGGTTTCGAGATATGAGTCATGTATCGGGTTGGCATATGGTCAAGACTCGCTTTGGGAGTCGCCTTTGTATATATAAAATATCTTTTCATCAATAATTTATGGTTAAGGAATCTTTATGCCAAAGGTATTAGTTGGATAGTTCAGGATCAAAAGGACATTTTTTGGCTTCAGACTATAGTAAGAGATCCTAGTGATTATGCTTTAGGATGATCCAAACGGTGTGGAGTTCAGGCAAAGTTTTTTTTTTTTTGGGGGGGGGGGGGTGTGGAGTTATAGCAGTGAGGTGCTGGTTTGTCAACTTAGGTATCAATGATTTATTCATCATTAAAAGTATGAGTTATAATAAGGTTGGGTTTCGATGGTAGCTTTGGAGGGTCGCTTAAAGTGTGAGTCAGCCTTTCCGGCTGTTCGGGGAGTCAAAAGGTATTGGTCGGAGCGTCTGGTTGTCAAGAGGGTGGTAAAGAGTGATTTCGAGGATGAAATCTAATTTAAGTGGGGGAGAGTTGTAACACCCTATTTGAATCATTTCCTAATTCATGGATGTGACCCAAATATTAGTTATCATAAGGCTTTGGTCCCTAGGGAAGGAGAGATTTATGTTGGAATAGTGTCTAAGGCTGCAACTATATTATGCAAGTATTTGATCCGGTTGTGCATGGTCCTTTTGGGTTGCCTTCACCATAGCAACTTGATGGATGATTTGATAAGAGAGAGTAAATATTATAAGGAATAATATATGGTTATTTGATTAATATATAAGTCATAAATTAATTGGAATTAATTTGGTGACTTAAAGAGATTAATTAAATAAAGGGGTATAAACTGTCAATTGTTTGATAGTTAAAATTTAGACTATAAATCCATTGGGATATGCTTTGGATGAATTCTATGAGATATAGGATAGCTAAAATCGTCCAAAGGCTTATCTATGGAATGGATTTGGATAGCCTTAAGAGAAGATTATCCAATTAGGGTTTAGGTTGTAACCCTTAAGGAGTCTACAAGTATAAATAGACCCTAGGGGTGAGGGAATTCGAAACACCATCTAAAGTAGAGATACTCTGGCCGAATTCCTCCCCTCTCCTCTCTCCTAAATCATCTTGCTTGCTATTGGTGTTTGTAAGCCATTAGAAGAGTGACATTTGTGACTCTAGAAGCTCCAAGACAACAAGATCAACAAGGAACTCAAAGGTATGATTCTAGATCTGTTTCAATGTTGTTATTTAACCTAATTAGCCATTAGAAGTCTTGGATTCAAAGCATGTTTAATTAGAAAGCCTAGATCCAAGCATTAGGGTTTTGCATGCGTACATAGGAAAGTTCTTATAAAGAAAACCCATCAGTGGTATCAGAGACTGGTTTGGTTTTCTTTAAATTGTTGCTTGATTAACTGAAACAAACCTGCAAAATTCGATTTTGGGTTTATGAGTCATGTACTCGGCGAGTTCCAAAGTGGACTCGGCGAGTAGGCCTGTACTCGGCGAGTCCGAGCGTCTGGATTAGGCAAAACCGGGATTTTTTCATGTTTATCTTATGGAAACTTACCTTAATCATATTAGATCAACCCTAATTCGATTTTTTGATATATATGACTATTATCTTGATCTAATTAAAGATATTTATCATCTAATAAAATATTTAATTTCCTTATGTGATAAATGATTAATTATTTTGATAATTATCTTAAAAGAAATCTTGGATAAATCAAATAAAGATAATTAGGATATTAATTGTTAATTGGAATTATTTGTTATTTGATCCTCCATGTTTTAAATGTTTAAAACCTACCCTAAAGTTTTTGAAATTTATATTTGTGATTAAAAGTTTTAATTTAGACAACTTAAATTTCAAACCCTAGATTTTGAAAAAAGTTTTAAAATACAACCCTATACTAATATGATATTACTAGAATAATATATATATGTATAACTAAATGCTAGTCTTACCGTTAGTAGGCCTCATTCACGAAGCCGATCTATAAGGTGGGTATAAGGTTGCGGCCTATAAAATGGCGCTTAATGGGTGTACACTCACACCCACCGCTTGCTTGATTGGTGGAGGGTCGTTAGCCGAACGGGTAGGATAGGGCAACCTCATCTTCTCATTAAAAGTATAATAAGAAATACAAAGTAACTACACGTTTTAAAAATTTCCCAATCTTAGTTACTTTAGGAAAAGTGAATTGATGCAATCCCATGAAATTACACTTTGCACCTTGCTAAGAAGTTAGTGGAGCGTGTGTGGTTTACCGGCACACTAATTGGTTCTAAGCGAAGGTGGCAAAGGGTGATTCATTGTTTATCATAGTTCGATGGAGCGTGTGTGGTTTACCGGCACATCGAATAGGTGATCGTTACAATGAAGGCACCATGTGAATTTGCATGGTAATTCACACCCGCTTTGTGATCGGCATCCCAGTCACAAACGAGAGGGGCATATCGAGATTTAAACATGCCATTAAATAGTTTCAATGAATCTCATCCGAACCTAGGAATTCTCAAAAACACTTAGGACTAATAGTTTAAGTTTTGTGATGGAGAATTAGTGAATCGTCATTCACTTACCTTCAATTTATTTGCATGTTAGATTACGGCATCCCTTTTCTAGTATGTAAATGTTATTGTTGGATCCTAGCCCTAATTTTCTTATTGGGTGATAACTAGGGATTCTTATTCTAATCTATCTTTATCCTTTCTATAGATGTCGAACGCAAACAACGCTGCTGCTAGTTCTTTCACGTTGATGAGCCTTTGCCAAAAGGTCACCTTCGATGGAACGAACTTTAGCGAATGGATAAGATACATTCGCACCATTGCTCGCTATGAGGATAAAGAGTATGTCCTCGATGAGAAGCTCGAGAAAATCAACCCCGAAGTTGCTACTCCCGAAGAAATCACCGCCTTTGAAACTCATGAGCGAGATGCAACGAAGGTACATTGCATCATGATCGCCACCATGAACTCCGAATTCCAAAAGTCCTACGAGGACATGTATCCATACGAGATGCATCAAGACTTGTTGGAGAGATACCACCAAAACGCGAGACAAGAGCGTTACGAGATTTTCACTAACATGATCTCCACTAAGATGGGTCATGGAGAATCTCTTACCGTGCACCTGCAAAAGATGCAAAGGTATGTCGACCGCCTTCGCAAGTTAAATGTTGACTTCGGTGAAGACTTGGCGATCGACATGGTGCTTCACTCTTTGCCTCCGATGTACAACCAATTTAGGATGACCTACCACATGAACAAAGAAGAGGTCACCCTAAGCAAACTCCAAGGTCTCTTGAGGGTCGCTGAGAGCAACTTCAAGGACAAGTCTGTTGCACCTACTCCCAATCCGTCCGCTGCTCCTGTCTTGGCTATTGGTCAAGGGAAGGGAAAGAAGAGGAAAGCTTCATCGAATAACTATCGCAAGGTGAAAGCCCGAGATGGTGCCTCTTCTAGTGGGACCAAAGTTGATCCCGCTAAGCCCTGCTCCAACCCAAAGGAGACAGAGTGCCACCACTGCCACAAGACAGGACATTGGAAGAGAAGCTGCCCGGATTACCTGCAAGCGATCAAAGAAGGAAAGATCAAGCCATCTTTCGCAGGTATATACACAATTAAATCTAACGATTCTAATCATGCTATTTCTTGGGTTCTTGATACCGGTTGTGGTTATCACATTTGTTCTAATGTGCAGGGACTAAGAAGAAGTAGGGATGTAGAGCAAGGAAGGATCAATCTTGTAACGCCCGGGTTTTCAGGGCTAAGCATTTTTGTCAATGTAATAGTCTAGGTCAACTATTGTAACTCTTTTTGAAGTAATAAATATGAAATATTTGAGTATTATGTGAATTATGTGTGTTTATGTGTTTATTATTTAATTATAAATGTATAATTAATAAAGAATAAAAATGAGCGTCAAAATTAAAGTGTGAGATAATCCCGATATCTCTACATAAAGTTGTAGAATATGTCTCAAGGTTTCCGTACATATAAAGAATACCGAAATCCGAGCTATAACGAAGAAGTTATGGCCCGCCGAAGTTTTACGACAAAACCGGCACGATACCGGGAGACGTAAATAGTGAATTTACGATAGAAGACTTTTTAGCCTTAGCAATCTAAACAAAAGTCGTAGAATATGTTAAACTAAGAACATCGATAAAAAGAACGCCCAAATCTGACTTCGTATGAAGAAGTTATGATTTTTCTAAGATTCGGCTTAGCAGTGCACGGCCTGAAACTCGAATTTTAGTTCGAGCGGTTTTTGGCTTACGCAACGTAAATGAGAGTTGAAGATCTCATTAATAGGAAATCAACGGTAAAAAGACAGACAAAAACAGAGTCCGTATGTAGAAGTTATTAATTTTACGTAGACGTTTAACAGTATAATCTCCTTGTACTGTTAAATTTAAGATCGGTCGAGAATTAGCTGACGGTGTCAAAATGAAAGTTGTAGATCTTATTATTACCTACGCGTGGATATAAAGAACGTCAAAAACGGAGGTCGTATGTGAAAGTTACGGATTTTAGAAGTCGGAAGTGTGCTGTGCGAAAATGGGTGATGTGGCACAATCTTGGCCATTGCTTTCTCCCCAAGGCTTGCCACCAGATGGTGACATGTGGCACCAAGTTCAGCCACATTTCACCCTATAAATACCACCTCTCCCACCCTCATTTTCTTCACACCTTTCCCATTCTTTCTTCTCTTTACTCTCTCTCTCTCTCTCTCTAGAACCTCTCTCTAGCCCCGAAATCCCCCGAAAAGCCTAGGGAACCTCCCTAGCACGAGGCGGAAGCCCCGGAGTGCTCGAAGGCTCCGAGAAGAAGAGCTTTTCGGCTCGGGAACGCTGCTCCAAGCAAAGCCCGGTTTTCTATAAAACCCGCTGTAAGTGAGCTACGCCTACGCTATTTTTAATATAACTTTTATTTAATTATAGTAACGTTATTAGGAACTTATAATAAATACTTGGGCTATTATTATGGGTTATATAAGTATTTTTTTGACGCTTATATAATAATAATAATAATAGCTAGACTATTAATTAGTCTCGACGAATAATAAACTAAACTCTAGTGGTAATAATACTAGGTTTCGTCGAAGAAAAATTCTTTTTAAGAAGCGAAGCGCTGTCTGAGTTCGGAATCACCACCTTTTCCGGTGAGTGCATAGTTACCTTCAACTTACACATAGATATGAAGTATTTTATATAAATTACGTGCTATGTGTGCATATTATCTGAATACTTGCTATCTATGCTAGATGAACGTTGTTATACATGTTTTCAATGATTTAAACTGTATATGTATTTTATATCTACGAAAATGTTGGGGTAAAACATGGGTAGATGTAATAGGTGATGTGTGATAAAATGATGAGAGGCCTCGATGTTGTTGTTGTTGATCCAGTCATCTAGCGGAGTATAGATGACGACCACGGACTCTTCTAGACAGTCTAGTGGAACACTAGCAGGTTCGCAACCTGTAGGTGTTGTGAACGATGTGTTCACCGGTGTACTCCATCCCCCACATGGTTGCCTATTAGGACATTTATTGCTGAGGAATCCCCTTAGCAGTAGTGTCCGTCCCGATGATAATCCTTAGGCTAGGTCCCTTATGATAGGTGTTTAGGGACGTAAAGTGAGGATAACGGGAACGGGTAATCGGGTTATTGTTGATTGATGAAATTAATAAACTTATTTATTGTGGGTTGAAAACCCTATGTGCTCACCAGGCTCCCAAGCCTGACCCACTCAGTTTTATGTATTACAGGTAGTGGCGCATGAGCATAGGTGTGATGTTTTGGACGAGGGATTACGGATATAGGCCTGTAGATATGAAATAATGTAGTAAGGCTTATATTGTACTGTTTATACTTTTGATCTGTACGAACATGACATCCCGAGTCTTTTAATGAATACATTTCTATGGAAATGCTTTTGATAAATCTTTATCATATTATTGTTTTGGGACAAATTCCGCAAACCATTTATTAAAAGATAACTCTGATTTTGAAATAAAGTATAAACAAAACCGGTCTTTTCTGGCCGTGATTTTGGGGATGTCACAAATCTAATCATGGGGAACAGAAGATCGTCGCCTGTGACCAAGATTGGAGTGTATTCTTTAGTACTTAGGAATAGTTTGGTTTTAGATTTGAACAATTGTTGCTATTCGCCAGAAATGGCTAGAAACATCATTTCATTTCATGGTTTATATAGACAAGGATTTAGATTTTCTTTTAATAATGAGAATGGTTCTATTTTGGCTTATCTAAATGGTGTCTTTTACTTTGAAGCTATACCATGTAATGGAATATATGAAACTGTTATGATTGTTGATAACTTAGGAAATGATGTTTTGAATATTGATTCTTCCACTAGTATGGATAAAGCATCCTTGTGGCATTGTCGTCTTGGACATGTCAACAAGAAACGCATAGCGCAACTCCAAAAGGATGGAGTGTTGGAGTCATTCGACCTTAGGGAAGATGACACATGCGAGTCTTGTTTACTTGGAAAGATGACTAAGTCACCCTTCACGAGTACTTGTGAAAAGGGGTGAGGGGCTATTGGACCTAATACATACCGATGTATGTGGACCCTTTAGATCAACCACGAAGGATGGGAACCGCTTCTATGTGACTTTTACCGATGACTATAGTAGATATGGGTATATCTACTTAATCAAGCAAAAGTCTGACACCTTTGAAAAGTTCAAAGAGTTCAAGAATGAAGTGGAGAATCAATTGGGCAGGAAAATCAAGATGCTTCGATCCGATCGAGGAGGAGAGTACCTAAGTCTTGAATTCCACGATTATCTCAAGGAGTGTGGAATAGTTTCGCAATTGACGCCTCCTAGGACACCGCAGTTGAATGGTGTGGCAGAAAGGCGTAATCGAACCTTATTGGATATGGTTCGCTCTATGATGAGTCGTGCTTCACTACCTATCTTCTTTTGGGGGTATGCCTTAGAGACTGCCGCCCATATCCTTAACCGAGTCCCTACTAAGAAGGTTGCCAAAACACCTCACGAGATGTGGACAGGGAAAGCTCCCTCGTTGGCACATATCAAGGTTTGGGGTTGCGAGGATTTCGTAAGACGAGATACTCACGACAAGCTTGAACCTCGAAGTGAGCGATGTATTTTCATCGGCTACCCGCAAACATCCTTTGGATATCTCTTCTATAGACCGAAAGACAATGTTGTCTTTGTTGCGAGGAGAGGAGTTTTCCGAGAGCGAGAACTCATAAGCCAAGGAGACAGTGGGAGGCAAATCGAACTTGAAGAGATTCAAGAATCGATAGATGAAGGAACCTCTACCGCTGGCATTCAACCCGAGGAGGAAACTCCGGTTGAACCGATTGACGAATCCTTACCTCTTAGACGTTCCGATAGAGTTAGAGTTCAACCCCAGTTTTATGGTTTTCATATCACTACCGAAGGGGACACGTATATTAGTGATGGTACACTAGTAAATCTTGATGAACCTAATAGCTATAAGGAAGCCATGGCAGGCCCGGAGTTTGCGAAATGGAAAGAGGCAATGGATAGCGAGATCCAATCCATGTACGATAACCAAGTTTGGAATTTGGTTGATTATGTGCCCGAACGTAAGACCGTTGGGTGCAAATGGATCTTCAAAAAGAAGACCGACGTAGATGGGAACGTACACACATATAAGGCGCGATTGGTCGCGAAGGGCTTTACTCAAACTCCCGGAGTTGACTATGATGAGACCTTCTCACCAGTTGCGAAGAATAAATCTATTAGAGTGATGCTAGCAATTGCCGCATTTCATGATTATGAGATTTGGAAAATGGATGTCAAGACCGCTTTCCTTAACGGAAAGTTGGCCGAGGATGTTTACATGGCTCAGCCAGAGGGGTTTGTGGATCCGAAGCATCCGAATAGAGTGTGTAAGCTTGAGAAGTCCATTTATGGACTTAAGCAAGTGTCCCGCAGATGGAATCTTTGCTTCGATGAGAAAGTCAAAGAGTTTGGATTTGTACGAAGCGAAGACGAATCTTGTGTATATGTCAAAGCTAGTGGGAGTATAGTAAGCTTTCTCGTTCTATATGTCGATGACATATTACTCATAGGGAACGACATCCCGAATCTGCAGGAGGTTAAGTCCTGGCTCGGGAAGTGTTTCGCTATGAAGGACCTCGGAGAGGCTTCTTACATTTTGGGAATAAGGATAGTAAGAGAAAGAAGTAAGAGACTAATTGGACTTAGTCAGAATACTTACTTAGAAAAGGTACTAAAACGTTTTAGTATGGAAAACTCAAAGAAGGGAGAATTACCGATACAAGGAAATGCCAAGTTGAGTAAGACTAAAAGTCCGAGTACCAAAGCTGAGATAGCAGAAATGAGCCGAGTACCATACGCTTCCGCAGTTGGCCCAATCATGTACGCTATGACTTGTACTCGCCCTGATGTAGCCTTCGCTTTGAGCATGGTTAGCAGATACCAAGGGAACCCTGACAAAGCACATTGGATTGCGGTGAAGAACATCCTTAAGTACCTTCGGAGGACGAAAGAATGGTTCTTAGTCCTTGGAGGGAGTGATAACTTGAAGGTGCGAGGGTATAGTGACGCCAACTTTCAGACCGACAGGGACAACTATCGTTCGCAGTCGGGCTGGGTCATTACCCTAAATGGAGGAGCAGTGACATGGAAAAGTTCCATGCAGGAAACCGTAGCTGATTCAACGTGCGAATCAGAGTACATCGCAACGAGCGAAGCGTCGAAGGAGGCAATATGGCTAAAGAACTTCATTGGTGATCTTGGAGTTGTGCCGGCCATAAAGGAGCCCATGGAGATTTTCTGTGATAACGAAGGTGCGGTTGCCTTGACCAAGGAACCGAGGGATCATGGTAGATCTCGACATATCGACAGAAAATATCACTTCATTAGACATCGTGTAGAAGAAGGACAACTCGTAGTTAAGAGGATATCATCAGAAGATAACCCAGCAGATCCGCTTACGAAGGGACTGAGTAGGGTTAAGCACTTGCAGCATGCTAGGAGTATTGGGCTGAAGGATGATATTAGTATAGATTAGATAGTGTTAGAAACGTATAATAGATAAATGTAATTAACATTTGATGATTAAATAAAGGAGTTTTATTTATGAGTAAAGTTACTGTCACATGTTAATTGTTTAACTATTGTTTCACTTTGCATGTTTTGACTTCCAGAATAATTGAGTTTATTAGGAATAATTGAATTATTCAAATGGTCCACAATCGTTCATATGTTGGGAGTAGATATGAATGAAGATTGTCATGAATTGGTGTGTAGAATGTCTAAATGGTGTTAGACATAACAAGGGTTGCTGCAACGTTCATGAGTGCTTATGAACTGGTTTTGAGCATTGGAATAAACCCGCGCTTGTTGGAATCACCTTATGGAATACGATATAAAAGGTGATCGCAAGACGATAATATCATATAGTCTTAAAACCTAGATATATGGTTTATTATTTGTTAATTGATTGTAAATTGATAATGCGAAAACGCATCAGTAACTCGGTGTTATAAAAAACATTGTTGTGTATAGTTGGTTAATGAATAAGTAAATGCATATAAGTCGAAGTTTATCTGTAACTTTTATCTAAGAAGGTAAAAGCGATATCTCGGCCGCTCGATGATTTGATTTGACTTATGTGTCGGGCCCGGTCAGAACTGAATTGATGTGTTTGATTAAGTTCTATGTCAAATAAATCAGAGATCGTGAAATCTAAATGCTTGACTAACCATTCCATAGGATTGTCGGCATGATATCTAATAGAGGACTGTACGATCCCTTATCTAAAGGACAAGATTGATTAGATCAGAGTTGACAGCATCTTTGAGAGCTACGATTGCAAACCCAATTGTACTTGTATAGTTACTAGACTTATCCAAGTGGGAGACTGTTGGAATAGTGTCTAAGGCTGCAACTATATTATGCAAGTATTTGATCCGGTTGTGCATGGTCCTTTTGGGTTGCCTTCACCATAGCAACTTGATGGATGATTTGTTAAGAGAGAGTAAATATTATAAGGAATAATATATGGTTATTTGATTAATATATAAGTCATAAATTAATTGGAATTAATTTGGTGACTTAAAGAGATTAATTAAATAAAGGGGTATAAACTGTTAATTGTTTGATAGTTAAACTTTAGACTATAAATCCATTGGGATATGCTTTGGACGAATTCTATGAGATATAGGATAGCTAAAATCGTCCAAAGGCTTATCTATGGAATGGATTTGAATAGCCTTAAGAGAAGATTATCCAATTAGGGTTTAGGTTGTAACCCTTAAGGAGTCTACAAGTATAAATAGACCCTAGGGGTGAGGGAATTCGAAACACCATCTAAAGTAGAGATACTCTGGCCGAATTCCTCCCCTCTCCTCTCTCCTAAATCATCTTGCTTGCTATTGGTGTTTGTAAGCCATTAGAGGAGTGATATTTGTGACTCTAGAAGCTCCAAGACAACAAGATCAACAAGGAACTCAAAGGTATGATTCTAGATCTGTTTCAATGTTGTTATTTAACCTAATTAGCCATTAGAAGTCTTGGATTCAAAGCATGTTTAATTAGAAAGCCTAGATCCAAGCATTAGGGTTTTGCATGCGCACATAGGAAAGTTCTTATAAAGAAAACCCATCAATTTAGACTCCCTTTGGATTGGACAACATAGATTAGGTAATTTGAGAGTCCAGTTTGTGTTTGGGAGCCTAAGGGTATAACTGTAAAGTGATTGTTCGGGGTTTTGATAAATTTTGGATTTAAGTTTGGAAAATTTTAATGCAAAGGAGAGTTGATAGGATTGTATAGAATCTTATTACCTTTCTGCGGATATAAGGATCGTCAAAATCGGACTTCAAACGAAAAAGTTATGGCCTTCAGAAGTTTGGTAGTTTTTGGGCGAAGCCTAGTACACCGGGCGTACAGGGAGTACGTCGGGCGTACTAGGATGGGTGATCACAGACAACCCTTAGAGTACGTTGGGCGTACCAGGAGTACAGTGGGCGTACTCCATTCAGGTGGAAATCCGAATTTAGGGTCTTGGACCCTACTTAAAGGCCTTAACTTATGTGCAAACCTTATTATCTTCAGCCTCCATCAACCTAAACCCAAAAACAGAAACCCTAGCTTCCTTTGAGTAATCTTGATCCTTTTGAGTGATTTAGAGTGCTTTTGGTACACATTGAAGAGGAAGGAGCACATTAGACAAGTGTTGGTTAGCTTGGAACTTGTGGATCTAGACTTTGTGCATCTTGATCTATATCCTGGAGGTATAAAGCTTCAAACTTTTTGGTTCTTTAGTGTGGATCTATTTATGGGTTTTGATAAGCATGTTTTTCTCCCATGGATTGAGTTTTTGAGTAGAAGTTACTCAAAAACCTTTAGACTTCATATCTTGTCATTTCAAAGCTAGTTAAGTGATAGAATTCGGATCTTTGGGGTTGATGTACACCCATGCATGAGTGTTCGCCATTTCATGGAAGTAGAATGTTAGATCTGGAATTTGGACCTCATGGAGCCATGTTATGGCTTAAAGCTATCAACTTTAAGGATTAAGACATTAGCTAGAAGTGGATCTGAGGTGTGGACATTAAGGTCTTAAGGGGTTAAGCTCATTTGGTTGAGTTTAGGCATCCTGATGCATACGATGTGCGTATGTATGCATACGCTTGACGTAATGCATGAAATCCCCACCTATAAGCTATAAAGACTTGTACGTTTTAGAGCGACGGGTAGTACGTGGGGGCGTATTCCCGAGAATCTCATTTTGGGCCTTTTAGGCATTGGGCCTTTTGGAGGTTGGGTCATGGATTATTGGAACAAATATGGGAAGGGTAAAATGGTCTTTTACCCATGGAAAATATACAATATAGATTGAACCTTGGATTTTGAGAGTTGACTTAATTATTGATTAAGATATTTGGTTATGATCAGTGTGAGGTTTCCAGTATCAGCAACATGTATATCTCGGTTATCTCAGATTGATGTGAGTCTCCTTACTGTACCCGTGAGTCAACGACACCAATGCCAGCCCACTAGGATTTGTTATGCTAGTTGTATTTGTGACTCTTGCATGATATGTTAGGTTAGGTCCATTTGTATGCTAGGTTGGGCCCATGGATCTGGAAGGGCTAGGCCCAATGTATGTTATGTAGGATGTTGGTTGTCTCTGTGACTCTTGCATGGTATGTAGGGTTGGGCCCATTATATGAGGGTTAGGCCCATTATGGTAGGTTGGGCCCAATATGTAGGGTAGGCCCAATGATATGTATGGTATGTGGTATTGGGGGAACTCACTAAACGTTATGCTTATAATTTTTATGGTTAAGGTTTTAGGTACTTCCGGTTCGAAAGGGTAGGACCCAACTTGATCGCAGCGCATCCACCCATCTTTCCGCAACTTGATGATTTTGGGATTGTAATTTGATAACTGTTTATTATGATACACTTTTGAATGTTTGGAGAAAAAATGATTAGTGTTTCTGATTAAACTAAAAATAAATTTTTTACCTTATAATTTTTAGGTCGTTACAAATAATCTTTTATCAAAAAGTCATTTTTAACGCTTAATATATCTCAACTGATTAGCCCAAATCTGCGGGTGTTACATTCGTGGATTTGTTTTGCACAATCTTCTATCCTTTAAGCTCCCAACTTCAGGTCCAGTCTTGCAAATATCCAACTTTTGTTGGATTCAATCATTTTTCTTTAGGAATGTCTTTTTTGGCTGCAAAATAGAATTTAACTTAAAAAGTGCAAAATATCTTTGCATTTCATCATAATATAGATAAAATGTATTAAAATAATGCCTAAAAATAGGTATAATTATGACAACATCAATAAAAACAAGGACCATCTTGGTCATGAGCAAAACAAAAATCGTTGATTTATCATAAAATTGAACATTTTAGCTCTTTGATGTTGCTTCGATCCTTAAAAAGATAATTGAATCTTGTATACTCTTTTAGGATACTTTTTGATTCACAAAACTTTTTTATGGTTACACCGTAAATATGTCTTCGATTAGGTGACTATTCAAGGAAACAATTTTGACATCTATTTGACATATCTTCATAATCATATTTTGTATTTGTGGCAATAAGAATCCTAATAGCTTTTATGCTTAAAGTTGAAGAAAAAGGTTTTCTAATAAGCTACAATATGAAACCTTTCACCATGACATGAGCCTTGACGGTGTGTAAATTATTGTCTATATCGGTATTCATCTTGAAGACCTACTTATACCCAATAGAATTGTTGTAAAGTATAAGATTAACATGTTGATAAAAATGATATTTTCGTTTATTTTCATAATCAAATAAAATGTTTAAAAGTTATAATATAAAATACAGATCAATATCTATGTAATCGATAGTAATTGATATAATTAACTTTTACAATCTCATGTCTTTATTAGGATACAGGGTGTGAGTTCTCACATTCTCTTATTTTTCCACGTCACCTTAGTGTCACCCCACTCACATAATTCTCCCTCCATTTCCTTTTTAACATAGGAAGTGGTCACTTCACAACCTCCTATTTTTTATATGTTCGATGCTATTAGAATGTATAAGTGAAGAAGAAAAAGTGAAAAGGAAAAGATGTTATAGGATGTAATGTGTTTTCACAGTGAAGGCCCTATTGTGCAATGATATTAGGGAGTGGTGATGTTCATGATGGTCCACCACAATTATGTAGGCTCAATGTGATGGCCACTACATGCCCCATGGTTTTATTCAGGGCCGACCTAGGCTTGTGTGGGGCGAGTGACAACATATGACCCATAAGAGCCATAGTCTTGAAATCTATGTATAGGTTTTTTTTCGGAATATCATAAAATGCAATTACATTTCAAATAGTATTGGCGCTGTGATTTTATCAAGAAGACCAAAATTCAATCCTTACAACTAACACTTTTTTAAACCCAACCCACTAGTAGTTGTTAGGCACTTCTGTTGGTTAATTGTTTCAATCCCTTTACCATGCAATTCCAAGTTTTTTTTAATGTGTTCAGTAACCATTAGGGATGACAGAGTCGACGATCAGGTTTGGAATGAGTTGAGTCGGTTCTGATAGTACCGTCGAGTTATGAATCCTTGATCAACGGTTCCAACGGACTGGAGCCTGTAATCGCTTGCAGCAAGTTGCTGAAACTGTCTCTTTCTCTTCTCTTCTTACATTGAATCAAGTGGTGGATTCTCTTGGAGGAAAACCCTAACTTGCTTGGAGGAGGAGAAGACTGCTACTATTAATTTTGGGAACTCTAAACGTAATACTCATAAGTGTTTTTGTAATGCCCTAAACTTTCTAGGGTTATACACTTGGGCTGAATATTGAGCTTAATAAAATAAAATTAATAATTTATCAAAATTCTATTGGGCTCAAGATATAAGATTAGAATTAGGTCATTACATTGCAAACTTCTTTTGTTTTGGTCGAAATATATTTTTAATTAATTATCCTTATTTCATTATTTTATAGCATTTGAGTTTCAATTTGCTAAATCTTTGACAAATGATTTGGTTGTCTCTAGTAATTTTGTATGTTTAATTGATTGTCCTTGTACAAAAATAATTTTGTATGTTTTTAAATCAGTTTGGTAGGTTTTTAATTTTTTGTAAACAAGTTTTGCATTATTTTTATTAGTTTATGTTTATTTTAAAATTAAAAAATGAGTGGGTTGGATGCAGAGGCGGCTCAACCGGTTTCAGGGCTCTAAGCGAACCGAAAAATTGGGGCCCTTTGGCCTTTACTATCTAAGCCTGATTCCAAAATCCAACTTGACACATTGAATAATTAAAAAAAAAATAAGCCTTATTGACACTAATAGATAATCTAATAATTAGATATTCAGATAATGGAAGGTCCAGAAGAAAAACTGATTTACACATAACAATATCAAACTCTGCAGTTGATATAATTCAGAAACACAATCTAAACATGTAGACACTCAAAAACCATCTGCTAAAAGAATTTCAAAGCAGACACCCATTGATAATTCCTAACCATTTTTTTTTTTACAAATCTAGTTTCACATATAATCTATGTGGCTTCATTAATACAATTTTTAAATATCTATCAAAACATGTAGATTTAGTAATGCAACAAACCTAATGCACTTTCAGAAGTTGATATTAACTTAGTATTAAGAAATTTATTCAATAATTTGTGCAAATCACTAATGAGATAACTCCAGAGTTCATATAATAATAAGATATTCTGATAATGAAATGTCCAGAAGGAAAATTGATATTCATATAACATATCAAACCTAAGTCAATAAGTGATAAGCCTAATAGACTAATCTGTATAATCAAGAAAGAAGAAAAAAATGGAGTTATCAGTTATGGAGAATCAAAGGAAGAAGTCAAGAACAATATACCGTTTCAGCTATTTAGGATTCAGGAGTAAACTCTTGACACTTAACAACCTTTCAGTTTTAACTTTTGATTTTTGAACAAAAAAGAATCGATTAGAGTCAGGATGAACAAAATAGAGAATCAATTAAGAAAGATCGGAAGAAGAACGTAGAATAGATTAGTAATGGTTTCTGCGGTTCTACTGAGAATGAAGAATCATCGATCAGAGAATGAAAAGGAATCCAGGAACTTATGAAGATCAGAAGAAGAACAGCCGCAAGTCTCTTGGCTGATGAAATTTATGGCGTGGATAAATGGAGAATCAAGATTCCCTAATCGACATTTGGGTTATGGGGCCCCTTAAAATTGGGGGCCCTAAGCCCTTGCTTATTTTTTCTTATTGTAAGGCCGGCCCTGGTTGGATGAGTTGAGAAATATATGGTTTTCATGTATTGTGTGTTGGGAAAGATGAAAAAGAGAGAATAAAGAAAAACTGATATAAAACTGATTTGACGATAAATTGAATGAGTTGGGAGATAAGGCTTCACGAACCATTATGTAATTATGTAGAGCTTTGGTTCCCTATAATATATGATAAATAATCTTTTTTTAATGGCCCCTTGTGATTTATCAAACAAAACCCTTAGACATTGATGATATTAAGATTTTTTAAACATAAACACTTTCAACAACATTATATATAGAAATGGTTTCGATAATTTAACTTCTTTTTAATCAATTTTAAACGGTGATGATGGTTTTGGATTGATGTACACTAAAAAACTCCCCATTTTCTTACAATTTATTAATTTTATCATTCACAATATGGTTGTCAAATTGCAGATGGCCTAAAAAATATTTGGGTCTCATGGCTTTATAATTGATATGCTATCCACGTCAAAGGAAATTTATAAAAGGTGTTTCAATTTTCACGTCAGGAACGGAACTGAAAATGAACTTCAATTCACTTTATTCCCATGCAAAATTGCAAATGCATTTATGTATGGTACACGCACCCCACCGAGACGTATAAGAAGGATGCATGAATTAATTAGCATGAATTCCTGGGATAAAACTTAACTATGGTTACAAATACCCAACCCTGGTTAAAACTCTAGTTAACCTGCGTGTAGGTCCCACTCAAAACCCTTTAAATAGGACCCCTATACCGCCTTCACTTCTCACCACCTTCTCAACTCTATTCCACCATAATTCATATTACATCTGTTTCATGATCGAAGCATTCGAAATTTTCTCCTCGATTGTGTTCTAGCTGTTCATTATTTCCGGTGAGTTATCCCTTATCCGTCTCTCCTTTGTAATAATTTCTAGGTTTTGATGAATGATGAAGCTAGAATTGATGATTGATTGATTTTAATTATGAATGTGAAGGAGGTACTAATCCAGAAAGAGATCGATCGATCGAGATGGCGTCGAACGGAAATGGAAATGCGAGCGTAGCCACCGGAAAAGGTAGCGGTGGTAGGAACGGACTGCCGAAGATACAAACGCAGAAGAGACAGAACGCGATTTGTCACGACGACACTGCGCCGACTGTGAAGGCGCAGACCATCGACGAGCTGCACTCACTTCAGCGGAAGAAATCGGCACCGACAACGCCGCTCGACGGTGTTCAAGGTGCTTTTGCTAATCTGACGGAGGAGGAACGCCATAAACAGCAACTTCAGTCCATCAGGTATATCGATTATCGACACGTCCTTTGCAAACGTACATTTTATTTGATAAAGTAATTAACAATTATTTAAATAATCAAAATTGGATTCAGTTGATTGTGTTAGAAATAGAGTGGACCCAGCTATTGTTTGGTAGAAATTACGTTCAATAACTTTGTCAGACCATTATCTCTTAAAGTCTGTATAAATTTAATAAACATAGGACATGTACCTGAAAATATGACTTCTATAATATTTATGATCTTATAGAAAAAATAAGAAGTTTGCTAGTATTTTTTCTAATTATTATTATGAATATGAAGTTATCCTATAACTTTGTAGATGAAATTAAGTTTTAAATATCATTCTTCACGTTATCTCAATGGTAAAAACTTGGCTATCTTCGTATATGGCTTCCAAGACGCTATGCCAAGAATCCGATGCCAGTTTACATGGCACAGCGCTAAACTTCTGATTTATTCTTTACAAGAATAAATTCTGTTTTCAAGAAGTAAGCATACAACGATTGTTTTTCTGTGTAATATTACATTTGATGATATCTTAATTATTATTTTTAAACAGTTAGAAGAAGATCGTATTCATTAAGCAATAAGCATACAAACCTTTATTTAACTTTTCATTGATACATTATATGAACGTGTATCCACATATTATTTGGAATTTTGGATCCATCTATTACCTTTAAAAAGAAAAAAAAAATTGAATTCATGTATAGTAATAAAACTTTCGTTACGTGTGTACTAACTTTTTTAATATGTACATATAACGTGAGATTTGTGAATGATATTTTTGTGTAAGTTTCAATCATTGAATTGACTAAATTGACGCATCATTATTAAACATACCATAAGTTTTCATTGACTATTATGGAATTATGATTAATGCCCGTGTGTACAATTTTGGCTATCCTTAAATAATATTTTAGGGGGTGTTTGTATATTGGAACGTTACCTTTCTCAATATTTTTTTCTTCAATAAATAATTTTTATTCTATGATTATTATCCGTAATTCTTCAATGGTCACGTGAAAGATAGTTTGGAAATTGGAATCTCTTTTTCGAAACGCAAACATATTCAGCCATTAAATTGCTATCAAATTCAAACATTCAATTTCACAATATCTAATTATTGAAACTGTATTTTGAGTGTTCAATAATCTAAATTATTATTATTATTATTTTTACAGTGCATCGTTGGCGTCGCTGACAAGAGAAACCGGACCCAAGTTGGTAAGAGGAGATCCGGCCCGACAGTCAGAGACCCCTAGGGTTTCACACGCCCCTGACCACCATTTTGCCCCAACATTCTCTGCTAGCGACAGCTCTCTCAAATTCACCCATGTCCTCTACAATCTCTCCCCCGCAGGTAATTTATTTCCATTTCACACTTCAATTACACCTTCCAAACATTGCAACAATGGCAATAATCAATCGCTAATATTTTGATATGCAGAGCTATATGAGCAGGCGATCCACTACGAAAAAGGATCGTTCATAACATCGAGTGGCGCATTGGCGACATTGTCTGGTGCGAAAACTGGTCGCTCTCCGAAGGATAAGCGTGTGGTTAGGGATGAGACCACTGAAGATGAGCTGTGGTGGGGCAAGTACGTTTCCAATCCCTCCAAATTTAGTTGCTGATGTCATAAATAGTTTCTCGCACTACTGAATCCTGATCTGGATTCGTCATCTTGATCATAAATCGGTTTTGAAATGTGTGCAGGGGTTCCCCGAATATCGAGATGGATGAACACACCTTCTTGGTCAACAGAGAAAGAGCTGTCGATTACTTGAATTCATTAGACAAGGTATTACATATATTTTCTTTGGTTATTTTTCTCAATTAATTGTTTGAAACTGGTTTTTTCATCGGTATTTTGACTATAACGTGACTAATCTCACCATAAAGTCTTTATTTTAGACTTGTAAATCTGAAATAAAAGCAATATTGTCAGAGTGTCCCTACTATATAATTAAATAATCAATGAAGGAAACATGATGGGCAAGATATGTGAAGATAAAGGATAGATGAATCTTTATTGTCTCTTTTCTGTGTCAAAACTGGTTACTGATCTCATCTCTTAGCCTCGAAAGAGGTGACCTTTGTCGTTTATCCGTATCGTATTTTTGTTATTTTATTGTTGTATGTAATGTTACAAAATAATCATATAAGATTTGAAATTAACTGTACACCCACTACAACTTTCAGGTATTTGTGAATGATCAGTTCTTGAACTGGGATCCAGAAAACCGAATCAAAGTCCGAATCGTATCCGCTAGAGCTTACCACTCTTTGTTCATGCACAACATGTAAGCAAATAATAAAATAACAACAAATACATTTTGTGTGTTTCTATTTGTGATTCCCAGATAGATACTCAAAATCCAACCCTCCCTCCACTCCAGATAAGTTCTTTATATTTTCAATAAGGTGTCATAATTAAATTCTAAAATGAAAAAGGGTAAAAAAAATAGATAAGATAATTAAAAAAAAAAAAAAAAATGTGTGTAAGAGTACTACACGACGAGTGGATAACTGGGTAGGTTGCAGGTGCATCCGACCCACAGCTGAAGAGCTGGAGAATTTCGGTACTCCGGACTTCACTATTTACAATGCTGGACAGTTTCCTTGTAATCGTTACACACACTACATGACATCATCCACTAGCATAGATTTAAATCTCGGTAGACGAGAAATGGTAATTCTCGGCACACAATACGCCGGGGAAATGAAGAAAGGTCTTTTCGGTGTCATGCATTATCTCATGCCTAAACGCCAAATCCTCTCCCTTCATTCTGGTTGCAATATGGGCAAAAATGGCGATGTTGCCCTCTTCTTTGGTTTGTCAGGTAAGCCCCCCAATCCTCATCGTCATCCAACGGTGAGGATCATTAATCGTCCCACACGTGTCACATCACTAATCCCTCTCATACCTACTACGTGGCATTATCATATCATTTTAAGCAGGATCCCTATTAATCACTAGGCTGCTTTAGAATTTATTTATTTTTTGTATCTTATTTATTTTATTACTTTTGAAATAGGTACCGGAAAGACAACTTTGTCTACTGATCATAATCGATATTTAATTGGAGACGACGAACATTGCTGGAGTGATAAAGGTGTATCGAATATCGAAGGTGGTTGTTATGCCAAATGTATCGATCTCTCTAGGGAAAAAGAACCGGATATATGGAACGCTATTAAATTTGGAACCGGTATGATTCTCGTTTATACATATATTTTTTTAAAAATTTAACTACAAGTAAAAATTAATTATCACCTTCTTAATTTTGTAATTTCAGTGCTGGAAAATGTTGTATTTGATGAACATACTAGAGAAGTGGATTATCTAGACAAATCTGTCACAGGTAACATTGTATAATTTAATCCAAATTTGGTCCCTATACTTTACTAAAATCGCAAGTTTAGTCCAGTTTTTTTAATAAAAACTGATTTGTTACCTTTTTAATTTTTCCTTGTAATGCAGAGAACACACGTGCGGCATACCCGATCGAGTACATCCCGAATGCTAAAATCCCCTGTGTCGGTCCACACCCTAAGAATGTTATTCTGCTGGCATGTGATGCATTCGGTGTACTCCCTCCAGTGAGCAAGCTTAACCTTGCTCAGACTATGTATCACTTCATCAGTGGCTATACAGCACTGGTATAATTTGTTTTATTTTTCATTTAATATTAAATTATTTTTATTTAATGTGAATGAATTGACGACATGTTTTATATTTATGAAGGTGGCTGGGACTGAGGAGGGTGTTAAGGAGCCACGTGCGACATTTTCAGCCTGCTTTGGTGCGGCATTTATTATGTTACATCCCACTAAATATGCAGCAATGCTCGCTTCAAAAATGGAAAAACATGGTGCTACTGGGTGGCTTGTTAACACCGGTTGGTCGGGTGGCAGGTATATAATAATATAATATTATATAAACACATTGGGAAAATGGTTTTAAAGATACGTATTTTGAGTCCCTATATGTTTTTGTAGCTATGGTTCTGGGAGTCGAATGAAATTGGCGTACACTCGGAAGATCATTGATGCGATTCATTCTGGGAAACTTTTGAATGCTAATTACAAGAAAACCGAAGTGTTTGGGTTGGAGATCCCAACTGAGGTGGAGGGTGTGCCTTCGGAGATTCTTGATCCAGTGAACACTGTAAGGCTTTTGGCTGATTTTATAAAATTAATTTTAAGTTTTTGATATATTGAGGGAATAATGATAATGCAGTGGTCCGACAAGAAGGCATATAAGGAGACACTGTTGAAGTTGGGTGGGTTGTTCAAGAACAATTTTGAGGTGTTTGTGAACCATAAGATTGGGAAGGATGATAAGCTGACTCAGGAGATTGTCAGTGCTGGTCCAAAATTTTGATTCAAGGAAGATGAATTGGTGATGGGAATCAAGGCTTGTTGGCCTCACAACGGATGTATATTAGTCTAGTTGTGTGTTTCTATTTACTAAGGGGTTATAGTGATGGTGATTTTCTGTTGGGGTTTAAGCTTTATATTATCTAATGAAAAAAAGCTCCTCGTGTTGTATTTTTAAATAATTTGATTGTATCTATAGCAATTATATTCAATTCAACAACCTTGATTCGATCTTCACAGAAGAATTCTTACAACAACTTATTCTCTATGTCGGAGCTCGATAAAGTTGTGAACTAGGTTAAACTGAAAATACTTGATAAAGCTCGATCCACCTATGGGATTACCATGATTACCTAGAAAGATATGCATTTGCCATTTTATGGAGCAAAAACGCTATTTATTGTATTGGGCTTGGGTGGTGGTGGGTGACATTTGGGTATTGGGCTTATCTGGTTATCTTCTATTGACTATATATGAGTCTACTCTAGAGGTAGGACCATCAAAGGGCCTGGAGCAGCCTTGAAAGTGGCTAAAGAGGCATGGTCAAACAAGGCCCAATACAATTATGGAAATTGAAGGCCTGTCCGATTTTGGTTAGGTTATGGTTTTTTGAAGTCCAAACTATTTAAACGAACTAACTGGACTTGTTTAGGACTGAGCTGTGGTTTAGTCTAGATCAAATGCTCTAAAAAGTTTGTCAGCCATTACTCCAAGGCTTGTGACCGCCGCTAAACTTTACCAAAACGTTGTCTTAACTGATATATGTGCATAAAATAAAATAATAGTTGAAAATACATGTAAACATATTAATTGTATATAAAATTGCCGCCTTAAGTTACGATTTACAAACGACGTGGCTCGTCAAGGCTCGGAAAAGCTTAAGGCTTGACATTGCCGCCAAATCACGTTTTACGTTATTTAGAACCTTGGTCTAGATTGACTGGTTTGTGTTCGCTCCAACATTTTGGACTTCAATCACTTTCAAGATAGTCTCGTATTAGTTTTGAGACAATCTTAAACCGGTCTCTGAAAAACTGATATTGGTATCAATCTTGGACTAAATGGCTCATTCTCCTCCCAACAACATAATGACTACTTTTCAGCCTAGACCGCTCTTGACAGTAACATACAATCAGTTGATGCTATGTAGTTGTATAATTTTTTACCCTAAATATTTTCCCTTTCAAACCATTTTTTGTAACGTCCCCAAAACAGTAATAATTTTTTCATTTTAAAGTTTATAATTTCATTCATTAATCAAAATCAAATACCAAGTTATAAAACTCAAAACATCATAGTAGAATTATTCAGAATGGGGAAATCATGAGGGGAGGATGTTATGTCATTACGCCGAACCCTTCCCTTTCGAACCAGAAGTACCAGAAACCATAAACATAACTGTAAGCACAAAACTTAGTGAGTTCCCCAAAACACCATATACCATACATAAGAAAATGAATGCTATGAGCCATATTATAGTCTTACAATCATTTCCTGCCATGGACCAAATCATTGTCTTTCCTTGGAATGTCGAAGGTCAAATCCCGTTTTTTCATACAAGTCCTAGGGGTCAGATCGCGGTATTTCATACAATTGTCAAGGGTCAAATCCTAGTCTTTCATATAATTGTCAGGGGTTAGATCTTGGTCTTTCATGCAAGTATCACAGAGATAACTAGCATTCTACACAACAAAGTAACGGGGTGACATTGGTGCTTTCAACCTATGGTTCCAGTGAGGAGACTCACCTCACAGACAAATGAGAAACTGAATAGCATGCTGCTCCGAGATCACTCTACTAGCCACCTTAAATAATTCAGTGACAACAATCTCAACATACAGATTAAAATATCTAAAATTCCCCTAGGTCAAACCTAATCAAAATCTAGATGAAAGTCAATTGAGTCAACCGAGTCGACTCAGTAAGTACGATGGGCGTATACAACAGGTACGTGGGACGTACCAAGCGTTTGACCAAAAAAACAAGGGGTTGACCACATACGAGTACGTACCCTTTGGTATGTAAGGCGTACGCAACTGCCAACTAACTTAACCCTTTAAGTGCTTAATCCTTAAGCATGTTCGCCTAAGATCCAGATCTAGACCCTAAAAGGTGATCTTAACCATAAAGTTTCCAACTTTATGGTTTTGCGTTACTATTAAGACCTTAATAACATAAACCCTAGCTTCTTGGCCTATTAAGACACCATAGATCATGCATGGAAAGAAACCAATATCCAAGATCCCATTTTATGACTTAACATGCCCTAAACATCTAAAAGGACAACTCAAACGTCTTGGAGCATTCCATGCTCACGAAGATCAAGATTTGGGACAAAATAGGACCAACTTTAAGCTAAAACTATATCTAAAAGAAATGTTCATCAAGGTTGGAGCTTTATACCTCAAGAAGATGCACAAAGGAATGTATATGTTAGATCCAAAGCCTTGAGTGAAGCACCACAACCTCAAGGGACTTCCTTTTTCTCCAAAAGCTCCAAAATGACACCAAAAGGCTCTTCAAGCTTCACAAGGCACTCACACACTTTAGGGTTTCGAAATGAGGAAAGAGGCTAGAGTTAAGGAGTGTGAGGCCATAAATATGTTTAAAAAGGGTCCAAACCATAAAAATTAGGGTTTGCACCCTGGCTACATACGCCCAACGTACTTAAAGTACGCCCAGCATACTCATGCATGGCTGAAATTATGAAAATGCCATTGGGGATCGGTTTTGTAAACAAATCACAAACCAAGGGGCAGAAGAGAATACTTGAAAAACTAAGATGTTACATTTTTTAATCTCAATATCTTCTTTTGTATTCTCTCATTTTAATACGAAGATTATTTGCATACTGTTTGGTGGTCAAACCAACAAGGGATAAAATAATAACAATTAGAACAAGTCATTGCTATTATGTATACTAAAGATAGTATAGAATAAGTAGGGTCGATCCAGTATTATTGATTTGGAACTTATGTGTGGAGTAGCTTGTTATTCAGAGGAGATGTTAGGTCACTTATAGTTAGGATTGGATAATCTCAGAGTAGATGATTTGATCCTGTTGCGTAACTCTCGTCTGAGTCTAACAACTGCAAGGATGAGTCTGCTACTTGAAGGATTATCTGATCCTTGGTCAAGTACAAGTGTTCTGTAGGGATAATTAGATGGTGATTCTGTTTATAATGGGAATCTCAAGTATCAGAAGTTAAGTAGTCAGTTAGGAAATTAAATGGGATGGATTCAACAATGTTTCAGTATGGGCGGTCTGTTAAGGAGTCAGACCATCTCCAGACTTCAGATTTCAGGTTGAGTAGTTGTGATTAATTTGGAAGGGATTATGGTCGGATGGTGAAGGGATTCGTTCATCTGCGGGTTGGAGAGCCCTGCGAGGGTTAGTTTCGGTTGCTTTGGGAAGGTTGTGGTATGTTAGAGGTTGTGGCCGTGTTGCTCAGGTTGTTTGGCGTGTCGGGGATGGTAAGGAATGATTTCGATGACAAAATCTAATTTAAGTGGGGGAGAGTTGTAACACCCCGTTTCGAAAATAAACCTTAAACTTCGAGATGTAATTGATTATGAATTCTTTTGACTAAAAATGAATAATAATTTAGTAGGGTGTTGGTTTTGAGGAGTTAAATGCCATAACTTTGGATATTGGGGGTTAAAGTGTAATTTTCGGGGTGGTTTTGTAAAGAATTTCAGAAAACAGGGATGTTTGGTAAATTTTGGAGTTAAACTGAAAAAGAATTTTTGGAGGAGGGCCAAACTTGGAAAAAAGAAATTATGTTTGAAAGTTATGTGCGGGATTAAAACCCGATGCCTCTTCCCCCTCGTTTTCCTTGTATCAACCCTAACCCTAAATCCATTTTACAGATGCCACCTTATTCGCCTACCTCCAGCCGTTGTCATCAACTTCGACTGTTGCTTAGAATCGCCGAGCGTCCACCGCCTTTGCTGTCGGCGATATCAAAGACCGACGAGAACGCCGGGAAGAATTCGCATTAGTTTAGATACCAGAAGAGCAAAGCCGACGTCGTGGTTGCCGATGTTGTCTTTCTCTGTTGCATCTTTTCTTCTCCGTTCTTCGGTTGCTACACCCCAACCCACATTCCATCGCTACCGCAGCTCCGAGTGGCTGCCTTTTTGCTATGCTTCGGTTGTCGCCTGCTGCCCGAAGTAGCTGAGATGGGTGCATGTTTTATGATAGAACTCGTGTTCGTGTGTGTAAGTGTTTCTACAACAAACCGTGAAGTGTGTGTAGGTGTTATGTTGGCCGGAGAGTAAGGCCGACCACCTTGGCAGCCAACCATGGTGGTTGCCGCTATGCTACCTTCTTTTGCCGCCGCCAACCACCGTGAGGGGTGGATGTGTGTGTGATATGGTGTGTGTGTGTGTGAATTTATTTTATTGGTATGATGTTGTATGAACTTTGCTTGGCCAGGAAAACCGAAAACAACCCATCACCACCACTGTGGGGGTGGTGGCTGCCACCTTCTGCCACCATCTTGGTAGTTATATTGGTCACTTTTATATTCTATTGGTGCTTTTGTGTGTGATTGATGTAAAAATTGTATGTGTGTTAGGTTGTTGGAATTATCACTCAAACCGCCGTCGTGTGTGGGTGGCTGCAGCTGTGGACCGTCGTCGACCACCACCACCCGAGTTGGCAGTGGGTGGTGCCCGACCTAGTGAAACTCTAATTAACCTAAAAAAACTTAACCTTGGACCTAGTTGGCATGTGTTTGGGTTGGAAACCCTAATTAGGGTTTAGAAAACCCTAATCTTGGAGACTTTAGTTTGGGACTTGTTGGGACCTGCGTTTTTGACCGTTAGATTAGAGTTATGAATTATACCCGACCACATTGTTGATGGGTTATGAGCATATCTACATTCCTATGTGATCATGAAACCCTAATTTCTTTGGATCTAAGTTTTTCTCTATTGAACATACAAATTTGAACACCAAAGCAATAACCCTAGAAACTAGCTTACAAATTTGAAATTCATATGAAATTATGTGACGTCCCCAATTTCTCGGCCAGAAAAGACCGATTTAGTTTATGCTTTAAAATAAAATCAGAGTAATCTCTCTGATAAAAATATGTGTAATTTGTACCAAAACAAAATATGATAAAAATTTATCAAAACATTTCTTAAAGAAATGTATTCTTCATTTCATTACAAACTCGGGATGTCCACATCGATACAGACCAAAAACATAAACAATATATTATAGACCTTACAACATATATTTACATCTAATGACCTATAATCCAAAAATCTCTCTTCATCATCCAACTATGCTCTGGGTCCACTACCAGTAATATAAAAAGCTAAGTGGGTCAGGCTTGGGAGCCTGGTGAGCATATAGGGTTTTCAACCCACAAATAATAAATTTATTAATTTCATCAACCTACAATAAATTTATTAATTTCATCAACCAAAAATAACCCTAATTACCCATTCCCGTTATCCTGACTTTACGTCCCTAAACACCTATCATAAGGGACCTAGCCTAAGGATCATCATCAAGATGGACTTTACTGCTAAGGGGATTCCTCAGCCATATATGTCCGAAAGGAAACCATGAGGGGGATGGAGTACACCAGCGAACATATAGTTCACAAACACCTACAAGTTGCGAGCCTGTTAACATTCCACTAGACTATCTAGAAAGGTCCGTGGTCATCATCTATACTCCGCTAGATGACAACAACAACAACAACAACAACAACATCGAGGCCTCTCATCATTTTAACACACACCAACTATTTCATCTACCCATGTTATACCCAACATATTTGTAGATAAAAATACATATACAGTTTAAATCATTTTAAAACCTGTATGAAACATTCATTCAACACCCATCTCAAATAAACAAACAATAAATATACACATAACACGTATTTTATAGAAAATACTTCATATCTGTGTGTAAGATGAAAGTGACTATACACTCACTTGTTTTAATGATAATTGGGCAAAACCTCATCTCTTAAAATAATATTTTCTGATGAAATCGGGATGTTTTCTCAAAAACCGGGCTTCATACGGACAGAGTTTCGTCTCGAAAAACTCTTTTCTCGGGATCTTCGGGCTTTGTTATGATGCTAGGATAGTATTTTAGGGTTAAGGGTATTTAGTGTAACAAAAAGAAAAGTATAGGGGTGAGAGGAGTAATTGGTAAACAAATTTCGGATGGCTTAGGGTGCTATTTATAAGGACTGATCATTTGAGTTACGTTGGGCGTAACTCTATGGTATGCGGGGCGTACTACTACTTCAACTAGTACGCTGAGCGTACTAAGGGATTGTATCGGACGCGTCAAATCTACGACACATGTCTCTCATGCGAAGGAGTAGGGAGGGTTACTAACTCCGGATCACGTACACGAGTACGCTGGGTGTACTCCTTCTGTACGCTAGGTGTACTCCCTCAGATCAGCCTCGAAGTTTGTGCCCTAAACTTCAAAATTCTGTAAATTTCGTATACGAACTCCGTTTTTGACGTTCTTTATATCCATACGTAGGTGAAATTATGCTCTAAAACTTTCGTTTTGACTCCGTTGGTTAATTCCGAATTTATTTTGAAAGTTATATTTTTAATAGGCCGACACAGGAAAAATCCGTTAAAAATTCATAATTTCTTCATTCGATGTCCGTTTTTGTCTGTCTTTTTACTGTTGAACTATTATCAACAAGATATTCAATTCTCATTTAGCTTATTTCGGCTAAAAATCACTTGATCTAAAATTTGAGTTTCGGGCTACATACTCCTATGTCAAATCTTAGAAAATTCATAACTTTCTTATACAAAGTCAGATTTGGACATTGTTTTTATGCACACTCTCGGTTTAACGAATACTACGACTTTCGTTTAGAAGGCTAATGCTAAAAAGTACTCTATCACAAATTCACTTTTTACGTCACACAACGTTGTACCGGTTCTGTCGCGAAACTTCGACATGTCATAACATATTCGTTATAACTCGGATTTCGGTATTCTTTATATCTCCGGAATCCTTATTTCAACCACTACAACTTTCTTTATAGATATCGGGTTTATCTAATATTTATTTTCGATGCTTATTTTTATCCTTAACTTATTAAATCATAATAATTAAGCATAAAACACATAAATACTCAAATAATACATCTTTATTATTTCAAAACAAGTAACAAAGGTTGACCTAGACTATTAAATCATCATTCATGCCTAGCCTAGAAACACTTCCGTTACATAAAAGCCACCACCTTGATCATTGTTTGGTTAGATCTCTTTTCTAGGGAGTTTAGGGCATTTTCCATCCTTCTTTAAGTTATGGAGTTGTTTGAGCTTGACATGGAGTTGAGACTTCAGATTTGGACAATATGTGGTCCCTTGAGCCCAAAGATCCAAGCTTTATCAAGCTAGTGGCAAGCTTTTATGCATTAAACCCTATATAGAGGTATTTTTGGCATTTCGAACCGTAGAAGCCATGCATGGACGTAAAGCTTGCAACTTTATGTGGTATTTCAATCTTGGGAGGCTAGATCTAGAGTTTGGGGCCTTATTTCTACTTAGAATCGTCTGAATGAGAATTGGTTTAGAGGGATTCGACGAGTGAATGAGCAAACTCGACGAGTCAGCTAGGGTTTTCCCAAATAGTCTGGACGTGCTACAACTCAGCGAGTTGATTAGACAACTCGACAAGTTGAGTTGGATTTTCCCAATACTTCATAGAAAAAGAAGGAACTCGATGAGTCACATAGATGCACTCGACGGGTTGGGTCAAGATGGATTGTTGAATCAGGCGTTGACTTTCGTTGACTTTTAGGGTTTGGTCAAGACATGAGTGAGGATACCATGGAGGGGTGAAATAGTCTTTCACCTTTCTGAGATTGAGGAAAGAGGTTAGCCTAAATTCATAAGATTTATGATTATAAAGTGTTAATTAGAGATGATTATATCATGTAGGTGGAGTCTAGGCTGTTCGTGGGGTACTAGATCTACTTGCTTACTTACGAGGTGAGTCTTCTCACTATACTTACATGAGTGATAATATTGTGTGACAGGAGGGTCTTATTTGAGTTATTGACTGGAGGGTCCTATGTGCTTATACTGAGTTATGTGATATTATGCATTTTATCTGTGTGATATATGCTATATTTCAGTGCCTTGCTGAGTTAGGACCGGAGGGTCCAAACCGAGTTATGAGATCGGAGGGTCTTCACTGAGATACATGAATGTAGGGTCCAACCCAAGTTGTGAGACTGGAGGGTATTCACTGAGACACATGACCGGAGGGTCCACACCAAGCCGTGAGATCGGATGGTCCTCATTAAGACACGTGACCGAGGATCCATGCTGAGCTATAGCCATGGGAGGCTTATTATTTTTGTATGTGGTATTTTGGGGAACTCACTAAGCTTCGTGACGATCGTGTTGTGTGATATGTGTTTTAAGTGCTTCTCATGATTGCGAGAAGGCGCTGGCTTGACTGTACACACCTGTTCAAGATTATGTTTGAGGATTCTGGGATATTATCAGTTGTTTTGTCGATTTGTGTTTTGACAATTGATACATTTTTGGTTTTTAGGAAATGTGATATTGAGTTTTATGTGGGTTAAAATTGAAAATTTTGTTTGAAATTTTAATGAGTTACAAGTTTGTATCAGAGTCTTGGTTTGAGGGATTCGGATGTACTCTCAGATATGTCCAGACTCAAAACGAGAATTTAATAAAATTTTTCTAAAAAGAAATGATTTTTCTAAAATGAATAAGAGTTTTAAAGAGAAAATGAGACAAAGCAATGTGTACAATCAGCCAGAGCCCGAACGGTGATTTTCCAAAATATCATTACTTTTTTATATTATGAGATATTAGAGTTGCATGCTAGAGGATAGGCTAGGTACTTTAGAAATTAATGCTAGAGTTGCCTGATTCATGATGTCTTAGCCTAGTGGGCATGGATTTGTTGAGCCGGTTTGGAGTTGTGATTGACTGTGAGCATCAGATGGTTACTATACGAGACCCTAATGGGGGAGTACTTATTGTGTATGACGAGGGGACTAGATCTGGATCAGCTTTCTGCTCTACCGCCAGGGCGAGGCAGAAGTTACAGCAGGGATGTATGGGCTTTTTAGCTTATGTGATGGATACGAGAGTTACCACTGAGAGGCCGAGTTCTATCTCCGATGTTCTGGTAGTGTGTGAGTTCCCGGACGTGTTTCCCGAGGAATTGTTGGGTGTGCCTCCTGAGAGGCAGGTGGAGTTCTGGATCGATTTGATTCCCAGTGCGACACCTATTGTCAATGCACCTTATCACCTTGCGCCGCACGAGATGCGAGTGTTATCCTCGCAGCTCCAGGAGCTATTGGAAGGGTTTTATTAGACCTAGTAGCTCACTGTGGGTAGCGCCGATCCTTTTTGCCAAGATAAAGGATGGTTCACATTGGATGTGCATCGACTATCGGGAGTTGAACAAGCTGACGGTCAAGAACCGTTATCCAGTACCAAGGATCGACGATTTATTTGATCATTTGCAGTGGGCATATTGGTTTTCCAAGATTGATTTGAGATTTGGGTATCATCAGATGAGAGTTTGCGAGGATGATATCCAGAAGACGACCTTTAGGAATTATTATGGGAACTACGAGTTTGTAGTGACGCCTTTCGGGCTCACAACGCACCGACAACATTCATGGACCCCATGAACCAGGTGTGCATGCCCATGTTGGAAAAGTCGGTGATCGTGTTCATCGATGACATTTTGGTGTATTCTAGGTCCAGAGAGCAGCACGAGGAGCATCTTTGGGAGATTCTTGGAGTATTGAGGATGGAGAGGCTTTATGCCAAATTCTCCAAGTGTGATTTCTGGTTACGAGAGGTCCAGTTCTTAGGACACCTCACTAACCAGAACGGGATTTTGGTCGACCCAGCCAAGATTGAGGCAGTTATGCGATGGGTGGTTGTTAAGTGCAATTCATGCACCTTTTTGCACACCTTTTAGTCTCATTGCATGCATCTATTTAGCACAATTGTTCTTCCTTTTTCTTGCATTTCATCATATTCATGTTAGTCTCTAGAACAACCTTATTTGCACACTTGTATGTCTTTTTCAGGTAAACCGGAGGTTGGAACGTGCTTTAGGAAGTGCTGGGAAACATTGGTGAAGATTTCGAGATGATCGGGCGAAGAACGAAAAAGTTTGAAAAATCAAGTTTGGAATTGGAGTCAGAGAGGTACACAGGGCGTGTTGAATTTACACTGAGAAGTGGGCACGGGGCGTGTTTGACCAAAATGGGAGCTGTTGACCATGCGGAACATGGGGCGTGTCAGTTTAGTGCAAATCAACACGGGGCGTGTTGATGAACACGACCCGTGTCAGTTTAGCCTATTTTAACACGAGCCGTGTTCGACCCAGAAACCAACTTTTGGCAGTTTTTTCTATCTTTCATATTACGGGTTGAGGGCCATTTTTACAAAGACACAACATATCAGAGCACCATTGGAGAGGAGAATTGGAAGGTTTTTGCAAGGGTTTGTCCGTTAATCATTTGGAAACATTAATTCTTGTTTTTGTAAGTTGTAATTACACTTAATTTCATCTTTTAGACTTGTGATCTTGTTCTAGCCATGTGTGGCTAGAACCCTATCTTCTCCAATTTCATGTTTTGACTTCTTGGTAGTGACTTCAATCATATGACATGATGTTTATTCTTAATTTCTATCTAATGAATTTGATTTTGCTTCAATCAAATGTTTGATTCTAATTATGATTCTTATTGGCCATTTGAATTAGGGTTAGGTCATTCAAGTTATCTCTTTTACAAAATCTGTAAGTGTTTTGTGAAATTGAACAAGTAACAAGCATTAAATCGATCTCTATTGAATGAATTTAGTGTAAATCTTATTCATACACTTTTACACTCCCGAGCTTATGAGGAGTATTGGGTGTTGTTGGGAACATTCACATAAAGCTTCATGCAATCTTATAATCTAATTCTAAGAGCTTGTTTAGATTAGCTTAATAAGGCTAGGGTTAATCAAAGAGCTTGTTTTGGTTAATTAAAGTGGTGAATGGGAAGTGTTAGAGATTATTAGCACTTTCAAGTACCAACTTAGATAGAATTGAACGAATATTGTGTCATCTTTGAGTCACATTGCTAAATTGTCATACATGGAGTTGGAGTCCTTATAAAATCTGAACTTAATTCATTTGTTTAGTTGTCTACTAGTGTTTTAAATTTGTTTGTTTAGTCATTGCATTCTAAACCTCCCCCCTTATTACTATTGGTGACTATAATATCTTGTGCAAAGAGGTATAGACTAATTATCCCGTGTCTCTGTGGATCGACCTTGCTTGCCTTGTACTACCTTTTAGTGCAATATAGTGGGATTATTTTGGAGTATATCGTACCCCTTTATTTGTTGGGTTTGACACGCCTAACAGTGGTGCCGAGGTCCCCATCCGAGATCATGAGTTTTCTTGGCCTGGCCGGCTACTACCGTAGGTTTATCAGAGATTTCTCCAAGATTTCCGTTCCTCTTACCAGGTTGACCAGGATGGGTGTTAATTTTGCTTGGGGGCCCGAGCAACCGACCTCATTCGAGACTCTTCGTCAGAGATTGTGCGAAGCTTTGGTGTTAGCCCTTCCTGAGGGAGTGGAGGACTTTGTGGTTTACTGTGATGCATCTATATCATGGATGGTTACGTGTTGATGTAGAAGGGACACATGATAGTATATGCATCGAGGTAGTTGAATCCTCATGAGACGCGGTATCCCACCAATTATTTGGAGTTGAGGGCGGTGGTGTTCACCTTCAAGATTTGGCGCAACTACCTTTATGGTGTCCGGTGTACCATATACACAGACCATAAGAGCTTGAAGTACCTTATGGATCAGGCCAACCTGAATATGAGACAGAGGAGATGGTTGGATGTAGTGAAATACTACGACTGTGAGATTTTGTATCACCATGGCAAGGCTAATGTGGTATCCGATGCCCTGAGTCGCAGAGTAGTGAGTGATCTGATCCGAGACGTGTGCATGAGGTTGACGGTGATGACGATAGTCTTTGGTGGCCATGAGACCAGAGAACCATAGGAAAGAGCGGGTGATCGAGCAGATTTATGAGTTTGGGACGGATAGTCAGGGGCTTATGACCTTCCGTGGGCGGATATAGGAGCCATATACGAGTGGAGCTCGATGTATTTTGATGGAGGAGGCCTATATGTCGAGATTCTTGATCTATCCGGGAGCCACCAAGATGTATTTGGACTTGAAAAGGGATTATTGGTGGGCATGTATGAAGAGAGATGTGGCATGAGTAGTCGAGAGATACTTGACCTGTCATCAAGTCAAGGCGGAGCACCAACGCCCATATGGCCCGTTGTAGCCGTCAGAGATTCCCCAATGGAAGTGGGAATAGATTTCCATGGATTCTATCACCAAATTACCGAGGACTGGGCGATGTGTCAATGCGATATGGGTAATTGTAGATCGGTTGAGGGAGAATGCTTACTTTCTGGATATCAGTGAGAGCTCTTATGCGGAGAAATTAGCCGAGATCTACGTTCGAGAGGTGGTGACACGACATGGGGCGCTGACATCGATAGTGTCAGATCGAGATGTGTGTATTACTTCTAGGTTCTGGAATAAATTTCATGAGGAGTTTGGGTACCTGGTTGCACTTCAGTACCGCATATCACCCACAAACAGACGGACAAAGCGAGCGGATGATTCAGACACTCGAGAACATGCTACATGCATGTGTTATGGACTTTGGTGGAAGTTGGGACACTTACTTGCCCTTGGATGAGTTTTCATACAACAACAACCATCATTCCAGTATCATTATGCCTCCCTTCGAGCTCTTATAGGGGAGGAGGTGTCGGAATCCCATTTGTTGGGGAGAGGTAGGGCGGAGAGTGATGGGGGCACTGAGATAGTGCTCATGACGACAGAGCAGATCCAGGAGGTCAGACAAAGGTTACTAACGATCCACAACCGTCAGAAGAGTTACGCCGACCGACGCCGTTCAGAGCTAGATTTTCAGGTCGAAGATTTTGTCCTCCTAAGGTATCCCTACAGAAAGGGGTGATCCGATTCATGAATCGGGGAAAGCTAGGCCTTAGATATATTGGAAATTTCTGGGTGATCGCCAGAGTCGGTAAGGTAGCTTATTGGTTGGAGTTTCCTGCAGAGTTGAGCCATATTCATAACACTTTCCATGTGTCCTAGCTGAGGAAGTGTGTAGTCGATGAGACAGTAGTGGTCCCTTTAGAGAACATTCAGGTTGATGAACGCCTAAACTACATTGAGAAGCTAATAGCGATCTTCGATAGGAAGGTGAAGGTCTTGAGGAATAAAGAGGTGCCCTTGGTTCAGGTTCAGTGGCAACATCGAAAGGGATCCGAGTGGACTTGGGAGCCGGAGTACGAGATGCGGGAGCAGTACCCATAGTTGTTCCCGGAGGATGACTTCGAGGGCAAATTTTGATTCTAATGGGGGAGAATTGTAACATCCCGACTCCCATGTATAATATGTAATTAATTTGCATTCATGACGTCAGAGCAATTCGACGAGTTCAATGACCCAACTCGCCGAGTATAGAAGTTAATGGCCGCGTGATTTTTAGAGTCTACTCGGTGAGTTGGAGGACCCCAACTCGATGAGTAGGAGTTGAGTGAGAAAACCATAATTTTCAGGGTTAGTGTCCTATTTAAAGGACCTTAAGCCTTCATTTCTGCCTCCCTTATCATCTTAACATTATGAGCGAAACCCTAATTGAGTTATATCCTTGTGTGAGAGAAAGAGAGGATAACACTTCATATTTTAGTGCATTTTTGGAGGAAGATTGAGGAACAAAAGGCTTGGGACAAGTGGGAGCTCTTAGATCCGATGTTCTTTCATTTCTAGCTTCTGTTTGAAGGTGAAAAGCTACCACCTTGATCATTGTTTGGTTAGATCTCTTTTCTAGGGAGTTTAGGGCCTTTTCCGTCCTTCTTTGAGTTATGGAGTTGTTTGAGCTTGCCATGGAGTTGAGACTTCATATCTGGACAATATGAGGTCCCTTGTACTCAAAGATCGAAGCTTTATCAAGCTAGTGGCAAGCTTTTATGCATTAAACCCTATATAGAGCTTGTTTTGGCATTTCGAGCCCTAGATGCCATGCATGGACATAAAGCTTGCAACTTTACGTGATATTTCAGCCTTGGGAGGCTAGATCTAGAGTTTGGGGCCTTATTTCTGCTTAGAATTGTCTGAATGAGAATTGGTTTAGAGGGATTCGACGAGTGCATGAGCCAACTTGATGAGTTAGCTAGGGTTTTCCCAAATAGTCTGGACACCCTACAAATTAGCGAGTTGATGAGACAACTCGACAAGTTGAGTTGGATTTTCCCGATACTTTAGAAAAATGAAGGAACTCGACGAGTTGCATAGATGCACTCGACGGGTTAGGTCAACATGGACTGTTGACTCAAGCGTTGACTTCTATTGAATTTTAAGGTTTGGTCAAGACATGAGTGACGAGACCATGGAGGGGTAAAATAGTCTTTCAGCCTTTCCGAGAGTGAGGAAAGAGGTTAGCCTAACTTCGTAAGAGTTATGATTATAAAGTGTTAATTAGAGATGATTATATCATGTAGGCAGTGTCTAGACTGTTCATGGGGTACTAGATCTACTTGCTTACTTACGAGGTGAGTCTTCTCACTATACTTACCTGAGCGATAATATTATGTGACCAGAGGGTCTTATTTGAGTTATTGACCGGAGGGTGGTATGTGCTTATACTGAGTTATGTGATATTATGCATTTTGTCTTTGTGATATATGCTATATTTTTGTGCCTTGTTGAGTTAGGATCGGAGGGTCCAACCCGAGTTGTGAGACCGGAGGGTCTTCACTGAGATACAAGACTGTAGGGTCCAACCCGAGCTGTGAGACTGGAGGGTCTTCACTGAGTCACATGACCGGAGGGTCCACACCGAGCCGTGAGACCGGATGGTCCTCATCGAGACGCATAACCGGAGGGTCCATGCCGAGCTATAGCCATGAGAGGCTTATTATTTTTATATGTGGTATTTTGGGGAACTCCCTAAGCTTCGTGCTTACCGTGTTGTGTGATATGTGTTTCAAGTACTTCTCAGGATCACGGGAAAGCGTCAACTTGCTTGTACACACCTGTTCGAGATTATGTTTGAGGATTCTGGGATATTATCAGTTATTTTGTTGATTTGTGTTTTGACAATTGATACATTTGTGGTTTTTGGGAAATGTGACATTGAGTTTTATGTGGGTTAAAAATGAAAGTTTTGTTTGAAATTTTAGAGTGTTACACCATAATTCTATGTGTGTGTTCGATCAAAAGAAACAACAGAGAGATGGAAACGAAGAATGGGTTACGATGGTAGACGCGATGCTGAATAAGGCTTGTCGGGTGCTGCATGTATTTATATGAGTCTTGAATCAAGCCCTAGAACTTTAGAAATCAAATATGAAGGAATATGCGGATGAATAGATGTGGCTACTACTGTGTAAAACGTACTTGACCACCACCCCTTTGTTGTTGCGTCACTGTCTTCTTGCACTAGTAGAACCAACGTGGTTGCGCAGCCCCATCGCATTAGCGATGTTGCCGTCTTTCTTCCAATCTCTCTCTCTCTCTCTCTCTATATATATATATATATATATATATATATATATATATATATATATATATATATATATATATATATATATATATTAATCGAACACTCATTGATTCTTCATCTATCCTTTGATTCACGGATACGTACACACATGTAAATTATTTATTTAACAGATAAAGAAGAAGACGAATCCCGTCAACACCATCTTCTTGCATCAAAAAAAAAAAAAAAAAAAAATCAAATCAAACAACACAGAATGTGAAGCCACATGTCATTCCATATCAACCAAAACCCCATCAAAGCGACATGTTGGCTCTCCATAACAACTAGCTATGAACTAGGGATGAACATTTGTCCCGATAGAATCGAACCAGATAAAAATTACTACAGTCAGCCTGGATTGGATTGGAAAAAGACCAGAACCGACTCCCCAAACCGGACCACAATTACAATATATCGACATTGTTCCCAATTCTAAGGTATCCGCTTTTTGGTTTTTGGGTATTCGGTTCTCGGGCCTGAAATCGAAAACCGGTTCTGGAATAAACATTCTTTTGGCTAAACCTGGTTCTAGAAACGAAAACCTATGTCGGAACCGAAATTGGAACCAATACACCTTAACCGGTCCGACTTTTGATACTCAATTTTTGTGCATTTCGGTTTTTAGGTATTCGGTTTCTGGTTCGAGTTGGTAGGGGTGAGCATGGTGCGGTTTGGTGCGGTTTTCAGACCAAACCGAACCGCAAACCGCATGGTGCGGTTTTTGCATTCTTAAAACCGTTGGGTGCGGTTTTGCAATGGTTCGGTTTTTCGGTTTTTAAATGCGGTTTCGGTTTGTATCGGTGCGGTTTCGGTTTTCAAACCGTGTTAAGAATTTGGTGCAGTTTTTTTTTTATGTTTTTTGTACGGTTTTTTAAAACCGTAAGAACTTAAAACCATGTGCATATAAGCTTGTATTGTGCTGTTTTTTTAATACATTCATTTTCAGCTCAAAACAAAATTACATAATCAAAAATTGTAAGTCGTTTAAAATACAACTTGTAACCACTCTCAAAAACTAATTAATGATTGAAGGTTGGTTGATTTTGACTTAATTTGTTACAAGCTTATTACATGTAATCGATTAGTACGTTTGGCTAACAATAGAACATTTCTTTTGCACCACATATAGTTTTATACAAACACAAAATAAACATATAATAAATATATTATCGTTTATAACTATTTTAAATAGAATGTATATAATATACATTGATTGATTTATTACTATACACGCTTGCGGTGCGGTTCGGTTTTGATGGATCGGTTTTTAGGATAGAAACCGCACCGCACCGTTGACCTTCGGTTTTTGCAAAAATTAAATCCGCATCATTGGTTTTTGCATCGGTTTCGGTTTTTCGGTTGCGGTTTATTGCGGTTTTATCGATGTTTCTTTAGTCGGTTCGGTTTTTGCTCACCCCTACGAGTTGGAACCAATATCCATTGTAACATGAGAAACCTGTTAACTAACCAAACACTTATGACAAAAGCTTTTGTATTGTCTAGACATCTACACACATAAATTTAAGAGTTTATTTTATATAATTTTCCAAAAAAAGAAGCTTAAAAGTTAAAAGTGTTCATGTCTGCGTTTTCATATTTGTAGGTCGTATATCAGAATTCAGAAGCAGTCGTTTTATCTCCATTGAAAACATGATTATCTAATTATAAGTAGAAGAAACACAAGTCCATAACCACTTTTAAGTTTTAAGTTTTGACTTTCGTATCAAGGTTTAGAGCTCCGTAGACGAACTCCAAAACCTGCCTCTGTTGTCAACAATGGCTTCATCGGAAGAACCCGATAGCACCACCTCCATGCCCCAACCCTACAGGCTAAAGCAAACCCTCACAGGCCACAAACGTTCCATCTCCAGCGTCAAATTCTCCGACGACGGCAAGCTAATCGCCACCTCTTCCGCTGACAAGACCGCCCGAACGTGGTCCACCTCCGATGGATCTCCTCTCCAAGAATTCATCGGCCACGAACAAGGAATCTCAGACGTCGCGTTCTCCTCCGACGCTCGGTACCTCGCCACCGCTTCCGATGACAAGACCGTCCGCCTCTGGGATGTATCCACTGGTTCACTCGTCAAAACCCTAATCGGACACACAAACTACGTCTTTTGCGTAAATTACAACCCTCAATCGAACATGATTGTCTCCGGTTCCTTCGATGAGACAGTTAGGGTTTGGGACGTGAAATCCGGCAAATGCTTGAAGGTGCTTCCGGCGCATTCTGATCCTGTAACCGCTGTGAACTTCAATCGCGACGGGACGTTAATCGTGTCTAGTAGTTACGATGGATTGTGCAGGATTTGGGATGCATCCACAGGGCATTGTATGAAGACTCTGATCGATGATGAAAACCCCCCTGTTAGCTTTGTCAAATTTTCCCCAAATGGAAAATTCATCCTTGTAGGTACCCTGGATAGTACACTGGTAAGTCAATTCTTCTTTCTTCTCTTTGCAATCAGTGATTCATATCTTGTTCATTGTATTCACAGTCTTCACACCCACCAATTTCCCTAAAAAATGCCAATTTTGTGTGATATTTTTGATGCAGAGGTTATGGAATCTATCAACTGGTAAGTTCTTAAAGACTTACAATGGCCACACAAACTCAAAATACTGCATTTCATCAGCATTTTCAATCACAAATGGCAAATACATCGTGAGTGGCTCAGAGGACAATTGTGTATACTTATGGGAACTTCAAACAAGAAAAATAGTCCAGAAACTTGAAGGTCACACAGATGCTGTAATAACAGTTGCTTGTCACCCAACTGAGAACATGATTGCTTCAGGTGCTCTTGAAAATGATAAAACAGTCAAGATCTGGATTCAGGAGGTCAACAAAATAGAAGATCAAACAGAAGCAATTGAAACAATAAAACAGTAAGTCATTTCATGGTTTCTATATCAGTTCACAGTTCATTGTCTTCTTTGGTTTTTCTCTTTGAAAGATGGCAAGAAACATTCTGAGTTAGCTGTAGTTTTTTGTATGCAGATTCTGTAGTTTAGTTGGTTTCTTTTGATCATGGTATCATAATCAAACTGTGTATTTAGGTTGATGTTAATTGTATTCTAAAGTTGAATCTTTTAAGTCATGGACTTTAAACTTAGGAGTTTGTTTGGCGTTATTGAATGTAATCACAAACAAGATAATGGAATAAGTCATGACGTTCTATTATCATGTCTTTTGTCATGTTTTTGTTTTGATTTGAACAACCGAATTATCATCCAAACGCATAATATGTTATATATATATTAAAATAAATTGGTTTATACTTTGGCCACAAAGTATAGTTTTAGGGTTTTAGACTCTGGCCTCAAAAGTTTGTTATTTTAGACTTCGGCCATTATTTTAGACTTTGGTCACAAAAATTCTTATTTCAGACTTGGACCATAAAACCTTTTTATGTTGACAGATTTGGTCTCTAGACTTTCATACGTTCGTATATTCCACCCCCTTTGTTGAAAAATCAAATAAACTAAAAACAAATGTTTTCAAACGAATTCCATAGATATACAACACCTATATTCTATTATCAAGAACACATATTGATGAAATACTTGGATTTCAATAAATTGATGCATACTTGGATTTCAATGTACAATCTGCGACATGGGTTTCAGAATTGAAACAAATCGAAGAATCGAACAAAATGGAACCGGTTTCAAAGACAAGTTAAGAGTTTAAGTAATCACAAGAAGGGGTACTAGAAGGTCAGCCTATTTTATACATAGAATAGGAAAAATGGGCCCAAAGACAGCATCTTCATTTTTGTTTCCTTATAAAAAGCGAATGAATAAAACTTGAAAATTTTACAACATGGAAAATTGCATTAAGTTTGGTTTTTAGTTCATCATTCATTTTAATTTTAGTGTGGGTGAAGTTTATGTTTAATTTTTAACAACTTGGAAGTGTTTGATTTTTGGGTTTCTCTTGGAAGGAAGGAAGAAGGTTGAGGAGATAATGATAAATTAGTCATTTTCAAAAATCTTAAAGGTAGGATGTTATTGTTAAGTGTAATCAGACTGTGACCAAATCCACGTATGAAACCATGAGAACGACTTTGAAAGAATAATAAAACTTGGACTAAACTTGAAAGTTTTTATTATGCTACACAGATCAAATAGATATATATATTTTATTCTATAGTATTATTTTAATTTAATAGTACATATAGTCATGCATTTTGGGGGTGTTCGTTTGGATAAAACCGGTTTGATCCGATCCAATCAACTGAATTCAAATTGATTTTTATTTTTAAAACATTGATACCAATAGTTAAAGTATATTCTAATGTGATCCAAGCAAACTATAAATTAGAGTAAATTATTGAACTCGTCCTTATGATTTGGTCAAAATTGCACGTTTGGTCACTAAGTTTGTTTTCGCACTCAGATCGTTCATGTGGTTTGATTTTATTGTGTTTTTTGATCCTATGGTTTGGTCAAAATTGCATGTTTGGTCCTTAATTTTATGTATGTAAGAACAAAAAACGCAACAAAATCAAACCATAGGGACGATCCGAATGCAAAAAAAAAAAAAAAAAAAAATAAAAAAGGACCAAACGTGCAATTGTTACCAAACCATAGGGATAATTTATGTAATTTACTCTATAAATTATAATTTAGTTTGATCGGATTTCACAATTGGGTTATGAAAGAAGTAGGAACGTTTAAAAAAATAGTTTGCATATTAGTCCACTCTAAACAAAAAAAAAATGTTTAGTCATGTTAAAGCTTATGAACAACAATTAACAAAGAATATATTATAATTTAATAATTTATAGATAAATACCTTTAAATACATATTATTTTTTTTTATTGGGTACTTAAAAAACAATTTAGCAACTTAATAAATAATTAAGATATATATGGGAGAGTTCAATTAAGAAAAAAAAAGTTAAGAATGAGGGAATTATTCTCAGCCACTTATTTATTTTTGCTGCAAAAACCTCCATCGTACCAGCGGAAATGGAAAAAAATAAACATGTGTTTTCCAACAAAACATATTTCCTTAAATTATGCTAAACATTACCTTAATATATACAAAAACATAGTTTTTTTTTTTTTTTTTTTTTTTTTTTTTTTTTGAAGCTATTTTTATCGAAAAATTATTTTAAATATATCAAAATTCATGATTTTTTATTCTCTACAAATAGACATCCATATTGATATAGTTTTAAAATAATATATATATATATATATATATATATATATATATATATATATATATATATATATATATATATATATATATATATATATATATAGCTATCGTTATTTATAAGTGAATAAAAATGAATCAGATTTTTACTACAGTACAATAAAAACTATGATTTTTTTTTTTTTAATTACATTTTAAGTATCATTCATATATGAATATATAACATATTCATATATAAATATTGGGAAAATGACATATAGGCCCTATAATGTTTTTAGAGTTTACCCATTTAACCACTTAACTTATTTTTTGGCCTAATAAAGGAACGAAGTGGTGGGAACCTGTTTATTTAGCCATCTTCACCTCTTTTCCCCGGTTTTATTGACAAATAGTCAAAAATTACCACATAAGCCGTTGGAAAGTAATATCACATTTTGACCATTTCTTTGTTACCATAGATCCGAACACAAACTCATCAGTTTCTCTTGTTTTATCACAAAATACCACCCAACACCACTTTCTAGCCACCACCCACCACCATCAAACGCACATCACCGCCACTGCTGTGAAATTCCGACCACCACCAAGTGTCTCCTTTCCCCCACTCATTTTCCCGTCGAATTCAAGAAGAAACGAAGTAGCAGAAGCCCGTCAGAGCAGCCCCTGTCGCACACCACCAACGACTGCCCTTCCACCACCGTTTGCTGCTGCTGCCATCTCCACCCTCGAAATTTGAGGAACAAGATTGCAGATTTCAAACTTGTGGATGAAATCGCATATGAAGTTATACACACCAACAACAAGAAGTCAAGAACCAATGAAGAAATCAAGAACAATTCATCCCAAAAAGAACCAGTGAAGTGTATCCAAAAAGAACCAGTGAAGGTTATATCAGTAAAGCTTCAGGAGGAACAAAATTAAGGTTTCAATTTTTGGGTTTATGGAAAACAAGAACACAAACCTCCAACCACCACCACTTCTTGTCAATTGAGCATAACCTAAAGATACATAAAACATCTGAAAAAATTGATTTTTTTATGTTTGTTTCATTTATGGAAAAATGGATTGCATTTTGAGATGAAATAGCTAACTACTGTGATAATTTTAATCATAGATTTAGATGTATCGGTTTCAATGAATGAAATCCAGGTACACTTAAACCCAATCCTTGGGAGCCTCGATGGTGACAAACGTCTTTGACGCCTTGAACGCCAACTACATCACACCTTCATCTTGTTAATGATCGAAGACAATCAAGGCTTGATCGTTTGAGGATTTATGATTTTGATATCGATTGATGATCATCGATGATGATGGTTGAATCGATTGGATCCGAATTTGGTGGCAGTAATGAGATGAGATGTGGAACGATGAATAATTCTCAGATTTGGACTGCGGTGGTGTTAATTTTGGGAAAAACTACATCGATGAAGGATCTAACGTTGTGTTGGAGAAGAAGATCGATGACGGGAAGTATTGGAGAAGAACGTCATCCGGAGAATGAGCACACATCGTGCATTGGAGAGAGAGAGAGATAGTTGTGGGCCCTCTTATTATTTTTAATTATTAAAATGTAAAAATACGTGAGCTGTCATAAGGAGTAACCGGGTTACCCCTTCGTTTTCTCAAAAAGGACGTTTTAGACCCGACACAACCAACTTTTTTCCCTTAAAAGGTACATAAATAACATTAGGGACTGAATAAGTAAACCCTAGAAACATTATAGGGCCTATACGTCATTTTCCCTTAAATATTAGACGATTCATTCATTTACTTGTGAATATTACATAGTATATTCACTTGTGAATATTAGATGATATATTCACTTATGAATATTATATAATATTTTAATATCTGAATATTACATAGTATTACATAGTATATTACATGTGAATAATACATAGTATATTCACTTGTAAATATTAGATGATATATTTACTTATCAATATTACACAATTTATTCACATAGGAATATTACAATGTGTTTCCACAATATATATATATATATATATATATATATATATATATATATATATATATATATATATATATATAATTTTTATATGTTATTCACATATGAATAACATACAGACTTGCATATTCGTTTTTTTGTTTTAATAATCATATACTGATTCAGGTGAGAAAACATATTCATATATGAATATAACGTGGTAATTTAGTTTATGCATTTCATCAAACAGTTGGAGTGCATACAAGTTAACTATTTTAAAAATGTGATAAATATGATACTTTGACTATTTAAATCTTACAAAATAGTAGATTGGTAGAGAAATATATGAAAATTTTCAAACAAAAAATGATTTGATCTTTTTCTAACCTTAATTTCGTTGTTTTATTTGATGATCGATGTTGAATGAATGATACAAATTGAATATTTTGTTGATTATCGATGATGTTGTTCTACTAATGCTGGGAGTATAATTAATCGTAGATGTTGAAGATATGTTCGTATTCAAGCAGAATTGAAGGTTGGATTGAAAGAGCAAAAAACAATTTTTTGTTGTCAAAATAAAAATTTGTTTTTTTGCTCTTTCAATCCAACCTTCAATTCTGCTTGAATACGAACATATCTTCAACATCTACGATTAATTATACTCTCAGCATCAGTAGAACAACATCATCGATAATCAACAAAAAATTCAATTTGTATCATTCATTCAACATCGATCATCAAATAAAACAACGAAATTAAGGTTAGAAAAAGATCAAATCATTTTTTGTTTGAAAATTTTCATATATTTCTCTACCAATCTGCTATTTTGTAAAATTTAAATAGTCAAAGTATCATATTTTTCACATTTTTAAAAAAGTTAACTTGTATGCACTCCAACTGTTTGATGAAATGCATAAACTAAATTACCACGTTATATTCACATATGAATATGTTTTCTCACCTGAATCAATATGTGATTATTAAAACACAAAACAAATATGCAAGTCTGTATGTTATTCATATGTGAATAACAAATAAAAATTATATATATTTCTGAAAACACATTGTAATATTCATATATGAATATACTATGCAATATTCACATATGAATACACCAACTATTATTCATAAGTGAATATACAATCTAATATTCACAAGTGAATATACTATGTACTATTCTCATGTGATATACCATGTAATATTATATAATATTCACATATGAAAATATCATATAATATTCATAAGTGAATATATAATCTAACATTCATAAGTGAATATACTATGTAATATTCACAAGTGAATGCATCGTCTAATTTTTAAATATGAATGTACTATGTTTATTATATGCTATATTCACATATGAATGATACTAAACTGTAAAAAAAATAATCATACTTTTTATTCATAAGTAAATAACGATGTACTATAGTAAAAAATTGATTCGTTTTTATTCACTTATAAATAACGAAAGCTGAAACTATAAAAAAATAAAATTTTTATTTTATCTTAAAATTATATCAATATAGATGTCTATTTATAGAGAATAAAAAATTATGAACTTTGATATATTTAAAATTATTTTTCGATAAAAATAATTCCTTAAAAAATAAAAAAACTATGTTTTTGTACATATTAAGGTAATGATTAGTATAGTTTAAGGAAACATGTTTTGTTGGAAAACACATGGGCATTCCTTTCCCATTTCCGCCGGTACGTTGGAGGCTTTTGCGGCAAAAATAAATGATTGACTGAGAATGCTTCCCCCATTCTAAACCTTTTTTTTTCTCAATTGAACCCTCCCTCTCTCTCTCTCTCTATATATATATATATATATATATATATATATATATATATATATATATATATATAAGTTCAAATGAGAACACTATTTAATGTGAGAACGTGAGAACACTACTTTATGTTACTATTCTACTATGAATTTTATATATACAACGATATGTCATTATTCATCAATAAATATACGAACATCACACATTAATATTCACATTAAAATTTGGTATGTACAACTTTATGACATTATTCATCACCGAATATATGAAGAATCACATATTTAACATTCACATTAGAATTTACTAAATTAATATATATATATATATATATATATATATATATATATATATATATATATATATATATATCTATATATATATATATATATATATATATATATATATATATATATATATATAAAATTTATAGTAGAATATCAATATAAAATTGAATATATTTATATTATAATTATTACAATACTATACATATAAAATTCATAGTATAATAGTAAAATAAAGTAGTGTTCTCATTTAAACTTAACCATTTATATGTATATATATATATATATATATATATATATATATATATATATATATATATATATATATATATATATATATATATATATATATATATATATATATATATAAACCCTACGAAGTACGAAAGTTTAAAATTTTATTAACTTATAAAATTTCGGCGATGACGAAAGCTTGAAATCATTGATGCTGCTTTTTTTCCCTTCTAGAATCCTTTTAAGATAATATTTTAGTTTTTCTCAACTATGGATTAATATATTTCATATTTAGACTAAATTACAAAGGATGTGGTTTATCATTGTATGGATATAATATAATTATTTATTTGTTTTTCTTTCCACGACAATACCTATTGTCCCTAAGCTATTCATTGCAACAACCGACTACCAAGCCATTAAATCTAAAAAATGGTCAATTTACCTCCACTTTTTCATGTACTAACTTTCTTTCATCATTTTGTTGAGTAACCTTAAAATCAAGCCTAATATCTCAAAATCACAAAAACCCATGCCTCGTCGTAACGTTAGACCATGAGATTACCGAGAGTGGGCACGGTACGGGCTCGACATATACCGAGTCAGTTTGAAACCTCTAACTCAACATGTCTAACTCAACAATCCTACTCAATGACAATAACTTGCAGAGGAGAGAGAATGTGAAACAAAACAAAACTATCCATTTTTTAATTAAAATTTCATTTTTTTACCACTATTCAACCAAAATATATACTCATAACTATCTTCATTTCTTACCATTCTCAAACTTTCAATATTCATCTTACTTCTTTCAAACCTTAAACACTTAAACAATTTGGATTGTAGTGACTTGGTAAGGTGTCTGGAAGATATTGTGGATAGCCTTTTGATAAATGTTCAACTGCTGACACTACTCAATCTTTATGGCTACAGAGGTTCGCCTACAGTAACTCCAGAGTATGAATCATAGTCTCATGTTAGCAGCAGACGATTAGTTGGTACGCGAAAACTGGATCGGAACACTCGTTAGGGAAATTTCCTTTAAAAAAACACCTTTAACACTCAACCTTGAAATGGTTTCCTTAGACTCTCTAAACAATCAAAAATTTCCAAAAAGAAACAAGCAAAGAACTTAAAATAGAATCACACCACATATGTTCCGTTAGCCTGGTGGTAGTGTGTGTGTGTGTGTATATATATATATATATATATATATATATATATATATATATATATATATATATATATATATATATAGGTTCAGGTTCATTTGAAACCATTCTAATTTTGTGAGACCGTGAGACCAAATCTAAAAATAATTTTAAAATGCAAAATAAATGGAAAAATCCAAAAATTCTTTTTTTTAAATATTATTTTTGGAACTTAAATTAACTAAAAAAAATATAAAAAAATATTAAAAAAAATAAAAAAAAAAAAATTCCGTTTTTTTTTTAAAATACGTGAAATATTCTAAATAGAATATTACACTGACATATTCTAAAAAATAATTTTAAAATGCAAAATAAATGGGAAAATCTAAAAATTCTTTTTTTAAATATTATTTTCGGAACTTGAATTAACTAAAAAAAATAAAAAAAAATAAAAAAAATTCTATTTTTTTTGAAAAATACGTGAAATATTCTAAATAGAATATTACACTGTACATATTCTAAAAATAATTTTAAAATGCAAAATAAATGGAAAAATCAAAAAATTCTTTTTTTAAATATTATTTTCGGAAAATGAATTAACTAAAAATAAATAAAAAAAATAAAAAATAAATAAAAAAATGCGTCTCACGGTCTCACAAAATATAGGTGGTCTCAAATGAACCTAACCCTATATATATATATATATATATATATATATATATATATATATATATATATATATATATATATATATATATATATATATATATAGTGTAATTTGAGCATTTGGAGTGTAACACCGAAAATTTCAAACAAAATTTTCAATTTTTTTATAAAACATAATTCCATCGATATTCATAAAAACAATCATTTTAATTATCCAACAAAACAGTACAAAATCCCAAGATCATAATATCAAGCTCCGAACGTGTGTGTATACGGATCAAGCCGGCGTCTTCCCGCGGTCGTCACTAGTACTTGAAACAAATAACATCAACACTGTAAGCACAAGGCTTAGTGAGTTCCCCAAAATACCACATATAACACATATTAGCCACTCTAGGCTATAACTCTGTGGGTCCGTGCACCCAAACTCTGTAAACCCTCAGGTTCTAGCTCTGATAAACATGCACCACATAAATCACATAGAAATCATGCAGTACAACACACAACATACATAGCATACAAATACTCTATCACATAACTCTGGTTACCTACTCAAGGTAAAGTATAGTGAGAAGACTCACCTCGCGTATCTCGGTATCTCACGAATCCTGGAAATCCCTCGTGCTCGATCCTCCGAGCTCTAATCCTCCTATAACATTATATGCTTCTAATTAACACTTTATATCTCTAAGGTTGACTATCAATAAGGAGTCAACACTGGTCAACTCTGGTCAACGGTCAACGGTCAACTCTGACCGGACTCGGCGAGTACCAAGGCGACTCGGCGAGTCTGGGCGTGTACACCAATTTCCCTGGAATCCTCCCTTGACACGTCGAGCATTCACTCAACTCGACGAGTTCCACCTGGCATGAGTTGTGGGGCCACCACGACTCAACTCGCCGAGTCTCAAAACAACTCGGCGAGTCCAGTTTGACTCAATCCACCGGTCCATTCTGACTCCCCCTTGACTCACTGAGTCCACCCTCCCCAACTCGGCGAGGCCACTCACTGTGTGGTCGGGCAACATTCATGCTACTCGCCGAGTCTGTTCTTCGGACTCGGCGAGTCCGTGCCATGCACTGACTCAATCTTGCTCTAAAGGTCAGATCCAGTCCATTAATCCATAGATCCAGTCCCTCCAAGCTCATTTAGCACGTAAAGTTACAATCTTGATGCACATACAACCTCTATATGACCATATATGATGTTTTAGACTCATTTACTACAACACAAGGTCATGGAATCCATTGTCATACATAAAGCTTGATGAGTGAGGCTCTCTGGACCTCTATGGGTCTAGATCCATAACCTCAACTCAAGGAGGGAACCAATGGGCACCAAATCATACCATAAATGACCATCATAAGCCCTAAATTGCATAATGCTTCACCAAACAGAAAAATAGTCCGAGATCATACCTCTAGAGTGATGATCTAAGCTCCAAATCCACGAAATAGCAACCTCCTTTGCTTCCTCTTGCCTAGAGTCTCATTCTTCTTGCTAAATAACACACACAAGGTCAAGAAATGCTCCTTTCTCTTCACAAATCGCTCAAGAACACAAGGGTCTCTCACTGAGGGTTGGGTGAGCACAAATGATGGCCATAAGGCCCCTTAAATAGGCCTCAAACCCGGAAATTTAGGGTTTCATTACACAGCGCAGACTCGCCGAGTCCATATCCTGGACTCGCCGAGTCCATATCCTGGACTCGTCGAGTCCAGGCGCGCTCCATTGCCCAAATCCGCGTCTCTACTCGGCGAGTCTGAGCTCCAACTCGCCGAGTCCCCCTCACAATTCAACAAAATTAAATTTACAAGATACCTGGTAAAATCCGGATGTTACAACTCTCCCCCACTGGAACTAGACTTCGCCCTCGAAGTCTCGCTCTAAAACAGCTCCGGATGATGCTCCCGCATCATACCCTCCGGCTCCCAGGTCATTTCTGATCCCCTCCGATGTTGCCACTAAACCAATACCAGAGGTACCTCCTTGTTCCTCAAAATCTTGATCTTCCGATCCCTAATAGCCATTGGTCTCTCAGCATAATTCAGGCTTGCATCCACCTGAATATCCCCTAATGGAACCACTGCCGACTCATCGGCTATACATTTCCTCAACTGCGATACATGAAAAGTGTTGTGAATCTGCCCCAACTCTGCTGGTAACTCCAGCCGATAGGCTACCCGGCCTACCCTTGCAATCACACAAAACGGACCTATAAACCGGGGCCCCAATTTGCCCCTCTTCCTGAACCGGATCACTCCTTTCCAAGGAGAAACCTTCAGGAGAACGAAGTCGCCGACCTGAAATTCCAGCTCGGACCGGCGCCTATCCATATAACTCTTTTGTCGGCTCTGAGCGGTCAATAACCTCTGTCTGACCAGCTGTATCTGCTCTGTCGTCTGATTCACGATATCTGTACTACCCATTACCCTTTGCCCAACCTCTCCCCAACATATGGGAGTCCGACACCTCCTACCATACAACAGCTCAAAGGGCGGCATACCGATGCTCGAATGATGGCTGTTATTGTAGGAAAACTCTGCCAAGGGCAAATACGTGTCCCAACTACCCCCAAAGTCCAATACACATGCTCGAAGCATGTCCTCAAGTGTCTGAATCGTCCGCTCACTCTGGCCGTCGGTCTGGGGGTGGTATGCGGTACTAAAATGCAGCTTAGTACCCAACTCCTCATGAAATTTCTTCCAGAAACGGGAAGTGAAACGCACATCGCGATCTGAAACAATCGAGATCGGCACTCCATGCCGAGATACAACCTCTCTCACATAAATCTCTGCCAACTTCTCCGCCGAAGAAGTCTCACTGATGGCAAGAAAGTGAGCGCTTTTTGTCAACCTATCCACAATCACCCAAATTGCATCGACTCCTCTGGCAGTCCTCGGCAATTTGGTGATGAAATCCATAGTGATCTGTTCCTATTTCCACTCGGGAACCTCCAATGGCTGCAACTTGCCATGCGGTCTCTGGTGTTCGGCCTTTACCCTTCGACAGGTCAAACACCTCTCGACAAACCATGCGACATCCCTCTTCATACAAGGCCACCAATACTCCTTTCTTAAGTCCAAATACATCTTTGTAGCCCCGGGATGGATCGAGAATTTCGATCTATGAGCCTCCTCCATCAATGTAGTACGCGTACCGCCCACAAACGGTACCCAGATTCGGCCCTGATAAGTCATAAGCCCTCGACTATCCGATACAAACTCAGAAACCAACCCAACGACCCGCTCTCTCTTCTGCATCTCCGGACGCACAGCCTCGGCCTGTGCCCCACGAATGGCGTCCAGAACTGGAGCTATCACGGTCAATCTCAAACATACATTTCGCAGTGGAGTACTCTCCGCCCTGCGACTCAACGCGTCGGCTACCACATTAGCCTTGCCCGGGTGGTACAAGATCTCGCAATCATAATCCTTGACCACATCTAACCACCTCCTTTGCCGCATATTAAGGTTAGGCTGATCCATCAAGTACTTCAAGCTCTTATGGTCCGTGTAAATCGTACAACGAACCCCATACAAGTAGTGCCGCCAAATCTTGAGGGCGAACACCACTGCCCCCAACTCCAAATCATGTGTGGGGTACCTCGTCTCGTGAGGCTTCAACTGCCTCGATGCATATGCTATCACATGTCCCTTCTGCATCAGCACCGCTCCCAGTCCTAAAATCGATGCATCACAGAATACCACAAAACCTTCCATCCCTTCCGGAAGAGATAATACCGGAGCTTCGCACAACCTCTGGCGAAGCGTCTCAAATGAGGCCTGCTGCTCGGGACCCCATAAAAATGTAACACCCTTCCGGGTCAATCTGGTGAGTGGAACCGTAATCTTGGAGAAATCCTTAATAAACCTCCGATAATACCCTGCTAACCCAAGGAAACTCCGGATCTCAGAAGGTGACCTTGGCACCTCCCACCTCATCACTGCGTCAACCTTGGCCGGATCGACCAATATACCCTTCTGGTTAACGAGATGTCCCAGAAACTGGACCTCCCGCATCCAGAAATCGCACTTGGAAAACTTTGCATAAAGTTTCTCCGATCTCAAAACTCCAAGAACCTCCCTCAAATGCTCCTCGTGTTGCTCTCTAGATCTCGAATATACCAGAATATCATCAATGAACACAATCACCGACCGATCCAACATCGGCCGACATACCCTGTTCATGAGGTCCATGAACACAGCCGGGGCATTGGTGAGCCCAAAAGGCATCACCACAAACTCATAATGCCCATAACGTGTCCTGAATGCTGTCTTCTGGACGTCCTCGTCCCGCACTCTCACCTGATGATAGCCCGACCTCAAATCAATCTTGGAGAACCAAGATGCTCCCTGTAACTGATCGAATAAATCGACGATCCTCGGCAACGGGTAACGGTTCTTGACCGTCAGCTTATTCAATTCCCGGTAATCAATACACATGCGATGCGAGCCATCTTTCTTTTTCACAAACAGGATGGGTGCTCCCCACGGCGAGCTACTCGGCCGAATAAACCCCTTCCCCAGCAACTCCTGAAGTTGCGAGGATAACTCTTGCATCTCTGGAGGCGCAAGGCGATACGACACCTTAGCGATAGGCGCGACTCCCGGAACCAAATCGATACCAAACTCCACTTGCCTCACGGGAGGCACACCTGGTAACTCTTCGGGAAAGACATCTGGAAACTCACGCACCACCGGAACTTCATCCACCGAACTCGGTCTCTCGGAGATCACTCGCGTATCCATCACATACGCCACAAAACCCTTACAGCCCTGCTGTAAACATTGCCTCGCCCTAGCAGCCGAACAAAAGGCTGATCCAGAACGGGTACCCTCGCCGTAAACCGAAGGAACTCCCCCACTAGGATCTCGTATAGTCACCAGCTGACGCTCGCAATCGATAACCGCGCCGAATCGGCTCAACCAGTCCATGCCCACTATAACACAGACATCACCCATCGCAATAGGAATCAGGTCGATCGGGAACTCAACCCCAAAAATCTCCAATACACATCCCCGGAGGACCTCCGTGACACAAATCACTCTATCGGCGGCTATGGAAACCCGCAGGGGCCGACTCAGTGCCCCACGACTAACACTGATATGCTGACTAAATGTCAAAGATACAAAAGATCGACTCGCACCCGAGTCAAATAACACTAAAGCAGGTATAGAGTTCACAAGGAAGGTACCTATGCATAGCATAATATAAGCATAATATCTCAACCCCATAATTAAATAGTAGAAAGGAAACGTACCAGCCACAACGTCGGGTGCAGCGCGGACCTCTTCCGCAGTCAGCTGAAAGGCTCTCCCCCGAGCCCTCGGTGCCTCGGCCTTCACGGGCCGACTCTCTGTAGTAGTAGCTCTGATGGCGGCGGGAGCAGACCCCTGAGATGCTTCGCGCAGCAACGGACACTCTGCCTTCCGGTGTCCCGTCTGGTTACAGTGGAAGGACACTGCAAATCCCTTGGGGCAGTCCTTGGCCATATGCCCCTCCTTGCCACATTTGTAGCAAGACCCTGCTCGACAGACTCCATCGTGACCCTTGCCGCACTTTCCACAAGTGCGGCCCTTCTGGCTCCCGGGTCTGGGATCAGCGGGCTTGGCCCGCTTGGCTGCCAGCTGGGACTGTGCCGGCCGCCGATCCCTGCCTAGAGACTCCGCCTCCTCCCTGGCCTGAGTCTCAAGCTCAATCTCCCTCTTCCGAGCATTTTCCTGAAGCTCGGAAAATGTCCGATACGAGGAGTTCGCAGCGAACTCCCGAATATCCCGCCTCAGAATGCTCAGGTAACGGCTCATACGTGCCTGCTCGGTGGACACGTGCTCAGGGCAGAACATCGCCCTCTCATGAAACTTCCTCGTAATCGCTGTAACTGACTCGGTACCCTGCTTGAGGGTCAGAAACTCCTATGCCAGACGCTCCCTCTCCACTTGGGGAACGTACTCATCTCGAAACATGGTAGTGAACCTCTCCCAGGTCACTGCCGAAAGCTCAGTAGGTGTGAAGTGCACCGTCACAAACTTCCACCAGTCCTTCGCTCCCAAGCGAAGCTGGTTCAGCGCGAACCGAACCTTCAAATGCTCAGGGGACGAGCAAGTGAAGAAGCATCCCTCCATATCAGATATCCACCTCATAGCTACCACCGGATCCTGCGTACCATCAAACTCTGGTGGTTTGGTGTTGCTGAACTCCCTAAACAATGACGCATCACCTCCCTGGGGTCTTGCCGCAGCGATCGCTGCGGTAGCCGCTGCAACAGCAGCCTCAGAAAGAGCGGCATAGCGCTCGTCAAATGTCTCAATCAACGCGGTCTTAATAGACCCGAACATCTCTGGTATCTCAGCTCTGATGACCGCAGCCACCTCCTCATGAATGATCTGTCGAATCTCCTCATCACTAGCTCCGGCATTCTCCGGCATGTGACGTGTCCTTACCATGATCAACCTCTAAAATACAACATGCGATAATTAGAATTCACTCGAACACTCTTACATTCGACAATCCACCCCTCCTTGATTCTTGGCATCCCAAGATTCTTATTTGGACTGTGTACCGCACCGGTGCTTTCAGTAGTACGGGCCCAATACTACTGTCCGCACCGTCTCAGTACACACCCCAAATCTTCCTCTTCGGATCCCAATCCCCAAGTACTCTATTATACTTAAATCACTTTGAAATAGATCTCACACAAAGCCCTAGTTGCTACCTAATTACTCTCAGCATCTCATAGCAGCTCACCCCTCCCTAGGCTAAGGCATCACAAAACAGGCCACTCTAGTCCTATTAGCAATACCTAGCCTACTCTAGCATGCAAACACATCACATTAATAATAATTATTACATAATATAAAGGTATTTTGGGAATTCACCGTTCGGGCGCTGACTGATCGTACACACGTTTCTTCCTGGAAAATCTTTTACTCTTAGAAAATATTGGTTTTTATTTTGAAATATCTCTTCAATTCCTCAGTTTGAGTTCAAATACCCCCGAAGGTGTACCCGAATCCCTCAAACCAAGGCTCTGATACCAATTTGTAACACCGAAAATTTCAAACAAAATTTTCAATTTTTTTATAAAACATAATTCCATCGATATTCATAAAAACAACCATTTTAATTATCCAACAAAACAGTACAAAATCCCAAGATCATAATATCAAGCTCCAAACGTGTGTGTATACGGATCAAGCCGGCGCCTTCCCGCGGTCGTCACTAGTACCTTAAACAAATAACATCAACACTGTAAGCACAAGGCTTAGTGAGTTCCCCAAAATACCACATATAACACATATTAGCCACTCTAGGCTATAACTCTGTGGGTCCGTGCACCCAAACTCTGTGAACCCTCAGGTTCTAGCTCTGATAAACATGCACCACATAAATCACATAGAAATCATGCAGTACAACACACAACATACATAGCATACAAATACTCTATCACATAACTCTGGTTACCTACTCAAGGTAAAGTATAGTGAGAAGACTCACCTCGCGTATCTCGGTATCTCACGAATCCTGGAAATCCCTCGTGCTCGATCCTCCGAGCTCTAATCCTCCTATAACATTATATGCTTCTAATTAACACTTTATATCTCTAAGGTTGACTATCAATAAGGAGTCAACACTGGTTAACTCTGGTCAACGGTCAACGGTCAACTCTGACCGGACTCGGCGAGTACCAAGGCGACTCGGCGAGTCTGGGCGTGTACACCAATTTCCCTGGAATCCTCCCTTGACACGTCGAGCATTCACTCAACTCGACGAGTTCCACCTGGCATGAGTTGTGGGGCCACCACGACTCAACTCGCCGAGTCTCAAAACAACTCGGCGAGTCCAGTTTGACTCAATCCACCGGTCCATTCTGACTCCCCCTTGACTCACTGAGTCCACCCTCCCCAACTCGGCGAGGCCACTCACTGTGTGGTCGGGCAACATTCATGCTACTCGCTGAGTCTGTTCTTCGGACTCGGCGAGTCCGTGCCATGCACTGACTCAATCTTGCTCTAAAGGTCAGATCCAGTCCATTAATCCATAGATCCAGTCCCTCCAAGCTCATTTAGCACGTAAAGTTACAATCTTGATGCACATACAACCTCTATATGACCATATATGATGTTTTAGACTCATTTACTACAACACAAGGTCATGGACTCCATTGTCATACATAAAGCTTGATGAGTGAGGCTCTCTGGACCTCTATGGGTCCAGATCCATAACCTCAACTCAAGGAGGGAACCAATGGGCACCAAATCATCCCATAAATGACCATCATAAGCCCTAAATTGCATAATGCTTCACCAAACAGAAAAATAGTCCGAGATCATACCTCTAGAGTGATGATATAAGCTCCAAATCCACGAAATAGCAACCTCCTTTGCTTCCTCTTGCCTAGAGTCTCCTTCTTCTTGCTAAATAACACACACAAGGTCAAGAAATGCTCCTTTCTCTTCACAAATCGCTCAAGAACACAAGGGTCTCTCACTGAGGGTTGGGTGAGCACAAATGACGGCCATAAGGCCCCTTAAATAGGCCTCAAACCCGGAAATTTAGGGTTTCATTACACAGCACAGACTCGCCGAGTCCATATCCTGGACTCGCCGAGTCCATATCCTGGACTCGTCGAGTCCAGGCGCGCTCCATTGCCCAAATCCGCGTCTCTACTCGGCGAGTCTGAGCTCCAACTCGCCGAGTCCCCCTCACAATTCAACAAAATTAAATTTACAAGATACCTGGTAAAATCCGGATGTTACATGGAACACTTAAGGTTCATGGAGCATGTGTCAAATGAACGAATCTTCTGAGAAAGGATTGTGTGTAATGTAATTTGAGCATTTGGAGCACTTAAGGTTCATGGAGCATGTGTCAAATGAACGAATCTTCTGAGAAAGGATTGTGTGTAATGTAATTTGAGCATTTGGAGCACTTAAGGTTCATGGTAGTGTGTGTGTGTGTGTATATATATATATATATATATATATATAATGTAATTTGAGCATTTGTAGCACTTAAGGTTCATGGAGCATGTGTCAAATGAACGAATCTTCTGAGAAAGGATTGGCTCATAAGACAAAGGAACGAATCAAGTGACAAAGGAACATATATTCCAAAATGTGGTTTGGAGAAACTTAGAGTGGCTTGGAGCAACTTGGAGTGGTTTGGAGTAACTTGGAGCAACATGGAGCAACATGTTGCGCCATGGGGTTATAGATTACGCCATTTATAAAGGTGTTGGGCCAAGAGGAAAGAAGTTGTGCCAAAGGAATGGATGTTGTGCCATGAGGAAGTCAAATTGCGCCAAAAGGTTGATGTTGTGCCATCAAGGAATGGAGTTGCGCCAAGGATGAGAAGTTGCGCTGTCTTGAGGAGAAGTTGCACCATCCTCATGAGATGTTGCGCCATGGATGACATGTTGCATCATCATGGACCATCTTTGTACATGATGTGCCATCTCGATTCCTTTGTTGTGCCATGTTGATCAATGTTTGCCTAAAAGATGATCATACTTAAAAAATACACCATTTTGTGTCACCATGATAGATGTTGGGTCATTAGTGTTCATGATGCGCCACATGTGCATCATGATGCTCCACTATGGTCAAGATGGTCCACCATGTGGGTTTCTGATACTCATGGGTTGTATAACATGGAAGAATATTCCAGAAGATGCTGCATGGAAGAATGTTCTAGAAGATGCTTATGGGCCAATGGTCTTGGCCCATTAGGGTTTTAGGTCTAATCCCTCAAGTATAAGTAAGGATACATTCTAGGTCATTTTGTATCTTCAATTCTAGAGTGTTAGGTGAATCTATATGAAAATTGTACCTGTAACCTTTGCTTGAGAGCTTTGAAATAAAGAATATGTCCGTTAACGTAGGTCACCTTGACTAAACCATATAAATACTATGTCTTGTGTGCTTTTTGTTTTGCTAGTTATCCGCATTACTTCCTAACTATATATTATATATATATATATATATATATATATATATATATATATATATATATATATATATATATCCTAGCCAATCCCAATTCTTATCCCAACCCAATTTCAACACATTTAAGACCATCAAGAAATTCAATTATTATTCAAATCTCAACCCCAACCCCAATTCCAATCCTAACCCTAACCCCAATCGAAACTGATTCCGAACCTTAACTTGAACCGATGAACAAAGTAAAGGACACAAATATACCTTGGACCTTGGAGGAAGAGAAGAAGTTGGCATGTGCATGAGTTGATGTAACGGAAAACCCGAAGGTCGGTAACGACCAAAGTGACCAAAGGTTCTCTGGTTATAATGAAAGGCATTGGCATGTACATGGGTAAGCAATATCAAATGTAGTGACACGATGCACGATGACATGGTAAGGAAGTTAGATTTCTGGTACGTTCCAGAACTTTAGAAGAATTTAATTTCTCTTGGCACATTGGCTAAGAATAGGATGAGGTATGCTGGTGAAGGTGACTGGGTCAAAGTGACCAAAGGTTCTCTGGTTATAATGAAAGGGAAGATGAATCATGGAGGGATCTATATCCTTGAAGGCAATACAATTATGGGAATGATGGCTATTTCCCAATCCTTTAATGAAGGTGATGACGAGATAGAGTTATGGCATTGTAGGTTAGGGGACATGAGTGAGAAGGGCATGTCAGTTCTAAGTAAACAAGGATTGCTTGGTGGAGAGGCTACTATAAAGATAAAGTTTTGTGAAGCTTGCATCAAGGGAAAGCATCAAAAAGTGAAGTTCGGTACCGGTCAACACACAAGCAAGGGAATCTTGGAGTATGTTCACTCATATCCGTGGGGTCCTGCACCAGTAAGTATCAAGGAGGATGCTCATACTTTGTGATGTTTATTGATGATTATTCAAGGAAGGTTTGGTTTTACTTTCTAAAGACCAAAGATGAGGTGTTTGGGAAGTTCAAGGAGTGGAAGGAAATGGTTGAGAAAAGGAATGGAAAATAAGTCAAGACTCTAAGGATTGACAATGGGTTGGAGATTTGCAATGATCCATTTGATAATTTTTGCAAGGCAGAAGGTATAGTGAGACACCGCACTATATGACACACACCAAAACAAAATGGAGTGGCATAACGGATGAACCAAACTCTCATGTAGTATGAAAGGTGCATGCGAATACTTGGTAACTTATCCAAGAAATTTTGGGCGGAAGCATTTAATATTTCTTACTATCTGGTGAATAGATCACCATGATTTGCAATAGACTTGAAGACTCCTCAAGAGTTATGGTCCGGGAAACCCTATGACTATTATGATTTACGTTTATTTGGATACCTCGCATATACTCATGTGAGTGATGGTAAACTTGAGCCAAGGGCAATGAAGTGCATATTTATAGGATATGTGGCAAGAGTAAAAGGTTATCGACTGTGGTCTACAGAAGAAGGAAAAACTCCTAAATTCATCATGAGCATGGAGGAGGTGATACAAGTCAAACAGGGTAAAAAGATTAGGGTGCCAACCATAAGGTGGATTTTGCAACACAAACTCTAGATAGATTTGTGATAAGTGACAAAGAGTGAGGGGTAGTGAACAGTCTGGACAAGATGAAACACAAAAGCAACCCATGGGATATTCTTCTAGTGGTGTTGATGTCGGGAAGGATGATGAGTCTGAATCTATTGCATAGAGAAGATCAAAGAGGGTTATTCGACAATATGATAGATATGTTGGATGTGTGAATTAGAGAAGATATTTACACTGAGGAGCCTCAATCATATAAAGAGGCGGTGATAAGTAAAAAAAATGACTAGTTGATGGACATGAATGAAGAAATTCAATCTTTATAGAAGAATGAAACATGTGATCTTGTTCCATTACCAAAGAGAGCAAAGCCAGTGGGATGCAAATGGATCTTTAAGAAAAAGGAAGGGATACCAGGAGTTGAACCAACTAGGTTTAAGGCAAGGTTGGTAGTGGTAGGGTTTTCTCATAAAGAAGGAATTAATTATCACAAAGTGTTCTCATTGGTTGTGAAGCACAAGACAGTTCAGGTTCTTATGGCCTTGGTGAGTGCATTTGATTTGGAGCTTGAACAGCTTGATGTGAAAACTGCTTTTCTTCATGGGAACTTATAAGAGAATATTTATATGTCCCAGCCAAAAGGGTTCCTTGATTCTAAGAATGATCATGTATGTTTGCTGAAGAAATCTCCGTATGGTTTGATGCAGTCTCCAAGACAATGGTACAAGAGATTTGATTCATTCATAATCTCACATGGCAATACTCAGAACCAATTCGACAATTGTGTTTAATCTAAGGAATTGTCACTAGATTCCTACATATATTGTAAGGTGTTATGTATTGCGTCATTGGGCTTATTTAGTTAGTCTAATTTGTATTCTATATTGGGCCTGTCCAAGCCGTCTCTTTTATTAGGGTTTAAGTATTTATAGTGCATGCATGCACCGTAGAATGTGAACGTTTTTGATAAGATTTACTTTGTAAACCCTAGCACGCGTATATAGTTGAAATTCTTCATCGAGTTCCTATGGGGCGTGACTTTTTAATCATTCAACATAAGTTTGAGTATCCTTGTGTTCTTTATTTACCTTTTGAATCTAATCGATCTTTAAGGATTTCCTCCTTACAATTGGTATCAGAGTAGGAGATTGTGTTTTCTATACGCATCTCTTATGTTTGTTGAGATAATAGGGTTTCCGCTGATATTGGATCCTATTTAGTCATTGTTATTAGTTTTCTGACGACTTACTACGATCTTTATATTACCCTATTATTGTTTGGTTTACACATCTAATTCATAGCAGGTTACAAAGATCTTGTTAAAATGCAACACGACGACTCTAGTCTTAACTCCTTGAATATCTCAAGTAGTATTGGATCAACTACACGGATCCCAATACTTTTCCCCATGAGTACGAAGTTTGGGCTCTCCATTTCGAGGATTATGTCCTTGGTTCAGATGATAATGTCTATCTGATGTCCATTCATTCACACCGAGACCAAAAGAACCATCAAAACACAGAAAGAATATAACAAATTGCTTCTTGACGTCAAAGACGTGCCACAAGATGAGAAATAAAAACTTATTAGCAACGTTAAAGCGATGAGGATTATCAGATTTGCTTTGCAAGCAGACACGTTTCACTTAGTAAGTTCGTGTGATACTACGAAGGCTATATGGGACAAACTCAAGGAACTTTACTCCACTGACACAGATCTTGAGCATTCGACTCAAACACTTCTGCTTTCGTAGTTTGGGGCTTTCGTACAAAAGCCAGATGAAAATTTAAGTCAGGCATTCAACCGCTACAACCATCTTCTTAGCAGGATGACCAAACACGCCATCGGACGAGAAGTGATTGAGCAGAAAGTTACCTTTATGAATGCACTCAGCTCTGAATGGATGGCAGTTGTATCTACAGTTAAGGCGCACGAGCAATTTAAAAGTTACTATTTGGCTAAGTTGGTTGGTATTCTCAAGTCACATGAAAGCGAAGTATTGAAGGAAGTGAAAGTGGTTTCTGGTATGGGGTCTCTAGCCCTTTTTGCGAAAGGAAAGACTGTGGTAGAAGAAGAATCTAAATTTGATCACTATGAATGTGATCTTACGAATGTGGAGTTAGCTTTGATGATTTCGAATCCCAAGAGGTTTTCTAGGAAGAAATTTCCTTTGAACAAAAATAGATATTCGCAAGGGAATTATAGCTCAGAAAAGGTGAAGGAAGAAACTAAGATCATTTCTCAAAAGGAAGATGAGAAAAAAGAGAAGAAGGTAGTTGGTGACTCAGGCTATGACTATAACTATGGTCATGGCAAAAACCATTTGGCAAAGGATTGCATGCTGAGAAAGTTGAATGAGAGAAAAGAAGGAAAAGATGATGAAATGTACCACATGCGAAAGTTAAAGGAGATTAAGAAGAAGAAAACCACTGAAAACTCTATGCCTGGTTTGATTGTGCATGAAAATGTTGCTGAAGATAAATTTGGAGGAGTTGAGGTCTGGTCGACAGACTCAGAAGATGATGAGGTTCGCAAACCCACACATGGAAGAGGTTTCGTGGCGAAGGAAGAAAGTTCTAAATTTGCTGGCAGGTGTTTGATGGTGACAAATGAAGGGTCACAAATGCAGAAGAATGGCAATGGAAGTAGAAAAGGAGATGACAGTTGTTTTTGTATCACGGGCAGTTCCAGAGCAGATCAACGAATGCGAACAATTGATTAACAAGGTAAATTCCATTCTCGAATATCTACATATACCTATTTATAAATATGAAACCAAATTGAACAATCTAAAATTTAATTTTTCAAATATTATTGATAGTCTGAAACGAACATGGTCAACAAACTCTAACCTAACCGATTAATTGAGCAGAGTTTCATCTAAAAGCGATGAGAGGTGAATGTGGATGGAGAAGATATAGTCCGAGCTATCTGGGTCTAGGGACAAGTCTATATATTTACAGAGAGACAATTTAAAGCTTTTGAAACAACGTAACATTTTTTGTTTAATTGCTAAAAGCCTTTACTTTAACATTACTCAGTTGCACCTTGATTGTGGAATTGGTGAGAAAATTCATAAAATGATCTTACCATTTCTTGAATTAAAGGAAGATGAAATAGAAACCGACTGTTACAATTGTGAATCCATAGTTTCGTCTGAAGAAACTTCTGATGCATACAAGGTTGGACTAGAATGAATTGAATATTATATTAAGTCCAAAGACCACAAAAATATGATGTCACACCCCAAAACCAAGAACGGAGGAAACGTTCCGGGGGGGGGGGGGGGAGGATATCATGTGAAGTATCATAACAGTGTAAAGTAGTAAACAAGCAACAACATCATCCATTGCATTAAAGTATAGTTTTAATACATGTGTGTTCTTTCATAATGTAAAACGAAAACATGAATAATCAAAATAAGACGAGTCTTGTCTATGCTACGTCTTCTCAAAAGCCTGGCCACCGTACCTGTCTAACTGGTGACCTGAGAATACAAGTTATTTTGAAAGCGAGTATCAGCCTAAAGCTGGTGAATTCATAAGTATTTAAGTGTCATTGTCTTGTTTTTGGAAAACTGTTATGAATGTCTGGAAAATCTTTAAATTTAACAATTGATATGAGTTTGAAAACCCTAGAAAATCCCTTATTTCCTACTAGTATGAAATGTAGTCTTCTACCAAGACCCGAATGTTCTGTTATAAAAATGATAGTTTTTCCTTCTTTTTTGACTATTACAAACAGTAATTCATCTAACTCATCGTTTATGTGAATGTATCACAAAATAAAGTAAAATAGGAAATGAATATAATATAAGTGTTATCCTTTGGTACTAGAACTAACACTACAAAAGAATATGATAGTCTTCTACCAAGACCTGAATGTACTGTTATAAGAATGATAGTTTTTCCTTCTTTTTGACTATTACAAAAAGTAATTAGTCTAACTCATCGTTTATGTGAATGTGTCACAAAATAAAGTAAAATAGGAAAAAGATATGCTATAAGTGTTATCCTTTGGTACCAAGAATAACACTACATCGGGGTAAGCAAAATGTATAACCTAATGAACATCCGAAGATTGTCTAATTGTCCTCTGTAACAGCAGTAAGGGGTAGGAAGGGTTAGTCCCATAATCGATGTTCCTAATATAAGTATTAACCGTAGGCATCTGTAGATGTTCATCGACCACTGGTGCTAATCAGTTGGGATTCGGAATGGTTAGTCTCGCCTAGATATCCTGTTGAACTGGGATAGGTAGGAAAATTTACACAGAAGGTACTAATAAATCTTCCTCGTAACTCTAGGTACAAGTATCCATGTAAGTGTATACAGGAAAATGTATCTATGTAAACGTACTCATGTATCATGTAAGTCTAGGTAAATGTGCTCATGTATCATGTAAGAGTTACAATAGTTGACATAGACTATTAAATCATCTAAAATGCTTAGCCCTGAAACCCAGGCGTTAGAAAAACTAAGTCCCAGATTTGTTGGTCCTTTCAAAATCATCTAGAGGATCTGTAAACAAGCATACCGCTTGTCATTGCGTGAAGATTTGGCAGGTATTCATGATGTCTTTCATGTGATTTATCTACACAAATTCTTGAGCATCTATGATGAGACATTTCCATTATCCGCGGAGAAATTGGATAATAAGTTAAGATATATAGAAAAGCCTGAAGAGATTGTGAATGAAGGAACGACTAAGCTACGTAATAAAGAAGTAGAGTTGGTGCTTGTCAAATGGAAACACCATCGAGGCCCAAATTATAATTGGTAAAATAAGAGTGGGATAAAAGCAAAATATCCCCACTTGTTTTAATCAATGTAATTTCGAGGATGAAATTCTCAAAAGGATGAGGTATTTGTAACATACATGTTCAGTTATCGTGTATTGTAAATTATAAAAGTGTATAATATTACGAAATATTATGTGAATTTGAATGTTGAGTTTTAGCAGATGATCTTTACTAGAAATGAAGTAAAACTATGCTTAGAATCATTTTGAAAGTCTTGGAAGTCTTATGAGATTCCAATCAAATGCCAAATAGTAAAATTTAGCGAAAATATAAAATTTGAAATAAGTAAAATTTTATTATTTAAAGTTGTAAAGAATCTCGTTAGAAAAGTTTAGGCAAAAACCTCATCGAAATCCGAGTTATAACGAAGAAGTTATGACCAATCGAAGATCCGCAATAAAACCGGCAAACACTATGTCGCGTAAAAAGTGAGTTTCTGATAAACTACTATTTAGCTTTAGTAATGTAAATAAAAGTTGTAGAAATCGTTAAAATAATAAACTTTTATATAAAGAACTTTTAAATCTGACTTCGTATGAGGAAGTTATGATTTTTCTAAGTTTCGAAATAGCAGTAGACAGCTAAAAACTCGAAATAAAGATCGATCGATTTTAGCCGACACAACCTAAACGAGAATTGAAGGTCTCGTCAATAGTAGTACAACGGTAAAAAGTTTGACGAAAACGAACGTCAGATGAAGAAGTTATGGATTTTTAACGGATTTTCCTGTCCAGGTCTGTTAAAATTAATAAAACTAAAATCAAAGTCAAAATTTGCCGACGAAATCTAAATGAAAGTTGTAGAGCATAATTTTACCTACATGTGCATATAAAGAATGTTAAAAACGGAGCTCGTTTGCGAAAATTATGGATTTTAGAAGTTCGAGGTTCAAAAACCGAGAAATAATGGATAATACCGGGAATTTTCGCATGAACAGTACTGGCCATGTCACTCGCTCTCGCAAACCGCCCCGTGTCCGACCCGATGACGCGTCCGTAACAGTAGTTGAATCCGATACCGACGCGTGATGCCTTCCGATTGGACCGAAGCCGCGACCCAACCAGCGTCCGACGCGCCTCACACCCGGTGGCGCCTTCTGAACCTTGGCTCGCATCCAGATCCGAGCCTCGCTCCCGCTTCCGCATGTTCTTCTCCCTTCGTCCGAAGCTCCGGACCTCGTTACTATAAATAGTAGCTACGAGACTTCCCGGGTAAGTTTGGATTTTTGCCACTTTTTCACCCCTTCTTCCATATTTTGGCTATTTCCACTTCCCCCGAAGCCCCGATATTATTTTTAACACCCGAAACACGCCCCGAAGTGCCCGAGAAACCCGAAAAATTTATCTTTTCAATTTGAAGCTCTACCTTAGCAGAGCCCGGTTTTCAAGAAAGCTCCTGATTTTTTTTTTTATAGAAGAAAGCTATTTATAGCAACGAAGTGCTGCACAAATTACTATTTGAACCCCCGTTTATTTCAATGTGAGTTTCAATATATAGGAACAATTGTATGTTATGTGCTATATGTGCTATGTGCTTTTCAGTTGTTATTATTTCCGCTATTTATGATAGCAAAGTTATAACTTTGACCATGTGATCAGTGAAAGGACTTAGATTCACGGTGGTACTGGTATGTAGCCTCTGACCATGTAGAGGATGTCTCCGTAAGAGAATGACTTCTGTTTTATGGTATTGAAAAATGGTTAGACAGGGTTATAAGCCTGAAATCTACCAAAATGTTAATTAGAAATTGTATGAATTATGTGCCATTTAGGCCGAATCTTTATTGATGTATATCAAGCATGGAAATTGTTATGTCTCATTGATTATATATCTTTGAATCAAATCATTGATTGATATGAAAAGTTTGTCACATGATTCACATATGCCTTTGTTGTTCCTTGTTTCTCTTTGCTTATGCCATATTGAAGTATATATATGGCATAACATTATATTGTATATATTATTGAACTCACTAAGCGTCACCGCTTACCCTCTCAATGTTTTAATATATTGCAGGCAATTAGCACCCAATATAGCTTTATACTGTTGGAAGAATTAAAACAGTCTATACTATTACTTTGTATGTAAGTTTTAGTATGTATAAAATATACAATATCCTGGGTAGTTTTTTTTATTAAACTTAAACTTAGTCGGTTTGTATCCAATCGTTTGTAAATAAATTATTAATGTAAAATATTATTTGTGAATATGCATGTAGCATGTTTTGGGAGTAACAAATTGTTTTAGTATGATGAAAGTGAGGGTCTTTCAGATGACGAGACGATTTGAGGTTGGATCTGGATTGGGATCGGGAGCTGGCAGTCCGGGTGGCCCAGCTGTGTCTGAAGACATGATTAGGAAGATCCTTCAGTAGGAGGTTGTTGCTCATTTCCGAGCTCAGTTTCCAGAGACATTTAGGTCTATCAAGACCGCCATGGTGGAGTATTTTGATGAGCGTTATGCTGCTATGTATGAGGTTGCTGCTGCTGCAGCCACCACAATCGTTGTCGCTGTTGGGGTTGATGCTGGGTGAGTTTTCCAATACCGAGACTTCGACAATACAAATCCCCTAACATTTGATGGAGTTTAGGACCCAATCATACCCATGAGGTGGTTGTCTGACATTGAGAGGTGTTTCTTCACTTGCTCTTGACCAGTTGACCAGAAGGTCAGGTGCGCTATGAACCTTCTAAGGTCCGGAGCAAATAATTAATGGATACTTGTTACTAGTTCGCATTCTATTGAGCACAAAGCTGTTGTGTCTTGGGAGCTATTCTGAAAGATGTTCTGTTCTAGATATGTGTTGCATGTGGAGCGGTAGAGGTTGACACAGGAGTATTTAGATTTGACACAGGGGACTAAGTTGGTGACAGAGATCACCAAGATGTTCACAGAGAGGGCCATGTTTTGTCCTAAGTTTGCTACTTCTGAGCAGGATCAGATGACCCGTTACTTGAGCATGATCAAGAAGGAGATCAGACAGTTTGTATGAACTCAACTTTATCGATCTTTGTTGGAGTTGTAGGAGGCCGCCAGGTGGCGTGAGATTGAGATGGAGCTCTAGATGAGGGAGCAAAGACCGGCCTCGGTGCAGTCACAGCCTGTGCCAAAGCGGTTCAGGGCCGCTGATTCTATATCTGGAGGCAAGAGGGGTTTCACTTGTGGGAAGTGCGGTAAGGTTCATCAGGGGGCCTGTCGATCAGGATACGTGTACCACAAATGTGGCAAGTAGGGGCACTATGCTAGGGATTGTCGCCAGTTGACCCCAACTCAGAGTTCTAGGATTTGCTATCATTGTGATCAGGTTGGCCATGTGAAGGTAAGTTGTACATTGCTCTTTGCTAAGTCGGCGTAGGCCTGGCGCCAACTACTTTGAGGATCACCGATGGGTGCTAGAGGAGATCGGAGCCCCCGAGGGCTCGAGGTCGCGCTTTTCAGCTACACTGCCGAGGAGGCCCGAGCAGCTCCAGATGTTGTAACTGGTATGTATCAATTCATTATTCTGTTGATTATGTTTGTATTATGCTTATATGTTTGCCTCTAATCGGTATATTCCCAGTGAACTCTTTTCCTGCTCTTGTGTTGTTTGACTTGGGTGTGAGTCGGTTTTTCGTATCATGATCATTCAGTAGGGAGTATGATATACCTATTGGGGAGTTAGAGTGTCCGTTGTGGGTTTTTATCGCCAACAAGTCTGCGGTGTATCATGGTTGTGTGCTATAGATCTTTGGGGTGCCTTATTCGATTGATCTGGTCCCTATACCCATGGGGGATGTATGCGTAATAGTGGGTATGGATTGACTGAGTAGGTTTGGTGCCATGATTGATTGTGAGGGACAGAGGGTGGTAGTTCAAACCCAAGTAGGGGAGAACTGGTTGTTTACGGAGAGGGCACCAAGGCTCGTAAGTATATTCAACATGACTGTGCAAGTTTTTTGGCTTATGTGGTTGATACTCGAGTTGGGGATCAAATTTCAATTTCATAGGTTCCAATGGTCAGGGAGTTTGCTGATGTATTCCCGGAGGAGTATCCAGGCATGCCTCCTAAGAGATAGGTCTTGTTCAGGATTGACCTTTTGCCAAGTGCAACCCCGATTGCCAAGGCGTCGTACCACTTGGCACCCCTTGAGATGCAGGAGTTGTCATCTCAGCTGCAGGAGCTGCTAGTCAAGCAATTCATCAGACCGAGCAGTTCTCCATGTGAAGCATTGATATTGTTTGTCAAGAAGAAGGATGATTCGCATCGGATGTGCATTGAGTATCAGGAGTTGAACAAGTTAACGGTGAAGAACCGTTATCCTATTCTGCAGATTGATGACCTCTTTGGTCAGTTTCAGGTTGCATCTTGGTTCTCCAAGATAGATATGAGATCTAGGTATTATCGGGTGAGAGTGAGAGAGGAGGACGTGGAGAAGACTGCGTTCTAGACCCATTATGGGCATTACGAGTTTGTGGTGATGCCGTTTGGGTTCACCAATGTGCCTGCTATATTTATGGATTTGATGAATCTAGTGTGCAGACTGATGCTCGATCGATCTGATATTGTATTTATTAATGATATATTGGTGTATTCCAAGACCAGAGAGCAACATGAGGAGCACCTTTGAGAGCTTCTTTGGGTTTTGAGGCAAGAATGACTTTATTCTAAGTTCTCAAAGTGCGATTTTTGGTTAACGAGAGGTCTAATTTCTAGGGCACCTCGTTAACTAGGACAGGATATTGGTCAATCCGGCCAAGATCGAGGCTGTGATGCAGTGAGAGGTTCCAAATCTCCCTTAGATATTAGGAGCTTCTTGGGTTTGGCAGGGTACTATCGTAGATTCATTAAGGATTTCTCCAAGATTGCAGTACCACTCACTAGTTTGACAAGGAAGGGGGTAGATTTCTTATTTGGCCCAGACGGTATTTGAGACTCTTAGGTAGAGGTTAGGTGAGGCCCCAGTATTGACCCTACCGGGAGATTTGAGGATTTAGTGGTCTTCTGTGATGCATCCATCACCAGTTTAGGGACATTCCTCATGGAGAGAGTACGAAGGATTGCTTATGCTTCATGGCAGTTGAAGCTGCATGTCGTGATATCCTATGCATGATCTGGAGTTGGGGGCAGTGGTGTTCGCCATCAAGATTTAGAGACACTATCTATATGGGGTCTGTTGTATGGTCTACATGGATCACAAGAATTTGAGATATTTTATGGACCAGTCGAACCTGAACATGAGGCAGCGCAGGTGGCTGGATGTAATCAAGGATTATGAATGCGAGATAATTTCCCATCCCAGTAAAGTGAATGTGGCAATGGATGCTTTGAGTCGTAAGTTGGATGGGTCTTCAGATAGGGTGGCGTGTATGAGGATGTTGGTTGATTCACTACTGTTAAGTTTGATCAGAGAGGCTCCGGTTGAGGGAGTTCGGAAAGATAATTGGAAGTAGGAGAGGATCCGGGAAGAGATTGTTAATTTTGTCATGGATAGTCGAAGGTTGTTGACCCGATGTGGTCGGGTTTGGGTTCCAGTTTCTGTTGGGATCACGCAGATTGTATTGGAGGAGGCTCATAATTCCCGCTTTTCTATTCATCTGGGGACCGCCAAGATGTATTGCGATTTGAGATTGAGCTATTGGTAACCCTGTATTGAGAGGAAGATAGCTTGGTATGTCGAGAGATACTTGACCTGCTGGATGGTCAAGGCTGAGCATCACATGCCGCATGGCAAGTTGTAGCCTCTAGAAGTTCCCATGTGGAAATGCGAGTAGATTTCTATGGATTTTATCACCAAGTTGTCGTAGACAGCAAAGGGTTTTGATGCTATATGGGTCATCGTGAATTGATTAACCAAGAGTGCGAACTTTTTGGCAACTCGAGAGAGCTTTTTGGCTGAGAAGTTAGTTGATGTGTATGTTCATGAGATCGTTGCTCGCCATGGGGTTCTGGTCTCCATTGTTTCAGACTGTGATGTTCAATTTACTTCCCGTTTCTGGCAGAAGTACCATGAGAAAGTAGGCACAAGGTTGCATTTCAACACTGCTTATCATCCGTAGACTGACGGCCAGAGTGAGCAGGCGATACAGACCCTTGAGGATATGTTGTGGGCATGTGTCATTGATTTTGGTGGGAGTTGGGATTCCTACCTACCACTTGTGGAGTTTTCCTACAACAATAGTTATCACTCCAACATTGGTCCGTCTTTTGAGCTTTTGTATGATCGGAGATGTCGTACCCTGGTTTGTTAGGGTGAAGTTGGTCATATGGTTATGGGAAGGACCTAAGTAGTCCCTCAGACCACAAAGCTTATTCAATAGATTAGGCAGAGACTACTGACCTCTCAGAGTCGGCATAAGAGCTATGCTGACCGGAGCCGATCTGAGTTGGAGTTCTAGGTCAGTGATATGGTATTACTAAAGGTATCACCTTGGAAATGTGTGATATGCTTCAGGAAGAGGGCAAGTTGGGTCCCTGATATATTGGGCCTTTTCAAGTGATTGACAGGGATGGGAAGGTTGTTTATTGGTTGGATCGGCCTAAGGAGCTCAGTTAGATTCATATCACTTTCTATCTTTCATAGCTGCGAAAGTGGGTATTGGATGAGGATACGTTGGTTTCCTTGGATGATATTTAGGTCGATGAGTGCCTGAACTATGTTGAGAGGCCAGTAACTATTTTGGAAAGAAAGATATAGGTCTTGCACAATCAGGAGATAACTTTGGTAAAGGTTTGGTGGCAACATCGGAGAGGATCCGAGTGTACCTGGGAGCCGAAGCCTGAGATACGAGAGCATTATCCAAAGTTATTCGCCGCAGCATACTTCGAGGACGAAGTCTAGATCAAGTGGGGGAGAATGGTAACATCCTAATGGCGAGGTACTCCTAATTTCAACCCTATAATTTATTTATGTTGCATTCCAGTCCAAAAGTAGAAGAATGTGTCTATTGGAAGCCATAGTGGCAAAATTGTAATTTGAGAAGAATGGAAGTACGCCATGAGTACATGTGTACACTTAGCGTACTAGGGAGCGCCCTAGTACGTTGGGCGTACATCAACGGACACAAGGCGTACTCACTAGGTTTGGAAACCCTTAAGTTTAGGGTTGAGACCCTATATAACCATCCTTTTAGCCTCATTTTCCCTCACCTCTTCAGCCTCCACTCTCCTTGAGACGTTCTTACAAACCCTAATCCTTTAAGTGTGTGTTTTGAGCTTAAGTGTGTGTTCTTAGTGTGTTGAAGGAAAAAAGAAGATATATTGATAAGCCTTGGTGTGGAAGCAAGCTTGTGGATCTGGGATCTTTGCCTCCTTAGGAAGCTCCGAGGTATAAAGCTTTGATCCTGACTTATATTTCCTTAAAACTTTGACATTAGAAGTTTTATGATATTTTAATCCCTTTTCTTCGGCTTAATGAGTATGAGCTACTGTAACATTCGGACTTCCAGGTATATTATTTGGTATTTATTTATTTATCTCTTGAGCTACTTGACGAGTCGGTGTTCCAACTCATCGAGTAGAGTCACGATGTGCTACATGGGTTTAATGACCTAATCGACGAGTCCGAGGAACCAACTCGCCGAGTAGGCGCTGGGATGAGAAACCCTAAATCCCCGGGTTTGAGGCCTATTTAAAGGCACTTATAGCCTCATTTGTAGGTACACTTCCTTGAGAGCAAACCCTAAACAGCCATTGAGCTTAGAGAGAGAGAGTGTGTGTTTTGCTAATTTTGAGTGTTTGGTGCATATTGTGAAGAATATGGAAGAATTCCAAGCCAAGGGACAAGAAGCTGCTGCTATATTTGAGTTTGTTTCACTTCAGAGCTTTTGGGAAAGGTATAAAACTTGTACCTTTCTCATTATTTTGAATAGATCTCATGTTTTTGGGAATCTAGGGTTTCTCCACCCAAATATGAGGACATTGAGTGTTTTATGTTCATTGAGAGGGTTGAACTTCAGAGCTGGACCATGTGAGGTCCGTAGAGTCCAAAAGTCCATGCTTTATCCAACCATAATAGTGATTTTGAGTGAAAACCCCTTTTTGAGGTGTGTTTTGGAATTTTAAGCTCCAAATGCCATGCAAGAACGTAAAGCATGTGGTTTTACGTGATAGATGAGCCTTAGGAGTGTAGATCTAGAGTTTGGGAAGGTTATCTACCTTGAAATCGACTGAATGAGATAAGAGTCTGAATGGACTTGCCGAGTCAAGGAGCCGACTCGACGAATCGGATAGGGTTATCCCGATGGTTTTGATCGTGCATCAACTCGGCGAGTTAACGGGTCAACTCGACGAGTTGAGCCGGACTTTTGAGTGATTCTGTGGACGGCGAGAAGACTCGTCGAGTCCCATAGGTGCTCTCGACGAGTAGGGTCAACATGGACTGTTAACTCGAGTTCGACTTCTGTTGACTTAGGGTTTGGTCAACCTTGTCTCCGGGAAACCATGGAGGGATAAAATTGTCTTTTTTCCCACATCAAGAGAGAGAGAGAGAGAGAGATAACTTAGTTAATGTGTAATTTAAAGAGTTAATTAGATATAATTATCTTATGTGATTAGGTGGAGGCTAGATTTGGTGATTCATGTGCGAGAAGTATTCATTCACTTAGCTTACTTATGAGGTGAGTCTTCTCACTATACTTACCAAGAGTGGTATCTTTATGTGATTGAGCTGATTTATGTGTTTATCTGTGTATTGTAATATTCTGCATTATATCTTTGTGATTTATGCTGAATATTATTGTTCTGAGTTTACTGAGTTGGGATCGGAGGGTTCCATTGAGACACATTGACCAGAGGGTCTTATTGAGTTATGGCCTAGAGTGGCTAATGAGCTGTGTATGGTATTTTGGGGAACTCACTAAGCTTTGTGCGTACTGTGTTATGTGTTATGTGTACTTCTCAGGATCACGGGAAGGTGCCGACTTGATTGTACACACATCGGAGATTGTTTTATGATTTAGAGGATCTTGAAGGTTTATATACTGTTTTCTTTTGAACATGAGTTTTGATGAATTGACATTGTGGCATTTTATGGTTTATTTATTGAAATCAATGTGTTTTGAAATTTAAAAATTTGGTCAAAATTTTTTACGTCGTTACAAGTTGGTATTAGAGCCTTGGTTTGAGAGATTCAGATACAGCTCCTGGTGTGTTTGGACTCAAACTGAGGATTTGAGAAGAATTTTCAAAAGAAATTTTTTTTCCCAAAACAAGAACGAGTTTTAAGAGAAAACAAGTTGAAGTAGTGTGTACAATCGGCCAGAGCCCGAACGGTGATTTCCTAAAATACCCTTAATTTTGTGTTACGTGATATTTATGAGATATTTTACTAACATTGCATGCTAGAGGGTAAGATAGGTATTTCATATTCTAGGGCCAGAGTTGCTTGATCTGTGATTCCTTAGCCTAGGAGATGCTTTGATCAGTGTTATATGTTATTTGCTTAAGTATGTGCTGAGTTCTGAGTTGCGAAATAATCTAGGAAGAGATACTTAAATGAGCTTATTTAATGAGTGGAAAAAACCTTTCTGATAATCCATGAGGCTTACCATGATCCAAAATGAATTTTTTTTGAACCATTACTTACATTACAACAGAAACTGGTTCATGTTAAAAAGATCTGAAAAAAAACCACACATTGACTAAAAGAAAAACCATGAGCAAACTAATGTTGCACCTCAACACATTTAAAATCTTTTATCAATTTATGCCCTAATTGGTTTATGCGTTACTTAATTAAATTGGTAACATAAACCGGTCTAAAAATTATTGAAAACTCTTGTTAGAATCTAAATGAGACAAAGATGTTCAACTTACTATATCTTGCGTTCCAAGGCCGATATTGATGTTTCTTTATTTGGGGTTGATGACTTGATTATATTATTATCAATGGGTTGGTAAAATTGCTCTTTAACACAATCAGTTGCACCAAAGATAGTAAGAACCTGCACCAAATAAAATAGTGGAAAAAGTCCTTCAATCTTTTTGATTTAAAAGAGTGAAATTGGGTGAAGGAGGTGGTGAGCCGATCATCTGAAGTTACTCTCACCAGCAGAGTGAGAACGGAAGAGAAAAAATAGAGCCGACAATGGAATCAAACCTAGATTGCAGAGTAGGGTAGCAATTCAAAGGCATGTTTAAGATCCTCAAGGCGAATTCCAACAATATCAAACGCTTGCTGTTCAAACATTTGTTAAAAAATCATTTCTCAATTCTTAATCACTAAACAAAATCAGCCCATGAAGCTTAAAAACACTAAATTCTGAAGTTACCATTAACTTTTCAAAGTTATGGGCATCATCAAGACCATTGATTTTCAAACGCACACTCTGATTCAAAAACTTATACTCACTCTCCAATTTCGAATTCAGTCTATCTGTGGAAAGAACAATAGTAAATAGTCTGGTCACTTCCTGGGAATTACTGTGAGTGCAAATGTCTGAATAAACTGTAATAGTTACTAACCTTGTCTGAGAGTTCAGTTTTAGGGCTCTTTTGAGAAATCAATTTTAGGGCTCCTTATAACCACAAGTGAAGACCAACGAAAATTGGAAACTTGATGCCGGCGACGGGAAATCGAGGACTTAGACCCTCCATTGACGAAGGGTGCGAGTAAAAAATGAAAGCAGACGAAGGTAAATCCCTAATCAAATTGAGAAGAAGTAGTGGAATCTAGAAGATGAGAGGCGTAGAGAAGAAGCCAGAATTCAACGGAGGCGATGAAGTACGAAACATAAGGAGGTGAAAAGCAATGGGAGGTTTGTGGAAAAAGTGAGAACCAGGAGAAGAAAAGCAGGATACGATCAGTAGACGAAAGAAATCGAGGTGGTGATAAAAATTTGTCGATATGCAATTGGATCCTAGAGGTGGTGGAAAACAAACATCGTTGTAGTCGGTGGCACTATCTCGAATAACACAAATGGAGATAAGTAAGAATTTATGGAAAAAAAAAGCCAATCACAGCCACGTACTGTTGCCTAAGGAGTTCAAAATTAGTATATATATAAATTATGGTATTGATAGGTCCATTTATAATCTTAATTCTATTTTTTTATTATTTTAGTGAAATTAAAAAAGCAACTGGACCTAATTTTTGAATATATATATATATATATATATATATATATATATATATATATATATATATATATATATATATATAGAGCATGTGCTCCAAAAATAGGATAATGAATTTTATTTTTACAAATGCATTAGTGGCATAAAAAAGAGCCACTAAAACTAAAAATGTTATAATGACATAAGCAAAAGTGCCATTAAAACTCGGAGCGGCACAATAAAAAAGTATCACTAAAGACTTTTAGTGGGAACGTGAAATTTTCTATTTGTGCCATAGATTACAAAGTTAGTTTTTAGCGACACTTTTTGATATTTAGTGGCATTTTTTTTGTGCCACTAAATATGTTTTTAGTGAGGCTAGGGTTAAGAGGAAAATATTCTCTAAGGTTGGAGGCTAATGAATGGGCCGAAACCCAAAAGAAGTACGCATTAAATAAGACAAGGTACCGAGATTTCTAGGGTTTTGGCCCATCAGGCCCACCGCACCGCGACTAAGATGGTTAAAGTAATTATATTAGTCGGTATGTTATCTTTTATTATTAATAAAATTTAATTTATGATTAAATCCTAAACTCACCCGAAACTTTATAACTTTTGTGTAGATTTGTCAAGAATAAAAGAATAAATGGTTGAGAAAAAACAAATAATAATGTGTTTCTTTAAATCTATAAAAAATATATTAGAATAATAAAAAATAATAAAATTACTTTCTATTTATCACGTTCTTACATTATTATGAAACTACAACTTGCTTTCTACTTGAGCGTCGACCCATACAGTCCACTTTAGGTTGGGTCATGAAAATGGAAAGTTGAGAGTACGTAACAATTCTTGATAATAAATTAATTTAGAATAACTGTCACAATCGCAACAGAATGTGGTTATATAGTCTTTGTAGATCGTCCAAGTTCCAACTGTTTTTAACAAAGCATATAAATTATTATAATTTCAACTGCTTCTCGATATGGAAGCTTCGATTAGATTGGTGATGTAATAAACTAATTATATTTATTAATCGTAAAATGTGACACTTAGATAAGTATACATAAAGTAAGCTAAAAACAAAATATCAATTTAAGTTTGTTGTATTGGCCATTGGGAAATAAATTTTATTTTAGTTGGCCTGCATTCTTTTTATGTTTTGTGAATTATACCACTTATACGTTAAAAATTGAAACGCTTTAGATGAAAATATCATTGGAATGTTAACTATGTTAGTAATTATTTATTGATAATATTGCCGTATTATTATTGTCCATTTAGGAAATTATAAGGTTTTTAATGAAAATCATAAAGACTATAAAGAAGAACATGAGAATAAATACTAGCTTAGACACAAGCTTAATAGACTAAAGTCTAAAGGGCTTATAAACATGTAGGTTAATAACATATAGGCTACCACCTCCCCTCAAATTCACAATGCCACAACAATAAGAATTGAGAGTTTGTCACACAAGAACCGAAGCCGAGATGCCGATAGCGCTTTTGTAAAAATATCCGCAAGTTGCAAGTTTGAGGAAACAAATGGAAGCGATATGGTTCCGAGCTGTAAATGATGGCGGGTGAAGTGACAATCAATCTCAATGTGCTTCGTCCACTTATGGAAAACATAATTCTTCGCAATTTGTATCGCACTTTGTTATCACGATGCAGGGGAATAGGTGAAGAAATGTGAACTCCCATATCCACAAGCAGCCACCATAACCAAATAATCTCACATGTAGTGATAGCCATAGTATGATACTTAGCCTCCATGGAAGATCTAGAGACAACGTATTGTTTCAGTGTTTCTTGCTCTTCCATGAAATATGAGACTCTCCAAGAAACATGCAAAATCCAGTGGTGGATTTATGATTATGACGATCGCCATCTAAATCAGCTTCACTATAGGCATGCAACTCAAGAGAAGACGTTGAGGGAAACAAGAGGGTCTGAAACTGAGTGCCACGAAGATATCTCAGAATACGAAGTACAACTCCCCAATGAACAGAGGTAGGAGTAGTAACAAACTGACTTACAACATGAACGTCATGAGCAATATCCGAACGAGTAATTGTGAGATAAACCAAACTTCCCATACCAGTGTGATAAAGATTTGGATCATACAAAGGAACACCATCAATAGGAGAGTACCGTGCATCGGTTTCAAGAGGAGTATCAATAGTCATATTCGTGTAAACAAGTCATATATATATTTAGTCTGAGCAAGAAGATACTCTTTCTTAGATTGAGCAACCTTAATACCTAAGAAATAACGCAGGAAGCCCAAATCCTTCATAGCAAATCGATGAGCTAGATCATGCTTCAAAGACTTAATACCACTATGGTCATCACCAGCAATAATCATGTCATCCGCATATAAGGACAAAAGAATTTGTGCTGCACTCGAGCATCTAACAAACAAAGCTAAATCATGATTAATATGGACAAATCCAAGAGAGGTAATCATTGTGGAGAATTTCTTAATCCAAGCACGAGGTTCTTGCCTGAGACCATACAAAGCTTTGCGGAGCAGAAAAACCTCACCCGACTGGTGCCGAATTTCTGAGGAAGGAGACATATAAACCTCTTCATGGAGGTCACCATTCAAAAAGACATTACTAACATCTATTTAAAAGATCTTCCACTGTTGAAAGAATACAACTACAATCATAGTACGGACTGTCGTCATCTTTTTCACTGGGGCAAAGGTGTCATACCCCCAAATCGGAATGGCAAAAACGTTCGGGGCGGATGACATCATGTACAGTATCACAATAATTGAATAATAGTAGTCAAAGCAACATAACCATCATATTGATAATATATAATTCACATTGTGTTCAAAACATTGTTTGGACAACATCAAAAGTATATCAAAAGTTAAAACATGATGCTACTATGCTTTGTCTTCATGAAACCAGTGAGGGTATCTGTCTACAAATTTCCTGAGAATACAAGTAGTTTGAAAAAGTGTCAACATTTAAGTTGGTGAGTTCATAAGCATTTGGTATATAAAAGTATGTTCTTTGTTCCTTGAAAACGTAAGTGTGTTCATCTAGAAAATCCTATATTTTCTATTGTAAATGTAACACACTCTTAATACCTTAAGAGCAAAATGTATAAGTTTCTTATGTTTATAATTTGTACTTCGAATTTCTAATTTATGTAAGTGGTGTGACCAATACTGCTTCCTCCTAAGATCATGTAGAGTATACAAGTTATATATAATCAAAGATCGAACGAACAGTCAAATGATTGACTCTGCCCTAAATCCACAACCAAACAAGGATCAGGAAATAAGGCTGAAACACACATTCTAATGCATATAGGATCTTAATTATATATAACCCTAACGTATATGCTAAGTTATCATAGAATAAACCATAATAGTCCTTTCTGAATTGTAAGTCGCATTGTACTAGGAAAATGGTATACTGTAGTTGTACTAGTATGTAATCCGTTTAAACGTATGTTTCTAGAAATGTAATCCTTGTTGTATTGAGAAATCGTGTAATGTAGTTTTATTAGTATTATATAAAGCTATTTGAAAGTTTGTTGTCCTGTAAACCAAATGTAAAGTTAATGTTCAAATGAAACTATCTGAAAATATATTACTTCATAAATGGTTCATTTTTTTCTCCATGAGAGTTCTTGTAACTATACTGTGAGCTAAGGTGGTCTGAACACGACGTTCTTCAGTCGTCGAAAATGTTAACAACATTTGTCACCCCAGGCATGCCGACCTAACTATAGCTATCAGTTAAGGTGCGGGATTGCCAGTCCCGTATAGAACTATACACAAATATCTCGCTCTCGCTACAAGAGACTTTGGTTATAAGTCAGGACTTTTGCTGGCACTTAGATAAATACGTGAAGGTGTCTCACAAATTGCTTCAACGAGTTTACGAGTAATAAACTGAAAACCCTTTTAGTAAATAAAAATGTAATACCCTTTAGTAACGAACTGAAAATGTAATACCCTTTTTGTAATGAATAACTGTATGTATATCTCATAAACTATACCTATTATAGTTTATATGTTTGTTTTTCCGTATTGTGTTCTGTTCTTGATAAAATAGTGCATATGTTCCATAAACTATATCTATTATAGGCTATATGTTTGTTTATATATTGTATATCAAACTTGGTAAAGTGAAATGTGAGTTCCATAAACAATACTTATTATAGTTTATAATCATAAATCTGTGATTAAGATATTCCATGAAATTTAACGTTTTTGTACTAATGGTAATAAAATGAGTTTGTAAGATATTCTTTTTGTTTATCATGTTTTTATATGTAAATGTTTGTGAATTTGGTAGTAACTTTGTTTCACATATTTAGTAATTTCACGTAAAAATGCATGTACATGATAAGAAAACATAAGCAATATATATTTTTATGCATAAGATCTCTTGTGTTTTACTTGTACCCCCCCCCCCCCCCCCTAAAAGAATTGAAAAACTGTGAAAACATAGGGTACGAACACGCCTAATAAAGTGGTGATTCGGACAACACTTCGCTTCTTAAAACAGTCTCTTTTGATGAAACCTCGAGTTTCTGCTGAAAACCAGGTTCTGTGCGGGCAGAGTTTCAAACCGAAAATACTCTTATCTCAGAGACTTTGGGTGCTCCGAGGCTTTCTTCTTGTGCTAGGGAGGTTCCTTAGGCTTCAGGGTGGCTAGAGAGAGAGAGAGAGAGAGAGAGAGAGAGAGAGAGAGAGTAGAGAGTGAAAGAAATAGTGAAGGAGTGAAAATGTCGCTGACTCACGCATTTTATTTATAGAGTGAGAGGCTGATGGATACGCATGGCGTAACCTTGGTACATAGGGCGTACCTCGATACGTAGGGGTTACCTTCGTACGCGGTGCGGAGGAGCGGGGCGCAACTTGCAAGTCTCGAACGAGTCTTCCATGCGAAGGGGTTACGTGGTCGAATTATGGCCAAGTTCATGCGAACACGGGGCGTTACCCTTCAGACCAGCCTCAAAATGTGGGCCTCAAATTTCAAAAATTCATAAATTTCGTATACGAGCTCCTTTTTCAACGTTCATTATATCCACGCGTAGGTGAGACCGTACTCTACAACTTTCGTTTAGACTCTATCGGCTAATTTTGACTTTATTTTTAAAGTTATATTTTTAAAGGGCCGGGACAGGAAAAGTCCATTAAAAATTCATAACATCTTCATTCGACTTCTATTTTCTTCTGTGTTTTTACCTTTGAACTACTATTGACAAGATCTTTGATTCTTGTTTAGGTTGTGTCAGCTAAAAATCGCTCGATCTATAATTCGAATTCCGGGCTGCACACTGCTATGTCAAATCTTAGAAAATTCATAATTTCGTCATACGAAGTCAGATTTGGACGTTGTTTTTTACGAATGCTCTCGGTTTAACGTATACTACGACTTTCATTTAGATTGCTAAGGCTAAAAAGCATTTTATTGTAAACTCACTTTTTACGACACACAGCGTCGTGTCGTTTCTGTCGCGAAACTTTGATAGGCGACAACTTTTTTCGTTATAACTCAGATTTCAGAGTTCTTTATATTCCCGGAATCCTTGTAACGATCACTACAACTTTTTTTCTTAGATATTGGGTTTATCTAACATTTTATTTTAATTTATTATATCTTAATTACCTTAAAACGAATTACAATGGTTGACCTAGACCATTACATTGACTTGAAATAACGGGTTGTTACAAAAGGTCTCATCACGGTCAAAACCATAATGTTGGGAACACCCTTTTGCTGCATGTGTGGCCTTGTACAACTCAACATACCCATTAGCTTTTGTTTTTATCTTGTACATCCAACGACAACCAATCGTATGTTTCCTAGAAGGAAGGGAAACCAAATCCCATGTATGAGTCTGATGAAGAGCAGCGAGTTCCTCAACCATAGCCTTCTGCCAAATAGGATCTAATATAGTTTTTCTATATGATTCATGTTCTGACAGATGACGGATGTTCGCTATAAACGAAGAAAATGGTACTGAGTATGTAGAGTAAGAAAAATCTAGAATCTTGGTGGACTTGATAGGACGAGTAGACCTCCTGAGGGGTAGTGGTGGAGGTGGATCTTCAATTTCAACAATTAAAGGAGAAGATTGATAAGGAGTTAGAGGAGTCAAGGAACACTCTGAAGAAGTGGGTGTGTCATGAGCTGAAGGATCAGGTGGCATAGATTGGTCTCGAGCCTCTATTTCTCATCGAAAGGATCAATATGCAAAAGGCCTGACTTCGTTACACTGTAGGTTGTAGCAGGAATTGAGTAGAAAGGAATATGTTCCAGAAAAGTGACATGTCGGGAAACATATGGTTACTGCCTCCTGCCGCCACCGACCGTCGTGTCGGGTGACGGTGTGCTTGTCTTGTGAATTGATTCGTTTAGGGGTGCTTGAAACCCTAGTGGGCCTTGTAAGCCCTAATGGGCCCAATGAAGCTTAATGGACCCTAATTTACCCAATAAAACCCTAATAGGCTTAATGATATTCTAGTGGGCCTAATAGGCCCAATAAAGCCCTAATTGACCTAAAAGCCCAACAAATTGATAAATGGGCTAATATTTGGATTGGAAAACCCTAATACCAATAAAACCTTAATTTGGGGAATTAATCGGGACACACGAGAATTATTTAATAACTTAAAATATTAATTATTAATCATTGCAAATTAACCTAAGGCCATATGGGACTTAATAGATTAAGTCCTTAATGGGTTAAGTAGGAAACTTAACCCTAATCATCATTTTATGAGAAACTCTAATTTCACTTGGGTTTATTGTTCGGCCTTGATGGTTGGGTTATTAATGGGCCATCCAAAGTCAAACAATTGGACTAGAATAATTTAATGGGCCTAGGGTAAGGCCCATGTAAGGGGTTTGTGCCCAATTTGGAAAATTAGGCCATAGATGGGCCATAGTTGGGCCTTAATGATTATATAATACTAAACCATTAAACTATCAAAGGTTGGACTAGAACACATGGTTGGGCCTTATGGTAAGACCTTGTAAAGGTTTGGGCCCAATTTGGAAAATTAGGCCATATGTTGGGCTTTAAGCCATAATTGGACTTTTGGGCCTTTGGATTGGGCCTTGGGCTTGAATAAGCCAAGCTTGGGGTAATGTAGTAATTATCCAAAGTATGTATTTATAGTTATGTAGTGGAACCCAATTTTTAATTGGGTGTTATTTTGATGTTGACAGATTCACGAATCTGTCATCCAGCAACTATGGTTTTGTCAGCAGGACTTCAGCAATTCGAGGTGAGTCCTCTTTAGTAGGAACGGGTCTAAGGCCACAATGCCGGCCCATTTAGATGTTAGTGGTACTGGGTGGGGCCCAATGCAATGGTTTAGCTTACTTGTTACATGTTATGTGTTCCGGATGTCGGTTCGATGCCGTGCGGGGCCCGATGCAGTGGTTTAGCTTACGTGTTGTATGTTATGTTTTATATACGTTGGTCCGATGCCAGGGCAATCCCGAAAAGTAGTTATGTATGCTTGATGTCTTTGTGATTCATGCATGTCTATGATATGTGTTATATGTTCCGGGCCTTGGCCCGATGTCGGGTAAGCTGTATGCAGTATACGTGATTATGTTATATGCTTATGTTTATGTTATGTTCAATCTATACCGGACCTCGGTCCGATGCCGGGCACGACCCAATGCAGTGGGCGGGGCCCAAGTTATACCAGACTTCGGTTCGATGCCGGGCGGGGCCCAAGTTATACCGAACTTTGGTCCGATGCCGGGCGGGGCCCAAGTTATTCCGAACTTTGGTCCGATACCGGGCGGGGCCCAATGCAATGGGCAAGGACCAGTATGTTCTATATGAGTTATTGTATGTTATGTGGTAGTTTGGGGAGACTCACTAAGATTCATGCTTACACTTTTCAGTTTTGGTTTCAGGTACTTAGTTTTCAAAAGAGGAGCTCGGGAAGATTGCAGTGCACATACCATTTGTTCAGCCTGGGATGCTTATACTCTGATATACATGATAGCTATTATAGCATTTTTGAGATACATTGTTTATGTCTTTTCTATTACGTATGATGATTATGTTTTTTATCATTAAATTAAAATGAAATTTTCAGACTGTATTTTGGGATGTTACAAGTTGGTATCAGAGCCTTGGTTTGAGGGATTCAGGCACACTCTCGGGTGTGTTTGGACTCAAACTAAGGACTTGGTATGAAAATTTTCAAAATTAAAGCCATTTAAAAAAGAAGTTTGAAAAGAATTTGAAAAGAGAACAGAATTTTGAAAAGAACAAGGTGTATGATTCGTGCAATCAGCCGAGCTCAAGTAAGTTTTCCCAAGATACCCATACATGTTGTGATATGTTATGATATGATATATGATTCTGAGAACTACATGCTAAATTAGGGCTAAGGATGTAATAGGATGCCTTATATGCCTATTATATGTGCTTGTAGACTTGCATGCTAATACTGATTAGTCACTGATAGGATAGCCTGTTTAGGTTATGACTAATTGTATAAGCCTTTGAATTGCATGTCCAGACTCCTGATTAAAGGATAGAAAGGTTTGATTGGAGTATGATGGTTAGATTTTCCATTATCCGAATGTTGCTTGCTTTGTGCTTTGTAGGACTCTTAGTAATGTGAGCTAACTATTAAGTGAATAGGCTTAGTCACATGTGGCACATGCTGGATAATCTCAGAGTGATAAATTTGACCCTATTATGTAGCTCGTTTGAGTCTAACCATTCTAGGGATGAGTCTTTTACTCGAAGGATTATCTGATCTCTGTTTCATGTGGCTATATTCATGAGGTAGCTAGTTGACATTACTGGGAATCTTTCAGCAGCTGAGGATTGGATTGGTACAGGAACCTAGGGAAGCCTAGGATATGTTTCAATGGGTTAGTAGTGAGGATGATTGAGACTTGGGAGTACCAGTTTGAGGAAGTGACTTGGAGGATTTGGGAGGATTGCTGAGGAAAATATGGATAGGTGTGGAAGGTAGTATTGGGCCCATACTACTGAAAGCACATGATCCATACTCGAATCAGTAAGAGTCTTGGAGAATCTGAGAAGCTTCAGGAAGGAGTTAGTGACCTGGTTTGGGTATAGAGGAGGTTCCGGTTGTTGTAGCTTAGCCATGGGCTAGCGAGCTAGTGAGCGTGACAGGGTGTCAGACCCTGAAGGATATGATTTCCAAGAAGTTGCAGATGTAAGATCGATTTGGAACACCCTGGAAGGAGAGGTTCATGCCAGGTGCATATAGTAGAGTGTCCCGGGAAGAGACCCATGACTTCTGATCATCAGGTGAAAGGCCAGCAGGGTCGGAGTTAGTGCAGCACGTGCAGGGAGGTGCACAAGGGAGTTTCTCGCTCCAAGGGTTTAGGCTGCTACAAGGTAGCAGGGTTGGTTATGCCAGTGGAAGGTGGTAAGGATTCTTGTGTATATTCGAATCCTTGGAATATCAGTTCGATATGGTGTTAAGCACCCAAGAGTGAGATTCAGGTTCTGGATCCGGCTCAGGAGCAAAGCCTGAAACAGTCAATGCACGATCACAAAACTTCATCTCATCAGAGATTACCTGCAGAGTGAGGGGAATGGACCTCAGTGGTCTTTTGTTTAGCCAAGGAAGGACCTTATAAGCTCTTGGTAGTCCTCTCAGGCCTTTGGGCCAGATTTGTCGTGGGGAAGTTAGGGGTTCATTTGGACCCCAAGGGCATTGGACCCTTAGAACCCTTCGAGAAGGAAGGTGCTATAGTTAGCTCCTATCATCAAGAAAATGTTTTCGTCAGATGTTCGTTGGTATGTTGTGTTTCTGCTATGTCCGAGTGGATAAGGGGAATCTGCACTGCTTCGGAATTTAAGTGAGTTTGGACAAGTCAGATATTAGGTCGGTTCCTGCTACTGTCTGGATTATCAAGGATTATATATGCCATCTTGCATGCCGAAAAGTCCTTGATGAACCCACAGGGGGACACATCTTGCAGAGTGGGTTCTGCGTGGACCGTTATCATTCCGGATGTTTGTCGGGATCTGTGTAGGAGGATTACTTATAGGATACTCGGTCAGGGTTCGAGCGATAGGTCTTCAGTGAAGTCAGTGTTCAATGGTTCTATCATGATTCAGGTGTGAACGACAGTTGTCCATGGGTGAACTTTGGAGTTCGAGGCACTATTGTTGCTAAGACAAGACTAGTAGCATGAAGAGGGTGATGTCAGTTGTAGGTGTTAAATGCAGAAGTAGTTGGTCCTTGGATGTTCAAGAGAATTGCATCTCTTGCATGGGTTGTGTTCGGTTAGAGTTCAGTGATACTGCAATAATGAAAGTAAGAATAAGAATTTCTCAGTCAGAGTGAAGACTAAGACCTTCAGTTGATAGCATGTGAGATGGATTGAGGTGTCAGACTGGGTCAGATTTCAAGAGTACTCAGCAAGATTTCCGAGGATGAGAGATCTCAAGGTTTAATCGGTGATTAAATGCTAGCATTGGCTGGAACAGGTTGTCATCAGTGGGATATGAGAAACCGAGAAGGATTGGGAATCCTTAAATTCTCATATATAGTGAAGACTTATTCGAATCTAAGTGGGGGAGAGACTTTTTATAAAGTCCTCCAAATGTAAGTTTTGGTTGCACCGGGTGCAATCTCTTAGGCACCTTGTCAACCAGAAGGGTATTCTAGTCGATCCAGCCAAGATAGATGTCGTAATGCAGTGGGAGATTCCGAGCTCTCCATCTGAGGTTTGAAGTTTCCTGGGTCTAGCGGGTTATTACCGGAGGTTTATTCGAGACTTCTCGGAGATTATGGTTCCTTTGACCCGACTGACCAAGAAGTCAGTGGCCTTTTGCTGGGGGCCTGAGCAGTAGGCAGCCTTCGAGACTATCAGACAACGGTTGTGAGTGGCACCGATTCTCACCCTGCCAGAGGGTGTAGAAGATTTCGTGGGTTATTGTGATGCTTTAATCACAGGCATGGGTACGGTACTGATACAGTGGGGTCACATGATAGCAGGTTGCAGGAACCAGGTTACAGTTCCAGTTAGGACTAAAGTTCAGTGGTGTGTTAGGTCGAGTGCCTGTTCGACCCGATTTGGAAAGTATTGTAAGACTACGGGGGTATCCGTAGCATTCACTAGTGGTCAGTTAGCGTGGGAAATGTTGTAAGTCTACGGGTGTAGCGTAGCATTCACCAGATGGACATATAGTTTAGGATGTGTAAGTCTGCGGGTATAACCGTAGCATTCACCAGATAGGCAGATAGTTTAGGGTGTTGTAAGCCTGCGGGTGTAGCCACGACATTCATCAGATGAGTAGATAGTGATAGAGTGCTGTAAGACTGTGGGTGTAGCCGTAGAAACCACTAGATTGGTTGATAGCATGAGCATGCTCATATATCGTGAAAAGGACAGTAGTACCCACCAGTTCGGGTGCAATATTGAGGATATGGAAATCCACGAATTGGATTTCGGAATTTCCAAGAAGGATTAGATTAGGTTGAGCCAGTGATAAGGCTGTAGGAGCGCCACTATAGTTACGGGATCAGGGAAGCAATGGATTGTATAAGATTGCTTGTGATATAAGGCTACCCTTGGTTAGGTAGCAATCACTTTTAGCCTGTTTTTGGGTGACATCAGGATTCGACGTAGGGACCCGACTGGTTGGATCGGGAGGTAGTTAGAGCCACAATGGCATGATGACTAGTGGCAACTAGTTCGAGAAATGGAATTTCGTTCAAGAGTCGTGTGAGACGACTATGCGGGAGACCTTTTTGCTCGATGAGACCGGGCTAGAACCTGGTATTTCAGACGACTGATGGATGAATTGAGACCAGGAAGGTCTCAATAGATTTTGGGAAGCAGGTATGTAGCAGCGTACTGCTTTGGGCAGATCAGTGTTCGAACAGTTCTAGCGTTTGGGCAGTGTTAGTAATTGTGATTTTGTTGCGAGAAATTCGTTCATCCACTGATTTTAGAGCTTGTGAAGATTGGTCACGACTACCTTGGGAAGGGCTAGGTTGTGCCCAGGATGGTGACCATGTTATCAGAGTGGTAAGGCGTGTACGAAATGGAAGGGAATGATTTCGATGACGATATCTAATTTAAGTAGGGGGAGTTGTAATGCTTGTTTATTTAAATAAACAAATAACGAAATTAATGAAAGTATAGTAGCCCAAAAATCAATAATTATATGGCAATGTGTTGGTCTCGAGGAATTAATTGCTATTATTTTAGAAGTTGGGGGTTAAAAGTATAAGTTTCGAATTTATTTCGTAAGTATTTACGAAGACAGGGACTAAGTGGTAACTTCTAGGACTTCATTTGTAAAGATTTTAGAAGATAGGGGTTGTATTGTAAATCTCGGATCTGGTTTGTAAAGTATTTAGTTTGCAGGGGTTAGAAGGGTAAAATATGGGCTGAATTTGAAAAGGAATGTGAAGGGAGGGATCGATTATGTTAATATGGGGATATGTTTTTAAGGTACCATGTATATAAGCTACCACCCGCCGAAACCCTAACCCTACTTCACTATTACAACAATCACCCTCTTACTTCATTCCAGTAGCCGCCACCATGGGAACCTCCTCAGTCGCCGATTGCATCATCAAAAGCCGACAGCCACCGTCCTGCCTGCTAACTCGTCGATGAAACGCCACCACCATTGCTCGACTGATGGAGGTACTGTGTGCACTGGAGAACCACCGAGACCGAAGGAGCAAGTTGCATTTGTTGCTGTCTTAAACATGAAAGCATAGGGAGCTCACGGATTTCCAGTCATCATGGGCCACCTCTAGTGGCGGATTTGGGAGAGTTGTAGCATTCAGATCATGTTTCGGGTGTGGTCGCACGGATGAGAATCAAGAGAACAACCGCCACCACTGTGAGGTGGTGGCTATCACCGCAACCACCACCGTTACCACCTTTTTGGGTGCCGCTGCGGCCTACAATCACCATAGGTGGGTGATTTGGGTTCGTTTTTCAAGAAAGGGATGAGTATTCGTGTTTTATGGGTTGTGTAGTCGGAGGTTCAAAGAATATTGTCATTGCCACCACCGTGAGGTGGTGGCTGCCGACGTGTACCACCAAGGCTGGGTATATTTTCGTGTGTATGTGTGTTTGTAATTAGATTAGGATGTGAGTGTGATTATCGGATGGGAATTGTAATTGTAAAAAATCGGTATAGTGAAAAGGAAAAACCAAACCACCACCATGAGGTGGTGGTTGCTGCCTCCTGCCGCCATTGGCCGTCGTGTCGGGTGGCGGTGTGCTTGTCTTGTGAATTGATTCATTTAGTGGTGCTTGAAACCCTAGTGGTCCTTGTAAGCCCTAATGGGCCCCATGAAGCTTAATGGACCCTAATTGACCCAATAAAACCCTCATAGGCTTAATGATATTATAGTGGGCCTAATAGGCCCAATAAATCCCTAATTGACCTAAAAGCCCAACAAGTTGATAAATGGGCTAATATTTGAATTGGAAAACCCTAATACCAAAAAAACCTTAATTTGGGGAATTAATCGGGACACACGGGAATTATTTAATAACTTAAAATATTAATTATTAATCATTGCAAATTAACCTAAGGCCATGTGGGACTTAATGGATTAAGTCCTTTATGGGTTAAGTAGGAAACTTAACCCTAATCATTTTATGAGAAAATCTAATTTCACTTGGGTTTATTGTTGGGCCTTGATGGTTGGGTTATTAATGGGCCATCCAAAGTCAAGCAATTAGACTAGAATAATTTAATGGGCCTAGGGTAAGGCCCATTAAGGGGCTTGGGCCTAATTTAGAAAATTGGGCCATAGTTGGGCCTTAATGATTTTATAATACTGGACCATTAAACTATCAAAGGTTGGACTAGAATAAATGGTTGGGCCTTATGGTAAGACCTTGTAAAGGTTTGGGCCAAATTTGGAAAATTGGGCCATATGTTGGGCTTTAAGTCATAATTGGACTTTTGGGCATTTGGATTGGGGATTGGGCTTGAATAAGCCAAGCTTGGGGTAATGTAGTGATTATCCAAAGTATGTATTTATAGTTATGTAGTGGAACCCAATTTTTAATTGGGTGTTATTTTGATGTTGACAGATTCAGGAATCTATCATCCAACAACTATTGTTTTGTCAGCAGGACTTCAATAGTGCGAGGTGAGTCCTCTTCAAGTAGGAACGGGTCTAAGGCCACAATGCCGACTCGTTTAGATGTTAGTGGTACCGGGCGCGATGCAGTGGTTTAGCTTACATGTTATATGTTATGTGTTCCGGACTTCGGTCCGATGCCGGGGCAATCCCGAAAAGTAGCTATGTATGCTTGATGTCTTTGTGATTCATGCATGTCTATGATATGTGTTATATGTTCCGGGCCTTGGTCCAATGTCGGGTAAGCCCGATGCAGTATATGTGATTATGTTATATGCTTATGTTTATGTTATGTTCAGTCTATACCGGACCTCGGTCCGATGTCGGGTGGGGCCCAAGTTATACCAGACTTCGGTCCGATGCTGGGCGGGGCCCGATGTAGTGGGTGGGCCCAAGTTATACCGAACTTCGGTCCGATGTCGGGCGGGGCCGAAGTTCTTCCAGAGTTTGGTCCGATACCGGGCGGGGCCCGATGCAATGGGCAAGGCCCAGTATGTGCTATATGAGTTATTTTATGTTATGTGGTAGTTTGGGGAGACTCACTAAGCTTCGTGCTTACAGTTTTCAGTTTTGGTTTTAGTTACTTAGTTTTTAAAAGAGGAACTCGGGAAGATTGCAGTGCACACACCATTTGTTCAGCCTTGGATGCTTATACTCTGATATACATGACAACTGTTATAGTATTTTGAGATACATTGTTTATGACTTTTCTATGATGTATGATGATTATGGTTTTTATTATTAAATTAAAATAAAATTTTCAGACTGTATTTTGGGATGTTACACTTCTTCTGGTATCCCATTTGATACATAGTGGAGATGATGTCAGTGACACTTGCGGAAAAGAACTTGGTCGAGGGAAGCACCAGGAGATTGATCGCAGTAAGAAACTTGTCTTTGGTCAATATGACCAAGGAATCATCCATCAAGTTCAGATGAACTTCTTGTAGATTATGGAGGGGACGGTGTGCAGAAAATGCACATTTAAATGGGAACCACATCAGTGAAAGCGTCGAATGGTCTAAAGAGTGGATGATTGGAGATGATCTTGTTCATGAGACGAATCAAGTCATTGTATGAGGAATGATTGTCAAAAATTTCCCTAAAATTGCTAGATGCAATTGAAGGCGATTGGTTCCGTTTAGCAGAATCGGAACTAGTTGGTTGAGCAGAGGCTGATGCTTTTGATTGATTCTTTGACATCCCTGATTTCACCATTTTTGAAAAACTTGAAGAACTTACAGAGAACCTTGAAGTGCAAGAGGGAAGAAGATGAATTTGTTTGCCTTTAAGGAATCAGAAAGCGTAAAGCTTTCTTGGGGAGGAAAAACACTTACATAGTGACGGATCTCAAAAAGAATTGTTTTTACCCTAATTAAGGGTAAAAACTCGTAAGTTCTTACGGTAAAAAACGATCATTATTAGCCACACAAAAATTAATGAACCTTTTTTAATTTTTGTTTTTTATTTTTTATTTTTTGAAATAGCGTTTAATGAAATGTCAGTTGTTGTTTCCCACATTCGATAAACGTGTGGTGAGGGAGAGGAAAATATGTTGAATAAAGGTGAAATGTAATGGATGTGACATCTTAGGTGAACGAGGATAAGACAGGTTTAGGAAAAAGATTTCAAAAAGGATTTATTTTATTGGAAACAGATTTATTTTGGCGTCACACCCAAAATAGGTCCAACAAAAGGTTTAAGTGAGAAAGAAACTGAAATGATTGTGTGTAAAGAATGTTTTTCTTATTGGGTGTCATATTAAGGACTTTAAATCAACTATCTTGAATATCTCCCAAAATGTCTGGTTTAGACATTTATGATCTTCCCGAATCTCTTGAAACAAGCTTTCCTAAATGAAGATGATGTCCCATGGAAATCATACTTCTTTCACCTCCTCCAATTATTCTCCCTAACCCACAAGTTCTTGAAAAGTTTAAGGTCACTCAAGCCCTATTGGCAAGCAAAGGTCTATGTGTGATCACATCTTGGAGATGTAGTCACATATTGACAAGACGGGAGAGTTGGGTGTCAAAGTCTTGTGAAAGTTGGTGGTTCAATCACTTTCAAAGTCACATAGTGAGTTCCTTTGGGACCCCTATGAAACAGACTATGACAAGACCCTTGATGATCTTATCTGTTTGCTAAGATCAACTCTCTAAAACGTGTGGACATTGACAATAATGACATTGGATATCCAGTAAAGCTCTCTCTTCACAATGGAAAGGGATCGACCATAGTCAAATCGGTTGACCAAATGGTAAAGAGAGAGGATAAGTCTGAGATAGTCCCATTATCAAGGGTCCATAGGTAACTATTGCCAAAGGAAGGGGCATTGGTTGCGGAGCTGCCAAATTTACCTAAGGAAAGGGCATTGGTTGCGAAGCTGCCAAATTTACCTAAGGATGTTAAAGTATATAAGTTTGGCTCAACTTCAGGTAAAGTCCATTGTCTAACTCTATTAAGTACATGCTCGCGAAGATGGATTTCAATCGCATGGTTCAGTGATCAGAATTTTGGGCTATTACTTAAGAGTTATGATATTTATATTGCATAGGAATAGATAACAACAAGGTTTTCATATGGATTTTAAGGATAAGTTTTTCCGCAAAGTTTTAAAATAAAAGAAAAAGGTTTTGATTTTATTTATTTTAAGTATCCTTACAATGACATTTGTGAAAAGTTGTTGCTTATAAGATTCCACTGATAACAATATTGGAAAAATGGATTTTATTCTTTCGGTTGTGGTAGTGTTTAATATTACCAAATAAGGAAAGATTCTCATCACCCAAGGTTCAATTGGACCGAAACTTGGAATCATGCAAGTTGTATAGTATGATGAATGAGAACTTTCAGCTTGGAAAATTAAGACTAATTCCTTATGCGAATAAGGAAAGGAATAAGGGATCGAGTACATATTATTGTGCACTGGTCAAGTCGACCACAAAAGATCAAGAAGACTATTCGTCATGATTTAATTAAGTTCAGTAAATATGGTTATACATATAAGTTTAAGTATAAGTCTGTAGCATTGGAGAAGTTTCAATGTGAGATAGAACGAATAAGAAGTATCAAAGTATGGCAGAAAGATAAAAGTTTCTCAAGTCTGAAAAGATGGGAGAGTACTTTAGTATCATCTTATATGATCATCTTAATGATTTAGAAACCTTATCACAATTCATCCTCTAAGTGCATTCTGATAGTTAAGAAGAGGAGTTATGAATTGTTGAAGTGGTAAATCAAGAAGATGAGTCGTACTTTGTTCCAATACAAGGCTTAGAGTTATACTCTAAAATTGTAACTTGAGTGACATGTCTTAAAGAAGGTTTAAAACACTTTTCAAATGTAAGAGTAAAACTTTTCTACTCCTGTACATTTGAAATTGGTAAGTTGTGATGTTTGGGATAAAACAAGACCAACTAAGGACAATTGCGTGAAGTGTTTGTCTTGATTAGAATCCAAACTATCTCTTGAATATTTGAAAAGAGAGTCTTATATGTCAAGAGGACAGTGGGAGTCTTAATGCTCTTGAAATTTTCAAGACTTAATCAAGAATAAAACCTAAAGTCCTTCACTAGCACACGACTTGCGGTTTATAACCTATCATGTTGAAATTTTGGTGCCTATTCAAGTTGGCTTTTTATAGGAGGAGTTCTGAGAGTTCTTAATTGGTTGCACAACAACTTGGAAGAAATGGCAGGCCCTTGAGCTGCCAGATGGCAAAAATTTAAGATTACACAAGTTTAATCCATATGAGTTTGGATTTGTCACTAACCTTGTCTTGTGATTATGGTTTTGACAATTCACATGGATAAGAACACATACACTATTAAATCAAAGTGTCATAAGGTTTCTCTCCGATTCATGAAAATGATGGTGAGGAAACACTTTCACTAAGTAGATTTTAGTTAGATAGCAATTGTGATATTTATTCTCAAAGTCGTTAGTGGAGCGTGTGTGGTTTACCGGCACACTAACATGGACTTGTGAGAAGTGGCAAAGGTCTAAACAATTGATACTATGATTACAACATCCCTTTTCATAGTTCTAAAATTGTTTAGACACATATGTGAGCTATCTAAGAGAGGTGTATGATTTTGATAAAGTTTTATCAAAACAATCTAGTATCAGAAATCTGAACTTTGGTAAGAAAGTCAATAAAGTATTGATTTCTAGAAGTCCAGCTGATTTTTGAGTACATGTCAAAGCTAGTGGGAGCATAAGTGTTATGCTAATAATCAGCATGTTTGTGGGAGCATGATAATTATGATAAAAGTTGCAAGTTAGCAATGTTAATTATAGATAACAAAAGTTTCAATTGGGAAAGAGTTGTTTTGCTATAATTAAGGGAGAGGAAATTATACTTCATCTCAAATCTAAAAGCTTAGATTGAGGTTTTAATCGTATTTAGTTAAGGAAATATATATGAATTTCATGTTGGAATGGCTCAACATAAGGAAATTCTGTATATGGGTCCATTATTTGCGTTCTAAAATTCGATTATGATTATGGCATCCCTTTTCATAATCTGAATTATGAGAACTTGGCAAATTGAAATGGAAATATTATAGAAAAAGACTGGTTTAGTCTTTATGTGAGACATTATGAATCGTGTCCCATATGCTTCGGATATAGGATCGATTACATGTGCTATATTCATCCGTTCTAAAATTTTCCAAATGCCTGGGGCATTAAGAAGGGAAAAGGTCTAGAATTGGATATGACTAAAAGGATTAAACAATTGTCGAGGACAATCTAAGGTTTACCAAAGATTGGTTGCTCAAGGACAGTTGGAAGTATAATGATAATTCTGGAAGGACCATATTGACATAATCTGTAAGGAGACAACTCTTGTTCAGAAGTGATAGTCAAAATGGAATATGGAAATGTTTCAAAGCTAGAAATTATTCAATCTGTGTAAGATTAGGAAACTTAATGCAAGAAGGATGTTTCCAAGGAGTTGATCTCCTTTGGAATGCTCTGTAATGTTTATTGTCAAGTCTTTGCGACTTTATCCATAATCATTACAAGAGGATCTATGCATATAAGTTTAGAATCTAACAGATTTCAGTAAATGGCATGAATTTGGAATTCTTGCATGTGCAGTAAGGATTTGGGACTATGAAAAGAGGATCATTGGAGTTATGTTCAATTGATCTAATTCAAAAAGTAAAGATCATAGACAAACATAGTATGCATACTTGGTGTGTGGCATGACTAGTGTTTAGAAAATATAGTGTACATGCTCGGTGCATGGGACAACTAGTGTTTTAATTCAAGAATAAAGTTGATAGCTGAAACAGTATACAATGAATAATGTGTAATCATATGGTGATAAATAAAAGGTGTTTTATTTATGTTCATAGGTTTTGATACCATATTGGATTCAATTATTATTATTATGTTTCATTTTTGCATGTTTTAACTTCCAGAATAACTAGGTCATTGTTCTAGATGACTAAGTTATTCAAACCATCCACAGTCGGTCATATGTTGGAAGTAGATATGAATTAAAATTGTCATGGGTTCGCTTGTAGAGGTCTAAGATGTTGGACAAAGGGCTACAACACTCATGAGTGCTCATAAGTTCTAAGTATTGGATTCAACCCGCGCTCATTGGAATCACTTTATGGATTTTATCACGAGTGAACATGAGACGATAATATCTTATATTTTTCAAACCTAGAGATATGAGTTGTTACTATGAGTTGGTTGTACATTGATTGCATGAAAACGCATTCGGTAACTCGGTGTTATAAAACGTGCCTTTGTGTATGATTCAACAAGTAGTAGAACAAACCATATGAGTCGAAGTTTATCCATTCCTTTTACCTTCAGGATAAAAGCGATATCTGTGGGCCCCACGATGTTTTGATGATGACAAACGGAAGTGCTCGGCCGGGCCAGGACTGATTTGATTTGTTCAATTAGTCAGTCGTCATAAATCGGAAATCGGGAAACAACAAATGGACAGAGAGAATGATTATAATCCATGTCTTAGTCCATATGATATCTATAATGGAGGAATATATGATCCCTTATCTAATGGACAAGTCATTGACAAGGTCAGAGTTCATATACAAGGTCAGAGTTCGATAGAAGCTTTTGAGAGCTACGATTGTGATTCGGTTCTTGAAGTCATACGCAATAATAGTTCTACACTTAACCAAGTGGGAGACTGTTGGATTAATGTCTAAGTCCATAACTGTAATTGGTAAGACTTGACCCGACTCGACATGGTCCATTTGGGTTGCATGGCATCATGCATTTGGATAGACTAAAATGAGAGAAATATCACTTAAGGTTTGTTAATATATTATAAGTTCTAATATATTAATAAGGTTATTTAATTAGTATTGATCAAGAATTAATTAGGTGATCAAAAGAAGACTAATTAAATATATGGGTTGATTGTGTAAATCATTCATTCTTATATATGTGGGCTTGTGATCCAAGATTCCTTATATTGGACTAAGTCCATGGGGTGACCCATGGATACTCCATGGAGGTTAAAATCCATGGAGCATAAGGAATGGGTAAAGTCATGAGTTACATGGTGTAACCCTAATAGCCACCATATAAAAGAATCCCATGGCTCAAGAAATCATGCGCTATGTGTGAGTGTGAGGGCTAAACGATTTTAAGGAGTGTTCAAGTTTCTCTCAAGTTATTCCAAGTGTATTTGGTGTTGTGTGAACCATTTGAGGTGTCACACTTGGGGCACTAGGCAATCAAGCTTCATGAAGACTTTCTACATCAAAGAGGAATGTAATTTTAACTTGATATATTCATATGAATCATGTTATTATGCTAGTTAGGATGAATACCTTGGAAAGTTCATATTTGTATGTATAATAGAGAAAACATAGATCCAAGGTATTTAGGGTTGCATGTACACTTAGGAGTGTTAGAATGCTCAAAACCCAACACACACTTACAGCAACTTGATACAATTGATTATTTATTAGAAATTGATTTTAATAAATATTCAATAAAACTCTAATAATTAAATTGAAATTATTTATTTCATGGAAATAATAATCTTCATTAGCAAGTAACATAATATATCATATGGTATGATCTATTAAGTCATGTACAACATTTTGGACTTCTTAAGCTTTTTGTCTTTTAGGAAAAGACAAATTTTATATCTTATAAATTTTGAGTTTATAAAATATAAACAAAATTTTCTTCTTTATGCAATTTTCGAGATTTGCATAAAAAGAAGAAGTGCATGACTTGTTTAATCATGCTTTAATGGCATGTGAGACATTCTTATGACAATAGGGACAAGTTCTCTTAAAGTGCTAAGGACTAATGATTAATACCTTCACTTTTTGAATATAAATAAGAGGCTTGCAATTGGCTAAAATTGCTCATTCTCTTCTTTGATACAAGGCTGAAACTTGTTTCTTCTCCATCATTCTCTCTAGTTTTGGTTAAAAAACTTGAAGTTACTTGCATCTTCAATCATTCTTTAAGTTCATATTGGTTATGAACTTAAAACTTAAGGGTTTAAGAGTTTTGGACTAGCATCAACATCAAGTTGGTCGTTGTTGGTGACTCAAAGGTTCCACATTCTTCATCAACTTCCAAGCCTCCCAAGAGGATCCAAAGAACTACGAAGGTTGTTATTTCTTCACCTATTCTCTAGTTGGTGTTTTAATCTTTCTATAACTTGCAAGAAGATCCTTGGTGGGGATAAAATGTTTATGTTACTTCAAATTTAAAGTCTTCTGTTGCCAAAAAGTTTCTATTTTATGAAACTAATTTTGAACTAAAACCTAACAATTGGTATCCGAGCCATCTTGCAAGTTTAGTTAAATTTTTTGATTTTTGGAAATCATAGTTTTTGAAGAATATGGATAACTTATTTTTGTATAAAAATAAGTTCATACATATTTCCTGTGACTACTTTTTGCTATTTTATCTGACATAAGTTTCATGCATCTTTTGTCATTTAAAGTTGTCTTAGAAAAAAAAAAGGTTGTTTGATGTGTATATTGATGTATATGATGTGCATAAACTAGCCAATGACCAATGTGTTGTTATGTTGTTGTGTTGGTTATTTTTGTTATAAAATGGTTGTAATAATTTATTTATTCGTATGGTATGTAATAATTAAATAGATTAGCTTTTCTTGGTTATTTTTGTAAAGTAATAAATTAGTTTTTAGAAATAATTTATTTGTACAAAAATATAACAAGAAATGAAGTTGAAACCATTTTTTGAAGACAAAAGAGCAATTTTCAAGTCTAAAATTTGTGTAGGATTTTCAGTGACATTTTTTGAAAAGTGTTACTAATGTTGTTCACAAAGGGTTGTTGGTTTTTAGCGACAATTGCTGAATTTTTGCATTCAAGAAGTTTTTACAATCTTTTGTAAGCAATGGATGTTTACTCAAGTGGGAGTTTCTACAACAACATTACAAGATTTTTTTTGGCCCCCTATATGTTTGTTTAGGAATGAACTTGATATTTTGTGTTGGCTCACAAAAATGTCATTAGCTGGTTATATTTATGCACGTGTCTTTTTTTTTTTTATTGAATGTTTGTGTTGTTTATTTTATGCATTATTTTTTGTGGTTGATAAAATTATTTTTTCACATGCTAAAATAATTTTGGACAAAATACAAATCACGTGGAGTTTGAGTTTTTCAAAATTGGACATAAGATGTAACAAGTTATTATATTTAAAATAAAACTTGTTTTTTTAATCGTTAATAATGACAAATTTTGAAATACTCCATTATAAGTTTAAAATGATGATTTTTGTAACTTATACAAACTCCAACTATATAATTAATAAAAGGAAGTTTTATTAAAGATATAAAAGTTTCAAATGCATTCAAACTTAATATCGGTTATTAAAATTGAATTGTGTCAAATTATATAAAAAAACTATATTTTTATATAAAACCTTTAAAAGTGATTTTTTTAAAAAAAAATTGATACCATGGTTTATTATATGCATTTAATACCCATGATATCATATGTTTTTAAACTAGAATTAGAAAACGTATACATACCCTTTTTACCAACCTCAAATCTATGAAATCTTTTTGAAGAACACTTGCATGTTTCTTGTATGCACTAGTGGAATAAATTATACCTAACCACTTATTGTTATCTTCTGACAGTCGGGGTGTATTCGCGATTTCTATAACCAAGTTATATGCCGATTAAACATGTTTTTCAAATTGGACGATTTGATCGGAAATCTTTTGTGATAAAGGATACGTAAGCAAGAGAGTTTCAAAGCATAGATGGGATAAAACATGTCTAATTAATTTTTTTTAGCGATCCCATAAATCTAGGAATTATATAGTAAGATATAACTGATAATCGATATTTTCCGAGTTGAATTCAAATGGATGGGATAAAGATACCTAACAATTTATTTGTTTTGCAACTTGGATCCTAGATTTTGATAATTAATGTTTTTGGAAACTAAAAATGTATTAATTATTAAAGATTAAATATTGAAAATACTAAATGAACTTTGTTAAAGATTTTGAAGTTAAGTAATCTGTTCTCATTATCATGTATTGTCATTTTTATTAATGGCTTAATGAAACAATAACATTCAATAGATACAACTTCAATGAATGAGTTCATATATTAAGAGACAATCTCATAAGAAATATGAAATTATATGCACTTAAAGGTCCTAGTCCTAAACTACTTGCTTTGAACCATTAAACCTGAACATGATACCTAGTAAAGGCATCATTGTGATTCTTAAGATGTTTCTAACATCAAGCTAGGAATAGTTATTCATGACTTCTAGGAAGTCATGGATAATTTAAATATATATATATATATATATATATATATATATATATATATATATATATATTTGATGATATAACAGGACAAACAATATTCCAATAAATACAGTGATATTTTATTTAAAACTAGTTTAAACATTGGAATAATGCAATGCTAAAAGAGTCACCTAGTATGATCTAAGAGCCCCATTGTTTATGGATTGAATGCCTTTAAGCCCAATAAATCTACTAAAGCCCACATATATGGATATTCTTTCTTTTGTGAAGAAACTGGACACTGGAACAGGATTTACTCCTCTTATTTGGAAAGAAAATCTGGAAGAGACTAGTACTTCTTGTATCTACTAGATAGAACTCATACTTTTTATATAACACTTAGGTACTTGGTACCTAAATGTTAATCAAATATTTGTAAATGGATTGCAAATATTAATTTAAGAGTAACCAAGTTGAGCACAATCAAGTTGGAACTACACTCTAGGAGTTCAGTTTATTATTTATGCTTAGAACGTAAATTACTTGTAATGTAAAACTATATTTGTTTTGGAACAAAGAATGTTTTAATTTAGCATGTTTAGATTTATGTCTCGCTTATTTTATTCAAATGTTTGATCATTTGCTTAATAGTTTGTCATAATGATAATATTCATATTCTGAAATGATTAACTTCTATTTATGAGACTAGATATCTTAATAGAATTATGAAGTAAATATCAACATTATATAAATAAAATCAAGTTCTATATGCAAGCACTTTTGACCTAAACTTGTTTTAAATCAAACTTATCTTTGATATTGTTATCTTTATTATATAAATGGCATTCACAGATTCCAACTTCAAGAAAGGGATCTTTGAAAGCAAATAATGTAGTTTATTTGAAATATGTGAAACTTATTTACATGTAAAGGATTCCTAATGATATTTTCACTAAGGTGTAGAGAAAATAATTTAGGAACAATACACTTTGGTGTATGACTTCCTTTCTAATAAATGTCTGATATTAAGCATAAGATACTAAATCAACTATTAACAACTACAGTAGTTTTAATTATATTTTACGTGGTAATAACCATTCAAGTCCTTAATGATAATAAAGGATGAATTAAATCTTACTTGTTATGATTTACTTTCTAATACGTAGAAATATCCTCCTTTAATCTTTTTGGGATAATACTCCAATCACTATTAATTGTATCTTGAATACAAATACCAAGTAATAAGTAGATTAAACACTTTATAAGATTTAGTATGAAAAGGCTCCATCCTCATCTTACTTAAAGTTTTGTGGATTTGAAGTCGTTGTTGAACTAAAGCTTCTAAACCCAAAATCTGCTAAACACATATTTGTATAATACTGTAAATGTGGCTTAGATTATATTATGCAAACCCACCAAGAATAAGTTCTCTTATTCCTGTGAAAGCTAAGTTAGTAGAAAGCAAGCTTCTAATGACAAGAAGTGGGAGGTACATGGAACTTGAAGCAACTCAAGAACCATAACCATATATAGTAATAGTTGGCACTAGGTTTAACATGAATTGTTAAAATTGAATAATAGCTATTCAAAAACACAATTTTTTTTTTGCATTAATGGTAGATTTCATCCATGAATTGAGAAATGTGTAATCTCTCATTGATGAGCTTTTATTAACGGTTTCTGGAAAATCCATCAAATACCAAGACGCTATGACAAATCTCAAATCTGATAAATGACTTAGAGTCATGAACATGAGATGTAATTCATGTATGATAATGAAGAATGAGCTTGATTAAAATTTATCCTTGTAGCAAAGATAGAAGGAGTAAATAATTCTTGTAGAAAGAATAAATTACATGGATAACCATAACATTTAAAGCAAGACTTGTAGTAAAAGGTTTTTCTCATACTCATATCATTGACTATGATTCTCATTATACTCATGACATTGAGTGTGATCAAACCTTTTTCACATGTAGCTATATATGATTAGATCATCAAGGATATTATTTACTATAAATTCATATTCTTAATATGAGATATAGTAAATAGTTTTCAAGAAAGACCACTTTTCTTAATAGATATCTACTAGAAGATATCTATATAGATTAGCTTGGAGATTTTCTTAATCCATGATATCCTATCAAAATGTGTAGAGCTTGAGATCCACTTGTGGAAATAAAGCAAACATCTAAATGTTATAATCATCATTTTATGTAAAACGACAAGGTGTGTTTTTATATTAAAATGAATAGAAAATCTAAGAACTAGTGGGAAAAATTCCTAATCTTATATGAATGATACATAATTAATCATTTGAAATCACATTCTAACTAAGCAAGGTCGTTTTCACCTTAACTCATAAAGTGTTTCTAAAATAAAAGACTTATGAAGGAGAAGATACATTCTTGGAATGTAAAATCTATAAGGGATAGATAAAATGAATGTTAAAAGTTTCATGTCCTTATACATATATTGGTAATGTCTTGAAAAAGATCAAGACACAAGATTCTTTTTGGAGAATTCTTGGCATTGTCATATGGAACCATTTTGATCTAGCCTCAAAACTACTTAGATTATAGGTTTGAACTACATGAAATAATTTATATTCTATTTGCCTGGCAAATGAATTCATCTTTTACGCCATATTAGGCATAGGAAATGGTATTTGATCATGTTGTAAGCATGTCATAGGATACTAATCGAATACACGGTTAAGTCACTGGATGAATAAGAGAGCATTCTAAGAGTAAGAACTAAGAGAATGTATATGAGACAATCAATTTAGCAAGGATCTTTATGGAAAAATCCACACAAGATGTTAATTTCTAAACATATATAAGTAATTATGAATTGTAATTGGATTTTGACTTCATTATAGAATGAAGAGTAAGTTTTGTTGGAATGTGGACCAAGCAAAACATAATGACATGATTTACTAGAAAATAAGAATACACTACTTTAGAAGATGAATTCAAATATGATTGGATGAATGGATCATTGAAAAACTATGTTGATTTCTGCCATTCAAGGATAACATAAAAATCTTTGTGACTTCGAGAGTATACTTAATCAAGCTAAGTTATGTCACGAAAGAAAACCAATCATATTCTCCAAGATATTTAACTATACTTAGAGTAAAATTAAGTATGGAGATGATAGTATTCACAAAATTCATACAAATTAAAATTTGATAGATCCATTGATAAAGCCATTCTTTTGAGCTAAGTATGATTGGTCACACTTTAGCTATAAAACTTTGTTATTCTAGAAATTTGTTTTTGATTTGGATTTAGTATTTGGCTATTGGAACATTATAACAATAACTATTACATAATGTTATGATATATTGGGATATAGTCATGACATTAATATCTCAGGATGTCATGTTCGATATAGATCAAAAGCATAAATAGAACAACATAGGTCTTACAACATTTATTAATATCTATTGGCCTATAATCCATAATCCCTCGTCAAGTTATCCAACTATGCTCTTGTGCCACTGCATGTAATATAAGAAACTGAGTAGGTCAGGCTTGGGAGCCTGGTGAGCACATAGGGTTTTCAACCCACAATAAATAAGTTTGTTCAAAACCAACAAATCCGATTACTCGTTCCCGTTATCCTCACTTTACGTCCCTAAAGCATCTAATATAAAGGACCAAGCCTAAGGATTTTCATTGGAGTGGACACTACTGCAAAGAGGGTTCCTCAGCAACAATTATCCCTAAGGCAACAATGAGGGGGATGGAGTACACCGGTGAACACATTGTTCACAAACACCTACAAGTTGCGAGCCTTCTAGTGTTCCACTAGACTGTCTAGAATAGTTCGTGGTCGTCATCTATACTCCGCTAGATGACTGGATCATCGTTAACATCGAGGCCTCTCATCATTTTATCACACATCGTCTATTTCATCTACCGATGTTTTACACTAATATATTTGTAGACATAAAATACATATACAATCAATGTTGTAAAACTCGCCGAGTTGGCCGATTACTCCGCTTACTACTCGCTACTCGGCCCCATACCGAGGCGGGTTACAGAATCCTAAGTAATCCCTAATTGACCTCTTTACTGAACTGAGTAGTGTTGTAAAACACGGTCAACTCGGTAATTAATATGTATAATATACTTAATGATTTATTATTTCACACACACATGTGATTATTACTACATATATATCTTAAATTGTCAATAATTATTCACAAAATGAGACAATTATGTGTTTTTTAGCTTTTGTGTATTCACATGTATCTAATTTTTCTATATATTTCAACCAACTTATGATTTTGACATATATAATTTCCTTAAAAATATTTCTACATTAATTACCGAATCTGAGTACTCCCCGAGTACTCCCGGGTACTCGCTAATCGGTAGTCGGCCGAACAGGTACCGAGTAACGAGTTCTGCAACCTTGTATACAGTTTAAATCGTTTAAAACTTGTATACAAATGATGGGTTTTTGGTCATAAGACATCCTATGTGCTCATACAAACCCTAATGCTTGGATCTAGGTTTCTCTATTGTACATGCTTTGAATCCAAGACTATAAACCCTAATTCTAGCATATGGAAATCGATATCAACATATAATTAGGTTTAAGATATTACCTTGATTGTTATATAGCAATAACAATCCTAATTCCTCCTTGAATTGACTTTGGAATGCTTAGAGTCACAAATGTCACTCCTCTAATGGCTTACAAACACCAAGATCAAATGGAGAAGGTATAAAGAGAGAGGAGAGAGGTTAGAATTCGTCCTTAGGACTTCTTGGGAAGAAGTACACGAATTCTAAGGCCTTAGGGTCTTTATATAGGTGTAGAGATAAGGTTTCAGTCATTATCCTTATCTAGTTGCTTATCCACAAAGCAACCATAAGATAAGCCTTGAAAACCCTTATCCTTTATCCTTTGGACGATTTCAAGGATCCTTATCTCCTTGAATTCGTTCAACCCATATTTAGGATAACCATTACCTTATTTTGTAACTATCACATAATTACAATTCAGCCCCTCTAGTTTAATTAATTACACTTGATCACAAAATTAATTCCTAATTAATTATTGACCAATATTAATTAAGCAAATATGATTTCTCCTTTAACATATTATTCTTATAACATATTAATAAATCATAATAACCTCTCTCTCTTTATTTATTTCTCCAATCAAGTTGCTTTGGTGAAGGCAACCCAAAAGGACCATGCACCATCGGGTCAAGTACATACCAAAATAGTTATGGACTTAGACACTAATCCAATAGTCTCCCACTTGGATAAGTCTAATAACTATTCTGCGTATGACTTCGGATCCTGATCTGCAATCGTAGCTTTCCAAAGCCGCTGTCAACTCTGATCCTATAAGATACGCGTGTCCTTAGATAAGGGATCATATATTCCTCCATTCTAGATATCGTATGAGATATGATTTCAAATCATTCTCTTTGTACTACTTCTCGATTTCCCATTTATGACGACAGACTAATTGAACAAATAAAATTAGCCCTAGCCCGGCCGAGCATTTACGTTTGTCATCACTAAACCATCGAGGGGCCCAAAAGATATCGCTTTTATCCTTCTTTGAATAAAAGGAACGGATAAACTTTGATACAATGCTTGCTTGCACTCACTAACCAAATCACACACAACAATATGTTTTATAACACCAAGTTAGTAGTGCGTTTACATATTATCAATGTGCAACCGATTAGTAAGATACAACTCACACATCTCGGTTTCAAGAATATAAGATTTTATCGTCTCACTAATTACTCGTGATACAATTCATGGAGTGATCCAAGTGAGCGTGGGTTTAATCCAATGCTGAAATCATATTCGTAAGCACTCATGAACGTTGCAGAAAACATTTGCTTATGTCTAATACTCTTCTAGACAATCCACACACCAATTCACGACAATCTTCATTCATATCTACTTCCAACATATGAACGACTGTGGCCTGGTCGAATAATTCGATTATTCTTAATAAACTCAATTATTCTGGAAGTCAAAACATGCAAAGTGAAACACAAGAATAATACTAATCCCATATGGCCTCAACCCTTTGAGCATAAATAAAACACGTTTTATTTATCACCATATCGATTACTCATTATTTGTCGTTTCGGGTAATCAACTTCTTACTTGAATTCCAACACTTGTTCCATGCTCCTAGCATGCACACAATGTTTACCTATGGTTCTTACTTTTGTGAAATAGACAAATTGAACACATTTCCAATCATTCTCATTTTACAACTCCAAATCCTTTTTCATAAGTGTAAGAATATCAAATTCTTGCTACTTATAGAATATGCTAGATTCTAACACTTTATGCAACGATCCTTTCGTGATGTCACTGCACCAAAGTCACAAAGACTATTGCCAATGATATTACAAAGTCCTCTATCGGAGATTGTTACAAGATAATTCCTTAGATACGATGTCTCTCTCTCAAAGTACATTCCTTTGAACATTCTTTTGCATAAAAGTTTCTAATCTAGACATAGATTTTCAATATTTACTTCCTAATATGAACACGCTTCCATATTTTCCTCATGACAACTCATTCTTAATAGAATCTTTTCTATTTGTAATGATGTCGATATGGTCCATCCAATATGGAAACATTTCCATATTTTCCAATACTATACTTCCAAATACTCACAAGCGACCAATCCTTGTCGAACTTTGGATTGTCCTTTGATAGTTGTTTAATTATTTTAGTCAAAACCGATTCTAGTCCCTTTTCCCTCTAAATGCGCTAGACATTTGGAAAATTTTTGAATGGTCAAACATTAAAGCATTTGCAATCGATCCTATACCCGAAGCGTATGGGACATGCTGCACAATGTTTTATTTGCTATGTTCTCAAAATTCGAATTGTGAAGAGGAATGCCGTAATCATAATCGAAATTTTAAGAACACACTATGTACCTTTGACTAAATCTATTAACGTTTCACAACCTAATCCTTTAGATTTGAAATGAAGCATAATATTCTCTCCCTTAATTATAGCAAAACAACTTTACAACCCTTACGACTTTGCAAGGTATAACTCTTGTTTTTTCTATAATTAATATTGCCAACTTGCAATACTTTCCATAATAATCATACAATCATAACTTTTATGCTCCCACTATCATGATGATTACTATAAATCATAACACTTATGCTCCCACTAGCTTCGACATGTATTCATAAACATCATAACTTTCAGAAAGACAATACCTATTGAATTTCTTAAGTCCATGTTTCTAATACTTAGTGCTTTGATAATCTTTTATCAAGGCTTCTTGAACTTATACACCTTTTCCTTGGATAGTTCATATGTGTGTCTTAACAATTAAGACTAATTGCCAAACCTCACAATTTAAATTATGGAAAGGGATACTGTAACCATGATCGAATTCGAGAATGCAATTTTACAATCACTATCTTCTTAAAATCTTTTTTAGTGAAAGCATTTCCTCACAATCATTTTCATGAAGGAGGAAATCTTATGACACTTAGATTTTAATGGTGTATATGTTCCTATCCATGTGAATTTGTTAAAAACAAAGTTTATGACAAATTCAAACTCATATGGACCAAACTTTCTTAATCTTGGTTTCTTGCCTTATGGTAGCACAGCTACCCACCACGTCTTCCAAGTAGTTAAGCATCTCACCTTTTTCCTATCAATGTACCTTTCATTGATCAAGGTGCCTTGCCCTTTATGCATTCAAAATGAGAACTCACATGCATAATTAACTCAATTGGAACAGCACAGAATCAAAATATTGTCAACACGATAGGTTGTAAACCTCAACTCGTGTGCTAGTGATGATCGATAAGGTTTATTTGATTTGTTCTTGAAACTTTTCAAGACTATAAAGACTCCCACTGACTCCTTGACATATAAGATTCTCTTGTCAATAAACATTTGTTGACAAATATTCAAGAGTTAGTGTAGCTTTTATCAAAACAGTTCATAAATTGGTACTAGTTGGTCTTTGTCTTATCCAAAACATCACAACTTTCCACATTTGATGAATGTTATAAACCTTTAATACTTTTCACTCATTGTCACAATCTTAACTTTAAGACTTGTTATTGGAACGAAGTATGATACACTTCTTGATTTAACCATTTCTTCAATCCTTGATCTCTCTTCTTAGACATACAATTGTACTAAGATTCACTTTCAAGATCAATTGAGATATGGTTCTTAATCATTAAGACCTTATCATAAAGCATAAAAGATACTCTCCCTTCTTCTTAGAATGGAGAAACTTTTACCTTTCTGCCTACTTGATTCTTCTTATTCATTTTGCTATTGATCTAAACCCTTTAATCAATTCAAAACTACACCTATTCTTATAAGTATAATCATTTTTACTAAACCTTTAGTAAATCATGACGAATATCTTTGTTACTCTTATGGTGAACTTAATCAACACGCAACTTTGTGTGCTTGATTTCCTAGTTCTTCACTTGACACTTTGTCAACGAATTAGTTTAATTTCCAAATATGAATTTTCTCATTCATCATGCAACCAAGTTGCGTGATTCCAAATTTCTGTCCAATTGAAGCTTTGGGCGATGAGAAACTCTCCCTATTTGATAAATTCTTGATATTTCCATAAATAACATAACTAAGAATCATATCCATTCGTTGTAGAAATATGCAATCATCAATTTTCATAATGATTTCATTGTAAGGAAATTAACAAATAAAGAAATAAATAAGTCAAACAAAAATTTATTTTATTTATAAAAGCAGCGGAAAAACATTTGTCCTTACAATGCAAAATCCATTGAAAACTATGTATTTCAAAAAGAAAATTTCTAATAACTTTATCATAACTATCTAAGCTCAAAATCTAATCTTCAAGTCCATGCGATCGAGATCCATCTCTTGTGATTAGATTCATCTTGCTCTCTTATCAAGCTTCCTTTCTTTTCACCGATCCTGCAAAAACACTCAAATGCAATCTTATCACATCATGTATTAAGAATCAATGAATAGGAACTTAATGGAGTTAGATAGTGGATTTTTACCTATAGCGCAGTCATACTTTTGACTCTCCCATCTCTTAGATCTCTTAGGTAATTAGGGCAACTTCGTCTCCAATGCCCCTTCTCTCGGAAATAAAAGCAAATTGACTCTTTTGGAACAACACATGGAACTACTTCAGACATCGCCTTTCTCTTATGATCAAACTTTTCGATCATTGCATGTCTTTCGTTGCCATATATCCATAGAGGTCTTGAAGGCAGATTCACCAATTAACTTTGCTTTTCTATTGCGCCAAACCATTGCTGATTCGGCAGCAATAAGCATGTAGGTGAGATCTATAAGGGTCACGTCGTGGTTCATCATATAGTACTCTCTTACAAACTCACTATACGAGTTGGGAAGTGACTAAAGAACCCAATCAACAACCATCTCTTCACCGATAACGGATCCTATCGTTCTTAATCTATCAATGTGCGACTTCATCCCTAGGACGTGTGCACACGCCGACTTTCCTTCTTTATGTTTACTTGCCAAAAGGGCTTGAGTGATATTGAACCTTTCAATTTTACAATCTTGTGGGTTAGGGAGAATAATTGGAGGAGGAGGAGGAATTGAAGCATGATTTCTTGTTCCTCGATTGAATAGTGGAATATCATCTTCATGTGGAATACTTGTTCCACGGGATTCGAGAAGACCATAGTTGTCAAACTTCGACATCTACAAAACGGGAGAAAAACGAATTCAAGTTAGTTGATTGATTGAGTCCTTGGTAAATCACCCAAATGAAATTCCAAGGCTAGCGCCCAACACAATATTCTACAACTCGGGAGAGGGATGCCGTAACCCAAATTGCAGAACATTTGAAGGTAAGTGAATGACGATTCACTAATTTTCACCATGAAAAACGAAAAATAATTTTAAGTTTTAAATCTATGAAAACTCCTAGATCCTTTGAGATTCATTGAACTTTCAATGGCATGTTTAAATCTCGATATGCCCCTCTCGTTTGTGACTGGGATGCCGAGGATCACAAAGCGGGTGTGAATAACCATGCAAACTACATGGTGCCCTCACATGTTACAGTCACCTATTCAATGTGCCGGTAAACCACACATGCTCCACCGAACTATGACAAACATTGAGTCACCCTTTGCTACCTTTGCTTAGAACCATTTAGTGTGTCGGTTAACCACACACGCTCCACTAACGTCTTCGCAAGGGCACAAAGTGTAATTTCATGGAATTGCATCAATTCACTTTTCCTAAGTAACTAAGATTGGGAATTTTGAAAAACGTTTAGTTACTTTAGTAATTCATTATACTTATAATGGAAGGTTTCGTCCTATCTTACCCGTTCGGCTAACGACCCTCCACTAGTCAAGAGTGCGGTGGGTAAGAGTGGATACTCATTCAATCGTCATTTTATAGGCAATTTCCTTAAACACCCCTTATAGACCAGCTTCGTGAATGAGGCCTACTAACGGTAAGACTGACTTTTACTCATACATATATATAATGTTAGACTTTTAATGTTATATATATAGTATAGGGTGCATTTTACACTTTTAAAATACTATTTGGTTAACTTTAACAATTACACTTTTAATTCAATTAAATGGTTAACCTAAACTTTTGTGGATTTATTAAATCTCTTTTAATTATACTCCTTAATTAATTAATAAAACTATAAGGGTGTATTTGAACTTTTCAAAACATTTCTAGGGTTTTAGAATTTAACATTCCTAATTAAACTTTTAATCAACTTTTAAATTCCAAAACTTGAGGGCAAGTTTTGAAACATTTCAAAACAATTTAGTTTTAATCTATCTTAAAATTTCGAATTTATGACATTTAAATTAAAATTTTAAATATTAAAACTCTTGATTTAATAATTATCTTGAATTAGACTATTAATTTAATTATTAAATCATAAGAGATTATCTAAATAATGAGGATAATTACCATTTATACATTTAAGTTATCCTAATCCCTTAAATATCTATATAGATTTCGAAAATATGGATGGATAATGCAGGATCTTGAATTACCATATATAACAATTAGAAGATAATTACAAGATATGGGATAATCCAAATCCCTAAAAATTAGGATCTTATCTTGGGGAGGAGGCAAATTTCGAAAATTAAGGGATTATAACAAACCCTAGATTTCGAAATTTAAGGGTTTAACGAAAGGATTTGAATATCTTATTGAAACTCTTGCAAATTAGGGTTTTCAAACCCTAATCTCAAAACACCCTAGCCTCCTAGGGTTTATTGGCAATAAACCCTAATATATCAAGTTCATACAATTGAAACCAAACCAATGGCTCTGATACCACTGATGGGTTTTTGCTCATAAGACATCCTATATGCTCATACAAACCCTAATGCTTGGATCTAGGTTTCTCTATTGTACATGCTTTGAATCCAAGACTATAAACCCTAATTCTAGCATATGGAAATCGATATCAACATATAATTAGGTTTAAGATATTACCTTGATTGTTATATAGCAATAACAATCCTAATTCCTCCTTGAATTGACTTTGGAATGCTTAGAGTCACAAATGTCACTCCTCTAATGGCTTACAAACACCAAGATCAAATGGAGAAGGTATAAAGAGAGAGGAGAGAGGTTAGAATTCATCCTTAGGACTTCTTGGGAAGAAGTACACGAATTCTAAGGCCTTAGGGTCTTTATATAGGTGTAGAGATAGGGTTTCAGTCATTATCCTTATCTAGTTGCTTATCCACAAAGCAACCATAAGATAAGCCTTGAAAACCCTTATCCTTTATCCTTTGGACGATTTCAAGGATCCTTATCTCCTTGAATTCGTTCAACCCATATTTAGGATAACCATTACCTTATTTTGTAACTATCACATAATTACAATTCAGCCCCTCTAGTTTAATTAATTACACTTGATCACAAAATTAATTCCTAATTAATTATTGACCAATATTAATTAAGCAAATATGATTTCTCCTTTAACATATTATTCTTATAACATATTAATAAATCATAATAACCTCTCTCTCTTTATTTATTTCTCCAATCAAGTTGCTTTGGTGAAGGCAGCCCAAAAGGACCATGCACCATCGGGTCAAGTACATACCAAAATAGTTATGGACTTAGACACTAATCCAACAACAAATGTTCATCCACCATAGATATTAAGTAAACAAATAATATGCACATATAGCACGTAAATTATATAAAATACTTCATATCTATTTGTAAGATGAAAGTAACTATGCACTCACTTGTTAAAGTGATGATTCCAAACTCAGGCAACGCTTCGCTATTAACGATTCTATTTTCCTTCGATGAAACCTAGCATTATTATCACTACGTTTTTCTCTAATCTTTATTGCGACTAATTATTAGTCTAGATTCATTATTAACTCAAAGTCTACTTTCATGATCTATCAAGTAAGGACCAACTAGGTTGGATCATATCGGAGGTAGGGTCCGTTTGGTATATGAAGTATTCTGTTTCGGAATCCCACTTTAAACACCTCACTAAATCATAGCCTAGACATCATCCCCGTAAGTGGATCAATCTGTATAACGACTTTGAATCACTGATAAATTTTATTTATAGGTTCATAATAAAGATGTTATAAGCTATATTTAAAGTAGGGTAGAATAACTTACTTCGCTAGGAGTCGGGCTCTGCAGGGGCAGAACTTCGTCGCTGAATCTTTCTAAGAAAGATTCTTGCAGAACTTCAGTGCTCATATTACTATACTAAAAACTACAGAAAGAGAAGTTGAATCATGAACGACCGAAATGCTCAAGGGATAAGAAGAGAAAGACTCTTGAATCAAGAGAATAGTGCAAGAAATACGAGGGCCTAGAGGCTCTTATTTATAGTAGTTGAATTTTCAAAAACTACCTTCTATGGTTACTTAATGACCTTATAGTAATATAAACGACTAAACACCCCTTTATAATAGTAATTTAAATAGATTTAACAATATTTGTATTAAACTAATGTCATAAGTACTCAATACTAGTCTTATAACGAGTGCATCGTAGATACCTTTCTAATGATATAAACATATGTATACGTATATATGATTTATACTTTATTTTAATACGTAAATATGCTATTAAAAATTATAACTCTTTCATATGAACTCCATTTTTGACGTTCTTTATATCCACTCATAGCTATCAATGAGATCTACAACTTTCGTTTAGACTCTGTCGACTAATTTTGAATTTATATTTTGTCCATATTTTTTTAAAAAAATTAAATGATTTTGCTAAAATCATAACTCTTTCATACAGACTCCGTTTTTGACATTCTTTTTTCTTAAAATACATATTTTAAGGAGTACTACGATACTCTTTTTGGTGGTATTAGCTAAAAATCAATCATTTTCTTTGTAGCTTTTTACATCACACATTACTTGTGCGCGGCTGAGTTTTATATCGTATAAAAATCATATCTAATTAATACGAATTCAGATTTCAATGAAATTTATATTTTCGGGATCGGGAAGACGTGTACTATATATATATATATATATATATATATATATATATATATATATATATATATATATATATATATATATGTGTGTGTGTGTGTGTGTGTGTGTGTGTGTGTGTGTGTGTTTTGGCGCACTTATTTTTACGATATATGGATGATTTGGCTGATTTTTTCTATGTTATTATATTATAATAATCACGAAACACATAATATTCACATAATTCTTCTTTATTACGTCAAATCGGTCACAATTGTTGACTGTAACTATTAGGATGATTCCGTCCCGAAATCACGCATTAGCAAACATATGTGGATAGCGACTCATCATGTCACTCTCTGTTTCCTTGGTGAGTTTCGGCCCATTCGTATGTTTCCATCGCACAAGCACTAAGTCGACCATCTTGCATCATAACTTCTTTGTCTTATGGTCAACAATTGCCTTAGGCTCTTCGATTAGCATCTTATTTTCATTCATCCTTAACTCTGAAATTGGAATTATGTTGGGAACTTCTCCCGTGAACTTCCTCAAATAACACACATGAAAAGTGTTTATGAATATCATCTAGTTCTACTGGTAATTCAAGCTTGTAAGCTAGGTTCCCAATCCTCTAAAGAACTCTAAATGGTCCAATAAACTTGGACTTAGCTTTCCTCTCTTTCTTAATCTTATAAGTCCCTTCCAAGGTGATACTTTAAGCAAAACGAAATCTACAAGTTCGAATGAAGTCGGTCGTCTCTTTTTATCAGCATAGCTCTCTTGACGATCCTGAGTTGCTAACATCCTTTCCCTGATCACTTTCAGCTTTTCTACAGTCTGATGAACTATCTTGGGGCCCATAAACTACTTTTCTCCAGCCTCAAGCCAACAAGATGGGGTTCGACACTTTTTTCCGTACCAAACTTGATAAGGTGCCATCTTGATGCTCGAGTGGAAACTATTATTATAGGAAAAATCTACCTGAGGTAAGTCCTCATCCCAGTTACCTTGGAATTCCAAGGTACATGATCTTAGCATATCTTCTAGTGTTTGAATCATTCTTTCGCTCTTACCATTAGTCTCCGGATGGTAAGTTGTACTTAAACATAACTTCGTACCCATTTCCTCTTGTAGACTCCTCCAAAACCTTGATGTGAAACGACTATCACGATCTAATACAATCGTTAAAGGATCACCGTGAGGTCTTACTACTTCCTTCACGTAAGCATTTGCAAGCTTATCCATAGACCATCTCTCATTGGCTTCTATGAAGTGTGCACTCTTAGTGAACCGATCCACGACTACCCAAATCATGTCTTGACCATTCTTTGTTCTGGCCAGTTTAGCGACAAAATCCATGGTGATGTCTTCCCATTTACCCATGGGTATAGGTAAAGGTTCTAAACTCCCACACAGTTTCTAATGTTGTGCCTTAACTTTTGCACATGTTACATACTCGACCATATATTTTGCAACATCGAGCTTCATCGTCGGCCACCAGTAGTTGGGTATCAGATCCCTATACATTTTTGTGCTATCGAGATGAATCGAGTAAATGGTCGTGTTAGCTTGTTCCATCAGAAGATATCTTACTCCTCCTATCTTAGGTACCTAAATCCTATCTTGGAATACCTTCAATCCATGACCATTCATACCGAACACCAACATTTTGCCTAAGCATTCTTGCTTTTGGTCATTCTTCTCTGAAGCTTCTTCCTGAGCTTTCTTAATGTTTTCCACAATCGTTGAGACAACTTCTATTCTCAACGATCTTGTCCTCTTCCTTTCCAGGTTTACTTTTTGACATAGCACATCAATTACAACATTTTCTTTACGAGGGTGGTAAAGTATCTCAAAATCGTAATCCTTGAGGAACTCTAGCTAGTGTCGTTGTCTTGTGTTCAATTCCTTCTGATTAAAGAGATACTGGAGAATCTTATGATTAGTGAAAAGTTTTCATTTTGTGCCACAGAGATGATGCGTCCGTATCTTTAGGGCGAATACTACCGCTACCAACTCCAGATCATGAGAGGGTAGTTCTTTTCATGCTCTTTCAGTTGTTGAGAAGCATAAGCTATTACTTTTTCGTCTGGGTTAGAACACAACCTAACCCAGTTCCTGATGCATCGCTATAGACTATGAAGTATTCAACTCCGTCATGTAAAGAAAGAATCGGTGCTTCACACAACTTATTCTTTAGCTTTTCGAATTCTTCTTCATGTTTCTCACTCCAAGTATATGTCGCTCCTTTATGGGTCAAAGTTGTCAATGGAACAGTTATCTAAAAGAAGCCTTGGATAAACCTACGGTAATATCTAGCTAATCCCAGAAAGCTTCGAATCTTTGTGGGGCTTTTTGGTCGTTCCCACTTCATCATAGCTTCAATCTTTGCAGGATCAACCATTATTCCTTCTTGGTTAACCACATTACCCAAGAATTGGACTTCTCTAATCCAAAAATCACATTTGGAGAACTTTGCATACAACTTCTCCTTCTTCAAAACTTCTAACACTTCTCGCAGGTGCTTGCATGCTGTTGCTGGCTCTTTGAGTAAACCAGAATGTCGTCTATGAACACTATCACGAATTTATCGAGGAATGGTTTACAAACCCTGTTCATCAAATCCATGAATTTTGCTAGAGCATTGGTTAGTCCAAATGACATAACCAAGAACTCTTAGTGTTTGTATCTTGTGCTAAATGCGGTTTTCTCAATATCTTGCTCTCTCACCTTCAGATGATGATATCCTGACCTAAGATCGATCTTTGAAAAATAGCTCGAACCTTGCAACTGATCGAATAGGTCATCAATCCTATGTAATGGACACTTGTTCTTAACCATTGCATTGTTCAACTCTCTATAGTCTATGTACTACCTCATGCTTCCATGCTTATTTTTCGTGAATAACACTGGAGCTCCCCAGGGTGATGAACTAGGTCTAATGAAACCGTTGTCCAGCAACTCCTGAAGTTGCATCATAAGCTCCTTCATCTCCGTCGATGCTAACCGGTATTGTGCTTTCGCTATTGGTTTCGATCCTGGAAACAAGTCTATTCGAAACTATACTTTTCTATCAGGGGACAATCCAGGAAGATCTTCGGGAAAGACTTCCGGATAGTCACACATCACTTGTATTCTTTGTATCTCCTTCTTCTCCTTCCTATCATCGATCAAAAATACCAAGTATGATGTGCATCCTTTAGACAAACATTCTATGGCTTTCATCAAGGAAATGATTCCAGAATTTATTCTACGTTTGTCCCCATACACCATAAATGACTCTTTTCCAGGTGTGTTTACCCTTACTATCTTTCTCATGCATGATATCTCAGCAACGTTGGTGCTAAGCCAATCTATTCCCAGTGCGATGTTGAAACCATTTAACTCAATGGGTAACAGCTCCTTGTGGAATTCATTCCATTCAAGTTAATGACGATGTTTTTAATACAATCGCTAACAAGTACGAATTTGCCACTAGCAACTTCTACAACTAGAGCATTATCTAGTTTTTCTATAGGCAATGCTAGTCTTCCACCAAATTTATGTGATATAAAGGAGTAATTTTCTCTCGAATTAAACAGTATATTGGAAGGCAATCCATTTACAAGATAGGTACCTGAAGCGACATCCGATGTATCCTTCGCGACTTACAGGGTCATCTGGAATGCTCTGGCTTTTGGCTTCGGAGGAACATTAGGCCTTGCCGCCTCCTTCTTCTTCAGCCAGTCTTTCGAAATGTACCTTCTTTGTTATATCCATTGCATACTCTCTTGTTAGATACACACTCGTTGGCGTAATTTCAAGTCTTTCCACACTTGTAGTAAGTCACCTCCTCGCTACATTTCCCGAAGTGCGTCTTTTTGCACTTGTCGTACCATCTTGCTTCGCTTCGTCCTCCTTCGAACTTATTAGAACTAGACTTTGAGAATTTTTTTTCTTGTTGGACCTTGAAAATCCATCAAACTTCCTTTTCTCTCCTCCCTCAAATCTCTCCAGACCCTTCTCCCTTAACTGGGTCGCAACATTTTTGGCTGCTCTAACGATTGTCTTCAAAGTAGTTGCCATTTTGACCATTGGTCCAAATTCCGCTGACAATCCGTTAGCAAACCTCTCTATCATAGTTCATTAGGCTCCAAGTAGAAGTTTGAGATGAGAATATTAAGATAGGGAAAGCTTTATTTACGATAGACGTTTAAATCCTCCTTGTCAATCCGAAAGGCTACATGCCAGTTCTAATATCGTATTTGAACGTATAGAAATCTGAACACATAAAGTTTCCAGATCTGGTCGGCAATAGACCATAGATCCAAACCAATAATAGCACATAAGGCATCTTTATAGCTATAACATAAAGCATTTAGCACATAAAAGCATATTAGACATATTTCCTAAAATAAACTAGTGATAGTATCTAAAATTTAGTAGACACTCATTTCACAATCATCGCTTAGCACTATAAGTTTAAGTCTAGAAATCCTCTAAATTCCTAGTTACTTAAACTAATGCTTTGATACCAACTGTGACATCCCCAATATCACGGCCAGAAAAGATTGATTTGTTTATGCTTTATTTGAAAATCAGAGTACCCTTTTAAAGAAAAGTATTGCGGAATTTGTTCCCAAAACATAAATATAATAAAAATTCATCAAAGCATTTCCGAAGAAATGTATTTGATTATATTAAAACCACGGGATGTCATGTTTGATACAGATCAAAAGCATAAACAGAACAACATAGGCCTTACAACATTTATTTATATCTACTGCATATAATCCATAATTCCTAGTCAAGCCATCCATCTATGCTCTACTGTCACTACCTGTAATACAAGAAACTCTGTGGGTCAGGCTTGGGAGCTTGGTGAGCACATAGGGTTTTCAACCCATAAGAAATAAGTTTATTAATTTCATCAAACCCAACAAACATGATTACCCGTTCTCGTTATCCTCAATTTACATTCGTAAAGCATCTAATATAAGGGACCTAGTCTAAGGATTTTCATCGGGGTGGACACTACTGCAAAGGGGGTTCCTCAACAATAATTTTCCGTAAGTCAACCATGAGGGGGGTGGAGTACACCGGTGAACACATCTTTCACAAACACCTACAGGTTGCGAGCCTGCCAGCATTCCACTAGACTTTCTAGAATAGTTCGTGGTTTGTCTTCTACACTCCGTTGGATGACTGGATCATCGTCAACATCAAGGCCTCTCATCATTTTATCACACATCATTTATTTCATTTACCCATGTTTTACCCTACCATTTTTGTAGATATAAAATACATATACAGTTTAAATCATTTAAAACTTGTATAAAAATGTTTATCCAACAATGATATCAAGTAAACAGATAATATGCACACATATTACGTAATTTATATTAAATACTTCATATATATATATATATATATATATATATATATATATATATATATATATATATATATGCAAGATGAAAGTAACTATGCACTCACTTGTTAAAGTGATTATTTCAAACTCGGGCAACGATTCATGTCTAACAATTCTATTTCCTTTGACGAAACCTAGCATTATTATCGCTAAGTTTTAGTCTAATCTTTATTGTGACTAATTATTAGTCTAGATTCATCATTAAGACAAAGTCTACTTTCATGATCTATCAAGAAAGGAACAATCAGGTAGGATGATATCGGAGGTAGAGTCCATTTGGTATACGAAGTATACTGTTTGGAAGTCCCACTTTAAACACCTCACTAAATCACATCCTAGACATCATCCCCGTAAGTGGATCAACCTATATAACGACTTTAAATCACTGATAAATTTTATTTATAGGTTCATAATAACGATGTTATAAGCTATATTTAAAGTAGGGTAGAATAACTTACTTAGCTAGAAGTCAAACTCTGCAGGGGTAGAACTTCGTCGTTGACTCTTTCTAAGAAAGATTCTTGTAGTGCTTCAGCGCTCACCTTACTATACTAAAAACTACAACAATAGAAGTCGAATCATGAGGGACCAAAATGCTCGGAGGATAAGAAGAGAAAGAATCTTGGATCAAGAGAATGGTACAAGAAATATGAGAGCCTAAAGGCTCTTATTTATAGTAATTGAATTTTCAAAAACTACCATCTGTCGCTACTTAATGACATTATAGTTATATAAACGATTAAACACCCTTTTATAATACTATTTTAAATAGATTTGATGATATTTGTATTAAACTAATATCGAAAGTACCCAATACTAGTCTTATAACGACCGCATCATCGATACATTTCTAATGATATATACATATGTATATATATGTGTACGTATATATGATTTATACTTTATTTTAATATGTAAATATGCTATTAAAAATTATAACTCGTTTATACGAACTCCATTTTTGAAGTTCTTTATATTCACTCATAGCTATCGACGAGATCTACAACTTTCGTTTAGATTCCGTCGGCTAATTTTGAATCTATATTTTTGTCCATATTTTTATAAAATTAAATGATTTTGCTAAAATCATAACTCTCTCATACAGACTCGGTTTTTGACATTCTTTTTCTCAAAATTCCTATTTTAAGGACTACTACGATTTTCTTTTTGGTGGTATTAGCAAAAAATTAACAATTCTCTTCTTAGTTTTTTACGTCAAACATTACTTGTGTGCGGTTAACTTTTATATCATATAAAAATTATATCTAATTCATATGGATTCGGATTTAGACGTATATATATATATATACACACACACACACACACACACATTTTGGTGCACTTATTTTTACGATTTACGGACGATTCAGCTGATTTTTAATATTTTATTTTATTATAATAATCATCAAACACATAATATTCACATAATTCTTCTTTATTTCATCAAATATGTTACTAATTTTGACCCTAACTATTACATTATCACAGTAATGATTAGCCTAGAAACACGAGCGTTACATATCTTATAACCTTTGAGTTTATAAAATATAAACAAACTCTTCTTCATTATACAATTTTCGAGATTTGCATAAAACGAAGTGTATGACTTGTTTAATCATGCTTTAAAGGCATGTGAAACATGTTTATGACAATGGGGACAAGTTTGCTTAAAGTACTAAGGACTAATGGTTAGTACGTTCACTTTATGCTTATAAGTAAGAGGCTTGCATTTGGCTAAGAGTGTTGATTCTCTTCATTGATGTAAGGCTGAAACTTGTTCCTTCTTCACTATTCTCTCTAATTTTGGTTAGAAAACTTGAAGTTACTTGCATCTTCAAGCCTTCTTTAAGTTCATATTGGTTATGAACTTAAAGCTTAAGGGTTTAAGAGTTTTGAACTAGCATCTACATCAAGTTGAGTCATTGTTTGTGTCTCAAAGGTTCCACATTCTTCATCAACTTCCAAGCTTCCCAAGAGGACCCAAAGAGCTACAAAGGTTGTTATTTCTTCATCTCTTCTTTGGTTGGTGTTTTAATATTTCTATAACTTGCAAGAAGATCCTTGGTGGGTATAAAATGTTTATGTTACTTAAAAATTAAAGTCTTCCGTTGCCAAAAAAAAAATCTAGTTTATGAAACTAATTTTGAACTAAAATCGAATTTATGTCACAAGACTTCTGTGCATATAAAGAACGCTGAAATCCAAGTTATAACGAAGAAGTTATAACATATCGAAGTTTCGCGACAAAACCGACACGAGGTTGTGTGACATAAAAAGTGGGTTTACGATAAATTACTTTTTAGCCTTAGTGATCTAAAATAAAGTCTTAGTATACGTTAAACCGAGAGCGTGCGTGAAAAGAACGTCAAAATCTGACTTTGTATGATCAAGTTATGATTTTTCCAAAATTTAGCAAAGAAGTGCACAGTCCCAAATTCAAATTTTAGATCGATCGATTTTTAGCCAACACAACCTAAATGAGAATTGAAGATCTTATTAATAGGAGCTCAACGATAAAAAGACAATCGAAAATGGAGTGTATATGTAGAAGTTATGAATTTTACACTGTCGTTAAGCATGAATATAAAAAACGTCAAAAATGAAACTCGTATGCAAAAGTTACCAGCTTCCGAAGATGTAGCTGTCTGAGGGCGTAACACGTAGCAGAAACACTAGCCGCTTTAAGTCCACGACGTGAACATTAATTTTACGACATGAAACTGGTCAAAGACACTAATCGATGCTAGAAAACACGTGCTAAGGCTATAAGATGACTCATGGAAGTTCACGGCGTGAACATATGTATTTCACGACATGAATGGCCCAGGAGAGCCTATAAATAGCAATCAAGACCAATTCTTTCATTACACCTTCTCTTTTCGTTCTCTCTCGTTTGCTGAAGGCGTTTCCCAACGATCACGAATCGTTGATCGTTTCTAGTTAAATTCTAATCAAATCACGCTACTAAGAGGAATGCATACTCCCTTTCATGAACGTGATTTTAATACAAGTATTAAATTATATGTTTATGTGTAAAATATTTGGTATTTCCTAAAATACATGTTAAGAGCATATCTGATAAAGACATGGTGGTGACGACTTTCTACTCATTGAAATTTTTGTAGATAGAAGGCATTGATAGGTTGAAGGGGAGATGCGATGACGGTGATGGATGGAAATGGAAGTTAAGGCCTCAAATGAAATATTTTGGATAGGAAATGAAATGATTAGCTTTAGGATTTTCCTATTTCCTTTTTTGATATTAAATTTATATAATAGTAACAATATATCATTAAAAAAAAGTTTTAAAATATTGTAAAGACATAGTAATATTTTTATGTTTGATAGGGACCAAAGATATAGTAAAAATATATCATAAAGACCATCCAAGTTTAAAAAATAGGTAGGGACCAACCATCCAATTTAAATATAATGCTTTTAATTTTTAAATAGATTAGTTATGATTTAATTAGACAATTAAGTGTATATGTGAATTTATATATATATATATATATATATATATATATATATATATATATAAGGAATATGTAGCTGTTAGGTATCTATCCTTATATATAGAACTCTCAATACTAAGTAGTTTTAATTAAAACATATCTAAATTTGTTAACATCTTTACACTTATTTCTATACTAAAACGATGCATACGTAATTTTTCACTGCACAAAGAACCCTAAAACAAAAACGGCAAGACTAAAACATATGATCGATGTGTTCTTTTTTAACTTTTACGCAATAGTGGTGGAATTAAAAAAGAAAATGAGTTTCGTGATCAATTAATCAATAAATGCTTTGAGATGTGTTCCCGTGATTAGGATATAACGTTTATCCAAGTTTTATTAACTTTAGAAATTATTTGAATATTTTGTGTGGTCGAAACTTAATTCATGATTTTTTTACTGTGAAAATAATATGTGATTAAGTATTTTTATCTAATAATTCATTTGTTTTGGTAGATCATTTTTAAAAACCGATGAAAATGATTATAAAGATGATCATTTTTATTTAAAACTACATAGTTTTGAGACACATAATAGTCACATATTTATTTTCTCCTTTTTTTTTTTCTCTCTCTCTCTATATATCTTTACTACTTATAAAAGAAATCTAACTATTTCTATAAATAGATTGAATATAATAATATTATTTTTTTAAGACGTACAAACGATTAAGCTAATATTACAAACAACCATTAATAAAATAATATTAAATTTTAAATTTGTTTTGATTCCTTATATTTCTCAGCAAAATCCTAATTTCATGGTCATTCAAAATTTAAAACCTTTTCATCCTAATACGCTTCAACAAATATCCTTTAAATGTTGCATTTGCAGCTGATTAAAATATCTCATAGCAGACGTGTGTTTGTTTTCTCCACCTTATAAACCCTGCTATAAATCCCACTGCCATGAAGTATTTCCCTTATAAACCCTAATCGTTTTTCTCCCTCTCTTAGACGAAGACAATGTGTTTTTTTTAAGAAAAAAAGTTTGAAAATATTCCAATTTCTCAAAAAAATTTACCCCAAATGCGAAACTGGGTAAAATTTTCCATTTTGCGAAGACTACAGGGATGCGAAATGAAAATTCTGCACTTTTGTCTTTTTATGACCCCATTTTGTGAAGTTGGACCACTTATATTATTTCTTGAAAAGATCAGATGCCAAATGCGAAACTCTAAGCTTTCTTCCCCAATTCGCATTTATACATTAAAAACTTCGCATTTTCATTCAAATTCTTCGCATCTTGCATCCATCCGTCTTTGAGTTCATTCGCATTTCATCGCATTAACTGAGAAATTAATCAGTTGTCTCATATTCGCATTTCAGTTGTTTGAGAAACCCAGATACGAACCCAAATGCGAAACCCACTGATTTCAAATGCGAACCAACCAAAAATCATCAACCACGTACTTGTGTCACCAAATGCGAACTGAATATCACCATTAAATTCTCCTCGCATTCCATAGATGCGAACACAATCCAGATCTCCGACTCCAAGCTTGCGAAATCAAAATCAATTAACCTCAAACAAATCGTGAACTTCTTATGCGAACTGTTTTGACCCACAAAACCAAATGCGAACTCAATTGATGTCATATGCGAACTGATTTCATAGATGCGAACACAATTGATTTCATATGCGAATCCACATCCATCGATATGAAACCAATACCAGTTACAAGCAATTAGTAGCAACAACCATCGATCCTCTAATTTTCAATTACTCAGCCTTCGCTTTTCATACAACCCGTCGACCCTGAAAAATCGATAAACACCAAATGTCTCATTTTTAGATCGATTTTCTGATTAAATGTCATATTTGAAGAATGATCGATTTTCTAATTAAATGACCCCATTTTGCGAAGTTGGACCACTTATATTATTTCTTGAAAAGATCAGGTGCCAAATGCGAAACTCTAAGCTTTCTTCCCCAATTCGCATTTATACATTAAAAACTTCGCATTTTCATTCAAATTCTTCGCATCTTGCATCCATCCGTCTTTGAGTTCATTCGCATTTCATCGCATTAACTGAGAAATTAATCAATTGTCTCATATTCGCATTTCAGTTGTTTGAGAAACCCAGATACGAAGCCAAATGCGAAACCCACTAATTTCAAATGCGAACCAACCAAAAATCATCAACCACGTACTTGTGTCACCAAATGCGAACTGAATATCACCATTAAATTCTCCTCGCATTCTATAGATGCGAACACAATCCAGATCTCCGACTCCAAGCTTGCGAAATCAAAATCAATTAACCTCAAACAAATCGTGAACTTCTTATGCGAACTGTTTTGACCCACAAAACCAAATGCGAACTCAATTGATGTCATATGCGAACTGATTTCATAGATGCGAACACAATTGATTTCATATGCGAATCCACATCCATCGATATGAAACCAATACCAGTTACAAGCAATTAGTAGCAACCATCGATCCTCTAATGAGGAAACAGTTTCCTATTCGATTGTGCTTTGCAATGACAATCAATAAAGCTCAGGGACAAACAATTCCATATGTAGGTATCTATCTTCCAGAACCAGTATTCTCGCATGGACAACTTTATGTTGCATTGTCCAGAGGGGTTTCACGTTGCAATACAAAAGTATTAGTAAAGCCTAACGAAAATTCAAAAGGTGATGGGGTTTATACAGCAAATGTGGTGTATAAAGAAGTATTGCACGATTAATATTTTGTGTCGTCTTGACTGGTTGCTTTTTATTGGTTATTTGATGCATGATGTAACAAATAACACCATAGTTTGATTATATTGTCTTCAACATGTACTTTTTTTTAACATAACAATTTTGTAATGGAAACATATCACCGAAAGAACTCACGTGCCCCGCCGCTTTGCGCGGGTAGACGGCTAGTATATATATATATATATATATATATATATATATATATATATATATATATATATATATATATATATATATATATATATGGTTAGGTTCATTTGAGACCACCTATATTTTGTGAGACCGTGAGACGTATTTTTTTTTATTTTTTTTAGTTAATTCATGTTCCGAAAATAATATTTAAAAAAAGATTTTTTTGATTTTTCCATTTATTTTGCATTTTAAAATTATTTTTAGAATATGTACAGTGTAATATTCTATTTAGAATATTTCACGCATTTTAAAAAAAAAATAGAATTTTTTTTTATTTTTTTAGTTAATTCAAGTTCCGAAAATAATATTTAAAAAAAAGAATTTTTAGATTTTTCCATTTATTTTGAATTTTAAAATTATTTTTTAGAATATGTCAGTGTAATATTCTATTTAGAATATTTCACGTATTTTTCAAAAAAAAAAAACGGAATTTTTTTATTTTTTTAATATATTTTTTAGTTAATTCAAGTTCAGAAAATAATATTTAAAAAAAGAATTTTTGGATTTTTCTATTTATTTTGTATTTTAAAATTATTTTTAGATTTGGTCTCACGGTTTCACAAAATTAGAATGGTCTCAAATGAACCTGAACGTGTATATATATATATATATATATATATATATATATATATATATATATATATATATATATATATATATATATATATATATATATATATATATATATATATTAAAAGCTTATAAGGATACACGTGAAATTCTCTATAAAATATTCGAAGGTGTATTCTTTAAAACCCGTGTCGGATTAATGCAAACATCTTTTTATATAGTGGAGACTATTTTGAAAATAATTATGATCTTAAAAATGTGATTTTTTTCAAACATAAAGTAATTCCAACAATTATTACTGGTAAGTGGTTATTAAGATAATTTCAGAAAATAATAGTCAAATTATTTCATATAAATTTTGTGAAATGCTCATTGAAGTGAATAATATCCCAAACTTTTAAATTTGTTAATATCTGGTCCCCAACATTTTAACTTCCCTGCTAAAAGAGTATTGGTGACATGTGTGATTTCGAGTCGGCCAACAAAAAAGCTTCAACCAAGCATTCCATGTTACACAAAAGTCGATAACGACATGGGCTAGGTTACACCGTGTAACGGATTGGAGAGATCAACTAGAAAGCATTGAGCCAAAATAAAATGTTAATCTATCGCTACTCAAATGAATCACGTCTAATTGTGTTTGTGAAAAACATATATATTAAGGCTGTCTAAGGCTGTCACACAATCTTTAATATATATTTAAACAGAAACTTATCAGATCATTTTAAACAATAAGCACTTTTCATTGTGTTTCGTTTATATGTTTTAAATTCTTAAATCAATTTTCTTACGTCAACCTCACTGAATTAATTCCACACCATTTATTTGGATAACATATTCTAATCAAGAATATTTTTAAGTATGGAAATGATATTATAACTACTATCCTATTATACTATAATTAACCTACATCCGTTTAAATAGAACATATTTAATTCCATTAAAAGCTTTTTAAATGTGAGACAAAATTTTATGTCATTCATTTTTTAAATCACGTACACGTAATATGGAGATATGTTTCGTATTTAAATTTTATTAACAGCTAGAATGTAGAATTTCAAATCAAAGATTGATATTGTTACCAATTTCATTTTTTGTAAATTATGTATAAGTATAATATAATTCATCTTTTATCACATTTTCTTATAAGGTCTTGTCATTCTTCTTCTTTTTTTTTTTTTTTTTTTTTTTTTTTTTTTTTTTTTTTTTAAATCACGTAATATGAAGGTATGTTTTATATTTCAAATTCATTCACAACTAATATGTAAAATTTCAAATCAAAGATTGATATTTTTTCCAATTTCATTTTATAAATCATGTATAAGTATAATATCATTCATCTGTTATTACATTTTCTTGAAAGAATTTGTTTGCAGTATCACGTTTGAATTCTCTGCATCATCAAAATCCAATACGTTACCATCTACATGAAGTTAGCAAAGATTTTTGAATTAATGATGAATTCTTTTTAAAATCATTTGATTATTGTTTATGTGCACAATTTATATGTTACTCTTATCTTTTTCCCTACTTTGGTTGAATTTTCATGTTATTCTAATGTTCGAAGTTTAAAGCTTAAAAAAGTAATGTATTGTTGGTGATTTTATATCATCAATATTATTTAAGTGTAATAGGATTAAATTTGTTGACCAAAAGTGATATTGTTGAATATTGAACAAGTTAGATTGGTATAGGAGTGCACACTTGTTCTAGATTTTCAAGATTCAAAGTACATTGTTATTTGGGGCCTAAGCCTCTTAATGAACGGGGGTCCAGGGGCAGCGCCCCTGGGAGCCCCTTGTTGGGATTGAAAATCAAATTTTAGAAAGTTGACCCTTTTCCCCCTGAGATCTATTTAATGACAGGTTTGGTAGTTTTTTTTATGACAGTTTGTAACTTTCTAGTGATAATTTTCAGACAGGAATAATATAGCCGTTTTTTTTTTATCATTTTTCTGGTACATCTTGAAGAACATTTTCACATACATTGTCAGATTTCGTTCTCTGAATTTCATCCAATTATGTGTTCGATTTGTACCATCGAAATACTTGAATTTGATAGTGAATCACGACTTTTAGAGAATCCAAGCAATCTGTTCATCACCTATTTCTAACAAAAATTGAAGTAATTTGTGATCATGGCAAGTGGTGATTCTGTGAAGGATATGACAAGTAAGTTTGACAAATTGAACAAGTTTGAAGGACAAGATTTTCGTAGATGGCAGAAGAAGATGCACTTTTTTCTTACCACTCTGAAAGTGGTGTATGTTCTGAGTACACCCATGCTAATCTTTCCAGAATTTGTTGAAGATCGAGGCAACAAGAAGGAGATCAAAGTGGCAAAATGATGATTACATATGTCATGGTCATATTCTCAATGGTATGTCTGACTCTCTTTTTGATATCTATCAAAATTTCGAATCTGCAAAAGATCGCTAGGATTCTCTTGAATCCAAATACATGGCTGAAGATGCTTTTAGCAAGAAGTTTCTTGTCAGTAACTTTATGGGTTACAAGATGATTGGCTCTATGCCTGTTATGGAACAATTCCATTAAATGTTAAGGATCTTGGAACAATTTGCTCAACATAATCTGAAAATGGATGAAGCCATTTCTGTGGCTGTGATAATTAACAAACTGCCCCCTTCCTGGAAAGACTTTAAGCATAATTTGAAACATAACAAAGAGGAATTAACTTTGACTCAACTTGGAAGCCATTTATGGATTGAAGAGTCCTTAAGGACTCAAGAACTTGATAACAATCCTAAAGGCAAGAACCAAGTTGGTTCCTCTTTTGTGAACATGGTGGAAAGAGAAAGTTCAAAGAATCCCAAGAAGTCTAATGGAAAAAAAGGAAGTTTAAAGGAAAGCATGACAAGTCTTCCAACAAGAAGGCTAAGTTGGTTTATTGGAATTGTAACAAACCGGGTCACTTCAAGAAAGATTGTCGTCTTCGCAAAGTGAACAAGGATGGTGTTGGACCAAGTGGATCCAAGGATCCATAAAAGGAACAAGGTCAGATTTCAGTTTCCATGCAGAATTCTAAATTTATTCATAATTATATTTCTGTGATTTCTGAAGCATTTTATGTGCAGGATGATGATGTTGCATGGTGGGTTGATTCGGGAGCAACAAACCATATATGTAAAGACCTCCGTTGGTTCAAGGAATGTCAACCAATTGAAGATGGATCTGTGGTGAAAATGGGAAATGTTGCAACTGAACCAATCAAGGGTTTAGGATATATTTTACTTTACTTTACTTCTGGAAAGTGTTTGTGTTTGAACAATGTTTTATATGTACTAGGGATTTGAAAGAACTTTGTGTCTGAAATTGTTTTAAATAATTGTGGTTACAAACAAGTATTAGAAAGTGACAAGTATATATTGTCAAGACATGGTTCTTTTATTGGTTTCGGATATGTATGTAATTGAATGATAAGACTTAATATTAAGTATCCTAGTTATGATCATTCTATTTGCATGGCTTCTTCTTGTACTACCAATAACTTTAATAAATTTTATTTATCGCATGCTAGACTAGGACACATTCATTACAAGTGATTAAAAGACATGTCGAAAATGAGTTTAATTCCTACTTTTGATATAAACAATGAAAAATGTAAAACATGCATGTTAACTAAAATCACAATACACCCTTTCAAAGATGTTTTAGGGAAAGCAAGGTATTGGAACTTATACATAATGATTTATGTGATTTCCATGCAACACCTTCCCTTGGAAACAAAAAGTATGTTGTTACTTTTATTAATGATGCATCTAGATATTTTTATGTCTATTTGCTACATTCTAAGGATGATACACTTGATAAATTTAAAATTTATAAGCAACAAGTTGAGCTTCATAAAAATGAATTAATAAAAGTCTTGCATACTGATAGAGGTGGTGAGTATTATGATCCGGTTTACTTTGAATCAACTGGAATAATACATCAAAAAACTCCTAATACACCGCAACAAAATGGTGTAGCTGAAAGGATGAATAGGAATTTGAAAGAAATGATTAATTCCATGTTGTCCTATTCTGGATTAAGTGAAGGGTTTTGGGGCGAGGAAATGTTAATTGAATGTTACATTTTGAATATAACTCCAAATAAAAGGAGTAAGAATGATCCTTATGAACTTTGGTGTAAAAAGGTACCAAATTTGAGTTATATCAAAGTTTGGGGTTGTAGAGAAGTTGTAATGCTCACTGAACCCAAAAGGAAAACATTATGTGAGAAAGGTGTAGATTGTAACTTTATTGGATATGTTGAGCATTACAAAGTATATAGATTCTATGTTATAGAATCTAATGACTATGTGTCTGTAAACACTGTGATAGAGTCAAGAGATGCTATCTTTGATGAAGAAAGATTTATATCTATACCTAGACAAAGGGACATGATTCAACAATCTTTCAGCAAGAACACAACTCAAGCTAAAGATGCTTTTGGTGGTACAAGTTCTATATGTGGACTTAGAAAGAGTACTAGAGATAAAAAAGCTAAATCTTTTTTATCTGATTTTCAATTATATTTAGTTGAAGGAACAAGAAATGAGACTGTATCTCACAATCAATATTGTTTAATATTGAGGGGGATCCAAAGACTTTCAATGAAGCTATAGCTTCTAGGGATGTTTATTTCTGGAAAGAGGCAATTTAGGATGAGATTGATTGTATCATGCATAACAATACTTGGGTATTGTTTGATTTACCTCATAGTTGCAAGGCATTAGGATGTAAATGGATCCTCAAAAGAAAAATGAAGGTGGATGGTACAATTGATAAGTATAAAGCCAGATTGGTTATCCAAGGCTTTAGACAAAAGGAAGGGATTGATTTATTTGATACTTATGCTCTTGTTGTCAGAATTTCTACTATTAGATTATTATTAGCTCTTACAGCTATATATAATCTTGTGATTCACCAAATGGATGTGAAAACTGCATTCTTGAATGGTGACTTGGATGAGGAAATATACATGAAACAACCTGAAGGGTTTGTGATGCCTGGAAATGAACACAAAGTGTGCAAGTTAAAGAAATCATTATATGGTCTAAAACAAGCACCAAAACAATGGAATCAAAAGTTTGATGATGTTGTCTTGTCTAATGGTTTTGCATTAAACCAAGCTGACAAGTGTACGTATAGCAAATTTGATACTTCTGGTAAAGGAGTCATGATTTGTTTATGTGTGGATGATATGTTGATTTTTGGTACTGATTTAGAAGAATTTAATAAAACCAAGAAATTCTTATCATCTAGTTTTGAAATGAAAGACATGGGGGAGGCTGAGGTAATTCTTGGTATAAGAATTAAACAAGGAAACAATGGGATTTCAATTTCTCAATCTCATTACATTTAGAAGATATTAAAAAAAGTTTAACTTTGAGAATTGTTCTCATGTTAGCACTCCTATAGATCCTAGTCTCAAGCTTCTACCAAATAAAGGATCTCTAGTATCTTGACTTGAATATTCTAGGGCTATTGGTTGTTTAATGTATGCCATTATTAGTACTCGAATTGATATAGCATATGTTGTGGGAGGGCTTAGTGGATATACTAGTAATCCTAGTTCACATCATTGGCAAATTGTGAGTAGAGTATTCATGTACTTGAAAGGGACCATGAATTATGGTTTAACTTATAGTAGATATCCTTCTGTATTAGAAGGTTATTCAGATGCCAGCTGGATTAACAACTTAGAGGATCACTCCTCTACAAGTGGTTTGGTGTTTATTCTTAGAGGAGGTGCCATTTCTTGGTAATCTAAGAAACAAACTTGTGTTACTAACTCAACCATGGAGTTTGAGTTTGTTGCATTGTCTACTACTAGTAAAGAAGCTGAGTGGTTAAGGAATTTGATTTATAAAATTCCATTATGGCCCAAACCGATATCTACTATTTCTATCATATGTGATAGTGTCGCAACCTTGGCTAAGGCTTATAGTCAAGTGTAAAATGGAAATTCTATACATTTAGGTGTTAGACATAGCATGATTCATGAGCTCATCATGACTAGTGTGATATCTGTGGAGTTCGTAAGAACTCAGTTGAATTTAGCAGATAATCTAACCAAAGGGTTAGCAAGAGATCTTGTGCACAAGGCAGCTATAGGGATGGGTTTAACGTCCACTTAAAATATTTTATATCGAGATACCTAATTCCTATCTAATGCAATATTAGATGTTAAATTCAATGTGGAAAACTTGATATTTGAAGTTTGGAACACATGTTTACGATCATCCCAAGGTATGTGTTCAGTACTACAAGTTAAGGAAGTTGAAAATTTATTTCTAAATAGTTCTTTGAAAAATTGCATTTGCAGGTGCAAGAATAAAAGAACTACCTATATAAGCATGAAGTTTAGCTACTTCAAGAAGTTGGGACTTGGCTTTGATACGCTTATTGAAGAATGGGACACAAGCTAGTAAAATATAGTGTCAAGTTAGAAATTATGACAATACTAATTTTAAATATAAACTATATTTAAAATAGGGTTAAACTGGTAGGATTAAACTGGTTGACTAAAAGTGATATTGATAAATATTGAACAAGTTAGGATGGTGTAGGAGTGAACACTTGTTCAAATTTTTGAAGATTCAAAGTACATTGTTATTTAGGGGCGAAGCCCCTAAAGGAACGGGGGTCCGGGGGCAGTGTGACATCCCCATTTTCACGGCCAAAAAAGACCGATTTTGTTTATGCTTTATAAAAATCAGAGTACATCTTTTAATAAAATGTTGCGGAATTTGTTCCCCGTAAAACATGATAAATACGTTATCAAAGCATTTCCGAAGAAAAGTATATTTAATTCGTTTTAAAACAAATGGGATGTCATCGTCAATACAGATTCATAAGCATAAACAGAACTTACATTTATTTACACTAGTGATCTACCTCTCTATAATCCCTCAGTGTAATGTGACTTCATCTCAACAACTATAATATAAATAAACTGAGTGGGTCAGGTTGGGAGACTTGGTGAGTACATAGCGTTTTCAACCCACAATAATATAATTATGTTTAAACAATCAAACAATCGACCCAATTTCCCATCCCCATTATCTTCTTTACTCTTAAGGATCTATCCTAAGAGTCATCTATCCCGCATTCGTTCATTCTGAAGTCCTTCGCTTCCAGAGTTATAGGACTAGCACTAAATCCATAGCTACCAATGCTCGTTCCTAAAGCACTAATTCCATAGCTGTTGGGTACTAAATCCATAGCTACAAGTGTTTATCTAATAGGTACTAAGTCCATAACTACTAATTCCTAATAGGTACTAAGTCCATAGCTACCAGTGTTTGTCTAATAGGCACTAAGTTCATAGCTGCCGATGTTATTTGTTAGGCACTAAGTCTATAGCTGCGAATATTTACTGTCTAATAGGCACTAAGTTCATAGTTGCCGATGTTATTTGTTAGACACTAAGTCTATAGCTGCGAATATTTACTCACTTCATCTTTTATCTCTCATCATTTATCTACCCATCTCATACCTAACATACTTATATATTAAAATACGTATACAGTTCAAATCATTTAAAACATGTATAAAAAAAACGTTCATCCAGCATAGACAAAAAGTATTCAGATAATATGCATACATAGCACGTATTTATATAAAATACTTTATATCTATGTGTAAGTGAAAGTAACTATGCACTTACAACACGTAATATCTATTAAATACTTCATATCTATGTGTAAGATGAAAGTAACAATGCACTCACCTGAGAAGGTGGTGACTCGGTACTCGGACAGCGCTTCATTTACTTTAAAATAATTTCCTTCGACAAAACCTAGCATTATTACTACTAGATTTTAGTCTAATATTTTCCGTGACTAATTATTAGTCTTCTTATTATTATTATATAAGCGTTTAAACAATACTTTCCAACCACTATGTATAGACAGGGGTCAAACATAAAACACCGGAGGGCAGGACCATTTTGGTATATAGCACTTCTGAAACCCAACAACCCTATGCAACCCTTTAAACCAGATTCCCCGTATCGCGAGTAGTTAAAAAGATATTATAACGACACTTATATAAGTCATAATAATAGCTCAAATATTTATTAAAATTTTATAATAACAATACTAATTTTAAATATAAATTATATTTAAAATAGGGTAAACATAACTTACTTACAAATGGATTTTAGCTAGGAGTCGGGCTCTGGAGGGGAAGAACTTCGTCGCTGAATCTTTCTAAGAAAGATTCGTGTAGCGCTTCAGCACTCACCTTACTATACTAAAACTACAGAAAGATAAGTTCAATCATGAGGGAGAGAAATGCTCGGGGGATAAAGAGAGAAAGACTCTTGAATCAAGAGAATGGTGCAAGAAATATGAGAGCCCAATGCTCTTCTTTATACTAATTAAATTTTCAGAAACTACCCTTCATAATTACTTAATGACCTTTTAGTTATATAAACAACTAAACACCCCTTTATAATACTATTTTAAATAGATTTAATGATATTTTTACTAAACAAATGTCGAAAGAACTTAACATTAGTCTTATAATGACCGCATCGTTGATACCTTTCTAATGATATATACATATGTGTGTGTGTATATATATATATATGTGTGTGTGTGTGTGTGTGTATGTATATATGATTTATACTTTATTTTAATAAGTAAACATGCTATTATAATTTGTAACTCATTCATATGAACTTCGTTTTTGACGTTCTTTATATCCACGCGTAGGTGGAAATGTATGTTACAACTTCCGTTTGGACTCCGTCGGCTAATTTTGACTTTATTTTGAAAGTTATATTTTTAACAGGCCGGGACATGAATCCATCTCCAATCCGAAACTCAATCCGCCTACGTGACGCATCACCAGAGCCAAACTCAACTTGAGAGTTTGGTTTGCCCGAAAGTTGGAACTATGCATCCCAACGAAACAATCATCTCATAAGTCATGACTCGCAACCTGCACGCAAACCACCTCTCTAATTCCCTTTGGTTGTGACAACCACCACTCAATTCAGAATATAGCAATTTCTGACAAAGACGGAGACCCCAGTCTCGCCCCTGGTCCAACCACCAGGCTCCAAAAACTCAATACTAGGGCTACTCAAGCCTAAAACTCTTCTGCATCATACTCTGATCGGAGAACACTTCATCATCACACTCTCTTGCCGTCTAGTGAGTATTATGGCTCCCCGCAGCATCACTATGACCTCTTGATGACTAGTGAGCACTACGACTCATCGTAGCACCATAACAACCTCTGACTAGTGTGTACTACGGCTCCCCGTAGCATCACAACACCCTCTGACTAGTCAATACTACGGATCCCTGTAGTATCACGACTCCCTCTCTCTGACTTGTGAGTACTACGACTCCCCGTAGCATCACAACACCCTCTCTCATCACCCCATAATCTCATTCTCATTACAACACCACACTACGTCTACTAACTCATGCTCCGCAAACTATCATAGATAGCTACACACACTTGACCCAAATATGCAGCACAGACTCTGACGGAAACCGCCAAAACAAAATACCTTCCCCTACTGAGATCCATATTCCTAAATAATCACTCTTGATGAAAATACTCGAAGGGATACCACTAGAACCATAGATACTTGATACACCACTTGCCGTCTCAAACTCAAAATTATAAAATAATTCCAAAATCAGGACATTATACCCATATTCCTCGGAGCACTAACATAGAACGTTACAATGTTCTGCCCCAACCACTAGTCTCCTACTCCCATCATCTTACAGATACATCAATACATTCCATCTGAACCCCATAATTAATTCTTCATTTTACCCAATGCACAACTTCGGTGTATCCAAATACTCAATTGGAACACAGAGAAAGCACTAACACTTCAGAACACGCTGATGATCTTTCCGAAATTCTTTCCTTTACTACTCAAAACCCTTGCAATAATACACATACCGGCCCAGAAGTTGGTTGCTCGATCATCTTCTATCTACCCCCAAAAGGGGCATATACAATCCATACTTCGACTCAGAAGTTCTCAACTGCCCATAACCTCCTTGCGAGCCTTCTACTTGGAACGGCCCTGACCACAACTAGGTTCCTGACCATTGACCACCTGCCGTGGAGACACTCATCCTTTCTTAGTCACATACTAGATGTATCATCTTGCTCTGTACCTCTCCTCGATCACCAATAACTCCGGTCTCATGAATTTATACCGCATGTCTCTAAATCTCACCTCCTAACCACTCTTGAACAATCTCTGCTTCCTTCAATGTGATACCAAGTTCTCCCCCACTTAGGGTTTGACCCATCATCAATTGGCGCACAAACCATCCCACAGACTATTTCCACTAGCAACATCACACCTGCCCATGGAAGATGCTACGCAACGCCCAATAATCTCCTTTAAAGAGATCAAGCAACATCAAATACTCTGAATCTCAGAAGAAATCCTCAGGAACTTCTCATCACGACTGCCTCTAGTCGTTCAAAGTCTCATACCATCCCAATACCAAACATCTCAACTGTCCAGGAATATTACTGACTCTTAGACTGAAGCAATAAATCACCATACTCCTCAACCTCGACTTCTCAACTCACGTTCCAACACATGAATCATCACAAGAACAGGTACTCCACTCCCATACTCAATACCTATCATAGATAGAAGAGCCACCGCCCTGATATACTCGTCTGGATTACCCGCTGATACCGCTACCACATGCCCCACTATACTCAAATAGGGTGCAACGTGGTCCTTGACCACCTCAGTCCCAACCGACTACATGCTCATGATATATCCTTACCTCGCGGCATACATGCTGCCTGATACTCTGGTGGAAAATCGACATAAATGTCAATCCGTAGGGTTTTACTCCTAAACCCCAAAACCGAAATCTCACACCTCTTATGTTTCCCATTAGAAACGGAAATAACACCACTCAAATCACAGAAGGTGACATCTCTTCTATTGGCTGGTTGATCAACTCAGACCGCAATCCCCCATAAACGTCATCTCTACTTATCCTTGAGTTTCGCGACTACATCTGACATCTTACCAAAAATACTTTGAAATGCTCTCGACCTCCATCTCAAGGGATGCCTCTTCGGACTCAATCATGGCCCTCAGGCCTAAAACCCCATCGCGTCCAATTTCCACCTAATCAATCATGACCGGATAACCGGAGAACCACAAACGTCATTCACTACGAACCATGGTACTCAACCCATGACATCTCTTCTCAATCTGCTACGATGTATGGTACTCAAAACATAACATCACCCCTCAATCTGCTAAGATGCATGGTACCCGAACCATGACATCACTCCTCAATCTGCTATGATGCATGGCGATCGAACCATAACATCACTCCTCAATCTGCTATGATGTATGGCGCTCAAACCATGACATCACTCCTCAATCTGCTGTGATGTATGGTACTCGAACCATAACATCACTCCTTAATCTGCTCTGATGTATAGTACTCGAACCATAACATCACTCCTCAATTTGCTACTTAGAACCTTCAGGATACTCCCTGTATCGAGTATGGGTCCTCTGCTTTCGGTAATACGGGCCTATACTACCTGCTACATCTACCCATACTTTCTACACGGACCATCCTAGAGCTCCTAAGTAGCTACTCAACCTTCTCGTTCACTAACTCCGTCACGCATGCTCGCTCCTCAGCAAAAGGCTCTACTCTTCCAGCGTACTCATCTGACTACGGTTACTCCATAGGCTCTTCCTAGGTTCTCACACTTCTCCGCCATTAGCTTCTGAAGAGCTCCTAATGATGCCAACCATCTACCTCCTGAATATCGTCATATTCACTTAGTAGCTGACTCCCATCATTGAGAGTTCCACAAAGCACGAAGCAAGCAGCATTCGGGCATCGAAGCATATCCTTCAGCATGTAAAACCTCCTTAAATTATTATTATCCACTCGCTTTCCTCATACTCGAAGGATATCACCGAACTCTAACAACTTCGCCCCACATGGCATCTGGCTACCCTCTCGGCATGCTCCTCCTATGCTCATATAGACACCTCTTCTAGATTACTCCTCTACTTGAATCCCCTAAAAGGATTCTTGTTAAACACTCTTACTCAGCACATACTAGAAAGCACGTCACATATAACAACAACTCCTAGGCTAAGGCATCACAAATCAGACCACTCTAGTCCTAAAATGTGAAATACCTAGGCTGTCTATAGCATGCAAAATATCTCATAAAATGTCTCATAAATATCTCATAACACAAAAGTAAGGGTATTTTGGGAAATCACCGTTTGGGGCTCTGGCTGATTGTACACACTACTCTTTCTCGTTTTCTCTTTGAACACTTATTCGCTTTAGAAAAATCATTTCTTTGAAAACCTTTTCTCAATTCCTCAGTTTGAGTCCAGATTTACCCGAAGGTGCATCTGAATCCCTCAAACCAAGACTCTGATACCAACTTGTAACACTGAAGTTTTTCAAAACTAAAATTTTCATTTAAAATCGCTTAATCTTAAAACACTTTTCGTAAAAATCTCATAAAATTAAATTACAAAACAAAACTCCATATTCAATTAAAGAATAATCTAGGATCCTCAAAAACATAATTCTTCCTCTGGTGTGTACAATTGAGTCGGTGCCGTCCCGTGATCTTGAGAGAAACCTGAAACACATAACACATAACACAGTAAGCACAAAGCTTACTGAGTTCCCCAAAATACCACGTACAACACATACGCCTTTCCAGGACATAACTCTATGGGATCTTCCGATCCAAGTGTATCAGGGGATTTCCATCCCATAACTCTGTTGACCTTCCGGTCCATGCTATGTTGACCTTCTGGTCCATATCATCATACTCATATCATAACATATTACATGTACAACATACATCACTTTTTCATCATACACATAAGACCTTCTGGTCACACATAATTACCCCATCGGGTAAGGCATAGTGAGAAGACTCACCTGGCAAGAAGAAAGCGGTTATCTTTACACTTGAATCTTGGACTCGCCACTGCCTAACACATAAGGTAAATATCTCTAAGTAACACTCGAAGCCTCAACTCTAATTAAACCGGCGATTACTCTTTCCCTCTCTAATCGGGTAGTGGGTAAAAGACCATTTGACCCCCTCCAAGGTCTCTATTACTTAGGTTGACCAAACCCCAAAGTCAACTGAAGTCAACGGTCAACTCTGACCAGACTCGTCGAGTACACAAGGGTGACTCGGCGAGTCCATGTGTGTCTTCTGACTCCTCCAAGGCTAGGGGTGACAATTTATGACACGAAACGACAAAAATACACGACACGAAACGAAATTGGGACGAAACTAAAATTAGAATTCGTGTTCGTGTCGTGTTCGTGTTAGCTATAAAAAACACGATGTCGTGTCGTGTCGTGTTCGTGTTCGAAATTCAACATGAAATTGACACGATTTAGTAAATTTTTATCGTTTTTTCGTGTTTGTCGTGTTTATTGTGTTTTATTTGATAAATTATTCATTAAATAAACTAGTTTTTAGTATATGTTATATTTGTCGTGTCGTGTCGTGTTTGTCGTTTTTTACTTCGTTTGTTTTCGTGTTAGTTAAAAAAAACACGACATCGTGTCGTGTCGTGTTCGTGTTACAAAAAACCTTGTCGTGTCGTGTTGTGTTAGACAGAAACACGAAACGATAGCACGATTTTCCACCCCTATCCAAGGCCTCACTTGACTCGACGAGTGAACCTTCCACTCGATGGGTTTTCACTAGATTCGAATCGCGGGGCAACCTGACTCGACTCGTCGAGTCTTCCTATGGACTCGACGAGTTGCTCCCATGACAACACTCATCTGACCTTTTGAGGTCAGATCTGATCCTCTAATCCATAGATCTAGCTTCCTTACGCCCAATAATCACGTAAAGGTCGAGGCTTGACATACATGCAAAGCTCACAAGGCTTTCCTTGGAGAAATGGCTCCTAAAATGGAATCAAAGTTTCATTCCCTCAATGAACCAACATAAAGCATACATAATAAGGCTTTATGGATCTCTATGGGTCCAGATCTGGGATCTCTCACACAAAGGGACCCTATACTCATCACTACAAGCCATAGAAACGTGTAGAAACCCTAAAATCACCAATCTTAGCCAAAACAGGAAAGAGAATTCGATTTGATACCTCTATAGTGAAGATACGAGCTCAGGAACTCTAAATCAACAACTCCCTTGACCTCCCTTTGCTGGAAATGACTTCTTCCTTGCAAAATCACACCAAGAATGCTTAAAAGGGCATTATCTCTCTCACTCTTCGCTCAAGCTCTCTAGAGTATCTCTCTCTCTCTCTCGATTGGTAGCCGCACAAGAGGGCTATAAGGTCCTTTAAATAGGGCTCAAACCCGTACAATTAGGGTTTCCCTTAACAGCGCTGACTCGACGAGTCCAGATACCCGACGCGTCTAGTCCCTTCATTAAACATGTCACAAAATCGCGATCCTACTCGACGAGTTGAGGCGTCAACTCACCGAGTCTCTTCATATCCCAAAATAAAATACTCAGATTTCCATGTCTGGATATCCGGATGTTACAACCACACATACATGGTTTCAATGGAAGTCATGACAGTCACAAAATTACAATTTTATTCAATAGAATGACATAAAATTTTTTCTTTGGGCTAAGAAAAAACAATTTTATTCAATGGAATGGTATAAAAAATGTTTTTTTTTTATGTAAAATAGCCCAAAAATGGAATTTATTCATATAGCGGTGACCATAATCGCGTTAAATAGCAGTAAATCGCGGCACTAATAGCGTCATTGCTATTCTAAACCGCTATTTTGAAGTAGCGTTTCCTTACCTCCGCTAACCACTACAGTGCCGCTATTGACTACATAGCTGCCAAGTCACACCTTACGTTATTTAGAACCTTGAATAGTAGACATAGATAATATTGCTAATATCTTCATTTGAAAAATTAATTAAATTAACAATTAACTAAACATCAAAGTTTTTTTTATATTGCCTTGAGTATTACATGGGTTATTACCAAAATAATTTAACAATTATCAGTAATTTAACAACTATATTAACATTGAGAGTAAATTGCACGAATGGTCCCTATGGTTTGGAGTAATTTGTGTGCTTGGTCTCTAACTTATTTTTTAACTTGAAATATCTTTTCTGTTTGTTTTTGTTACGTGTTTGATCCATATTGTCTATTTTTGTTGTGCATTTGGTCTTTGTCCTACCTAAAAAAACTATTACTTAAATAGGAAAAAATAGTAAGGTAGGTAAGTAAAGGTGAGGGGGGGGTGTTTATTTAAATAAATTTAAAAATCAAGGGCAAAATAGTATTTTTAAGTAATACAAGGACCAAGTGTGTAACAAAAACAAATAATAAGGACAATCCGAGCTAAAAAATAACAAAATGCACAAATTACCCTAAACCATTGGGACCATTCATGTAATTTACTCTAACATTCCTAGCTAGCAAATCATTTCATTAATGGAGTTAATAAATACATCATGCATTGGTACATTAGTACATGAAATCCAAATTATGAACATTCGTTGATAGTCAAAAGAAAGAAAAAAAAGGATAAATAAGAGATTTTCTAATGTGTGCTTAAGACACATAAAATATAAGAAAAAGTAATTGAGCTATTAATTATAAAAAAATATTACCATAATTAAATATGAAATTTATTAATTATAGTGAATATTATTACATATAATATAAGAAAAATTAATTGAACTATTAATTATAGGGAATAATATCATAATTAAATGTGAAATTCATTAATTATAAAAAATATTATTCATAATTAATGCATTTGACATTTAATTATGGTAATATTAATATAATTAATAGTTCTTGTGTGTATTTTTAAATAAATTATTAATTAAAAGATATTTTTTAGTTATGTAAAAGTATAATCGTTGTTTTAAATAAATACACGAAATTATATCACATCATAATATATATTAATTTATTATATTTTTTATTCTAATGTTATTAATTTAATGTAATTAAAGTGTGGAATTTAAAATTTAAAATTTGAAATTTGAAATGAAGAATCAATTATTAATTTAATGTAATTAGAGTGGGAAATTTAAAAAATTTAAATTTGAAATGGAAATTAATAGGTTGACATGTAGCATGATAGATGATATATAATATTAAAGAGGATTCCTAATATTATGACACTAGGAGAATACTTGCACGGTACACAGAAACACCTATGCAGTAGAAATCTTTACAAATATATGTTTTCTTAAATATAACAATAACGTTGCAAAATTTGATATAATAATTTGTATACTAATAGGATATAATATATTGATATTTTTTAATTATATGATAATATATATATATATATATATATATATATATATATATATATATATATATATATATATATATATATATATATATATATATAAACTATAACATCTGAATTTTCAGGTATATTATTTTAATTATTTAATCTAAGAATTCTGAAGGGACTCAACGAGTTTGTGTCTCAACTCGTCGAGTAGGGTCGCGACTGGTGACGTCGATTCATGAGAAACCCTAATTTTCTCAGGCCTGTGCCTAATCAAAGGCACTTATAGCCTCCATATCCCCCCATTAATGTTCATTCACCCCATGAGAATAACCCTAGCGCTTATTGTGAGCAAGAGAGGAAAGGAGGCTCATTTGAAGTCATTTTCTTAAGAGAAAGAGCAAGGTTCTTCAAGGAACAAAGAGGAGAGCTTGTGGATCTGTTTCCTTTTCATCTCAAGCTTCAGATCTAGGTATAAAGCTCTTACCTTCTTTGTTGATTGATTAGATTCCATGGTTGTGAGAATTAGGGCTTGTATCACCTTTTGATAGGGCTTTGGGTGCATCAAACCCCCCTTTGTGAGCTTGTGCTATAGATCTGGACCTTGTGAGGTCCAGAGTGTCCGAAAGTGTGAAGCTATGGTTGATCAACCATGGAGTTTTGAAGCTAGGAAGCATTAATGTAGTTTCGATGGCATATAGAGCAATATATACCATGCATGGACACCAAGATCATACCTTTACAAATCTGACCTTAGTCGATCAAATGAGCGATCCGTTTGAGACAACTCGTCGAGTCTATGGGATGACTCGACAGGTCAGATCGGGTCTGACCCAGTACCCTTGACCCAGTAATAACTTGTTGAATTTGGGGGTTAACTCGACGAGCTGAGTAAACCATAGGAAGAAATCTGAGATACGAGTGGACTCGGCGAGTCACATGGGTGCACTCGGCGAGTCTGGTCGAATTGGATTGTTGACTCATTCTGACTTCTATTGACTTCGTGAGTGGGTCATTTGGGACCATGGAGGGGTAAAATGGTCTTTTACCCATCTTGGGGGTTAGAGAAAGAATAAGAGGAATTTTGGGTGTAAAAGAGAAAAAGAGAAATATTGATTGAGATACTTGTTTAATATGTTAGGCGAAGGCTAGTCCGAGTTTATCAAGTGTGTATTTATTCCTTACTAGTTACGGGTGAGTCTTCTCACTATACTTTACCAAGAGTGGTATTTTGTGTGATAAAGATTTCTTATGTGCTTATCTGTGTATCGTGATATCCTGCATTATTTCTTTGTGATTTATGTTGTGTATTACTTAGAGATACAGAGTTATGACCGGAGGGTCCATAGAGTTAGGACCGGAGGGTCCATCAGAGTTGTGGGGCTGGAGGGTCGCACTGAGACACATTGACCAGAGGGTCTTACAGAGCTATAGCCTCGAGTGGCTAATTATATATGTGTGGTATTTTAGGGAACTCACTAAGCCTTGTGCTTACCGTGTTATGTGATATGTGTTTCAGGTTTTTCTCAGGATCACGGGACGTTACCGGCTTGATTGTACACCAGAGAAAGAGTTATGCTTTGATGATCATGGATTATTATCTAAACAATCATGGAGTTGTGTTTTATACATTAAATAAAAGAGATTTTGTAATATATGTTATGAGAACTGCGAGATTTTAAATGAAAATTTACTTGAAAATTTACGGTGTTACAAAAACTGCATAATCTCAATCGTTTGAATGACCTTTACACGCAGGTTATTCATGAATAAAATTAAATATAATATATGGTCTAATGTTATTTATAGTTGTTGTTATTTTTAATTATTTTTTTAAAATTTATTTGCTTAATGTTTTAATTTCTATCATTGTAATTATTTTAAACATTAAACATTAGTTTTTGTTTTTAAAGGTAACAATATAATCATTTATACATAGTTAACTTTAACTATTATTATTATAAGTTATTTTAAACTACTTATTTGAAAACTTATAATGATTATAAAAGTATTTTTAAGAAATATTTTAGTTAAATTGAGATTACAATTTAGTTTTTTTTATTTATAATTACGATTTATCACTTTTAACCATCACAAATATTCTTTGAGTTTTTTAAATGGAACTGAAATATATATTTAAGTCGACCATATAACATTATATTAAATTAACAATTTAAATATTTTATCCAAATTGTTAAAAAATTGTAGCTTTAAACTGATAATGGTTTATATACTACACCATATTAAATTTAATAAATTAAGTATAATATGTTAAAAGTTAAAGACATAACTTTATAAGTAGAAGTAAATATATTATTTTAATATTAAAATTTAGCTTACTTTTGATTACACATTAGATTTAATATTTATTTAACCTTATTAACAAACTTATAATAATTAATAAAAAAGACACTCCACTTTACCACCTTTAACTATTTACAAAATATTCTTTGAGTTGTTTAAGTTGAACTAAAATTTATATTTAAGTTGATCATACAATGTTATATTTGAATTAGCAATTTAAGTATGTATCCAAACTGTTCAAAAGTTGTAGATTTAAAATGATAATGAATTATATACAACAACATATTAAAACTAATAAATTAAGTATGATATGTTAAAAGTTAAAGACATAATATTATAAGTAGAAGTAAATATATTATTTAAATATTAAAATTTAGTTTATATATGATTACACTTTATGTTGGATATTTATTTAATCTTATTAACTAACTTATAATCATTATTAGAAAGAAATTGAAAAGTCTAAGAGTTTCAATTGAATGTGATGAAAGGAAAATGTTTCATTTATAAGTATAATACGCGAATGCCCACACGTTGCACAAAAAGACCTAAACAACCCAAATAATATTTGTAAATAGTTAAAAATGATAAATTATAGTGTTTTTCTAATAATGATTATAATTTAGTTAATTATATTAAATAAATATCAAACCTAAAGTGTAAACATAAATAAACTAAATTTCAATATTATAATAATATCTTACTATACTTGTAAAATTATTATTTTAACTTTTAACATATTATATTTAATTTATTAAATTTCATATGTTGTATGTAAGTCATTATCAGTTTAAAGTTATAAATTTTGAAATGTTTGAACAAAATACTTAAATTGTTAATTTAAATATAACATTACAGTATCAACTTAAATATAAATTTTAATTACACTTAAAAACTCAATGAATATTTTATAAATAATTTAAAATGATAAATTGTAGGGCTAAATACACCCTTTAGGTTCGACATTCTAGATTTCACTACCAACTAGTTATACTGCTAGTTATCACTATTTAGTTTTCAACTTAATTTTGATTAATACACCCTCTATATGTATTTACATAAAAATGGGCTGTCTTGATCCATTAATTATTGCCCATGCTTGGACCATCAACTTTAAGATAAACTTAAAAATAGGGAAAAGATAGGTTATTGAAGGAGAAATTAAGATGGAATCAATTACAGAATGAATTGCTTTTTGGTCACGTGTCTCAGCTGAATAGAACACAGTATTCAAGTCTTCATCAATTAACTACAAATTGCTCAAGTATATATTCTCTTGACTCTTGGTCATATGCAAAAACAGAAAAGAGTCCCCAAAAAGCTGATAAAAAGTCATCTTTCTTTTTCAAAAAGGTATCTCCTTTTCTCTCCCGGTTTAGGTGACAGGCTCAACCCCTAGTCATCCCAGTTTTCTATGAAGCTTGATTTTCATGATTATTACATCAAATCATGAACCCTATTCCTGGTATTTATTGCTACGAGGTTTTTGGGTCTAAAAAATAAAACTCGAAGAGCATTATATATATTGCATCTGTATTGATTTCTTGATTTACAGATATAACATGTACTTTCTAGTCTCCTTCCCATGATGTTTTGGTATTTGTGGAATGTCATATGAAGAATTACTTTCCTCTAGAAATGTTTTCAAGCAAAAGAGATTTTGTTAAACAATATTCTGTTAAATTTCTGGAAAGAAGATCATTTATTCATTTAGTCTTTATATGTTTTCTATGAGATCTGATGAAAATAATTTCTACTTGCAGGCGAGATTGGAACTAACATCCAAAAATATAAAAGCGATGGAGTCTTCGGCTTGGCTACCGGAACTGGTATGTAAAACATATAGGATGGACGTAGTTGTCGATTTATTTGGAATCATATATATTATCTGGATTTCTTTTTCAATCATTATTTTATGTTCGTTGAATCCATATTTTAGGAAATGCAAGAGCAAGGGTTCATGAATCAATACCAGATGAACAAACCTTATCATCATATGATGGATCATGATTTCAGTGTTGATTCATTTTCCTCGGAAAGCTACACAGAAAACCCATCTTTTATCGATCAATCTTTTCAAACTTCGAAGGGCCTTGAAGAACCATCCAACATCAAGCAGCTAAGTAGCTACAAAAAGAGCAATAGTATTAACATGAATTTTACCCCAACTGAAAAATCAACGCCAAAGCTACTTTCTGATACTCCTAATACCTTCACAATTTCTTTTGGGGATAAAAAGCCTAAAGACGAGATTCTTTCTTTTAGCGATTCACTGGGTTTCACAGCAGCTGATACCAAAAAAGTTCCGACGATGATAAGGAACCCTATTCAGGTTCAAGATCATGTATTGGCCGAGAGGAAGAGAAGAGAGAAGTTGGCTCAGCGGTTTATGTCTTTGTCTTCCCTTCTTCCTGACCTTAAAAAGGTACAACATTATCCCAAGAATATATACATACCCTAAAATTCGTAACTAGTAATAGCAACTTTGAGATCTTTTTGATTTGTTTGTTAATTAATGAGCTGCGAATTCTCTGGTGGTAGATGGACAAGGCAACTGTGTTAGAAGACGCAGCGAATTACATACAAGAACTTCAAGGCCGTGTGAAGGAACTTGAGGGTTTATCAGAACTGAAAAGAAAGAACATGCAAGGGTCGGATATATCTGCAAAGAGATCGAGGCTTAGTAATTGTAGCGATGACGATGGTTCTTCTTCTAATGAAACAAACTTTGAAGAGAGTAGTAGTCCTTGTAATCCAGAGATTGAAGTGAGGGAGTCAGGATTCAGTCTACTAGTAGAAATCTACAGTCGGAAAAACTGTACAACATTGGTCAAAGTGCTAAGAGAGATACAGAAGCTTGGTCTATCTGTCATCAGTAGCAGCACCATGCCGTTTGGTGATACTGCTCTTCTTATCACCATTGTTGCTCAGGTATACTTCTATGTTTCCGAATCCATAATCATGAAATTGAAATGGAAATTAAATCGTATTCTCTTTCTTGCATTGACATTCAAATGTATAATGCACATATCATATGGATTCAATAAACCTTGATAGGTGGATCTGATTCATTTTTTTCTTTATTTACGCAGAAGAATGACGACTTCATTATGTCATCAATGGATCTTGTGAAGAACCTCCAACTAGCTATTTGTACTTTTAACTAATAACACATCCTTGTCAATTTATCAAACGGCTCACATGTGTAAGAAAGGAAAAGTAGTTGAGAACATTTTCATCCGGCCCCTTTGATGATTCAGCCTTTTCTAATATGGTTGTTTGAATATGTGATTTATTTTTAGATGTATCCACTATAAGATCATGTCCGATCCACCTCTAATTTTTACATGGTTGGCACTGTGCCATGACTCTTATACTTGACACACAGTATGAAAAAAAATTAGGTTTTAAGTGTATATAAAATAAATAATTTTAAAAAATGCATATAAAATTATATATATATATATATATATATATATATATATATATATATATATATATATATATATATATATATATATACACTTTCTAAGACTTATACTTGACACACGTTTGAAAAAAAAAATGTTTTAAATCATATATATAGGATATAGATCCGGTAAGAAAATTTTTTAGTAGGAAGGTAAGAAGTTTTTTTTCTACATATTTTTATGACGAATAAAATAAATGAATCAAGATGATTCATTTGTAAGATGATTCACAAGAAAAAATTCTCAAAAAACATCTTTATGATTCATTTTTAAGTAAATTAAGAAAAAATTCATTTTTATGACAATTTTAGTGAATAACAACAAAATCATTGTATAAATGAATCATCGAGATGTTTTTTTGAGAATTTTTTCTTGTGAATCATCTAATAATTCATTTTGTTTGTTCGCGAAAAAAATATGTAGAAAAAAAAACTTCTTACCTTCCTACCAAAAATTTCATTCTTATTTGATCTTGACTCTCTCTCTCTCTCTCTATATATATATATATATATATATATATATATATATATATATACACACACACACACACATATATATCAATATGATTTTTAGGGAAAATTATAAGTTTATAAAAGAGTTTAACATTTTGAAACACTTTTGATGACTTGATGTCATTTTATCACAATTTGAAACTATTTGATTTAAAAATATTTTTGAAATCCATTTGTAAGATATTTTGAATCCATTTGTTTGTAACAAAAAATCCTTGTGTTAGACTTGTATCCCCCCCCCCCCCCCTAAGATAGTAAAAACTATGAAAATACGGGGGGTATGAACTCACCTTTTGGTAGGTGATTCAATTGATGATTTTGGTATAGGATGTTTACTCACCTTTTGTAGGTGATTCAATTCCTTGAGGAAATGAAGAACATTTGATGATCCTAGGCCAGATTCTTAGAAGATTCAAAGGTTTTCAGATGGTTTTTTTTGTGTTCTTCGCGAAAACTAGTGAAATCAATGGGTTTCATCCTAGTATAAGAAGATTGAAGGGTGTTATTGAAGTGATAACAAGATCAAGAAAGGATACCTATTAGATCTTATGAAGAATTAGTGATTATCACTTGAAATTCATGAGAAAAGATGATGTTAGCATGTTCTTGAGGAGAGAGGTTGTTCTTGGCTGATGATACTTAAGAGAAAATGGTTGGAATTATGTTTGAAAGTGTAGAAATGAAGCAAAAGTTGGCTGAAATCAATATATATGTGAGGGTAAATAGCCGTGAACCTCGTTTATGCTCCGGAGGCGGTGGTGGCCAAGAAGGCGGTCCGTGGCCGAGAATGAGATCTAATTAGTTTGCGGCCCAAAGCCTGATCACAGCCTTGTTTACAGCCTGAGAGTTTGCGGTCTGAAGGGAAAGAAGAGAAGGAGGGTGCGGAAGTTCTCAGTTTTAAGCATTTCTCTTCTAAATTCAACCAAAAGTATTTTAAGGATTTTTACAAGCAAAGGTTATTATTCCAACCTTTATAAAAACCCATACAATAAAAATGACTTTAGTTGATCCATGTTTAACCTTATTTGACTAAGGTTGACTTTACAAGCAGTAAAATAATGGGATGTTACATTATCCTCCTGTGAGAGAGAATTTTGTCTCGAAATTAGGACCAAAACGTTACAGAAAGACTAGGGAAAAAAGATGGGGATATTTCTGTTGCATTTGATCCTCCCATTCCCAAGTGAATTCATGTCCCCGTTTTGCATTCCAGCAAACCTTCACTATCAGAATACAACTTTATTTGGTCCTCTTAACTTCCCTGTCTAGAATCTCTACAGGTTCTTCCACAAAGTTGAGGCTCTCATTTATCTCGATCTCATCGAGTGGGATCACAAGAGTCTCATCGGATAGATAGTTTTTCAAGTTAGAGGCATCGAAGGTAGGATGAACGTTACTTAGTTCTTGGGGTAGTCGATGTTTCTAAGCTACAGGACCGATTCTAGCAAGAATCTTGAATGGTCCTTTGTATATTGGATTCAGTTTGTCACGCTTTCCAAATCGTACCATGTGCTTCCAAGGAGGCACCTTCAACAATACACGGTCACCAACCTGAAACTCCAAGGGTTTTCTCCTTTGGTCAGCATAGATTTTCTGTTTATCTCTGGATGCTTTAAATCGCTCCCAAATTTGTACGATTTTCTCCGTAGTTTCTCGAATGATTTCCGGACCACTGAGAGTACTGTCTGGAACTTGACCTCTAGTTAATTGCCTATTACCCACCTCAGCCAGCACAGAGGTGATCTGCACTTGCGGTCATAAAGGGTTTTGAATGGAGCAACCTTTATGCTAGTGTGATAAATGTTATTGTTAGAGAACTCGACAAGGGGTAAATTAGTTCCCATGCCTTTTCAAAGTCTATCACGCAAGCTCACAACATATCTGCTAGAGTTTGAATCGTTCTCTCACTTTTCCCGTTAGTTTGTGGATTGTAGGCTATACTCATGTCCAGCCAAGTTCCCTGAGAGTTTTGTAAAGACTGCCAAAAACGAGAAGTGAATCTACTATCTCGGCCAGATATAACAGATATTAGGACACCATGCAGTCTAAATATTTTTCTGATGTAAGATCTTGTTAGCTTCTCCATCTTGTCGGTTTCTTTTATTGCTAAGAAGTGTGCGGATTTGGTCAATATATCAACGATTACCCAAATAGTATTATAACCCCCTATTGTCTTGGGTAACTTAGTTATGAAATCCATTGTAATCCTCCCCCACTTCCATTCAGGGATTTCAGGTTGTTGCAATAGACCTGAAGGTTTCCGGTACTCTACCTTAAATTTGGCACAAGTAAGGCACTTGCCCACAAAGGTAGCAATCTCGGCTTTCATATTAGGCCACCAATAAAGTTTTTTAAGATCCAGATAGATTTTGTCTGAACCTGGATGAATGGAGTATCGTGTTTTGTATGCTTCATTCATAACCACGTCTTTGTAACCACCTAACTTTGGTATCCAGATCCGGTTCATGAAACAATAGACTCCATCACCTCTGACTTCGAAGTTCTTATCCTTTCCTCTCAAGGTTTCACCTGCCACATTTTCGAATTTTAAGGCCTCGAGTTGAGCCTCTTTGATCTGAGTGGACAGATGTGAATGGATTGTCTTGGTCAACGACTTTACTCGGCGTCCCGAGTATTCTTTTATGCTAAGGGCGTCAACTACTATATTGGCTTGTCTAGGGTGATAATGAATATTGCATTCATAATCGTTTAGTAGCTCCACCCACCGTCGTTGTCTCATGTTCAGCTCCTTCTAATTGAAGATATGCTGAAGACTTTTATGGTTCGTGAATATTGTGAATTTTGTGCCATATAAGTAATGTCTCCAGATCTTCAGATCAAATACCACTGCTCCTAGCTCAAGGTCATGCGTTGTATAGTTGACCTCATTTTTCATGAGCTGTCTCGAGGTGTAGGATATAACCTTTCCTAGTTGCATAAGAACACATCCAAGGCCTTGGTTAGAAGCATCACAGTACACTACAAAGTTTTATGTCCCTTCAGGAAGAAACAAAATTGGTGCACTGCACAAACCTCGTTTCAGCGTTTGGAACGCTACTTCTTGTTTCTCTCCCCAGCTAAAAAGCACACCCTTTTGTGTCAGGTCGGTAAGTGGTGTAGCAATTCGGGAGAAATTCTGGATAAATCTACGATAGTAGCCAGCAAGACCTCAGAATTGTCGGATTTCTGTAGGTATTTTGGGTGCTGACCAATTCTAAATTGCCTTGATTTCGGAAGGGTCCACATGAATTCCCTCTTGACTGACCACGTGGCCAAGGAAATCTACCTTCCTGATCCAAAATTCACGTTTTGAGAACTTCGCATAGACTTTCCTGGTTCTCAGGTGTGACATCCCCAAAATCACGGCCAGAAAAGACCGGTTTTGTTTATACTTTATTTCAAAATCAGAGTTATCTTTTAATAAAAGGATTGCGGAATTTGTCCCAAAACACTAATATGATAAAGATTTATCAAAAGCATTTCCATAGAAATGTATTTCATTAAAAGACTCGGGATGTCATGTTCGTACAGATCAAAAGTATAAACAGTACAATATAAGCCTTACTACATTATTTCATATCTACAGGCCTATATCCGTAATCCCTCGTCCAAAACATCACACCTATGCTCATGCGCCACTACCTGTAATGCATAAAACTGAGTGGGTCAGGCTTGGGAGCCTGGTGAGCACATAGGGTTTTCAACCCACAATAAATAAGTTTATTAAGTTCATCAATCAACAATAACCCGATTACCCGTTCCCGTTATCCTCACTTTACGTCCCTAAACACCTATCATAAGGGACCTAGCCTAAGGTCATCATCGGGACAGACACTACTGCTAAGGGGATTCCTCAGCAATAAATATCCTAATAGGCAACCATGTGGGGGATGGAGTACATCTGGTGAGCACACAGTTCAAATAAACACACAGTTCAAATAAACACCTACAGGTTGCGAGCCTGCTAGTGTTCCACTGGACTGTCTAGAATAGTCCGTGGTCGTCATCTATACTCTGCTAGATGACTGGATCATCAATAACATCTATAACGAGGCCTCTCATTATTTTATTTTGTCACACAGCAACTATTACATCTACCCATGTTTTACCCAACACATTTTGTAGATATAAAATACATATACAGTTTAAATCTTTGAAAACATGTATAAAACGTTCATCCAGCATAGATAGCAAGTATTCAGATAATATGCACACATAGCACGTAATTTATATTAAATACTTCATATCTATGTGTAAGTTGAAAGTAAATATGCACTCACCTGATTAGGTGGTGACTCAGCACTCGGACAGCGCTTCGATACTCTCAAAATGATATTCCTTCGATAAAACCTAGTATTGATACCACTAGGGTTTAGTCTAATGATAATCGCGACAAATTAATTATCTGACTATTATTATTATTATTATATAAGCGTTAATAACACTCTATATAACTCATAATAATAGCCCAAATAATTATTTTAAGGACCTAATAACATTCCTATATTAAAACATAAGCTAAACTAAAGATAGGATAGGTACAGCTCACTTACAGCGGGTTTTTCTCGAAAACCGGGCTTCGCTGGAGCAGCGTTCCCGAGCCGAAAGGCTCTTTTCTTGGGACTCCGGGAGCCTCGGGGCTTCCTTCGGGTGCTAGGGGGTTTACCTAGGCTTTTAGGGGGGTTAGGGGGCTAGAGAGAGAGTCTAGAGAGAGAAAGAATAGTTTAGGAAGGTGTGAAGAATGAGGGAACCCGACACCTCTATTTATAGGGGAGAAATTGGGTGGACTCGTCGAGTCTGAGTCATGACTCGTCGAGTTGGTCCATGTGGTGGCCTTCTGGTGGTACCACGTGTCCAATTCTGGTGGTGCCACGTCGCCCCTATCGCGTATCAGCCCTCAAACTTAGAAAAATCATAACTTTTGCATACGAGCTCCGTTTTCGACGTTCTTTATATCCACGCGTAGGTAAAATCAAGATCTACAACTTTCGTTTAGACTCCGTTGGCTAATTCTCGACCGATCTCAAATTTAACAGTAGGAGGCGTTTAGACTGTTAAATGACCGCGAAGAGTTCATAACTCCTTCATCCGGACTCCGTTTTCGTCTGTCTTTTTACCGTTGAGTTCCTATTAATGAGATCTTCAACTCTCATTTAGGTCGCATAAGCCAAAAACCGCTCGAACTAAAATTCGAGTTTCGGGCTGTACACTGCTAAGCCGAATCTTAGAAAAATCATAACTTCTTCATACGAAGTCAGATTTGGGCGTTCTTTTTATCGATGTTCTTAGTTTAACATATTCTACGACTTTTGTTTAGATTGCTAAGGCTAAAAAGTCTTCTATCGTAAATTCACTATTTACGTCTCCCGGTGCCGTGCCGGTTTTGCCGTAAAACTTCGGCGGGCCATAACTTCTTCGTTATAGCTCGGATTTCGGCATTCTTTATATGTACGGAAATCTTAAGACATATTCTACAACTTTATGAAGAGATATCGGGATTATCTCACACTTTAATTTTGACGCTCATTTTTATCCTTTATTAATTATACATTTATAATTAAATAATAAACACATAAATACACATAATTCACATAATACTCAAATATTTCATATTTATTACTTCAAAAAGAGTTACAATAGTTGACCTAGACTATTACATCGACAAAAATTCTTAGCCCTGAAACCCGGGCGTTACAATTCTCTCCCCCTTAGGATGATTCCGTCCCGGAATCATGCATCAGCAAACAGATGTGGATAGCGACTCATCATGTCATCCTCTGTTTCCCAAGTGAGATTCGGCCCATTCGAATGTTTCCATTGGACTAGCACCAAGTTGACCATCTTGCGTCGTAACTTCTTAGTCTTACGGTCAATAATTGCCTCAGGCTCTTCGATCAGCCTTTTATTCTCATCCATCCTTACTTCCGAGATTGGAATTATGTTGGGAACATCTCCCATGAATTTCCTCAAATAACACACATGGAAGGTGTTATGAATACCATTGAGTTCTTCGGGCAATTCCAGCTTGTAAGCTTGGTTCCCAATCTTCTGAAGAACTTTGAACGGTCCAATAAACCTTGGACTCAACTTTCCTCGTTTCCCAAATCGTATAAGTCCCTTCCACGGTGAGACTTTAAGCAAAACGGAATCCCCAACTTCGAAGGTTATCGGTCGTCTTTTCTTGTCAGCATAGCTCTTCTGACGATCCTGAGCTACTAACATTCTTTCCCTAATCACCTTCAATTTCTCAGCAGTCTCATGGACCATATCGGGGCCCATAAACTGCTTCTCTCCGGATTCAAGCCAACAAGACGGCGTACGACACTTCTGTCCATACAAGGCTTGATAAGGTGCCATCTTGATGCTCGAGTGAAAACTATTATTGTAGGAAAATTCTACTAGAGGTAAGTGTTCGTCCTAATTCCCTTGGAATTCTAGGGTACATGCTCTCAGCATATCTTCCAACGTCTGAATCGTTCTTTCGCTCTGACCATCAGTTTGCGGATGGTAAGCAGTACTCAAACACAACTTTGTACCCAACTCCTCTTGTAGACTCCTCCAAAACCTCGATGTGAAACGACTATCACGATCTGACACAATCGTAAGAGGGACACCGTGAAGTCTTACAATTTCCTTCACGTAAGCATTTGCGAGCTTATCCATAGACCACTTCTCGTTGGCTGCTATGAAGTGTGCACTCTTGGTGAAACGATCCACGACTACCCAAATCATGTCGTGTCCGTTCTTCGTTCTGGGCAGTTTAGTCACAAAATCCATGGTGATGTCTTCCCATTTACCCATGGGTACAGGTAAAGGTTCTAAACTCCCATACGATTTCTGATGTTGTGCCTTAACCCTCGCGCATGTTACACACTCAGCCACATACTTCGCAACATTGAGCTTCATCGTCGGCCACCAGTAGTAGGGCTTTAGGTCCCTATACATTTTAGTGCTACCGGGATGAATCGAGTACATGGTCTTGTGTGCTTCTTCCATTAGAAGATCTCTTATTCCTCCCGTCTTAGGTACCCAAATTCGATCTTGGAATACCTTCAGTCCTCGACTGTTCGTACCGAACACTAACGTTTTTCCCAAACGTTCTTCCTTTCGGTCATTCTTTTCTAAGGCTTCTTCTTGAGCTTTCCTGATACTTTCTACAATCGTCGAGACGACTTCAATTCTTAACGCTCTTGGCCTTTTTCTTTCAAGATTGACTTTCCGACTGAGAGCATCAGCAACAATATTTGCTTTACCTGGGTGGTAAAGTATCTCACAGTCGTAGTCCTTGAGAAGTTCTAGCCAACGTCGTTGCCTCATGTTCAAATCCTTCTGATTAAAGAGATACTGGAGACTCTTATGATCAGTGAAGAGCTTGCACTTCGTGCCGTAGAGGTAATGCCTCCATATCTTTAAGGCGAATACTACCGCTGCCAACTCCAGATCATGAGTGGGGTAGTTCTTTTCGTGCTCTTTCAATTGTCGAGATGCGTATGCTATCACCTTTTCTCTTTGGGTCAGAACACAACCTAACCCGACTCCAGATGCATCACTATAAACTGCGAAATCTTCGACTCCATCGGGTAGAGAAAGTATCGGTGCTTCACATAACTTCTTCTTTAGCTTCTCGAACGCCTCATCGTGTTTCTCACTCCATGTATACCTAGCTCCTTTATGGGTCAAAGCTGTTAATGGAGCAGCTATCGAAGAAAAACCTTGGATAAATCGTCGATAATATCCGGCTAATCCTAGAAAGCTTCGAATCTCCGTGGGACTCTTCGGACGTTCCCACTTCATTACAGCTTCGATCTTGGCGGGGTCAACCATTATTCCTTCTTGGTTAACAACATGACCCAAGAATTGGACTTCCCGTATCCAAAAGTCGCATTTGGAGAACTTTGCAAAAAGCTTCTCCTTCTTTAACACCTCCAGTACTTCTCGTAGATGCTTGCCATGCTCCTCCTGGCTTTTCGAGTAGATGAGAATGTCGTCGATGAACACTATCACAGATTTATCGAGGAATGGTTTACAAACCCTATTCATCAAATCCATGAATGTTGCGGGAGCATTGGTTAGTCCGAATGACATAACCAAGAACTCGTAGTGTCCATATCTTGTTCTGAATGCAGTCTTCTCAATATCCTGCTCTCTCACCTTCAGCTGATGATATCCTGACCTAAGATCGATCTTTGAGAAGTAGCTCGAACCTTGCAGTTGATCGAATAGATCATCAATCCTTGGCAATGGATACTTGTTCTTCACCGTTGCCTTATTCAGCTCTCGGTAGTCTATGCACATCCTCATGCTTCCGTCCTTCTTCTTCACGAATAACACCGGAGCTCCCCAGGGTGATGAACTAGGTCGAATGAAACCGCTGTCCAACAGCTCCTGAAGTTGCGTCATGAGCTCCTTCATCTCCGTCGGTGCTAATCGGTAAGGTGCCTTTGCTATCGGTGTTGTTCCTGGTAATAAGTCTATACGAAACTCTACTTGCCTATCAGGTGGTAATCCGGGAAGATCTTCGGGAAAGACTTCCGGATAATCGCACACAACCGGTATATTCTGCACCTCTTTCTTTTCCTTCTTAGCATCGATTACGAATGCCAAGTATGATGCACATCCTTTGGACAAACATTTCCTGGCTTTCATCAGGGAGATGATTCCAGAATTTACTCTGAGTTTGTCCCCGTACACCATAAATGATTCCTTTCCGGGTGGGTTTATCCTAACTATCTTCTTTCGGCATAATATCTCGGCATCGTTGGCGCTAAGCCAATCCATACCCAAAACGATGTCGAAACCGTTTAACTCTATGGGTAATAGTTCCTCATGGAATTCGTTTCCGTTTAGGTCAATGACGATGTTCCTAATACGATTACTAACAGGTACGAATTTGCCACTGGCAACTTCTACAATCAGGGCATTATCTAGTTTTTCTACAGGTAATGCTAATTTCGCACTAAATTTATGCGACACAAAGGAGTAATTGGCTCCGGAATCAAATAGTATATTTGCAGGCAAACCATTTACAAGAAAGGTACCTGAAGCGACGTCTGCTGCCTCCTTCGCAGCCTCGAGCGTCATCTGAAAGGCTCTCGCCTTTGGCTTTGGTGGTATGTTGGGCCTTCCAGCATCTTTCTTCCTTGGGCAATCCTTAGCAATATGCCCTTCTTCACGACACTCGTAGCACACCTTCTTGTTGGTGGTGCACTCATTGGCATAGTGCCCTGTTTTCCCACACTTGTAGCAGGTTACTTCATCGCCACATTTTCCCGAGTGCTTCTTCTTGCACTTCTCGCACCATTTAAATTCGTTTCCTCCCCCGAATTTCTTTGAACCGAACTTGCTCTTCTTTTTGTTGGGTTTATCAGACCCTTCAAATTTCCTTTTCTCGCCAACCTCGATTTTGCTAGCAGCTCTTCCCTTAATCATGTCCTCCACAGACTTCGCAGCCCAGATGGCTGCCTCCAAAGTAGGTGCCTGATGTACTGGCACCGCGTACTCCCATGGAAGTCCCTTTGCGTACTTATCAATTTTCGTCAGCTCATCCGGAACAAGACGCAAGGCAAACTCCATCTTTTCTGTGAAGTTGTTCGTGTATTCATCGATTGACATGCTTCCCTTTTTCAGGGTTAGAAACTGGTTCTCTAACTCTAGCAGGTTTTGAGCTGAGCAGTACTTTCGTTTGAATTGCACCAGAAATTCTACCCATGTCAGTTGCAGGGGCTTGTTGGGGCTTAAAGTCTTCCCCAAGGTATTCCACCAACGTACAGCGCTTCCTCGGAACTGACGTACTGCAAACGTGGTTTGTAGCTTTCCTCTGCAACCGCACGTCATGAAAGCTAATTCCATCTCCGAGATCCAATCCATGACCCCGATTGGATCCTCTTTTCCTGTGAAAGTCGATGGCTTGCAAGTAAGAAAATCCTTGTACTTGCATCCATTCCTCTCGACTTCGTCTCCTTGGTTGTTTTGTTGAACTAGTGGTGGGTTGGCTTGACCAACGGTTCCACTGTAGTCTCCTTCCTCAGTCTGCCCTTCGTTCAACTCGGGCTGTTTGATTTGAATAGTCGCTTCCTCTCGATTTTGCTGGAGCAAACGCCTGGTTTCCTCCATTTGACGATCCAACATTGCCTGGATCATCGCTTGCACTCCGGCCATCGTTATTGGTCCGGCAGCGGCTTCCACAACTGGTATTTGTTCGATCACGGGGGGTTGGTGTCCATTCCCATTTGCGTTTACGTTTCCGCTACGGGTTCTTACCATCTTGATCTATACACCAAATAAGGCGAATTCAGATCTTTATTTAGGAGAGACGTTTTAAATCGTCCTTATCACTCCGAAACGTTTACATGCTAGTTCTAATAGCGTAGTCGTACGTTTAGAATCCTAAACACATAAGGTTTCCAGATCCGGTCGGCAACAGACCATAGATCCGAACAAAATAACAGCTTATCATGCATAAAGCATTTAGCACATAAAAGCATTTTAGGCACAATTCCTAAAATAAGCTAGTGCTCACACCTCACAATCATCGCTTAGCATTCTAAGTTTAAGTCTAGAAATCCTATAAATTCCTAGTTCGCTTAAACTAATGCTCTGATACCAACTGTGACATCCCCAAAATCACGGCCAGAAAAGACCGGTTTTGTTTATACTTTATTTCAAAATCAGAGTTATCTTTTAATAAAAGGATTGCGGAATTTGTCCCAAAACAATAATATGATAAAGATTTATCAAAACCATTTCCATAGAAATGTATTTCATTAAAAGACTCGGGATGTCATGTTCGTACAGATCAAAAGTATAAACAGTACAATATAAGCCTTACTACATTATTTCATATCTACAGGCCTATATCCGTAATCCCTCGTCCAAAACATCACACCTATGCTCATGCGCCACTACCTGTAATGCATAAAACTGAGTGGGTCAGGCTTGGGAGCCTGGTGAGCACATAGGGTTTTCAACCCACAATAAATAAGTTTATTAAGTTCATCAATCAACAATAACCCGATTACCCGTTCCCGTTATCCTCACTTTACGTCCCTAAACACCTATCATAAGGGACCTAGCCTAAGGATCATCATCGGGATGGACACTACTGCTAAGGGGATTCCTCAGCAATAAATATCCTAATAGGCAACCATGTGGGGGATGGAGTACATCTGGTGAGCACACAGTTCAAATAAACACACAGTTCAAATAAACACCTACAGGTTGCGAGCCTGCTAGTGTTCCACTGGACTGTCTAGAATAGTCCGTGGTCGTCATCTATACTCTGCTAGATGACTGGATCATCAATAACATCTATAACGAGGCCTCTCATTATTTTATTTTGTCACACAGCAACTATTACATCTACCCATGTTTTACCCAACACATTTTGTAGATATAAAATACATATACAGTTTAAATCTTTGAAAACATGTATAAAACGTTCATCCAGCATAGATAGCAAGTATTCAGATAATATGCACACATAGCACGTAATTTATATTAAATACTTCATATCTATGTGTAAGTTGAAAGTAAATATGCACTCACCTGATTAGGTGGTGACTCAGCACTCGGACAGCGCTTCGATACTCTCAAAATGATATTCCTTCGATAAAACCTAGTATTGATACCACTAGAGTTTAGTCTAATGATAACCGCGACAAATTAATTATCTGACTATTATTATTATTATATAAGCGTTAATAACACTCAATATAACTCATAATAATAGCCCAAATAATTATTTTAAGGACCTAATAACATTCCTATATTAAAACATAAGCTAAACTAAAGATAGGATAGGTACAGCTCACTTACAGCGGGTTTTTCTCGAAAACCGGGCTTCGCTGGAGCAGCGTTCCCGAGCCGAAAGGCTCTTTTCTCGGGACTCCGGGAGCCTCGGGGCTTCCTTCGGGTGCTAGGGGGTTTACCTAGGCTTTTAGGGGGGTTAGGGGGCTAGAGAGAGAGTCTAGAGAGAGAAAGAATAGTTTAGGAAGGTGTGAAGAATGAGGGAACCCGGCACCTCTATTTATAGGGGAGGAATTGGGTGGACTCGTCGAGTCTGAGTCATGACTCGTCGAGTTGGTCCATGTGGTGGCCTTCTGGTGGTGCCACGTGTCCAATTCTGGTGGTGCCACGTCGCCCCTATCGCGTATCAGCCCTCAAACTTAGAAAAATCATAACTTTTGCATACGAGCTCCGTTTTCGACGTTCTTTATATCCACACGTAGGTAAAATCAAGATCTACAACTTTCGTTTAGACTCTGTTGGCTAATTCTCGACCGATCTCAAATTTAACAGTAGGAGGCGTTTAGACTGTTAAATGACCGCGAAGAGTTCATAACTCCTTCATCCGGACTCCGTTTTCGTCTGTCTTTTTACCGTTGAGTTCCTATTAATGAGATCTTCAACTCTCATTTAGGTCGCATAAGCCAAAAACCGCTCGAACTAAAATTCGAGTTTCGGGCTGTACACTGCTAAGCCGAATCTTAGAAAAATCATAACTTCTTCATACGAAGTCAGATTTGGGCGTTCTTTTTATCGATGTTCTTAGTTTAACATATTCTACGACTTTTGTTTAGATTGCTAAGGCTAAAAAGTCTTCTATCGTAAATTCACTATTTACGTCTCCCGGTGCCGTGCCGGTTTTGCCGTAAAATTTCGGCGGGCCATAACTTCTTCGTTATAGCTCGGATTTCGGCATTCTTTATATGTACGGAAATCTTAAGAAATATTCTACAACGTTATGAAGAGATATCGGGATTATCTCACACTTTAATTTTGACGCTCATTTTTATCCTTTATTAATTATACATTTATAATTAAATAATAAACACATAAATACACATAATTCACATAATACTCAAATATTTCATATTTATTACTTCAAAAAGAGTTACAATAGTTGACCTAGACTATTACATCGACAAAAATGCTTAGCCCTGAAACCCGGGCGTTACATCAGGGTTTGTTATACTTGACGAAGATGTTGGACATGCTCCTCTTCACTTCTTGAGTAAATGAGGATGCTGTTAAGACTATGACGAATTTTTCTAGGTACGCATGACACACTCTATTCATTAAGTCCATGAACACACACAGGTGCATTCGTCAATCCGAAAGGCATCACTACAAACTCGTAATGACCATAACGAGTTCTGAATGCTGTTTTGGGAACGTCTTCCTCCATAATTCATAACTGGTGATACTTAGATCTTAAGTCTATTTTCGAGAAGTAGCTCGCACCTTGAAGTTGGATGAGCATATTGTCAATGCGAGGTAGAGGCTAACGATTCTTAATGGTAAGTTTATTCAGCTTGCGATAGTCTATACACATGCAAAATGTTCCATCATTTTTTTTCACGAATAAGACCATTGCTCCCCATGGTGAGAAACTTAATATTATGAAACCTTTGCTAAGGAGTTCGTTCAGCTTGCTGGACAATTCCTGCATTTCAAATGGTGCAAGACGATAGGGGGATTTGGCAACAGGGGTATCCCCAGGGATTAAGTCGATTCTGAATTCGACTTGTCGTTTAGGTGGTACTCATGGGAGATCGTTGGGAAATATTTCAAGAAAGTTGCAAACCTCAGGAATGCTCGCGATGTCTTTCAATTCTTGCTTTTTGTGTACCATGTGAGCTAAGAAAGCATAGTACTCCTTGTGAAGAACCTTTTTGCCTTGATACAATAAATGATCTGAAGGTTCGTTCCGAGTTTTTCGCCATAGATGATAAGAGTTTCGTTATTAGGCAAGTTCAGGCGTACGGCTCTTTCGTAACATAAGACGTTGGCATGGTTAGAACACAACCAATCCATACCAATTATGATGCCGAAACTTTTGATAGAGACCAGCATAAGGTCTATTGGGAAAGAAAAGTTATTCAAGGTAAGGGTACATCCTATGTATATGTCGTTAGTGTATTCGGATTTCCTCTTGGCCATTTCTACTGTGAAGGTTTCATTTAGTGGTTGGTAGTTTTGTTCTAGTAGGTACTCGAAATTATGGCTCACGCAACTCTTCTCAGCACCACAATCAAATAGAATGCATGCATAAGTATTGCTGAGAAGAAATGTACCCGTGACAACCATAGGGTCTGCCACAACCTCTTCGTGATTAATTTCCAATATCCTTCCAACTCCACCAGCCTTTACAGCTTTCGAACAATCTCTTTTTAAATGTCCAACCTCCTGACATCCATAACACACTTGACCTAATCCAGCGGTAGGTACTTGGCTAATCGGTTGGGGTGGTGATTTACAGAATCGGGCAGTATGACCTTTTCTGTTGTAGTTCAAACACTGCATTTCTCGGAAATTTCTGTTATGGTGGAAATTACACTTGTTGCATTTAGGGAGTTTACCAGCATAAGGCTTAGCTGGTGTAGGGTTAGCACGAACAACAGTAGGTACAGTAGCAGCATGGACTGCCACTAACTGTTTCTTTTTCGAGGGATCTTGAGAAGATTAGCCCTTTCTTTTATTCCAGGCTTTCGTCTTGTTGTTGTTGGTTTTATTGTTGTTGTTTCCCTTGGGTTGTTTTGGAGTAACAACCACAAAGTTTTGACGGGCTCCATGGTCAATAAGTATCTGTGTCAGCTCTTTAGCACTGTCAAAGGTAACATGCCTGGAAGTAATGACACTTCCCTGAGTCTGGAGTGACAAACCCAGATGTACCTTTCAATCTTTTTGCTCTCCAGAGCAACCATATCTGAACATAGGATAGCTAAGTTGCTAAACCTATTAATGTAGGTTGTTATGTCTGAACCAACCATAGTAAGACCCCAGAGCCCTTGCTCGAGCTTCTGTATTTCACCCTGCGAACAGTATTCTCGCATCATCATTGACTTCAGATTCTCCCAACAGAGTTAGCCACTACTAGGTCAGTGACTTAACATGGCCATTCCACAATGTTTGGTCTCTATTAGTAAAGGTACAGGCATCAAACTTAACCTTGCTGCTTTCCAGATAGGAGCAGATTTCGAACACTGCCTTTGTTTTCTCAATCCATTGTCTTAAGGCCATAACTCCCCCAATCCCGTTAAATGTCCTGGGTTTAGCGTTTGTGAAGTCCTTGTGGGTACACTCCCGATGATGCCCATGAATTTCACCCTGATTGGAGGGGTGTGCACCGCTCTCTGATCCACTTTCAATAGTGGTAGTTATAAGTGACATAGCAGCAGCAACAACTGCAATGACTGCCTCCTGAAACGTGGCAGCTTCAAATTAAAGAGGTGGTGGCGGAGTTTGTGTTAGCGCTTCATTAATATTGACACGCCTTGGGTTTCTCCGTGGAGGCATCTTTCACTTTAAGAAATAAAAGATGAAGAGACTGTTAGATATCAAGAATAAACATGAATTTGATATCTCTGAACTAAAACATTTAGTTCAATATGAATCTTGTAAAGAATTGGAAATAGAAGTCTGCTACAAGTACAACTTGCAACAGGATAATATGAATTTGAGTGGTTATTTTTCAAAGAGTATGAGAATGCATGTCGATTGTATTGGCATATTATGTACATAGAGTTTGGAAAATTTGACCTTAAAGTAGGTCTACAATATACTCCAAATACTAGCAAAACATCGACATCAAACTGACCTACCGAAAATGAAATTATCGCGGTCGTACTGAAAAACATGAAAAATAATGCTAGAACATATCCGTAGACTTAGACTATAAAAAAAAGAGTAAGTATTGAACGAGTATAGTATGATCTACTTCCTAGTAGATCCGGCCTTGAATTTAGCTAACCGACATTCTATTTCATACATACGTCTTTCTTGTGTTATTTGTCGTTCTCGCAGTTCTCTGACTTTGGCTTGGGATGTCGCCACTTCTCTCATCAAGTAATTAGTACGATCCCTTGTTGCGTAATGACTGTCTTCTAGGTTGCAAATGTGAACGATGTTGATTCCAGTAGCAGCATCAACCTACATGACGCAATTGATAGCAGGTCTTCCATGCTCATCATTACGTGCCACACGAAGAACTAACACCCGGAGGGCTCTGTTTGTTGAGCCTCCTGTGTCCAGATTGTAGAAGCTTCGGTCTCCTTGATAAGGATCGTTCTGACCCCGTTCATCACTCCACATGTCTAAGTTTATCGCCCACAGAGGCGTCAAACCTTGGAATTTTTTTCGTGGATTTCTTTAAGATGTCCTTTGCTTAGGAGATAGCTAATATCGTTTCTGAGGGTTATGCAATCCTCAGTGATGTCTCCTAAATCTCCATGCTATGCCCACGATTTAGATTTTTTATTTCCAGCCAGTCAATTTCTCTCCTTTCCTTGGCCATATTGTTTTCTTGCCAAGATCCTGCATGGAAAATATTAGACCTGAAATGTCAATAAAAAAACCATAGTCAGTGATCTTGGGGAGTTTATACTCTTCCTTTTTATCATTGGGTTGAGAAATCGGCCTTCCTATAAGGATTGTCATATGAATTTGGGGATTTGTTCCTCTTCTGGATCTCCTTATCCTCTTCCAGTCTAATGAACCTCATGGCTCTACTTCTGACTTCGTCTATTTTTTGTGTGGGGTCATTACAAGGTCTTCATAAAAAGGAGAGTACCTCCTAAGGCTTCATGCTAGGAGTATAGAAGTGTTTTGGAACTTCAATATCAGCTATTGCAGGATCAAATCTCGAGATACTATGGCTTACGGGGGATGCTTCTGGTATAGGTTGGACTATTCATGGTACACTCGAGATCATCTATCTCAGTTGTTGAAGTTCCTAATCCATAATAGAACTTTTACCTTCATCAAGATCCGCAGAGTTAGTATTAAATGCATTATTATTTAGTAAGTTACCAGTGTCTTGGTTTTTAAGGGTAGTGAAGGTTTCGTTAGGATCCTACATCACAGGGGTTTGACTATTTGCGATAGATCCCCAAGTTGAAGCAGTAGCAGGTGTCGAGGTTGTAGTATCTCGATGATTCCCTATGGATCATTCGTTATTGAAATTGAGGATCCTTGGTTGAATAATAGAAGGTTTTGTTTCATGAGATTTGTGAATCTCTAGTCTTATCCTTTCCATTTCTTTTGAGAAGTGTTATGTTGTCCTCATGTTGTTGATTCAATTTTTGCTTTACCATCTTCACCACTGAGAAGAGTTCACCATTAAAGATCGGAACAAGAGGATCCTGGAATCCCAGAGATCCTAGATTCCCTTGGTTGATGATCGAAAGGGTGAACTTTTAAGAGGTATCCATAATTTTCCTCTGGTTGGGAGGTTTGTTTGGATGTAGCGGAAGATTCTTTAAGGAAATGGGAGGAATATAGGAAGAAGATAAAGTTGGTTGTGTAGACATGATTTTCGAGAATTAAGAACACTACGGTCCTACGTATGGTACCAAATTGTTTTAGTTAAAAATCAACTAAATTTCATGAGAGGTAGTGGTGTTGTGGTTGAAGTGATTAATGAAATTAGAATAATGTCGGACAAGTGGTTTACAAGGAAGGCCCTTGATCCTTTATAGGATCTCCAACATAAAACCTGGGGAGGTGATAATAATCACCTACCTTGTTTGATTTTATTGAATTGGATGAAAATTATAGAAAAATAATGAAGATACGAATGCAAGTGTTTCAGTAGCTTAAGGTGTCTAAGGTGTAAGAATATTGTACCCGTTGTTTGTCTTTTACAATTGTATTTATAGTCTAGGTTAAGTAACTATAAGTCCTATATTTCCAAGATCCTGTTGAACTGGTATTTACAACGTGCTTTGACTTGCTATTCCTGATTTTTATGCCTGGTTGAAACTTTTTTTTGGTTGTGAATCAGTTATGTTGACCATTAAAAAGGAGAGTACCTCCTAAGGCTTCATGCTGGGAGTATAGAAGTGTTTTGGAACTTCAATATCAGCTATTGCAGGATCAAATCTCGAGATACTATGGCTTACGGGGGATGCTTCTGGTATAAGTTGGCCTATTCATGGTACACTCGAGATCATCTATCTCAGTTGTTGAAGTTCCTAATCCATAATAGAACTTTTACCTTCATCAAGATCCGCAGAGTTAGTATTAAATGCATTATTATTTAGTAAGTTACCAGTGTCTCGGTTTTTAAGGGTAGTGAAGGTTTCGTTAGGATCCTACATCACAGGGGTTTGACTATTTGCGATAGATCCCCAAGTTGAAGCAGTAGCAGGTGTCGAGGTTGTAGTATCTCGATGATTCCCTATGGATCATTCGTTATTGAAATTGAGGATCCTTGGTTGAATAATAGAAGGTTTTGTTTCATGAGATTTGTGAATCTCTGGTCTTATCCTTTCCATTTCTTTTGAGAAGTGTTATGTTGTCCTCATGTTGTTGATTCAATTTTTGCTTTACCATCTTCACCACTGAGAAGAGTTCACCATTAAAGATCGGAACAAGAGGATCCTGGAATCCCAGAGATCCTAGATTCCCTTGGTTGATGATCGAAAGGGTGAACTTTTAAGAGGTATCCATAATTTTCCTCTGGTTGGGAGGTTTGTTTGGATGTAGCGGAAGATTCTTTAAGGAAATGGGAGGAATATAGGAAGAAGATAAAGTTGGTTGTGTAGACATGATTTTCGAGAATTAAGAACACTACGGTGCCACGTATGGTACCAAATTGTTTTAGTTAAAAATCAACTAAATTTCATGAGAGGTAGTGGTGTTGTGGTTGAAGTGATTAATGAAATTAGAACAATGTCGGACAAGTGGTTTACAAGGAAGGCCCTTGATCCTTTATAGGATCTCCAACATAAAACCTGGGGAGGTGATAATAATCACCTACCTTGTTTGATTTTATTGAATTGGATGAAAATTATAGAAAAATAATGAAGATACGAATGCAAGTGTTTAAGTAGCTTAAGGTGTCTAAGGTGTAAGAAGATTGTACCCGTTGTTTGTCTTTTACAATTGTATTTATAGTCTAGGTTAAGTAACTATAAGTCCTATATTTCCAAGATCCTGTTGAACTAGTATTTACAACGTGCTTTGACTTGCTATTCCTGATTTTTATGCCTGGTTGAAACTTTTTTTTGGTTGTGAATCAGTTATGTTGACCATTAATGCACATGTCAGAAATAAACAAGAAATATCGCCATCAAACTTGTTAGGAGATAATAATGGTGATGTTCAGGATCCTGATGTATGTTTGGGATCCTGAGACTCCTTTAAGATCCGGGACCATGGATAGGTTTAAGGATACTTAGATATCTTAGAGATCCAGGATCCTAGATAGGATTGAGGACCTTGACCCTAACATGTACGATGCATGTACCCTAATTATGAATGGTATGTTACCAGAAATGATGATTCCTTTATGTAATTGAAAGTTTCGGATGTATTCCTTGCTAGACTCTTCATTTAATATTTTGATGTGAAGGGTGTGACATGTTAATGATAGAAATAGGGATTTGTGTTGATCTTTTATGATATATTCATGTTGTGCTTTTCTGTGACTACTTTTCTATGATGGTTAAGACAATGTATGCTAGTTATATGATATGCCTTAGTGATGAAATGATGATATGTGTGTAATTATATAATGATGTAAAATGATTGACTTGTTGCATGTTTACATAATGACTATCTTGGAAGTAATATTCCATTTAATAATAAAATAAATTGAGCATTATTACTTAGGGAGTGTAATTCTTGAATGACAAATTAATAATATATTAACTAAATAGGAGAATACACTTAGAGGGGGGTAATAGGATACCAACCTAGACGTAGGTGCGTGTACCATATCCATATTTTTGTAAGGGCCTTATAGGTTGGAAGACACCTAAAGGATAAGAACTTAATCCAATAGTGACGTCGAGTGATTTTTCTAAACCACCATTTGGGACATGGTCCATCATTGTGAGGACTGGAGTGATATTAGAATAGTGATGACGCTAGATAAAATATCATGTTTAAGTGGGACATTACTAGTTATAGGAACAATGATTAAGTACCAACATCGTACCAAAACGCATGTACTAGTACTTGCATCATCAGAGTAGCGAGCACAACACATCGGGGGAAATGAGATGAGTGAGAGTGATGCCTCACTTCATACATTGGGTCGAGTATTCATCTGTTAGGTTAGTGATGGACCTAGTGGTTAGTGAGGAACCTAGTTGGGAGTGTAACGCCCGCAACTTCAGGCTAGACAATTAAGATATAATAAATGATAATCATTATAATTTGAACCCTAGAATAGGGAGCTCACTAGTCTTGTGCATTACAAACTATATATTATTAGTATCTTAGGGTTTTATTGATAAAAGTTAAAATGAAATTCAGATATAACATTATTTAGGATAAATAATCTTAGCTGAAGTTGTAGTAGGTGTAACAAGGATTCCATACATATAAATAGCTTTAAATTGAGACTTTGTATGAAGTAGTTATGCTTCTTCGAAGTTTCATAATTAAACAGACATAGCCATGCGCATCATAAATAGTGATTCGGAGATAGATTGACTATTAGCCTAAGCAACCTAAAAGAAATTCGTATTAATCGTAAAGCCAAGAGTGTGCATATAGAGAACGTCCAAATTTGGCTTCATATGAAGAAGTTATCATTTCTCGAAGTTTTCGCATAGCAGTGTGTAACATAGAAACCGAACTTTAAATAGGTCGATTGCTAGGAAAAAATATAATGAGATTTAATGATCTCCTGATTAGGAGTTCATCGATATAAACATAGTCGAGAATGTATGTCGTATGAAAGAGTTATGATTTTTACACGGACTTTAATAGTCCAAGACTATTGAAAATATAACTTAAAAAATAAGTGAGAACTAGCCAACAGGGTCTAAATCAAAGTAGTAGATCACGTCAATAGCTACACGTGGATATAAAGAATGTCAAAAACAGAGTTTGTATGAAGAAGGTACAAATTTTTGAAGACTACCTGACAACGTCACGCGCAGGAAGCGATCTACATGCTTCTAGAAGCTAGCCATGTCGATCCAGTACAAGCCTGCCATCTGTCACGAGGAGGGCAGCCGACCAGAGCCAGGGCACGGTGCACCTCCATGAAATTTGCCCTATACATTGCCTTTCAGCTTCAGTTCAATATGCACACCTTCCAAAACCTCTCTCGAATTTCTATTCTTAGAATCTAAATTTTCTCTATATTTTAGAAGTTTTAGAAGCCCTGAGGTATCGGTGATCCCGTAAATTGAGGCTATCGACTCAGATTTCTGCCAGTCCAAATTCCAGACTTTTTTTCAAGAAAATTTTTGTAAGTTAAGCTGAACTTATATCACTTTAAGTCTAACTTATATTTATATTCATAGTCGTTCTTATGAATTTATAATTAAGATTTGTCAGTGATTCCAAACCATATTATTGATTGATCTACTTATTGGGGTGATGTCTAGGATAGATTTAGTGAGGTGTTTAAAGTTATATTTCCAAATAGTATACTCTTTATACCAAACGGACCCTACCACCTATATGATCTTATGTGGTTGATCCTTACTTGATAGATCTTGATGTAGACATTTGGATTTTTTTTAAGAATCTAGACTATCATTAGTTAGGAGGAATGTTAGAGTAAGACCTAATGACATTTATATGTAGGTCATATCAAAGGAAAAGCAAATGTGTTTGGTGAAGCTCTACCTAAATCACCAGTTATCCACCTAAGTTAAGTGAGTGCCTAGTTATTTTCATCTTACACATAGATATGAAGTATTTAGATGATTAAATGATATATGTGTCTATTATTTGTAATATCTGACATGATCTTACTTGATTTAATTATATAAGTATTTTCATATTTATTTATATATATATATATATATATATATATATATATATATATATATATATATATATATATATATATATATGGGGTAGTGATGGGTGATGAGAAATGGGAGATGTGAGATGAGAGATGATTAGTATATGCCATGACTTCTACTTGCAACGTTTTCATCTAACAAAGTATAGATAACGACCAAATACTCTTCTAAACGGTCCAATGAAACATTTGTAGGTTCACAACCTGTAGGTGACGAACTACTCGCTCATGTGATGTACTCTGCTGACCTGTATTATAGAGGAATCTATGATGCACAATTGTATGTGTGATGTTAGTGATGATCCTTACAAAAAGTCCTTAGGCACATAATAAAATGCAATGTTGACCACCTTGGAATTTTCTCAATCTAGTTACGTATTGGTTGAATCTGTTCACTTTCAATCAAGGTGTGAGATCATGTATCAATCATTCATGATGATGTTTCTATTAAATGGTTGAGGTTAATCTAGTTTGCGTTGATATCAATTTGTGTTGTGAAAAAAAATTATGTATGATAGAAGGGTATGACTCATGTTGTATTTGGATAACATTGAGAGAGATCTTATTTGGGTTCATGCAAGTTGGTGGACTGATGGTTGGGCATATTTAAGTCCTTGTGGTTTTGGTCGTGAGTCTTCAAGCTGTGGATGTGATGACGGAAAGATCGATTTAGTACGATGAGCTTATCGTTTAGTGGATAGCAAGTGTCATGATGTACTGTGAACCAGTAGATGTATGATATATATGGATAAGACCCAATAGTCTTTTGATTGAGAGTCTTAGGTCTCAGATCTTCAGCTTTCTTGGCTTATTTGGGTGTCAGTGCATTTTGGGAGTCGAGAGATTCGGTGACCAGCTGGTTGGATCATGTGGGGAATTAAAAGTTGTAGGGATGATGGTTGTGCACTAGTAGCTACTTGTAGAGTATTTGCATTATGAACTTTGCATGGTTGCTTGAGGGATGTCTATCAAGAGTTCAGTTACCAATGTTGGGCATCGGTTATGGAATCTTGAGTTATGAAGTCCATTGTGAATGTCTCGAGTGAGTCGTAAGGTGGGGGTACACTTGAGCTGGCATGGAATTTGGATGCAACATGAGAATTTGTGGATTAACCATCCTTGTGCTCGTGGGATCAATAGGTTGGTGAGGATTTTTCAAGAAGTCAAGCACATATTTGAGGTTGTCAGGCGCAATCTCCAAATTGGGGATTTGGTTCAATTCACCATTGGTATATTTTGAGAATTCTTTCTGCATAATAGAATTGTATTCCTAGTCAAGGGCTAGGGGTGAGTGCGTTGAATGAATGATAAATAGTCATATGGAGTAATCTTCGGCATATTTTCGAGAAGTTCCCATTTTGGGTGGTTATCATTGTGTTGAGGTCTTCCAGTTGGCAATTATAAGGTAGTTGTTTCAGATCTTAGGTAGGGCAGCTGGATTTCCTTCTTTTGGGTTGAGGGTAGTGTGTTAAGGTTCATTCTTTTAGAGGTATAATCAATTTCTGCCATGGTGGGGCTTAGATGACATGTTTGGGAGGCGGTCTTCGGTATGAGATAAATCTTCATTGTTAATAATAATTCATGAAATTTGGGTAGGATCCTATAGCGGCGGAGGACATAGTAAGGAATGATTTCGAGGACACAATCTAATTTAAATGGGGGAGATTTGTAATACATTGTTTCGAATCGTTTCATAATTTGGGGATGTAACCCAAAGACCGGTTATCATAAGGCTTAGGGCCTTTAGGAAAGAGACTTGGTTCCCTTTGAGTGAGGCTAATGTGGATTAGATGATCGGGGAGTTCGGTTCGTGTTTTGGAGTTCAATGGTATATCGGTAAAGTGGCAGTTTAGGCCATTTATGAATTTTTTATTTTAGTTTGGAAAGTTATATGGCAAGGGGGAGTTGATAGAAGTGTAGAGCTTCTCATTAATTTTTCGTGGATATAAAGATCATCAAAATCGGAGTTGAAACGAAGAAGTTATGGTTGTTCGAAGTTGGAAAGGATTTAGGGGGAACTGATCTCACGACATGAGCAGTTGGAGCTCATGATGTGAGAATAAATTAAATGGAAATGATGATTTAAAGTGTGCTCACGACGTGAACACAGCGGGACTCATGACATGAGAACTGTGCAGCCGAAGCCCAATAGTTTTTAGGGTTTTCAACATATATAAAGGTTGGTTTCATGCTTTTAGCTCATTTTACGAGCCTCCATCATATATAGATCATCTTGAGAGTAACCTAGCCCCCCTTTCACCATTTTGAGCCTCCTATCTCCCTTTCATCCATTTATGAAGATTTTGGTGCTTTAAAGAAGATGAATATGTTCTTAGTGCTTAGATCCAGCAAGCAAGATCCCTCACTGCCTTAAAGATCATAACTTGGACCGTGGTAAGTCCTCAAGTTCCAACCTTTATGTGTTATTCTTCTAAGATCTAGACTTTTATTCCTTCTTTTTCATGTTGTAGATGGTTTCAGTGGTTGGATTCCATAAAATTGGCAACTTTATGGATCCATGAGGTCCCTTTGAGGTTTAGTGTGCTAGATCTATGGTTTGGTTCAGTTTTGGTCCCATCAATGAGATTTGGATATCATTTTTCACCCTTTTAACCTAATCAAGTTCAAGACATGCATTGGACATGCATGTCCAAAAACAAAATATTTTTATGTTGCTTTTTATGTATGAAAGCCCTTTGGAAAGTTGGAATGGATGACTTATTGGATTAAGGACATAAAACAATAGGATTTAGCATCAGATGTGGCTCGGGATGTGACATAGTAAGTGTCACAATGTGAGAGTGGTTTTGCATGATTTGTTTGACGGACTACGCTCACAACACGACCAAGGAAGGCTCACGTCGTGAAGTCTGCTGAGTGGGTCATCCGGGACCGAGTTGACTGAGTTGAAGCGGGTTGAGTTGGAATCTAGCCGAGTGCATTCTCACGACGTGACCAAGGACTAGTCAGGATGTGAGTGTCAATTGATGGAAATGTTGGTTGTTGACAGTTAACTTTGAGTGTTGCCTTTTGGTGGAGTTGACTTTTGGTTAAATTTCTAGTTTTAGAAGGAAGACTAAGGGTTTACCTTGTATGGTTTGTTAGGAGGTTTATGGAACCCGTTTGTTGGGTGTGCGAGCTGTTAGTTGTGGATCTTATATGTGAGGTGAGTTACCTTCATTGTATTCGTAGGTCAAAGGGACCAATCTCGGCCCACTAGTTGATGTTTATAGTAATTGTCTTTGTAATAATTGTTCGGTATGCCAGTATGTGTTGATGCTTCTGTGGTTATTTGATTATGATATTATGTGGTAGTGGTAAAGGGTGAAATAGACCCAGTATCCGGTTGAAAGAAATCGAAGGGGATTGCAAGCACCAATATATGCTTGATAGTATTTTGTTGAAATAGACCGAAGGGGATTGCAAGCACCCAAATATGCTTGATATTATCCCGTTGAAATAGACCGAAGGGGATCACAAGCACCCAAATATGCTTGATAATATCCGGTTGAAATAGGTCGAAGGGGTAGGTGAGGACCCAGATATGCTTAACAGTATGTGTGTTTAGTGTGTGGTATGTTGGGGAACTCACTAAGCTTTGTGCTTACGGTTTTTAGTTTATGTTTCCAGGTAATTCTGTTTCAAAAAGGAATAGCCCAGGATAACTGCATTGCACACACCACATTATTTCGTATATTACATGACTTTGATGTACTTGGATCTTTATTGATGCACTCTGATTCACTATGGTTTTCATGATATTGTTTTGTATAATAGTTTTATTAATTTGAAATTCGAAATTTTAGTCTTAATTTTTGGGACCTTACACTCGTCGCCACCAATTTCTATTGGTTGTATCTCGGAGATGGTTTCTTGCTCATCATACACATATATCGCTATTCCTTCATCTTCGATAATAAAATTATACAGTATTATACGTCCATACATGACTTTCTGAAGTTTTTCCTCACTGAAAAAAACTGTTGGTTTTTTTAATATAAACCAACGTTTCTTGAGAGCTGCATGCTCGACATCCTTCCTAGCTCTTTCTTGAGCTTTCTTGATTTTTTTCATCTAGAATCATGTGGATAGGTAAACAATTTAACAAAAACTGCATATTCATGATAAATCTCATCAACTAGATAATAACTATATTTATATGATATTGCACGTACTTGGAAAGAAGAATCAATGCAGATCTGTCATATATGTTGTTAAATATAGGTGAACGATTAAGAACGTTAATGTCGTTAATCGAACCAAGAGAACCAAAAAAAGCATGTCAAATCCACTAATCGTGTGACACCGCCACTTCAAGTATGACTGTTGGGTGACCATGATCACCTCGGGTAAATTGACTATGGTGTGAGGTAGGATAACTTCCTATGCCCAACGGAGATAATCTAAACATCTTATCATTCTAGAAAAGTCATGTACACTAGCATGATGAGCTTGCAATTATATGATTTTGTTGCGTGTAGGCTTATGTAAATATTTTGGCCCATAAAGCTAAACAATCGTTTTGCAAAAATAAAGGAGACTATCTCGTGTAGTCCTCACAGACATCCTAAAACTCTCTTCCAAGACATTCGAAGTGATGTCATATGTTAATTGACGAAGTGCAGCTATGCATTTTTCTAAGAAGGGGGAAAGTGGGTGTACCTCTAGCATCGAGACGTCGGAGAAAACTACACTCCCTCATTAAATCTGCGACAATATGTTCATATAAATGTTTGAATATTCTGAAACGTCTGCGAAAGTAATACCCCTGAAAGTAGCATTTTCGTGAAAATAATCTTGTATCAACCGTTGGTTTGCTTTTTCATGGTTTCTACAAGTATATCTCCATGTTCTCTGTTCGGCACTTTTAGTTGCGCTACTACATGGAACTTCATGCGTTTGTTCTACTAATTTAGTAACAGTGACAACAACATCCAACATAACTTTAAATTCTTCAGAAGAAGAAGAGAAGAAGAAATGATGACAAATTTTGTTTTTTAAGAGGATAAATAGTAGAAAGATATAAAAGTTAGTTTTGGTTTAAGGGTTAGGTTTAAATATGTTTTATTTACAGGTAAATATATATATATATATATATATATATATATATATATATATATATATATATATATATATATATATATATATATATATATATATATATATATATATATGAAATTTGACCGTTGTACAGTCAAGAAAAGGAATAGGAAGGAAAACGAAGGCAACCAATTCTATCACAGTATAGCAAAGACTGCACCCAAAGCCAGGAGGTCGTATTCCCTGCCAAAGGTGGTAAGAGTGCACTACCTTTACTGCATCATTCCCCAAAGCCTAATAAAAATATAATTATTAAATAGTAAAGTTTTATGAATTAAATTATAATAAAATAATTATAAAAGTTAGTAGAATGGTAATTATATGATAATAATGACTTTAAAAGTAAGGCAAATTATAATTATATAGTATTAGCGATTTAAAAAGTAAAGTTAATGATGTATGATGGTAACGGTTGGTGTGTAATAGGATATTGTTTTAATATAAAATTATCATTTGAAAGTTTGATCTAGAATATTGCTTCGAATTTAAAATGGTTGATTTTACAATTTCCATCTAGAATTGACAAAAGGAGGGCAAAGCAAAGAGATATGTAGACGAGGGACTATGTATTTGTGAAGACATGTGTATATTAAAAATCGATTTGGATCATGGTATCTTCCTTGTGGCGAAGCGCAAAATTCTTCTACTTCAAATAAAATACTAACATAAAAATTATTAATAAGTGTTCAACAAATAATTACAAACACTATATGAATGTGAATTATCATTATCAATAAGTGTTCAAAAAATAAATACAAAAACTATATAAATGTGAATTATCTACAATTATGTTTTAACAGAGTTTTGAAAAATGTTAGTTGTAACAATATAGTGCATCATTGGCGGCTTGTATTCCGAGCTTCCAACCACCACCATTTCCTAACTTTTTATTCAACTATAACACACAAGCAAGTATCTTTCAACAATTTACCGAAAGGAAGAAGAAGAAGAAGAAGAAGAAGAAGATTATGATAATGATGGTTGATGTTTTTTTTAGTATTATGAACAATGTTAATTAACTACTTATTGTAATATTAAACTTGAATTTGATGTTTTGAATTTTAATAATGGTACATAGTTAATGTATTTTAATTGATATATGCTGCAATGTTTTTTAGATTTGTTAAAAATACAGGAATAGTAATGTACAAAACCTGTAAAGCTAAAAAAAACAGCCAGGCTGCCATCCAAACGAGTAGTCGTCGCTATAGGTCCATAACCGTTAACTGATAAAATCTTATAGCGACAACATGGCGTCGTAATAACTTCAACCTGTCGCAACGACTAGTCGTCGCTATAGCTTTCCTGACGATAAGTCATCGCCAAAGGGTTTTAATAAAACTTTATTTTTTCCCCCCAAAAATATGGTTGACAAAATCTGTACCGACGACATGTCGTCGCAATAGAGCACGTTATACCGACGACGTCTATACCGACGACTTAACAGACCTATGCCGACACGCCTGTGCCGACGACTTTTTTCCGACGACTTGTCGTCGCCATACCCTATACCGACGACTTGTCGTCTGGATAGGGTCTAAATTTATCGTCTCCACATGGTCCGATTGTTTTAGTGACAAAACTACATTGTGACATAGTATATAACGTTAAGTATAATCATAATCTTTCAAAATAATTATGTAAAAAAACACCCAAAAGAATATGTTTTGATATTTCGGTTAGTTTTTCTTTTTCAAATAACAAAAGAGTGAGCCAATGATTATTGTTCACAGCTTTTATAGGGGGATAGGCACGAATTTATAAAGAATATATGTATATGAATCAAGTAAAAAATTTAAATAATTTAATCAAAAGTATCAATAAAAACATACGTTGGAATTGGAATATTTATCGTCAAAAGGAAGACAAAAAGAAGAAAACAAAAGAAGAAAAAAGTTTGCATGGCACATTAGCAACGTTACTGATTGATACGTATATATATTATAGTATATATGCCAGGTCATTTGAATAAAAGCTGCATGCATACCTTTTCCAAAAAGATATAAAAATAAAATAAAATATTGCATACATCACCTAGGTTTAGTGCTTAAGTTAATAATTAATTATAAACTGACATTTGCTTAAAGGAAATGAATCATGTTTGTATAAGATTTAAGCCAAATCTTCTCAAAAGAATCACGTAGTAACTAATCATCTTGTCGCAATTTACCTACGAAGGGGTGTCGTGATGTTTTGCTCACCGACTTTTTTTTCTTTTTAAATTAAAAAGATGCAACATTTACCATTAATATTAATTGAAAAAATATATAAATTTCATTAAGCATAAATATTAGTTAAAATACATATATTTAAAACTCATCTAATTGTATTTTTTAAAATAGTTTGATCATATTCATCACGGTGTGATGCTATATACAACTATATTTTAAAAGGTTTTGTTATATTACAATTTATATTACTTTCAATAATTTTTAATTTATAAAAAAAAAAAAAAATAGAATAGCACTTAACTGTACCTATAATTTAAACTAGTATATATTCAATATGAGAAGTGATTCGTACACAATATTATTTTGTTATACATAACAATTTATGCATTATAGAGTTGTACAGTATAATATTTTAAAGCATCAATTGTTGTATATGAAGAAAAATTTATGTACAAAGCATCTCCCATTCAATATAAATAAATTTTAAAAGAACTATCAACATTTGTAAAAAATTTCCAACAGTAAAAAAGGATGAGAAATCGATGATACTTTGCTGTTGGCATGTTAATTACTGTCGGCAAAAGGGAAACAAGTAAAGATGTTTTCCGTAGGTGCAAAGCCAGTGGTAGCCCGTACTACCCCTCAAGGTCATCTGAGATATGTAATATTTTTTATGTTGCAGCTGTGTTGCTGGTAGTTTACCGAAATGCTAGTCATTGTCGATGAAGATGATGAATCAAACAGAAAATGTTCATATCATATCTAATTATCTTGAGAATTAGTATCAAACTTCCAATTTGATACTGTTTTCTAGGTATGTATTCAGTTTATTCTTATCCAATTTACTACAATTAAACATAATTTCATTTCAAACAGCACTAAAATACTTGTTCTTTTGTTAAATTTACTCCACAGAAACATAAGTTCCTATTAATTTGCCTAATTAGCCATAACAAAACATGTTATTCTAAGCAAATGTACTACACTGAATCTGATCATTTTGATGTAACACTATTGAGCTTGTATGTAAAGTTCACTAATTTAGCACTAGCCCACCAACTTTTCAATTAAATTCGTGTAAGAGCTTGTATGTAAAGTTCACTAATTTAGCACTAGCCCACCAATTGAAATTGACAAGCTTATGTCAAGATATAACTATGATGATTTTATCAGGAGGATAAGATATGTATTTACTCATCATGTACAAATAACCTCATTTAGTTTTACAAATAGCATATTATTATGTAGTCTTTTAATGAAGTTTATGCAGTATGCTTCAACATCGTACATGTTTCAATTGTAGGGGTGAAACTCTTATACAGGTCTAGTGATACTTGCTCTGATCCTCTAGGTGGGAGGAAAGTCTAGACACGATGGCCTAAAGATAAAATATACAAAATATGCTTTTTCTTTTTAGTTCATCTCTTTACATTCGCCTCCTTATAACCAGTAAATTTTGTGTGTTTAATTTGGTGTAACTTCTTATATATTGTTAGAAAAAAAAAAATTGTGCTACCTATGGTCAAAATTTCTGGTTTCACCACTGGTTTTCCACCAGCAACAGTAGCTACATCGGAACACCGATGTCAAATCATCCCCACACCCTACCCTCATAACTATAAATATTCTAAAATTATTATCAATAAATAACATAATAATTCTATTAAATCTTATACAATATTAAAGAGTTAAATAGCTCCAAACCATTAGAAATCAAGGAGACAAATGAAACTAATCACATTATTTATTTTCCAAAATAAAAACAAAAGTAAACTATTTGACCAGATAATCATGATTAGGGCTGTAAACGAACTGAACGTTCGGCGAATCGTTCGTGAACTGTTCGGCTGGAAGTTCGTTTATGTTCGTTTATTTAATAAATGAACGAACATGAACAAAAATTATCGTTCGTTTAGTTAAATGAATGAACATGAACAATGGTCTCGTTCGTTCATTTATGTCCGTGAACGTTCGTTTATGATGTTTGTTTACGTTCGTTTATATTCGTTCGTTTAAGTTTATTTATATTCATCTATATTCAATTATTTTTTATTATATTGCTATATTATATGTTTGTTTATGTTCATATATGTTCAATTGTGTGTGTGTGTTTTTTTTTTTTTTTTTTTTTTTTTTTTTTTTTTTTTTTATCTTTGTTCGTTTATGTTTGTTCATTTATGTTCGTTTATCATATTAACGAACATAAATGAACGAACATGAACAAAGTAATTTGTTAAACGAACGAACACGAACAAGAAAATCTCGTTCGTTTATCCGTTCGTGTTCGTTTGTTGTTCAACTAATTTAAACGAACGAACATGAAAAAGACCTTGTTCGTGTTCGTTTGGTTCGTTTACAGCCCTAATCATGATATCCGTATATAACATATGTGAAAAACTCTGAATTAGTATAGTTTTCGGATTCTTCTGGATATCATATGTGAATATCTAAGGCAAAAATGTGAGTTTGAAATTAGATGAGAAAAAAATCATAATTTTATCATCGCTGATGCTATATTTGCAATATTTCAAGTTTTAGTTGCAAATTTTTTTCTTTAAAAAAAAGAGCAATTAACATTTTTCTACTTTTCTTCCTATAAATCCTTCTACCAATTAAGTTATGACATATTTTATATTAGTATATTAAAATATCATTAAATGAAAATTAAATGTTACATATATCACTATTTAATTGGGTAGAGGATTTATAAGGACAAAAAGTAAGAGAATATTTAATATCTTAAAAAAATCATTTTTTAAACTTTCTTGTGTTACAGGTATTTAAATATCATTTCCACCACAAATTAACATTATAGTTTTACTTACAAAAAAAAACAAATAATAATAATAATAATAATAATAATAATAATAATAATAATAATAATAAAGATTCATTATATCTGTAAAATCAATATCATCGGTGAAATCTTTTTTATGTAAAACTAGATATGTTGTTCATGCTTCGCATGGGTCGTGTGCGTCTAAGTGTCACGTTTTTCTTAAAAGATATAGGTGAGATAATTCAACCCCAAATTTTCACAGACGGATACGGATAGATAGAAAACAAAAACAAAAAAAATATATAAGGACCAATATAGAAAAAATATACCAAAAGTGCAAGGGACAAGAAAAAACAAAATAATTAAATATAAAAACCAATATACCAAAAGAAGAAAAAGACAAACAAAGAAAGTAGAAGGACTAAAACAGTTAAAAAAAACCTTGATGTTAAATGTTCCTAACTTTGAACTTCTATACCCAGGCTTTGCTTCATGCCGTTTTTTGTGTTTTTTATGAAAAAATGTAAAAGTTTTGACTGCAAGGATCAAACATGTCAAAACGGCTAAAGAATTAAAGGGGTTGGAATTAGCAAGGTTTTAGAAAAGAGACTAAAGTTGTCAATTTCTTAAAGTATTGTGGCCTAACTTTGAATATTAAAAGATTCCTAAAAAATGTAAAAATTTTGATTGTAAGAACCAAAATTGTTAAAATCAGTGTTGTAAATATCGGCCTAGGTGCTAGGTGGTCTACAACTGATTACGATTAGGGGTGCTAAGCGGAAATTGATCAATATCGGTCAAACTCGGGCTAAGCGGTACTCGGCGGTCCTTGGTGGGAAGATTTTAAAAAATTCAAAATTTCAAAATTTCAAATATTATACCAAAATTTGCATAACTTTCAAATTTTTAAATTTTTAAATATTCAAAATTTCAAATATTATACCAAATATTTCAAAAATTCAAAATTTAAAAATTTTAAATTTTCAAATACTATTTTTTCTTAGGATATATTAAATTTTAAAATAGTTTTATTAGTAATTTATGGTCCTCGATTAATCATCCGATTAATCGCTTAACCCCAGTCGACCGTTGAGCTACTGCCGAATGATTTTTACAACCTTGGTTAAAATGGATAAAAAAATAAGAGGCAAAATTAAGGAAAAATCATGCAAGTTTATTATGCCTAACTATATATATATATATATATATATATATATATATATATATATATATATATATATATATATATATATATATATATATATATATATATATATATATATATATATATATATATATATATATATATATTAGTTCAAAAAAGTTTAAAAGTCAAAAATATATATATAAATTATGAAAAATTTCCAAATAAAATTAGATTTTAGCAGTTGGCATTTATAATTTTTTTTTCCAGGTCTCTTTTTCAAGCTCATTTGTTCATTACGAATATCATCTACAAAATTTCTCGAAATTGGAGCTCATTTGTTCTTTACGAATATCATCTACAAAAATTACCGCAAGAGTATATTGTTTCTAGTAACTAAATTTTGCTTAAATCTTAAATTAAAATATTATTTATCATTTTGTTTCATCATTTTGAATTTGGGTTCATTCTCTAAACTTTACTATCTATATTGTTTAGTTTAATTAGATATACGTGAATGTAAACCAATTAATATAATTAATATTTTCTTTTGGAAACTACTAAATATTATTAAACAACTGACAATCAAGCACAAGGTAAGTCAAAAAGATTTTTTGACTTTAATTAGATATACGTGAATGTAAACGAATTAATACAATTATATATATATATATATATATATATATATATATATATATATATATATATATATATATATATATATATATATATATATATATATATATATTATTAACCACTCTCAATTAAGTAAAAGGCTGGGCAAAAAGAAACAGGACAATAATTACAAGATGTTAAATGCTGAGCCAATCCACTTTGCCTAATTACAAATACCAAATGACCCCTATATTTAACCCAGTTGAAAATCATTATGATAATGTTGTCCACAAATTTCGTAGAGGAGACTCTCAACTTGTTAAAGATTAAATAATTTCTAGATTTCCAAAATGCACTATAAGAAGCCATATAAGAAACCATAGAAGATAACAAATAAGAGTTGACGCTTCTTTAAGCAATGCCACCAAGCTGCTGCAAAACCCACAAGCTCACTAACCGTTTCAAAATTTTGAACGAGGATGTTACACCAATTAAGAATCCAACTCAAACCTTCTTTAGCAAAAGGGCAACCCACGAGAATGTGGTATGTATCATCCATCCTAGTCAAACAAAATCAACAATTCGAGGAGGAAATCCAAACACCCCGATGAGACAACACCACAGCCAAAAGAATTTGATCTAGACAGGCACGCCAAATGAAACCATTATCTTTAATAGGAGCAAGATGAACCCAATTAGTTAGGTTATCCACCTGAGTAGAGAACCTGGAGTCAATAAGGCTTCTTAAATGAGTGGCATAAAAATTGCCATCAGAAGCAAGTTTGCATCTCCACTTATTCGTATCAGGGACTAACTCTACATGCGAAGGAGCACCAGAAAGAGCATTTAATTCATTAATATCCAACTGATTGCTAGGAGATTTTTTTTCCAATTCTAAGTAAAGATTCGACCGAACTAAAACTTATCTGAAATGAAATAGGATTTTTTTTTCTATCAATATTGAAGATGCCCGAGAAGTGCTCAACAAAAGCTCCATCTCCATACCAGTCTTCCAACCAGAAAAGTGTATTTTCTCCTCTGACTTGAATCTTAAAGATACCAGGAGAAAAAAAAATCCGCATATCCTACAAATAATTAACTGCTTTAACGATGTTGTACCAGGTACCTGAATAGGATCATGCTCAACTATACAAATCAACGGCTTCAAGTCTAACGACCATCATCTTAATATACACATTTATCTTGTTGATATAAGGCATCAAAGTTTTTTGCTAAGGAGGGTTGTAAAGTGAGTATACGCTTAAGGAAGGTAGGCCCTTTGATTTGTTACATCTCACTTTTCAAAGAAAAATTTTTCATTTTTAAACTAGGAATAAACCCCATTTTCATAAGACTCAAATCAAAGAAATCTCGTTTGTTCACAATTCAATCATCCAAAAATTATACTTTCATAACAAATGTGGCATCACAAAAGCTGCTGATGAATATGTACAGTCAAGCCTTTGCCTTTCCACGATCATCTGAAGTACCAGAAACATTTTAATCTACAACTGTAAGCAAAAGTTGTTGGATTAGATGTATAATCTCATAACTATAATTGGTATGTACTTGACCCAAGAGTAGCATCGTCCATTTCGGTTTGCCTTCATCAAAACAATTTGATATGATGGATATTTGAGAAAGAGGTCCTTTATGATTTAGTAATATATTATAACTATAACATATTAATTGACAAATCATTTTATTTAATTAGTATTGATCAAGAATTCATTTGGAATTAATTTAGTGATCAAAAGAGACTAATCAAATTAATGGAGACTAATTATGTAAATTAGTGATACATATGGTTTAGGTTATTGATCCATGATGGGCTAAGTTTATGTAAGAATACGTAAAGAGTTAGTCCATATAATTTATGGATCATAAGCCTAAGAGTAATAATCAGGGTTACATGCAACCTCCCATGCTTGTATAGGATCATAAGCCTAAGAGTAATAATTAGGATCATAAGCTTTTAGAAGCATGTGGAACAAGGGTGGGAGGTTGACATGCAACCTCCCATGCTTGTATGGATTTTTGGCCATGCTTAAGAAAGAAGACAAAAATTGTCTTCTTGGTTATTAATCATGGTATGTTAACTCATTAACTTATTCATGTTTAACCAAAGTGTCCAAAACTTTGTACATAACTTATTTTATTATACCATATGATATAATAACTAGTTATTCTCTATTAATTATTATTTTCATAAAACAAAAAGTATTCCCTAATTATGTACAAGAATTGATATTACTTATTAATAATCATATTAATAATATATATATATATACAAAATGTGCCAAATTGATAAAGGTGTGACCCTGTATGATCATATGTTATTAGCAATATCACTCAATAATGATTATTGGGCATATAGATTCACCAGTTGTTAGTAGTTCAATTACGTTAGGATACCCCCTTATACTAATTAGTTATATGTGTGCGTTAGTGCGTTTCAAGATAAAATTATGCTTGTTATGACCTTATCATGTTTTGGTCGTACATTGAAAGAAGGCCCCTTTCAGTAGGAACAAATAGTATGACTTTGAAGAGAATGTTGAAGATCATTACATATGACAACCATGAGTTTCTTCAAAGTCAAAAGGAGTTACATTTTATGTAGGCAAGGCCAACTTATACTTTGGATAGTTACGAGTAGCAGCAGATGATGAGACAAAACCAAGTGGGGGAGAACCAACTCTTAAGGAGAAAGTGAGAAAAGTAGTTCGACTTTCGATTTTGATGTTAAGGTACATGAGAGTAGTGACCCAAGTAGGTGGAAGTTGTTAGTTTCATTTTCGTTAAGCGGGTAACAAAAGAAGGAAGTATTATGTTAAATTACCCATAGGCTATAAGTTTCTTGCTTCTCGAGAAAAGGTTAGTATTTCATTCCACATAATTGATTTACAATATTTTGAAAAATTCTCAGGTGCAGCTTAGATAGACAAGAAAACCAAATAGGTCCGTGCCTTGGAGGATGTAGGATTTATCCTCGCAGTAGAGGATTAGGAATCCAATAGGTAAGTATAGTTTTCCATAGAGAGCGTCAAGTACTCAAGGGGTACACCAGACCTAGAGATTTGATTTCAACCATAGTAAGAATTTAGTTAAACCATGACAAAGGATTTTAACAGTGGGATCGACATCAAAAGGATAGAGTGTTTTCATAAGTATTATTAGAGAACCATATGAGGAAACCATTCGAAAAGGACTATGCTAATTAAGCATATGGTAATACTTTATTGTAATTTTAGGCTTCAGGGTAGACTACATGATTAGTTTAGTTATTCCTTAAGTCAATAAGCGTATGAACTAATAGAAAAATAGGATCGAATTTCAAATGTTTATAGGTTAACATAGGGCGACAGTTAGACTTTAGCACTTGTACAGTATATATTAGGGACCTCTAAATCAATTTTAGTATCAAAAGTTAAAAAGAAAAGATATGTTGTGAGAAGTAGATATCAAGGAAGAAGGATGACTAGTTTCCTTTAGGACAATCTGCCAATGGTTGAATCTTTAAGACACCAAAGGGTTGATCACGAGCCTTCAAGACTTGGGGCATGGGGGGGGGGGGGGGTGAGGATGATGACAAGAGCGATCTAGCATCGAAATCCTAGTAGTTTGATAAGTGCCATAACGTACCGTGAATGAATTACTCGAATCATAGTTGTACCTCGATATAGGCAATGTAGTTAGAGCCTTGCAAGGGGGATATTATGCTACCTAGAGTTCAAATAACATAGTAGGCTGGAAGATAAACAAGCCTTATTTTGAGTCTGTTGCATAAATTAGAGTATTGGTTCTAGTGTTTTCAAGCCTATAAACCTGTTATAATAGTTTTGGTTAAAATTCAGGATGTTGGAACACCTGAACTAGGTAAATCTTTTATAGTGTAACTCTTTTATAGGCGTTTTACTGAAAATGGATTCAGTTAGTAGGTCATAGATAAAATTCCATAGTTAATCACCTCATAACCAATTGACATTTCAAGTCTAGCCGATCGTCAAACCTAACATGTAAGTTTTAGAAGTACAGACCAATGAATTCTTGGTTTTGGAAGACTTTGCGAGGATTATGGGAGTACATATAAGGCAGAAAACAAAGTTTTATGGCCGAATAAGTACGAATGGGTGAATTCGATGCAGCAACATCAGCAAGATCCTAAGTTCGTCTCGTGAGACCCTGGTAGGATAATATATGAATTATCTTAAGGTGCACTAGGAGTAGGATTCCGGGAACGAAATCTTTATAAGTTGGGGAGAGTTTTTAATACGTAATTATTATACCTACTTGTGAGTTTTACCAACTATTTAACTAACTATTACGATTTTAGGCAGTGTACATTTTTGCAAATAATATAGCACTAACAATCGGGTATCGAACACAGGTAACAAATTTAATTAACTAATTTAACTAATAAAAGTTAACCTAACACAAGCCAAAGTTAATTGGGTTTTTTTTATCTGATTTTGTAAGTTCACACAAACTTAATCAATTAACTATAAAATTCAATCAATTACTAAAAACACTTATGTTTAGTTCGAATCCACTTCTCATCTATGGTTAGCTACTAACTATGAATTATTAAAGTTGGTTACTAAATATTTTATTATTAGTAATTTATGTACAAATTGACTAATGTTTCACTAGTTCATGTAAAACTATGTATGGTCATACATAAGCAAACATAGAATAAGTTATTGATTATAGATGGGGCTATGTAAGATTTATTTAACAAACACCAATAATGGTCATAATTTATGTTCTCCAGCATAGCTAAATTCAATTACTTCAATTACTTATCTAAGATTTGGTCGATCCTGGCTCTAGCAATTCAATGGTCAGTAAAGCACTAGAAGTCAAGTTCGTGTAATTTAATGGCCACTAAGCTACAAAGAACATAAATTCAAGATATTAAAGTATCAAATATTAACATGCTAGGTAGTAATAATTAAACACAAGAACATGACCAACTATTAAAATCCCTAATTAACTAAACTAATTCAGCTACTCATGGCTGAAATTGCAAACTTAAATCCAATAAATAAAGACGTCATCAAAGTGTACCAAATCAAAGTAACGATTATGTTCTTCAATCTCTCGATCATTAATCAACTCTCCTTCCTTCGATGATTTAGACTTGGTTTCTCAGTTTACGTTTCCACCGAAAATCTCTTTTTAAACCCTCATAGTCTTCTTAATTCATAAGAGCAAAGTAATATATAGTTTTGGTAATTATGCTTCTCACGTCGTGAGATATGGCATATCACGTCGTGAGCTTGGTTGTCATCCCTTTCGAACACATACTCTGACCTTCTGAATGTCAATCTTCTAGAATCTTCAGGCTCACATCGTGAGAAGTGATTCCTCATGCTGTAAGATTGACTTTTTAGCTAGAATCTTCTCCTTTTAAGATCCAACCCTCTAAAGTTTCAATTCTTGTCACTTTTGATCCTTTTTCTTCAAGACAGTTCCTTTTGGATGCAAAATATAATTCAATCTCATAAGTACCATATGTCTTTGCAAATAACCAAAATATTAATCAAAATGCATTAAAATATTGCCTAAAAATATGTATAAATATGGCAATATCAGTTGTAACATCCCATTGTCGCGTTATAGTATAAACGACCAATTACGTAAATAAACGTTTTGATAAATCATTATTTAGGATAAATAGTCTTGATGAAAGTCGTAGTAATCAAAAAAGAAAACTTGTGCATAAAGTGAACATCAAAATCTGACTTCGCATGAGGAAGTTATGATTTTCAGAAGTTTCAGCGTAGCAGTGTGCGACACAGAAATTGAAATTAAGATTGGTTGACTGTTAGGAAAAACAATCTAAATAAGAGTTGAAGATCTCGTCAATACATATCCGTCGATATAAAGGTAGTCAAGAACGAATATCATATGAGAGATTTATGATTTTTGTATGGGCTTTAAAGTCTAAACCTGTTATAAATATAGCTTTAAAAATAAGGTAAAAATTAGCCAAAGGAGTCAAAATGAAAGTTGGATATCTCGTCAATAGCTACATGTGGATATAAAGAATGTCGAAAATTGAGCTCGTATGAAGAAAATATGAATTTTTTAAAATCTGCAAAATTGCGTGTGTGTGCACGCACACCGAAAAGGTGCACGGCACGTTGACACACCACCAGCTTACCGACACATATCACCACCTAAAAGACGCCAAGTTAGCACTCCCGACCATGTGCATGGTGTGCATCACAAATTTGCCTATAAATTACTTTCATCTACTCATTCTTTCTCCACATTATTTCTAAGCTTTCTCTCAACTTCTAAGGGCGGACTTTGAGGTCTTCCTTCAGAATTCAAAGTATCTTAGTTTAGCGAAGCTTTGGGCATCTAGGCTCAACTAATAGAAGCTCTTGGGTCGGAGTTATGTCAGTGCAATCTTCTGGTTTCATTAGAAACTCACGGTAATTTAGGCTATACTTACTATGCTTAAGAGTAGGTTATATTTATATTCATAGTCGTTGTTATGAATGTATAAATTGGATTTATGAATAATTCCAATTATAATGTTGATTGATGTACTTATGGGAGAGGTGTCTAGAATGGTTACATTGACTTGGTTGTTAGATTTCAGAAAGGTTATATGCCAAAATGATCATGCCTCCCAACTTTTCGACTTGGCTGATCCTTATTTGATAGAATTCTCATTATTCATTAGGATTAGTGATGGATCTAACTTTCATTACCAAATTGTCATAGGAACTGTTAAGCTATAGTAATCTAGGTTAATACATGTTAAATGCGTTACCCATTACGGCCGGAGGAATATCTATCAATTGTTCGAGTATGTCTAGGTGAGTTATCTCAATATACTATCTATTATAATACATGTCCGTGTATGTTGAGATAGAGCACTAATAGAGTAAAGCTGATAAATTAGTATTTATGTGCTTAAGTGTAAAGTGGTAGAGTAATTGTTGCAATTAGTTAGGGGATGGTGGTGGAACGGTTAAAGACGCTAGGAGCCTATAGGTTCGCATATTGACGAAATGGCGTGTAGGTTATAAGTACACATTGACCCGTGTTGACGAAATGGCGTATAGGCTGTATGCACACATAGACCCGTGTTGACGAAATGACATGTAGGTCGTAAGTACATGAAGAGCCTTGTTGAAGACAAAATTGTCGGGTCATAAGTCTAAAATACACATATTATTGGCAGATAGTGAGTCATTTTTATGCATGTATACGTATTGTGATATATGATATTTTGAAGAATTTAATAAACTTCGTGTTTATCCAGTTGAATATAATTGTATTTTTTTCACAATTTCACACAATGAATTTTGTTATGTTTTAGACCGGCTTTACTCCACGTTTAAGTTGGTTTCAGTCAAAACAGATTATAGATGAATCAGTTCAACTGATGAAACAGTTCGGTTGAAACTGATTTTCTCTTGAACCGATCCATTTGAACCCGATTATCTCTCAAACCAACACAAATAAAAATAATTAGAATGCCACATAGTATACTATTATAGACTTAACGACTCCAAATCGGTATCCGTTGGAATGTTAATTTTCAAGTTACTTTTAACCTAATTTGATGACTCCCAAAATATGCTATAAAGTGTTTAAATATTAGCATTTTTTCCTCTAAAGTCCCCTACAACGGGGTTATCTGCGAAGTCTCGTGTGGATCATTTTGTAGTAGTGCCATATGCATGCACAACCAATCATAATATTTCCACATTAGAAAAAAAAAAAAAGCAAATTTATTTTAACAAATGTATAATATTATTGCATAACTTAGAACGCAACTTGGTCTTTATTATATATGGTAGTAGGTAAGTCGAAGAGCGAATAGGAGATGTATATTACTACAAATTTAAAATGAGGGGATTTAATATTCAAAACCTTTCCAATGGTGAAAATACGCAACTTTAGCATATGTTCAGGTACCATTTATGTATTTTTCAGACTTTCTTACTTTTTCTAATGGCAGCATATTTTCTTCTAATGTAAAGTTCACTATTAGATCCAACGAAAAGTCCTTCTGTACTTGCAGCCGAGCTAGGAGCTAAGCATACGTAACAATCGCATATTGCAGTAATGGATACGTCGTCACCATGGCTATCGGAACTGGTAAGCAAGCATATTCGGGCACATAGTTGTTATATATATGCATACATATATTTATATCTTGTTACATTTAATTTACATATGTTCGTGAACCTGTATTTTAGGAAATACAAGATCAAGGATTCGTCAATCAACTTCAGATGATTAGACCTTATTACGTGGTGGCAGACTTCAGTCTTGATTCATTTTCCTCAGAAAGCAACAGCAAGAACCCATCTTTTCCAGATCAAGGTTTTAAATCTCCATCGATCATCAAAGAAACAACCAATATCAATACGCTGCATAGTTATAAAAGCATCAATGATATTAACAACAACTATACTCCAACTGATGAAAAACCAAAGCCAAAGCCCCTTCCAAATACTCCCAACACTTTTACTATATCATTCGGAGATCAAAAACCTAAAGATGAGTTCATCCTTTTAAGCGATTCATTGGGTTGCACAACTGGAACAAAAAAGGGTACGACTGTGATCAGGAATCGAATTCAGCTTCAAGACCATATGCTGGCTGAGAGGAAGAGAAGAGAAAAGTTGGCCCGAAGATTTCTTTCTTTGTCTGCTCTACTTCCTGGCCTGAAGAAGGTATAATCATCTCACTGATAATCAGAACTATATATTTCCTACGATGCCCTAAAATACCAATAAATTATTGTAATATCAACTCGACAAGTTAACTATTTGATTGTAGATGGATAAAGCAGCTATCTTAGAAGACGCATCTAGTTATATACGAGAACTTCAAGGTCGCGTGAAGGAACTTGAGGGATTACCAGACATGAAGGTAATAAATATGCAACCGACTGTCTCTGCAAAGAAATCAAAACTTACTTGTAGCAATGATGATGGTTCTTGGTCTTCTGATGAAGAAAATTTTGGAGAAATACGTAGTCCTTACAATCCAGAGATCGAAGTGAGGATGTCAGGAAGCAGTGTCATAGTGCGAATCTACTGCGTGAAGAACTATGTGTCATTAGTCAAAGTGTTTGACGAAATGGAGAAGCTTGGTCTTTCAATCACGAGTAGCAGCACATTGCCATTTGGAAGTACCACTATTCTTATCACCATAATTGCTAAGGTATGTGCTTTATTGAATTCTTGGGTATAACCTAATTAAATATGGAATTTAAGTTGTTAGTTTTCTAATATTATGATTTCAGCGATAATTTTATGTTGATTCAGTTTACAAAAATGGTTTGAATCTACTTTCGTGCTAAATTAATAGACACCAAATTAATGTTCATTCGTATTTCCTGATTTTTACAGAAGGCGAATGACTTCTTCATGACATCAACGGATCTTGTTAACAACTTGCAACTAGCTATATGAACTTCATGAACCAGAAGATTGTCCACTGACGCATGACTTTTCTTCTTCCTTTTTTTTTTTCAATACTCAGAAAAAAAAACCCTACATGAGTCTGAGTAATAACTAGGGTGGACTTTTGTTAATCTGCTTAATGACAAAACTTGTTAATTCACGAACTAGCCTACATGTAATTTAACCTGAACATGCTTCATCCTACTTGGTAAAATTTTATTATTATCCTCGTGTTTAGGTACCTCCGAGTGCTCCTGAAGAAGTGCCTCGGTACTAGTTGTTAAATTCTGCCTGTCATTTTCCGATTTTGCAGTTCTTATGGAGATGGACGTTTCATGGTGACACTCATGACAGTAATTTTTCCCATTGTGTTCCTTGTTGTTTGTCTCATGTACACTCATTAGATTGCAGTTTCGATTGTGGTGATTAATTGGGTTACTATTTTATTTACCCATCGTGTTGTTTCATGAAATTCACGTTCTTTCACGTTGGTCTTATATATTTGGGAAAAGATCATGTACGCTTTTTGGCTTTGTGAATTATGCTATAGTTTCCTTGTTGGTAGCATGTTGTTTGTATATATACTTATATTCAAAGACATTGTTTAGAGTTTTTTTTTTTTTTTCTTTTGCCAAAGCCTGGTAATTAAAAAAGTTATTCATTAAAATATATCGCTAGTAATTCTAACCTTATTATGCAAAAACATTTAGAATGGTATACCCCTACAAAACTAAAAACCATTACTTGAAATCAAATTTAATTCCTACAGAATTTCCGAGTAAAAACCTTCTCTTTCTATATAAACTCAGCATCTTCGATCCATCAGATCATGGCCCTCACCTACTCTAGCATGATCGATCATCAATCCTTTCATTTCCATGTGTTCTCTTCATACACAAAGTTTCTTTCTCCCTCTCGCTCTCTCCTAAATTCCACACCACATATTTCTTGAAAACCACAAGCCTTCTCGGCCAATTCTAATCAAAACGGGAAAAAAGATGTCTCTGGAATTATTAGTCTCATTATTGTAATTATTATACTGGATGGAATTTAGAGTAATGAATAGTTCATGAAACCGGAAGGGAAATTAATGTGTTTATTAACTTCAAAATGTCTCAAAAAAAGCTTACAAAATCATTTATACATAGCTAATTTGGGAGTGATTTTAAAATTTCTGAAAATTAAAATTGGCAACATATTCATCTAGTTAAACTAACAACATCTCCAATAATTACCTTATTTATTATAAATAAATGTCACATCATAATTCCATTAATACCAACCTCTAGATAAAACACTATTCCAATGATAAACTTATTTAAATAGGTTTTTTTTTTTGTTAAATTTAATTAATTTACCTTTATCTTTCTAAAATATTTTATAAACCTTCTCATTTAATTAGTCTATTTTTAAACAAAATAAATTATTTAATACGAATATATAAATACTAATATATTGATTCAATATTTATGTAAATAAAATAAAAAAAAAATATTAAGTTATAGTTATAAAAACAAAATAAAAACATTTAAAATATTATATAATCATCATAAAAACTATATTTTATAAATGAGATGTTATTAAATATTTAATAAAAATAAATAAAAATTATTTAATAAAAATAAATAAAAAATATTTAAAACTAAAGTTATAAGGAAAGGGTTAAATGTAAATATTCTTAAATTAGAAGAGGTTACATGTTCAATCTGTGAAAATATATTGAAAAACAAAAAGGCTTTCATCTTCAATGCTATTAAATGATTATTTTATAAAAAATGCATAATAATAAATTATGAATGTTCTGATTAAAGATTGGAAAACAAATTTTAAGGAAAATTGTTTACTCTAATTTTGGTATAGAATATCCCTAGAATATAATAAAGAGTAAATTACACAAAAACTAACTATTGTTAATTAGGTTAATCTGTATGTTTAGTCTTATTCTTTTTGTTCACCCGTACCATCCCTCTTATTTAGGGTTTTTTTTTTTTTTTTTAATTTTATAATTTCGTCAATACCTAATATAAAATGACTATGTTGCAATCATATTTTTTTCCCTAATTTATTTATCAATTATAATTTTAAAGAATAGAATGAACGCCACCCACACCCTTTTAAAATTGGAACGCGATAAATTATACATGCGCATAAACCCTAAAACTCATCATCCCATTATCACCGGTCAACCCACCCCAACGCGGAGGATTCTCCCACACATCATCTTGTTTTTTGATATCTTTCTCGTCCCTCAATTAGTTTTCCTTGTAATTTCTGTTCTTAGTATTTTGGTATTCCATGTAAGATCTATAAAAGGACAAGTTCGTTTCATTTTCTTGTTTCATCTCTTGGGGGCATTCAAATATTAAGCTTTCTCCAAGTGTTGAAGTTCGTTCTAAGTATTCTTAGTCCGAATAATAGTTGAAAGTGCTCCAAGCTTCATTCTACCCCCATTTTTATGATTGCTCAAACCTTGAGAATAGGATTATCGATTGTTGCACAGGTTTGGAATTTTACCCCTAACATTATGATGATAATGATGATGATGATTTTTGGTGTAAAAACATATAACTATAGTTATAATCATCATTACTAGTGTACTCACAAGTGCAACACAAATAACAACAAAGGAGGGAGTAAATTTTGAACTCTAAAAATACTTTAAGATAGAAGTGTTTTTTTGCTTGTAGTGGTGGTAGAATGAGTTTTTTAAAAGTGTTTGGATAAGCTTTTATATTGAAAACCCAATAAGTTAATAAGTTAAAAAATGTTTTGCTTAAAAATTGTTTTTTGAAGTTATTTTAGTTGAAAAACCATAAACAATTTCAAAAAATCACGTATTACATGCTTATTAAAAAGTGCTTTTTAAAGCTATTTTGAAAAATACTTTTAAGTTTGCCAAATATTTTTTTGACTTAATAGTTTTTCAAAAAGTCAATAAACCTATAAACACTTCTCAAACGCAATCCCAAACACCCCCTTAACTAAACCTTCAAATCAAAAAAAGGAAAAACCCAACTCATGATTTTTTTTCTTAAAGAAAACCACCAGAAATCCTTTATGGTTTGTATGTGGATGTGGATCATAAGGGATTATTGGAGGAGGTGAGGATTAGGGTTTTTAGTGTTACCGTAATCTTGTTATGAATCTTCTTTATACGTGCTAAAATACAATAAGTGTATATTTTGATTTATTTGAAGGGATTAAGTTGGCAAACTCAAACTCATGGTAATTATTTATGTAACTTAATTATTAATCAACATTAATAAATAAACTTTTTTATGTATTTGGATAAAAAATATTTTATTAATTTATTTAATAATATATTAAAACTTTTATTTATTTATATAATCTGATTGAGTAATAATATTTATCAAATATAAATTTTATTGATTTCATATCTCTATTGCTCTTCGTATGTTACTCTATAGAAGCATATATAGTTAATAACGGTATTAAATTATATGTTTTTTTTTTTTTTTTTTTTTTTTTTTTTGCACAAAGCTAGCCATTTTGTGCTGTACGTTCCTGAGATAATGCACGTCTAATAAAATTCAATATATTTATTATTTAAGAAACCGCTTTAAATAAAAATATTAGTTTTAAGATTTTCCATTAAAATTGGTTGCACTCTCTATATCCAAGTCTAAATTCATATTTTATAATATGCAATAAAAAAGCAAACAAAAACCATCGACGTCAAAAAGTAAGCAAAAAGGATAACATTTGAAAGTTACTTTAAGAAATAAAATCTTAATAGTGTAAAAGGGAAGTCTGACAACAGTCCTGTCTTCTTCGATTTATTTACCTCCACTATATTCCATCTGCATTGATTTAATAGACACCATGGTTTTCCAGTATATTGTTATTCCGAAATTCTTCAAAGAATTAGACAGCCTTATCCTAAAAGTTCTCAAGAATCACCTTTATGAGACAAATATTCAAATGATGTGAATGTGAATTTACCACATAAAGCGACCACCCGTAAAGTTAGATCAACGTGCGTATATGGACATAAAATATATATCCTTCAACTGCAGAAGAAAACCCTAAATTTTATCATATGTTCTTGGCTTCTTGTTTTCGTTACGGTAATCGCATAGTGAAGTGCTTTTCATGATCTTTTTCCTTTATCATCCTTTTTCATTATTCTCAATCAGGATCCTTCTTTGCATATATTCCTTACGTTTTTATTCCTATTTGTCATTAATTAAGGCATTTTTGGCATGTGTGCCGTATTTATTGTGTATGTTACTTCAAAACTGATGATGACTGCTCGATTTAATTTTGTTAGTTGTGTCGGACGTCAAATCTTGTAAATTTAAGAATGTTAACAAAACAAGGAGTCTTTAGAGATGTACATATCTTTTTTTTAATTACTTAGTTCTTATCCTTCTTTTCTAGTTTAGTATATAAATATGGTGTAATCAGATTTTGATATTATGAAATACAAAATCATTTCCTAGTTTCTCTCTATCAAATTTCACATGGAATCAGAGCTAACCTGAAAACCCTAGCCGGAGTATCTAAACCATGACATGAGCTGATCCTGGTTTGTCTTTGATAAGGATGACAATTGATATCAAGTTTCCTTACTTCCTTAAATCCGGTGATCATCCTTGCTTAGAATTTTGTTGAAGAAAACTTACTCCATGAGGGTAACTACAATGATTGGACCAATGCATTGTTTTCTAAAAATAACATTTGTTTCGTTATAATGCCACAATTCCTATGTCGGGGGAAAATTATGTCGATTTAATGAATTGGAAAAGATGTAATGCGATGGTACATGCAGTGGCGGAGCCAAAATCAAAATAAATGAGTATCCAAATTTTATTTTTAAGGTAACCCAAATATTTTTCGGAGGTACTAGGGCTTCCCCGGTTCATTTTCAGTTTTAAACCCAAACCTTAATTGAGTCCTTAGCTAACCTCAGGTCTTGTTTTATAAACATGAAGTTGAAGTATATTTTGATACTTGAATCAATGTGAGATTTAAAGTAGATATCAAATGAAGTATGAGGATAACAGACTTATATAATAGACAAAAATGGTTGAATTTACATATGTTTGGCGATGTGAGATAGAATAGTCGGAAAAATAAAACAAAAACAAACAAAAAATATGCAAAGAGCAAGAATTGAACTTGAGAGCTTTACTTTAATAAGGCAACACCTTAACCAGTGGCTCTACTATTTGTTTGTGTTCATAATTGAAGGAATATATATATACCGAAAAAATTGAAGAATTCGTAAACAAAAATTACACTACCGAAAAAAATTTGAGGAGTATCCCGGGCTACCCCTTGGATCTGCCTATGGGTACATGGGTAGTTGGTGAGTTCATGTTATTCTAAAATAGATCAAGAGCAATGTTAAGTATGCTGTTACAGCTTGTGACATATGGCGGGACCTATAAAGAACGATTTGGAAAAGAAAACGCACCCCGAACATATGAACTGAGAACAAACGTTATTGCCATACAATAGGGAGATATGATCATATATGCATATTACATGAAAGTTAGGAGTATGTGGGATGAAATTCTAATTTATTTAACCAGAATACTCAATTGCAATTCAACCTCACTATATACAAGTTCCAAAATAACCAATTTTCTAATAGATTTGGAAATGACTGTTTTGTAACCTTTGTAAGCATGCATGTTTTATATTTTTTCAGATTCATGTTAAATGGTGAGATTAGACCATTTTTTGATATTTCATGCATCTTTCTAAAATTGATATGACCCAATCTAGCATGCCAAAGCATAAAGTCATCAATTTTAGAATAAGAAGATGACACAAAAGCAGAATTTTGAATAGGTAGAAATTTATCAATAACACTCAAACGAAACATTTTATTATTCAAATATTAAAAATTAATAAACATACCTCAAGATATGATATACCTGTCCGATTCATAAACTTGTTTATAACCATCAGAATTCAAGCAACTACCACTAAAAAGATTCTTTCGAATCTTAAGAACAAACAAAACATCAAAAAGTTTAATAGATTTTTCCAAAAGTAAAATCTAAACAAACAACATTGACACATAAATAGGTTTAAATGAATCGTCTCCGATGTGCAACACAGATCCATCTTCAGCTGTTGTTAATGTTTCAAATAACCGTTCATCCTTACATACATGGTTTGTTGCACCATAGTCGATCCACCAAGCAACATCATCATCCTATACATAAAATGATTTAGGAATAAGTGAAACATAATAAACATAATTCTGATTAGAATTATCAAGGTTAGTTATAAACTGACCTTCTTTCACTTAGTCATTAGACCCATTTATACTTCCATTGGCTCCCCTGTTTCCAACACCATTGTTCCCAAGATTCACACGACAATCACGATTGTAATGCCCTACTTAGAAGAACCTCCAACAAACCAGTTCCTTTTTCTTTTTGTTGGAATTATTTGGGACATATTATTGTTTGTGTTTTCCATGTCCTTTGTTGTTCGGATTCCTTGGTTTGATTTCAACCACATGTACCAATGGATGTCCAGATTCAACATTCCATTTGCTTTTGTCACTCACTTGCACACGAAGGGATTCTTCAATGCGTAAATAACTACCAAGTTGAACCATAGATAGTTCCTTATTTTGATGTTATTAGATTATATTTGAAGTCTTTTCATGATGGTGGAAATTTGTCAATTACATTTGACACATCAATAACCATATTCATGTTGTATAGTTTGAATAGACCCAAAATGCAAAGGAGTTCATTGTATTATTCTATGACAGATCTTGAATGAACCATTTTATAGTTATTAAAATCACTAACTAGGAACTTCTTGCTAGAAGAATCGTTAACCATATATTTTGATTCAAGAGTGTCTCACAACTCCTTTGGAACTTGCACTTTGCGAAATAAATATATACATATACAATATGTGTAAAAAAATACATTTTTATAAATTTGGTTCAATTTATTTTTTATCGGTTTTTACATTTTCTAAAACAGAAAGCGAACCCAATATGTCGTTTTAAAAAACTCATACCTATACTGTTGATTTTTGTCGGGTCTTGTGTTTTGATTCGGTCGGTTTTTCGATTTTGCTCACCCCTAGTAAATATCACTAAAAAAATGTAGTTACAAATTTTTTTTCGTTCTTGATTTAACCATGAATTATTTGAAATTGTTCAAAATTTACCATTATAATCAGTTGTGGATGGTTATGAGGATAAAATGTAAACTTTTTTAAATAATTCATGGATAAATCAGAAAAAAAAATCAACAAGTAATAGTGAACAAAGTTAAAAGTTTGTTATATTTCAGATTGTTGGACTGCTCTCTTTCTAACACTAAGTATGAATAAACATCAATGTATAGAGCACATATTACATTGATAAGATTGCACATTAATATTGATAATATTTTGTAAAACTATAATGGAGTAGGCATTTTCCCCCGCTTATCAACAATATAGTTTGCCCACTTCAAATTTTTTACCACCAAATTTAGCTTCGTTTTGTTGCATTTGTGTCCTTATTTTAATTTGCAAGATATCGACGACCCTTCACCAACTCTGGAAGTTTGGATGCTTCCAACCGCCATTCTCTTAATTAACAACTTCTCTCCTAATCAAATCAATTGGTGTCCTAAAGCCCAAGAGACAGAATGAGATCGAATATATATATATATATATATATATATATATATATATATATATATATATATATACACACACACACACAGAGAGATAGAGAGAGAGTGAGAGAGTCGTGGAAGAGGGTGATGTCGATTTCTTGGTCTGGGTTTATGGCTTTGGTAGGATAACACATCGTTGGGAGATTTACCCTCTTCAACGCCATCGTGTCTCCTCTTCTACCACCTCGCTTCCCCTCTTCTTTCCTGTTTACATGCTCCACCGTCATCGTATCTTTATTAATCGATTTCAAAAACTTCTACACCTCAAATTACCATTGTTGTACCTATCCTTTTGTCGAGTTCTCATCCGAAATGCACTCGAATTTATAAGTCTCGCAATCGGGAAACTCTCTTTTCCCTTGGACCGAATACCCTATGCGAAGGGTGATTTCGGTCACCCATGGACTGAAATCCCTCTTATTTTTGGTCACACAAAGAAGGCCGAGAACCCTCCACCTCGGTATAGGATCTCGGTTAGGGTGATGGGCCCAAGGTATTGACTTTGGGATAGGACACCTCCACTTTACACTACTTTACCCTCCAAATCTCCACACTACACATCCTAATATCCCTCATACATCCATAACTCATCTTTTCCTCCCTCCATAATTACCATGGCCGAGAGGCCATTTTTACCACACTCCAAAGGCTTAAAATTCTTTCATTCTCTTTCCCTCTCTCAGAAGACAAGTTAGAGTCTCCAAGAGTTTCTTCTCCATCGTGGAATTTTCGGGTTTTAGGTAAGATAGTACTTGAAACTCTAGCTTTTCCTATGTAATTTTATGTTGGTTCCATCATTTTTACACACATTTTCGTGTGAAATTACTAGGAAACTAACACCTCCAAGAAGCTCTTCAAGTTCATACGAAAAGATAGGCTTGAAAATCCTCATCATCTTCCTTCAAATCATCCACAAAATCAACTCAAGGTGAGCTTCATACCCCTATTTTTACGAGTTTTACATGCTTTTAAGAGGGGGGGGGGGGGGGGGCAGGGAATACAAGTTAAAATATGTTTGTCTTATAGATATTTGCATGCTTCATCTTTATTTTTTTTAATATGAAGTAATATTTGCATAAGGTGTAGTCATCACCATTATTTTTATGCAAAAATTGTGACCTGTGAAGCTTGATTTGTAAAGATGACAAAACATAACTTATTTTGTGATACAAATACCATACGGAAAATATGAGTTGTAAAAGCTACAAGTTTTTGGTAATTAAAAAAAATAGTTTTTCTATTAAAACTTGTTACGATTTAGTCATCACTATTTTAGTGGGTTAAAACCCAAGGATATTATGTCTTAATAATATATATTAACACTAGACATGAATTTAGCTTTATATTTATATAAAATTTTATATAAATAGTCCAAACAAAAAAATACAAGAAAAACTATACTTGGTATGGTTTAGGAGTCACAAAACCACATTTTCATAACTTTTCAATGGAATAATTATTTCATGATACAAGAAAAAAGGAGTCGTAGTTCACGTGAATCCGTTAATGCTCTAGTGAGACATTCTCTTCACCGTACCGATCTAGCATAAACTTTAACTCATGCATTATAACTAGAATCTCCTGGAGGGATATCAGGATAGTTGTGTATAGATATATACGAGATTGACAATCTCACACCTGAGTTGTTCGCTTGAGTTGTTCGCTATAGTTAGACCGACAAGTCTAAGGTGACAAATATCTACCGATTCTGACACCAGAAAAACGTCGTTCAGGCATAACAATCATGTTAAGTAAGATTATAATAACTCACACAGGGATTAACAATACTATCTCGGTTTACGGGAAGCTTACACTTCATTAGTTTTATAAAGATATAAAACTACATTCTATCTTTCAGTACACTGTTACTTACATTTCCAGTCTTAAGGTTTAAGAGTATAGTTCACATTTAAGAAAATATTGGATTTTTTGGAAACATACAATGTCATTTTACAAAGAAAAGATACAAAAGTCATAAATACATCTTTTTTGTCTTGGATATAAGACTTATAACCCATTTTTATTGAAAATATTGGATTTTCTGGGAAGTATACAAAATCATTTTAAACAAAATAGCTACAAACCCTTTTCATGCAAATATGCTTATGAACTCACCAACATATTTTTGACACTTTTCAAAATTACTTGTATTCCCAGGGAACCAGTAGACAGGTATCTGATCCATTTTGAGAGCAGGAGATGCTGCAACATGTTTTCTATTTATTAGTTATTTGTATCTGCTTTTGAACAAACAATGGTTGTAAACAGTATAAACTTGTAAGGTTGATATGATTCATTTATATTCAACTGTTATGATACCATATAATGACATCATCCGCCTCCGGACTTTTCCGCCGTCCTGGTCCAGGGGTGTGAGAGATTGGTATCAGAACATTGTTTATAGTGAACTAGTATATCTAACCATACAATATATACAACTATAAATACAATGGGACAAAAACACTCTGACTAATAGTATAATTTAAAAATATAACTATTTTATAAAAGTGTACATACATACATGCATATTAGAAAATAATGTTATAATAAAAACTATTTATAAGAGTTGGACATCGCAATCAACCTTAGACAATTATGTAATCATGTCTAGGGTAAATATAGCCTGATCAACTATTTATTCAAGATATGACCAACATGTGTTTATGAATGGTAGATGTGGACAAGAAATCTAAAACTTACAAACCTTATCAAAAAGCTCTAAGAACCAAACATAAAGAATTAATATACTACAGGAGTATTTTAGCATAACATAAATCTTTCATGTATTTCTCTTACTTATATTCTCATACAAACATGATGGTAGGTTTTCATATCCCAGGATATCCCTACTTCCTCAACCAGGGGAATGGAGGGTGGATTGAGGAGGATCCTGAGGAGATCATGGAAGAAGAGCCAAAGGAAGAGTTTGAAGAGGAGCTGGAGGAAGAAGAAGATGGAGAGGAGGAATCAGATGCGGAATCCAAAGTCATAAACCCTCCTTATGTCGCATGAGGTCTTGCACACCGTTTAGGCTACAACGGACCTACGCCCCGCTGGGCGGAGGATCTGGAGAGATGGAGTCGACACCAATGTCATTGCCCTCTTTTTGGCATGGAGTGTGGTTTTTATAACCTCCGCCATGGGGGACCAGCCAACAGAGCCCTCTCAGTTATGATCCAGCAGATCTCGAACATTGGTGACTAGTCAAGGGCGACGGCGAACCGCGTATTGTAGTTGGGAGCCGCTACAGAGGTCACAGATGTGCACACTCAAGATCTTGAAATGGATTACCATCCCATGTACAGACACATTAAGGACCTTACCACCGCCCAAGCGGAGGTAAGCGAATATTAGGAGATGCATGTGGCTCTCGAGGAGATACTGATCGCAGCCGAGTGTCAGTTGGCAGAGCTACAGGGCGCCTCTACTTTATTCTAGGGACCATAGAGGACTACCCGCCTTGAGTGGGATTCATCCTAATCACAATTTTATATAGACTAGGTTTATGGGTATGCGTTAGTGCTACCCCTTTTCTATTTCATGTATGTAGGACTGACCCTACGTCTAAGTGGTTACACTATTCGGAGGATCGTTATGCTACCGATTTTTTATCTTTGATGTACTGTAGACCTTTTTAGAGCTCAATTTTCCAAAAAATTATGTACTAGTACCTTATCACTAATGAAATGAATATGTGTTTTATTGGATGTTGTTATCTGTTATGTCTTCACTTTTCAATATTATTTGGTGTAATAAAGTTTTAATTATAAGTACAAGCAAGTCACAATAACCACTAGTCTCGATATATATATATATATATATATATATATATATATATATAAGGAGTTCTATTAAAATAATGTATGAATCATAACTCTTATCAAAAACTCATCGTCATTCCACTTTATGGCAGAAAATGTTGCCCTGAAGATATAACAGGCACAAGAATAATACAACGGCACCACCACCACCGCCACCTCTACCACAAATGGATGAAACTATGTTTCAGGCGGTAGTAACAACCGCGGTGAGTGCTGCTATGGCGCAAATCAGCAGCAACGATGCAAATGGAAATGGACTCGGGAGTGGAAATGGAACGGGAAGTTCCAACTAGGGGGATAACTAAGGGCCTCAATGTGGGTGCACCTACAAAGACTTTACAAACGGATATCCAAATCTCTTCATTGGAAGCGGAGGTGTTATTTCTTTAATGTGGTGGTTTGAAAAGACGAAGTCAATATTTGAAATCTATGGCTGCCTAGAAGCGAGCAAAGTCAAATTTGCAGCATGTACTTTTTCTAATAGGGCCCTTTCGTGGTGGAATGGACATGTCAAAGCTCTAACACTCCTGGTGGCAAACTCGATGACTTGGGAGGATCTCAAAATTTTGATGCTCGAAGAGTACTGCCCAGGGAGCGTGGTGCAGAAGCTCGAAGAAGGACTTTGCAATCTCACTATGAATGGTTCTGACATCGAAGCTTACACCGCCAAATTCAGCAACCTGACAATCCTATGCCCTTGGATGATCACTCTAGAGAGCAAGAAAGTTGCATGTTTCATCTGGGGGTCATCTCCTTAGATTCAAGGGAATGTAATTGCTGCTAATCCAACAACTTCCAACAACGCCAAGTATCTCACTCAAAGGCTCGTTGACCATGGGGTACAGAAGGGCATAATGACTCCCATCACCGAACAGAAAAAGGGAAATGATAACAAGAGGAAGTTTGGAAGCAAGAAGAAGGGAAAACCAACCCAGGAACTCGCAAAGAAACAACAGATTGTGGCGATTCATGCCACTACCACCCTACTGCACCAGCACCTGCAAAGCCATATGTGGGCTGTCAAAACTCCAAATTTTAGACCTAGCATGGTCTAAACCCTAACTGACTGCTAGTGTGAATCACATTGCAATCCTTGTCGCAAGGTGTCCTCTATATAGCCTTAGGGCTTGCTTATACAGGTAACGTAGAAGTAGGGATTGAAATGTAAGGTAAGTTAGGAAGGTATAATACAACTATGGACAAAAGATCAAGGTTTAAACCATAAAATAACACCTAATAGAGTATTCACGACCTAAAAGAATAAAGATCAAGGAGTTCACGGCCAAGGCATTCTAGAAGATGATGTTCACGGCCAAATTAAGTAAAGTAACTTGATGTTCACGGCCTAGAACGGATAAGGCAACTGTGTTTATGGTCTAAAGTAATGAAGGGAAGGTGTTAACGGATTGAATTAAATCAACTAAAGTATTTCACAGTCCAATATAAATTTAAACATGTAGTTTATGGATTTAGTGATAAGATACAGGGTGTTCACGGTTGAGATTTTAATTCACAAAGGAGTTTACGGTTGGACAAATCTGAAAACACCCCTTAATGGGGTAATAACAATTTCAAGCCCAATTAATAACCGTAAACCCAAGTTATGGCCCAAATTCCATCTGTAAACCACCCCTATATATATATGTATATATATATATATGTGTGTGTGTGTGTTCTTACACCCTGAATTAATTCATTTCTACATTTTTTAACCGTGAACACTCCCAAGTTCTTCTCAACCTTTATCCGTGAACAACTCATTTTTCTCTCAATCTTCAAGTGTTTACGCCCCAGAATCTTCAAATCTTCAACCAATTTACCAAGAACATTCATATCCACCTTCAAATCTTCATATCATATTCAAATATTCATATGGTCCCCAAGACCGAACCGTGAACTCACTTGTTCAACCATGAACTCATTTAAACCCAACCGTAAACCCCTATTTTTGCAACCAAAACACTTAGCAACACTTCCTATTTAATTTGTAAGTCCTCCTTATAATTAAATTATTATTTAACACATTATTTATATTATTATTATTATTATTATTATTATTATTATTATTATTATTATTATTATTATTATTATTATTATTATTATGACGACGAATACAATTACTTTAGAGTAACATTATTAGCCCGTACGCTTACCCGGGGATCGTCTCTACAACTCGCTACTTCCGGTTAACGCACAATTAAGGTGAGTTCATACCACTAAATTTTAACTATTCTAACACATTTTTAAAGTGGGGAATACAAGTAAAACACAAATAAATTTTGTGCTAATATTCAAAGGATTTCAAACATTTTTAAAGTACATCAAGTCGCTTCAACTGGTTCAAATATTTTAAGAAGTGTTTTCAAACTACATCAAATATTTTATACTTTTATTTCAAAGTATAGGGTTATATATATATATATATATATATATATATATATATATATATATATATATATATATATATATAGGGAAATCTCCAAAAAAAGTCCCAAAATTTTAATCCAATTTATGAAAAAGTCCCAAAATAAATTTTATTTACAGAAAAGCATAGAATACCGGTTAAAACTTCGAAAAAACCCTTTTCGGCCGGTTTCACAGATTTTGCCGGTATTCTGTCCTTTTTCGTTAGTTTGCTCAAAATTTTGGGACTTTTCCAAAAATTACATAATAACCAAAATATTTGGACTTTTTTGAAAATTACCATGAAATTAATGGATATTATTATTAACAAATCTTTTATAAATTACATAATAACCAAAATATTGGTGGCCTAAGTACTCCTCTATTGTTTCCTGACCACTCAAACTCTCTACGTTCTTCCTATGCATTGTTGTGGGTATGATGGTGAGATGAAGTTAGTTAGCATTCCTCTAATGTTGGTGTTCTTCTTATGTTGTTTAACCTAACTACCAACCAACATTCATAGCTTACATGTTAACAATCATCGGCTAACACACATCTATAAAATGTGAAAAGTGAACCCTGAATGATAATTTATATGGAAACAAGTGAAGGGTGATTATCTATTTAAATTGTCATTCAAAGTTTACTTTTCACTCTCGATAGATGTGTGTAATTTTATGGTTGTTACCGGGTAATGTTTGGAGGTTAGGTGGTAGTTAGGTTAAAGAACATAATGAAAGATCTATATGTTCGTGTAATGATATTTTCTAATAACACATGATCATATAGCATCATGCTTAATAGCAAATAGACACTTATTGATTATGTATTAACAAATATTATCAACTCTTGTATTGGTCACGCCTAATAGAGTACTTCTCACTATGACACCCACAACGATACATATGAAGAACATAGAGACTTTGAAGTGGTCAATAAACAATTGAGAAGTACATAGTCGACCATTCTATATCTAGAAATTAACAACAAATGTATTTCCTTTGTTTATAATAAAAAAATATTTTTTATGTTTATAAATGATTTGTTAATAATAATATCAATTAATTCCATAGTAATTTTCAAAAAAGTCCCAATATTTTTGGTTATCGGGTAATTTTCAGAAAAGTCCTAATATTTTGAGCAAACTAACGAAAAAGGACAGAATACCGGCTAAATCTACGAAACCGGCCAAAAAGGGTTTTTTCGAAGTTTTAGCCGGTATTCTGTGCTTTTCTGTAAACAAAAATTAGTTTGGGACTTTTTCATAAATTGGACTAAAATTTTAGGACTTTTCTGGAGATTTCCCATATATATATATATATATATATATATATATATATATATATATATATATATATATATATATATATATATATATATATATATATAGATGTGAATACAAACTTTATTTAAATAAATATTTAACCCTTTTGTAACATGTTTAGCAAAATGGTACCTTTCTTATCGTTTCATAGTGTTATACAAACTCTTCAACTACAAGAACTTTAAATGCATACAGAACATATATTTTAACTATAATAGGTATAGTTTATGGAATACTACTCTAGATCACTACTACAAGTAAACGCTACTAAAATAGTTATTTAAGTATAATTATTTTATATTACTAAGTGCACTACTACAGGATAATACAAACGATTACTAATACAAGAGAACACTATAACACTATACATAGAACTAGTTTAATAAAGGGTTGTGAGGCACTACTACGATACCCACCATGGTATAGGTTCAAGTCCTATAAATTATAACTAGAGTCTCCCAGATGGAGAGTGTGAGATATGTGTATAGATCTATACGGTACTGACAATCCCACACCTAAACGGCTAGCTACAGTTAGGCAGGCATGCACGGGGGTGTGACAAATGTCATAAATACTAACGCCTGAAGAACGTTGTTGAGGCCAATAGGTCAAATTAGTATAGTTATATGAAACTCACAATAGTATAAACAAGGTTTACGGGATTAACACTACTTCAAAGATTTTATGTTAATTTTTATGTTAATATTAAATCTCTCTACACTACTAGTATAATACAATTTCGTATTAGGAAAAGAATCTCATATAAATGTTTTGATAACTAATCAAGCTACATAACACTATTTTTCACTACTTCTAGTGGATTCCAGGCACCATTACAAACACTACTGACACTACAGACACTACGAACATTACTACAATAAAAGCACTACACTACGTTTTCTATAACAAGAACATACACTCAAAATGGGCCATAATGCAAATTCTATGATCCCTTTGTTTATACACCAAGGTGATATATATATATATATATATATATATATATATATATATATATATATATATATATATATAGGATCCGGTAAGCAGTAGAATGAGTGATTTCCGCTTCATTTCCAGTTCCTTGTTTGGTTGTGGACTTAGAGCAGATTTACACAATCTACTACTTATTCGATCATGATTATGTATAACATGTATACTCTAAGTAACCATAGCGAGAAACAGATATGGGTCAGGTTACTAAATATAAGTACAACACAGGTCACTAAATACAAGAACAACATACTATTTTCTAGTACATATCCTACTTTTCAGTAATTACGTTTAACTAGGGCATACATATATAAAGGATTGCATACAAACATAACTGTAATTTAACGCTTTTACATGTGTGAGTCAACAAAATTTTCATTTCTTTACATAAGAAGATATAGGATCTTCTAGAGGAACAAACCAAGGTTTTCAAAGCACATACCTTCTAAATACAAATGCTTATGAACTCACCAATTTTAATGTTAACACTTTTTCAAAACCACTTGTATTATCAGGACACTAGTAAACAGGTACTTGTGCAGTTTCTAGAAGACGAAGCATGGTAGCTTCAAATCTTTATTTTGAAATTTACTTATGGAGCCAACCATATGTGATTCAAATTCAATATAAACACTCTATTATCAATACAATGGGTTTGATACTACACATGACGCCCTCTTCCCCCCGAACTTTGTCGCCGTTCCGGTTTGGGGGATGTGACAGATTGGTATTAGAGAATTGTTTATAGTGAACTCGGTATATCTACCAATAAAAGATATACAACTATAAATGCAATGGGGCCGAAGTGCTTTGACTAAAAGTATACTTTCAAAATATAAGTATTTTATGAGAAGTATACATACATACATACATACATACATACATACATACATACTAGAACAAGTATCACCAGATTTACCATACACAAGTATTTAGGAAGTTTAACAACATGGGTAGGTCTAGAGATATATAATCAAGTCTTGTGAGAATATAGTCTGATCAACTATATTTAATCAGGAGGTGATTAGTATATACCTAGGAATGGTCGTGGTATTGCAACAAGCCTAAAACTTACCAACCCCATATACATAGGATATCCAAAACAAAGCACAACATAAAATACTATAGGTGTATTTTAGGATACGATAAGATAACAACAAGTCTAAAAGCATACCAAGTTCATATATTAGGAAGCTTTAAAATCAAACATACAGTTAAAATACTATATGAGTATTTTAAGCACTACAGTTAACTTATGTAAAAATAAAAAGGCCCTTATTGGTGAGTCTATAATTATGGAGTGTATACTTCCAGGGTTGGATGTAATTGAGATTTTATAGACTTAGAAATTGTGACATATGCTCTACTTCATGTTCCTTGTTTGGTTGTGGTTTTAGAGTATGGTCAATTATTCGAAGGTCTATTTAATCTTAAGTCATATACAACTAGTATACACTTGTAATTATAGGAAGGTTTAGTAAGGATCACCCAATAAAATAGATTCTTTTATTTAAATCTCATAGATTCTTTAGATACTCCCATTCTCGCCCGAACAATATAGATAGATGTAGCCACTCCACTACGACAATCAGCAGAGAAGTCAAGGACGAACAAGAAGAGGTTCATGAGGAGAATTCTAAGAAGGGATCATCCGAAGAGAAAGGCACCGGAGTAATCACTACTGAACCATACCCTAGCGACAACAGACATAGGGAATTTGCTCGGACACTTAAGGTCTGACTTTCCATTGTGAAGTAATGGGGATCAGTGTCAAGACTCGAAGCAGGATGGAGCATAGATTCAACACACCTACGAAGGACAAGAGCACCATAGGAATGCTCAGAAATAACAAATCCCTATAGTTGAACCTAGGATAATCATGTCAGGAACATTGAACAGAGGAAACCACTCACTAGACATACAAAGAGACCGAGTACTATAGGCGTCACACTAATAATTAATAAATTAATATAACCTAGTGATTTAGTAATTGCACTGCTCACACTATATGTTAGGCTTATCTTGTCTTTTGTGAAAACTAGTAACAAATGCTCAATTCACATAAATTCATTCGAGGGTAACCACTACTAATTTATAATTCTATTTTACATAGGCCTCTATTATGAATTGTTTTCAGAATATTATAAAAGTCAGAACATGATACACTTAGAAGTAAGATAAACTTAGTTAGATAACTCTCGACTTATAGCCACTATTAAAGACTCATTACCTTCTCATCTTGTAAATCTTATGGTTGAAAAATGCCTTTTCATAGACCTATAAGGTGCGATCATACCAGAACTAATGCACTGAATCCCATCAGAACTTCACAACTAAGCATGCTTGGGCGAGAATAGTATTAGGATGGGAAAATTTAACACTCGTACGAAACCTACTTCCACCCACTACCATGGCTCCATCTCAAGAATGTTAGCAGAAACATTGAGAGTAGCTCATCAAAACACGAAATTTATATATGTGTATATAAATTTTAAGAATACAATAGACAGTGGTCATCGTTACTCACGAGATCGTTTCTCGCCATGCAACAGAACCATGTCTTCACAAAGAGGTAATCATCTAACCGGAGAGACACCAATTCTGCAGATAGACTCCACTACATTTCAAGTTGCGGTCACAACAGCTATAACAAACATTATGGCACAACTCAATGCTAATAAAGCTAGTGGAAGCGAAAGCAGTGCCAACAATACTAATCGCGATAACAATCAAGGATACCAGCAGGTGTCTACCGACAAAGACACCTCAGACCGAAAACCTAAGAGAAAGAAATGAAAGTTCTGGAACAAAAAGGAATGCAACGTATCTCAAAGACTTGCTAAGAGGCAACAGCCCATGGCTGCCCCTACATCCACAACAACAGTCACGCTATATGTCACACCCCAAAACTGAGAACGGCGGAAACGTTCTGGGGCGGAGGACGTCATGTAAAGTATCACAACACAGTAAATGTAAATAAGCAAACAGCATCATCCATTGCATTAAATATAAAATTTTAATAGAAGCGTGTTCTTTAAAGTTTTAGACACCAAAAATATAATGCGAATCAAAATAATATGATGAGTCTTGAAATGCGCTCCATCTTCTCAAAAGCTGACATCGGTACCTGTCTACTGATGACCTGAGAATACAAGTTATTTTGAAAGAGTTTATCAACATTAAGCTGGTGAATTCATAAGTATTTTAGTGTCGGTGTTTGTTATCAAAACGTTTGAACCTGTCGTAAGTATGAGTTGTAAATGTATGTAAGTGTTTGTAAAAGTTTGAATCTCTCAGAAAAACCTATATTTTCTGTTAAAGTAGCCTTCTACTAAGGCTTAACTGTTTTGTATGCTCATTTGATGTAAAAGTGTGTAATTTCCCAAGTGTAACTATCTTTTAACAAAATATAGTTTGTACATTAAAGTTTAAGTGAGGTTATCACCAAAATGTAATGGGTAAATCATTGTAGTACTGTAGTTTTGTTTTATAGGAACTACTGTTGTACTAAATACCTTAAACCGGGTTTATATTAAGGTATCATGTGATAAATTGCACCATACTATCGACTGGTAACAACGACAACGTATAGTCGAAAAATAAGGTATGACGTTTGGCACCCGCAGACCTGTCGGTCCCACTGTAGCTAGCATCGAGGTGTAGGATAGTCAATCCAGTATAGATCTATACGCAAACTCGCGCTCTCCCTCCAAGAGACTCTGGCTACAACTCGGGTCATGACAATTAAGACATGCTCCCATACAGTGGATCACAATTGTTAACGTATTCGTGTATATGCAATATAATGTTACTTGTTCTAGTATCGTTGTATATGTTCTCTTAGTAATAAGTATTGACTCCTGAATGAACTGACTCGTTGATCTAGAAATTGTAGTAGTATGATCATGTGTTACCCCGATGGTAACTTACTAATGATGTGCTGATAAGTATGAATATGGAAGTACTTTTATGTCTATACATGTATATATGATATATAACTAATATTGAAACGACCCTCGGATGGTCACCCGAAATCCCACCAGACCACATCTCAGTGCGCGAAAAGGAAATAGGGCGGATGGCCTTCCTAAGCCCTTTAAACATTACTTATATATCTATACATATATGGGCATGCAATTTATAAGTAGTAAAACAAAGTTTAAATAAAACCATTTGATAAGTAAAAGAGTTTGTAAAACATTTTGAAGTAAAACAGTTTGAACAGTGATAAAATCATTGGTTTCCTAGTTATTAATCACATGTGATTAATGCAATCACATGTGATCGAAGCAATAACTATAAGTATTTAACTTGTATTCCCCCCCCCCCCCCCCCATAAAGTATTTAAAACATTTAAAAGCATTTCAAAGGTTGAATAAAGGGGTATGAACTCACTTGGAAGTTTGAAGATAGCGAGATCGAAAACCAGGCAGAGTTTCGTCTCGGGAAATGGATTTTTCTCGGGATTCTCGAGAATCTCGGGAATAAAATCGACTCTCGGGACTTGAGCAAAAAGACCAGAGCTTCGGGTTTGAACAGCCACGGAAATTGAGGCAAGATCGTGAGAGAAAGAGAGAAAATGAACAAATTTTTCGGAAAGGCTCGCATCCCTTTTATAGGGGTGCTGAAAGGCATGCGTACGCGGGGCATACTCCCGTACGCGGCGCGTACGGGACGTCACTACTGACCGCATCCTCGGCTGCAGCGCTTCGGACGGGACGGGGAGGGGGTAGCTCGCATAGGGGCAACGTGGACGATCCGAGGTCGTGGCCTCGAGTACGCGGGGCGTACGAGGGTACGCGGCGCATACTACGGCCCTAGGCTGACTCCCCTTCGGATAATACCAAATTTTTAATAAAAATTATATATAAATTAATTATCAAACTTCAAAAATTCATATCTCCTTCATACGAACTCCGTTTTCGACGTTCTTTATATCCCCGCGAAGGTGAGACTACGATCTACAACTTTCGTTTAGATTCCGTTGGCAAATTCCGAAATTATTTTTATTATTTATTTATTAAAATGCGTGATTAAGGAATTTCTTTAAAAATTCATAACTTCTTTATCTGACGTCGGTTTTTGCCAGACTTTCTACCGTTGAAATACCATTGTCGAGACCTTCGATTCTCGTTTAGGTCATTCCGGCCAAATGTCGCTCGATCTCCGATTCGAGTTTTTAGCTGTCTGTTGCTAAGCTGAACTTGGAAAAATCATAACTTCAATATACGAAGTCGGATTTGGGCGTTCTTTTTACGTACGATCATGGGTTAATGATATTTAATCATAGAAGAATTAAAATAGAAACTTTTTGGACATTTTATTATCAAAGTTAATTTTATTAACTCAAAAATGTTTACAATACTTGACCTATTAGGCCATTACAAAGAGTTGAAATATCGGGTTGTCACACTATATGCTTCCACCTCCGCCACGATATCTGTCACTCCAGTCCATACCATTCGATATGTTGGAACCCTCCCGCAATGCAATAAGTGCAACATCCACCATATCGAAGTGTGTCGAAAGATGCATTGTAAGAACTGCCTCAGGAGAGGAAACAATACCCATTTCTGTAGGGCTCCGGCCCAACATAGCACCACATACGCCAATACTAGTGTGAGTCCAGTATGCCATCTATGTGGTGAAACAGGGCAATTCAAGAGAGACTGCCCAATAGAGAGGAATAACAGAGGGGCAGGATGAGTTTGACAACTAAACTAGTAGAAGCAGCAAGGAATCTAACTAGTACTTTTTGGAGTGTTTCAAAAGCAAGGATAATTAAGTATCGTATGTTTTATGGTACATAGTATGTTTGCTAAGACTTATGTCAATTAGAAAGTAGTTAAAATACTCTCTCATTCAATCAAATTACGACACTCATATAAAACATATACTTAGGATCCTTGCTAGTGAGTTGTGATGACTTAGTGTATACATCAGGGTTATTTATAATTAAGATCTTGTAGGCTTAGAGTGAGTGATTCCGCCTTATCTCCTGTTCCTTGTCTGGTTGTGGATTTAGAGAAGAGTCACTCAGTCGACGGTCTTATCAATCTTAATTACACATGACTTGTATACACCAAGAGATCATAGAGGGACCTGATATGAATCATAATACGAAGTATCATTACTATCTATCAGAATATTCTTACTGCTAGTACTTGCTTGCTGCGGTACGAATCGTTTGCAGTTGTAATAACAAGGATAAAATGTAACGCCCGTAGATCCGGGCTAGTCAATTTAGAGGCAATAGGGGCCGAAAACAACTTTTCAACAAAATATTATTTAGAAAAAATAATATTAACCAAGTTGTAGAATATGTTATAAGGTTTTCGTACATATAAAGAACGCCGAAATCCGAGTCATAACGAAGAAGTCATTAACGTTGGGTAAAACATGTTGGGTAAAACATGGGCAGATGAAATAGTTACAACATTTTAAATGATTTAAACTGTATATGTATTTTATATCTACAAAATATGTTGGGTAAAACATGGGCAGATGAAATAGTTGTTGTGTGATAACACGATGGAAGACATCATTGTTGACAGTGATCCAGTCATCTAGTGGAGTATAGATGACGACCATGGACGATACTAGATGGTCCAGTGGAACGATAGCAGGCTCGTAACCTGTAGGTGTTTTTAAACTAGGTGCTCATTAGGTATTTTTGAACTGAGTGTGTTCACTAGGTATTTTGAACTGAGTGTGTTCACTAGGTATCTTTGAACTGAGTGTGTTCACTAGGTATTTTGAACTAAGTGTGTTCACTAGGTACTTTTGAACTAAGTGTTTACCAAATGTTTTGGACTACGTGTTCACTAGATATAATCTATAAGCCTTTGTAACGATGGACTTCGTGTCAATTCCTTAGGATGATCCTTAGGAATAAATAAATGAGGAATAGCTGATTCTTAGGGTAGATCCTTAAGACTAAAGAAGATAATGGGGATGGGTAATTGGGTTGATTGTTTGATTGTTTAAACATAATAATTATTGTGGGTTGAAAACCCTATGTACTCACTAGGTTTCCCAACCTGACCCACTCAGTTTATTTACATCACAGGTATTGATATGAAGTCACATTACACTGAGAGATTAAAGAGATGTAGATCACTAGTGTAAATAAATGTAAGTTCCGTGTATGCTATTGTTTCTGTATTGACGATGACATCCCAAACGTTTTAACAAAAATAAAATATGTTACTTCGAAAATGTTTTGATAACGTATTTATCGTATTTTTCTGGGAACAAATTCCGCAACATTTTTATGAAAAGAAGTACTCTGATTTTTATAAAGCATAAACAAAATCGGTCTTTTCTGACCGTGAAAATTGGGATGTCACATAAAACAGAGTGCACCATCGAGTACACACAGAATGCACTATCGTGTTCATGCAAGACACACTATCGCCCTAACAAACGTCTCTCTCGAACCATGTTAACATATGTTTCACTAAGAAGATCCGATGTCATCATCTGACGTGGATTGTCTTGGTCCTCACCATACCACTCACGTGTACTATCGAAACGACCCTTCACTCTAACTAACCGACTAACGAAACTCTCGTCCCTCTTAATAAAAAACTAGATATGAACCTCAGAAGCGTCTCTCACTTCAATCCTCCGAAGTACTCATACGAGGAGTATTATATCCTTCTGAAACCTTCCCAAATTATCTCCAACAGACTTTTGGAAATATCACTCGCACAGCAAGTCATGTTCAAGCACAGAGGCTAGGGACAGATACGGTTAGCCTATCACTATTAAGTGTATCCGCGAGGGTGGTATATAATTAAGACTCTACGGACTTAGGATGTGTGTTTCCACCTTATCTCATGTTCCTTGTCTGGTTATGGACTTGGGGCATACTCACCCGTCCGACAGTCTTATCAATCTTAATTATATATAATTTTTATACACGAGGCGATGACGGATGAACATGGTATGAGTCCTACTATGAACTTCAGGACAAAGCTGCTCCAGACTACGAGTAAGCAGTTACCAATTGGATAAACATAGACATGTAAACTAAACCCATACATTTCCTACCAATTGAAATAGTAGACGCAATAGTGAAGACCCGCTGGAATGCCAAGCGAGGATCAAAATTCACTTGGGAACAAGAAGATCACATGGAAGAGAATTACCTACCTCTCTCGTTCATGAATAATCACTTAGGAGTTGAATTTTGGGATGAAATTCCTTCTAACGGGAGGATGATGTCACAACTCCAAATTTTAGACCTAGCATGGTCTAAACCCTAACCGAGTGCTAGTGTGAATCACATTGCAATCCTTGTTGCAAGGTGTCCTCTATATAGCCTTAGGGCTTGCTTATAGAGCTAACAAAGAAATAGGGATTGAAACGTAAACTAAGTCAGGAAGGTATAATACAACTTTGGATAAAAGATCAAGGTTTAAACCATAAAATAACACCTAATAGTAGGGGTGAGCATTTGGACCGGTCCGGACCGAACCGGACCGGACCGGCTCTTGGACCGGACCGGTTATGGAGAATTTTGTGGACCATGGATCGGACCGGATGAGTCGTGTCCGTGTCCGGGTCCAGGTCTGAGTTTTCCGGTTTTTGGACCCGTTTGAACCGGTACAACTTTAATTGCTTAGAGTATAATAAGTAATCTAGATTGATGTATAATATTATAACTTGCAAAATTAATATGTTTCCGTTTCACGCTTAACTAATCTACATTGATGTATAATATTATAACTTGCAATTTGCAAAAATTAATTTTCCAAATAAAAGCAACTAACATATAAATCAAGTTCACCAACAAAAGTTAAATAATTTTAAGACAAACATACAAAAGTATTACCGTAACAACAAAAATCATAGTTTAAACTTTAAAATCAATCAAACTAACAAATTTCATAAACCCATAATCTAATCTTCCATTGGCCTCTTCCCCATATCATTGTCATCCATATGTAACATATTTAAAGCTTGTGCAATCTCTACATAAACACAAATGAAAATGTTGTTAGTATTTAATAAAAAGGAAAAATTGTATAAAAAAAGAATAAAGATTGTAATTTTTTTTTACCCAAAGCTATATCATCATCGTTCAAGATGTCATTAACGTTGTCAACTATCAGATTTGTAAACATTATCACCCAATCTTGGGTACATAACAAAGCTTCAACTATCAATGTCGATAAACTAGTATGATACTCACTTACAACTCTACCACAAGTGCTAAACGCGGACTCGGAATTATAGTATAAAATAATACTAAAAAGCTGAAATATTTCAACTTTGATAGCTCTACATTGAAGGATTGTAACTCAATGAATATAATACCAAAATAAACAAAATTATATTCTAAATTCATCTACAAATTGTAAACTAAATGTTGGAAAAACCGTAGGTCAATCCGACTTAAAACGAATGAGTTATGGGTGTTTAAAAAACGTCACAGATAATAAAATCTTGCTAAAAAGTTGAATTTTTTCAAATTTGATAGCTCTACTTTGAAGGATTGTAACTCAGTGAATATAATACCAAAATAAACAAAATTATAGTCTAAACTCGTCTACAAACTGTAAACTAAATGTTGGAAAATATCGGAGGTCAATCCGACTTAAAACGAATGAGTTATGGGTGTTTAAAAAACGTCACAACTTACAAAATGTTGCCGAAAAGCTGAATTTTTTCAGCTTTGATAGCTCTACTTTGAAGGATTGTAACATGGTAAATATAATACCAAAATAAACAAAATTATAGTCTAAATTCATCTATAAACTGTAAACTAAATGTTGGAAAAAACCGCAGGTCAATCCGAGTTAAAACGAATGAGTTATGTGTGTTTAAAAAACGTCACAAAAATCTTAATCATGTCCAACCGGTTCTAAACCCGGTAAAAACCGGACCGGACTGGGAAAAAAACCCGACCGGACCGAACAGAAATCTTAGAACCGAGAACCGGCCCGGGGGTCCAAAAAAACGGTCCGGTCTGGTCCGATCCGGTCCGGTTCACCGGTCCAAATGCTCACCCCTACCTAATAGAGTGTTCACGGCCTAAAAGAATAAAGATCAAGGAGTTCACGGCCAAGGCATTCTAGAAGATGATGTTCACGGCCAAATTAAGTAAAGTAACTTGATGTTCACGTAGAAAGGATAAGACAACTATGTTCACAATCTAAAGCAATAAAGGGAAAGTGTTCAGAGATTGAATTAAATCAAATAAAGTATTTAAGTGTCGAATATCAATTCAAACATGTAGTTTATGGATTTAGTGATAAGATCCAGGGTGTCCACGATTGAGATTTTAATTCACAAAGGAGTTTACAGTTGGACAAATCCGAAAACACCCCCTTAATGGGCTAATAACCATTTCAAGCCCAATCGTTAACCGTAAACCCAAGTTATGGCCCAAATTCAATCCGTAAACCACCCATATATATATATATATATATATATATATATATATATATATATATATATATATATATATATATATATATATATATATATATATATATATATATATATATATATATATATATATATATATATATATGTGTGTGTGTGTGTGTGTGTGTGTTTACACCCTGTATTAATTCATTTCTCCATTTTTCAACCGTGAACACTCCCAAGTTCCTCTCAACCTTCATCCGTGAACATCTCCTTTTTCTCTCAATCTTCAAGTGTTTACGCCCCAGAATCTTCAAATCTTCAACCAATTTACCAAGAACATTCATATCAACCTTCAAATCTTCATATCATTTTCAAATATTCATATGGTCCCCAAGATCGAACCGTGAAACCATGAACTCATTTAAACCCAACAGTAAACCCTTATTTTTGCAAACAAAACACTTAGCAACACTTCCTATTTAATTTGTAAGTCCTCCTTATAATTAAATTATTATTTAATAAATTATTTATATTATTATTATTAATTTAATTATGACGAGGTAACGCCCGCAGATCCGGGCTAGTCAATTTTGAGGCAATAAGCGTCGAAAACGACTGTTCGACAAAGGATTATTTAGAATAAATAATCTTAACCAAGTTGTAGAATATGTCTCAAGGTTTCCTTACATATATAGAACGCCGAAATCTGAGTTATAACGAAGAAGTTATGGCCCGTCGAAATTTCGCGACGGAACCAGCACGACACCGGGAAGCGTAAATAGTGAATTTATGATAGAGCAAGATTTAGCCTTATCAATCTAAAACAAAGTCGTAGAATATGTTAAACCGAGAAAATCCATAAAAAGAACGCCCAAATCTAACTTCGTATGAAGAAGTTATGATTTTTCTAAGATTCGGCTTAGCAGTGCACGGCGCAAAACTCGAATTTTAGTTTGAGCGGTTTTTGGCTTACGCAACCTAAGTGAGAGTTGAAGATCTCATTAATAGGAACTCAACGGTGAAAATACAGAAGAAAATGGAGTCCGTATGAAGGAGTTATGAATTCTTCGCGGTCATTTAACAGTCTAAACGCCTCCTATTGTTAAATTTGAGATCGGTCGAGAATTAGTCGACGGAGCCTAAACGAAAGTTGTAGATCTTGATTTTACCTACGCGTGGATATAAAGAATGTCAAAAACGGAGCTCGTATGTGAAAGTTACGGGGTTTAGAAGTCAGCAGGGTGCTGCTGCAAAAAGGGTGACGTGGCTGAATATGGGCCAAGGCTTTCTCCCCAAGGAAAGCCATCAGGTGATGACACGTGGCACTGAATCGGTGAGTCAGTAAACTGACTCAGTGAGTCCGTCAGGATTTCACCCTATAAATAGAGGTGTCGGGTTCCCTCATTTCCTCACCCCTCAACCCTCTTCTTTCTCTCCCTAAACTCTCTCTCTAAGCTCCCTAATCCCCCTAAAGCCTAGGTAAACCCCCTAGCACCCAAAGGAAGCCTCGAGGCTCCAGAAGTCCCGAGAAAAAAGGGTCTTTCGGCTCAAAAACGCTGCTCCAGCGAAGCCCGGTTTTCGAGAAAACCCGTTGTAAGTGAGCTACGCCTACCCTATCTTTAGCATAGCTTATGTTTTGATATAGTAATGTTATTAGGACTTTAAAATAATTATTTGGGCTATTATTATGAGTTATATTGAGTGTTATTTAACGCTTATATAATAATAATAATAATAGCTAGACTATTAATTAGTCGCGATTATCGTTAGACTAAACCCTAGTGGTATTGATACTAGGTTTTATCGAAGGAAATTGTTTTGAGAGTATCGAAGCGCTGTTCGGGTGCTGAGTCACCACCTTTCAGGTGAGTGCATAGTCCCTTTCATCTTACACATAAATATGAAGTATTTTAATATAAATTACGTGTTGTGTGTACATATTGTCTGAATACTTGCTGTCTATGCTGGGTGAAAGATTTTTATACATATTTTAAATGATTTAAACTGTATGTGTATTTTATATCTACAAATATGTGTTGGGTAAAACATGGGTAGATGAAATAGTTGTTTTGTGATAACACGATGGGTGACATCAATGTTGTCAGTGATCCAGTCATCTAGTGGAGTATAGATGATGACAATGGGCGATACTAGATGGTCCGGTGGAACGCTAGTATGCTCGTAACCTGTAGGTGTATTTGAACTAGGTGTTCATTAAGTATTTTGAACTGAGTGTGTTCACTACGTATCTTTGAACTAAGTGTGTTCACTAGGTATTTTGAACTAAGTGTGTTCACTAGTTACTTTTGAACTAAGTGTTTACCAGATGTTTTGGACTACCTATTCACCAGATATAATCTATAATCCTTGGTAACGATGGACTTCGTGTCGATTCCTTAGGAATAAATAAACGAGGAATATTTGATTCTTAGGGTAGATCCTTAAGAGTAAAGAAGATGATGGGGATGGGTAATTGGGTTTAATTGCTTGCTTATTTAAACATAATAATTATATTATTGTGGGTTGAAAACCCTATGTACTCACCAGGTTTCCCAACCTGACCCACTCAGTTTATTTATATCACAGGTGTTGATATGAAGTCACAGTACACTGAGAGATTTAAAGAGATGTGGATCACTAGTGTAAATAAATGTAAGTTCCGTTTATGCTTATGTTTCTGTATTGACGATGACATCCCAAACGTTTTAACATAAATAAAATACGTTTCTTCGAAAATGTTTTGATAACGTATTTATCGTATTTTTCTGGGAACAAATTCCGCAATATTTTTATGAAAAGAAGTACTCTGATTTTTATAAAGCATAAACAAAAATCGGTCTTTTCTGGCCGTGAAAATTAGGAATGTCACAGTTGGTATTAGAGCATTAGTTTAAGCGAAGTAGGAATATGGATTTATTTCTAGACTTAAACTTTGAATGCTAAGAAATGATTGTGAGGAGTGTGTCCAATAAAATTTAGGTAATACACCTGAATAGACACAAGCACTAGCTTATTTAGGGAAAATGCCTAACATGCTTTTATGTGCTAAATGTTTTATGATATGCATTATATGATCGGATCTATGGTCTGTTGCCGACCGGATCTGGAAATTTTATGTGCTCTGGTTTCTAAACATTTAATTACGATATTAGAACTGGCATGTAACTTTTTGGAGTAATAAGGAGGAATACGCGTCTAATTCTTCCTCTATCTATATTCTCATCTCGATACACCAAACGCCTGCTTTGGAGAATAGAATGTCATGATAAGGACTCATAGAGAATTGAGTAAATAGAGAAAATGAAAAGGCTTATGATAGTGAATGACACCTATCAGAAGATATCATAAGAGTGGTATCTTGCCTTTAGAATATGTCATGCAGTACGTTTAGAGGAGTACAATATGTCCGAAGTACACCTTCGATTGGAAGGATAATGGAATGATTGGCGTAATTCATGAAGTTGACCCATCGTACGACATTTCCACCGAGCTGAAGCAGAATTGATGATTGAAGATACGCATAGAAGAATTCCTAGTAGAGTCTAGGGAAACTTTTGTGATTGTTTGGACACATTTTTATGTGTTAATTTTTTTTTTTTGTGATAATGACTTGGAAAAACTACGGGACAATACTTGGGACGAGTATGAGTAGGTGTGAATGGTAGTAGAGGCCTATACTACCGGAAGCACATGACTCACACTTGGATCAGGGAAAGTCACAAGGTTACCAAGAAGCTAGTAATTGATTTCGTTTTATTCAAGTATATCGTTACCATTGTTTCGGTAATGACTAAGAAAATTGTGGTTATCCCGACCCTAGTGGTCATATCACATTGAGTCCAACTACGATGAGTAGGTTACGTGGTTCAGAGAACCAAGTTCGATATAGCGTCCGACTTAACCAAACAATTGAAATCAAAGCGATCAATAGAAGTATCGAGCTCATTGTTAAAGATGTTGGTAGCTAGAAATGCTACATGTTAAAATGTGATTATATCACATTAGACCATGAAGGAAGGTATATTCCATTTTGGAATTTGACTCTACGAGACCTGAGTCTAAGCACTGCTACATACGATGATAGGTCATTAGAATATGACACATCGGTCAATTGTAGTAATCAAATTAACTTATCCTAAGTTTGTTAAGAAAAAGAAGGAGTCTCTGATAAATAAAGAGGTTGTGACACGAAGGTCATGATTGAAAGTCTAATGAGCAGGTGCAAGACCGAGCACCACCTGCAGTCAAGTAGTCCAAGAGTTAGATACTCGTTCAAAGCAATAAAGAAGTTATAATTATTACCTAGGATGAAGAGATGACGTATGGAGTCATTATACTGCCCTGTTTCGTTGATGATTCCGGGATGTAATCATCCTAAGGGGGAGATAATTATAACGCCCGTAGATCCGGGCTAGTCAACTTTGAGGCAAGTTGTAGAATATTTCTCAAGGTTTCCGTACATATAAGGAACGCCAAAATCCGAGTTATAACGAAGAAGTTATGGCCCGTCGAAGTTTCACTACGGAACCGGCATGGCACCGGGAAGCGTAAATAGTGAATTTACGATAGAGCAAGATTTAGCCTTAGCAATCTAAACAAAAGTCGTAGAATATGTTAAACCGAGAAAATCCATAAAAAGAACGCCCAAATCTAACTTCGTATGAAGAAGTTATGATTTTTCTAAGATTCGGCTTAGCAGTGCACGACCTGAAACTCGAATTTTAGTTCGAGCGGTTTTTGGCTTACGCGACCTAAATGAGAGTTAAAGATCTCATTAATAGGAACTCAACATTAAAAATACAGAAGAAAATGGAGTCCGTTTGAAGGAGTTATGAATTCTTCGCGGTCATTTAACAGTCTAAACGTCTCCTACTATTAAATTTGAGATCGGTCGAGAATTAGCTGACAGAGTCTAAACAAAAGTTGTTGATCTTGATTTTACCTACGCGTGGATATAAAGAATGTCGAAAACGGAGCTCGTATGCGAAAGTTACGGGGTTCAGAAGTCAGCAGGGTGCTGCTGCAAAAAGGGTGACGTGGCTGAATATGGGCCAAGGCTTTCTCCCCAAGCAAAGCCATCAGGTGATGACACGTGGCACTGACTCGGCGATTCAGTAAACCGACTCGGCGAGTCCGTCAGGATTTCACCCTATAAATAGAGTTGCCGGGTTCCCTCATTTCCTCACCCCTCAACCCTCTTCTTTCTCTCTCTAAACTCTCTCTCTAAGCCCCCTAACCCCCCCTAAAGCCTAGGTAAACCCCCTAGCACCCGAAGGAAGCCCCGAGGCTCCCGAAGTCCCGAGAAAAAAGGGTCTTTCGGCTCAGAAACGCTGCTCCAGTGAAGCCCGGTTTTCGAGAAAACCCGATGTAAGTGAGCTACGTCTACCCTATCTTTAGCATAGCTTATGTGTCGATATAGTAATGTTATTAGGACTTTAAAATAATTATTTGGGCTATTATTATGGGTTATATTGAGTGTTATTTAACGCTTATATAATAATAATAATAATAATAATAATAATAATAATAATAATAATAATAATAATAATAATAATAATAATAATAATAATAATAGCTAGATTATTAATTAGTCGCGATTATCGTTAGACTAAACCCTAGTGGTATTGATACTAGGTTTTATCGAAGGAAAGTGTTTTGAGAGTATCGAAGCGCTGTCCGAGTGCTGAGTCACCACCTTTCAGGTGAGTGCATAGTCCCTTTCATCTTACACATAGATATGAAGTATTTTAATATAAATTACGTGTTGTGTGTGCATATTGTCTGAATACTTGCTGTCTATGCCGGGTGAAAATTTTTTATACATGTTTTAAATGATTTAAACTGTATATGTATTTTATATCTACAAATATGTGTTGGGTAAAACATGGTAGATGAAATAGTTGTTTTGTGATAACACGATGGGTGACATCAATGTTGTCAGTGATCCAGTCATCTAGTGGAGTATAGATGATGACCATGGGTGATACTAGATGGTCCGGTGGAACGCTAGTAAGCTCGTAACCTGTAGGTGTTTTTGAACTAGGTGCTCATTAGGTATTTTGAACTGAGTGTGTTCACTACGTATCTTTGAACTAAGTGTATTCACTAGGTATTTTGAACTAAGTGTGTTCACTAGTTACTTTTGAACTAAGTGTTTACCAGATGTTTTGGACTACGTGTTCACCAGATATAATCTATAATCCTTGGTAACAATAGACTTCGTGTCGATTCCTTGGGAATAAATAAACGAGGAATAGCTTATTCTTAGGGTAGATCCTTAAGAGTAAAGAAGATAATAGGGATGGGTAATTGGGTTTAATTGCTTGATTGTTTAAACATAATAATTATATTATTGTGGGTTGAAAACCCTATGTACTCACCAGGTTTGCCAACCTGACCCACTCAGTTTATTTATATCACAGGTGTTGATATGAAGTCACAATACACTGAGAGACTTAAAGAGATGTAGATCACTAATGTAAATAAATGTAAGTTCCGTTTATACTTATGTTTCTGTATTGACGATGACATCCCAAACGTTTTAACATAAATAAAATACGTTTCTTCGAAAATGTTTTGATAACGTATTTATTGTATTTTTCTGGGAACAAATTCCGCAATATTTTTATGAAAAGAGGTACTCTGATTTTTATAAAGCATAAACAAAAATCGGTCTTTTCTGGCCGTGAAAATTGGGGATGTCACAAACGACGAATACGATTACTTTACAGTAACATTATTAGCGCGTACGCATACCCAGGGATCGTCTCTACTACTCGCTACTTCCGGTTAACGCACAATTAAGGTGAATTCATACCCCTAAATTTTCACTATTTTGAAACGTTTTTAAAGGGGGGATACAAGTAAAAGACAAAGAAATTTTGTGCTAATATTCAAAGGATTTCAAAGCGTTGTAAAGTACATCAAGTCGCTTCAACTGGTTCAAATATTTTACGAAGTGTTTTCAAACTACTTCGAATATTTTATACTTTTATTTCAAAGTAGAGGGTTATATGTATATGTCTTATACATATGTGAATACAACTTTTATTTAAATTAATATTTAACCATTTTGTCACATGTTTAGCAAAAGGGTACCTTTCTTATCGTTTCATAGAGTTATACAATCTGTTTAGCTACATGAACTTTAAATGCATACATAACATACAATTTTCAACCATGAACAATCCCAATTTCCTCTCAGCCGTCATCTGTGAACAACTCCTTTTTCTCTCAATCTTCAAGTGTTTACCCCCCAAAATCTTCTAATCTTCAACCAATTTACCAAGAACTCCTTTTTCTCTCAATCTTCAAGTGAAACTCACAATAGTATAAACAAGGTTTACAGGATTAACACTACTTCAATGATTTTATGTTAATATTAAATATCTCTACACTACTAGTACAATACAATTTCGTATTGGGAAACGGATTTCATACAAATGTTTTGATAACTAATCAAACTACAGAACACTATTTTGCACTACTTCTGGTGGATTCCAGGCATTATTACAGACACTACAAACATTACTACAGTATAAGCACTACACTACGTTTTCTATAACAAGAACATACACTCAAAATGGGCCATAATGCAAATTCTATGATCCCTTAGTTTATACACCAGGGTGATACATATATATATATATATATATATATATATATATATATATATATATATAGGATCCGATAAGCAGTAGAATGAGTAATTTCTGCTTTATTTCCTGTTCCTTATTTAGTTGTGGACTTAGAGCAGATTCACACAATGTACTACTTATTCGATCATGGTTATGTATAACATGTATACACTATGTAACTATAAGGGGGAAACAGATATGGGTCAGGTCACTAAATATATGTACAACAAAGGTCACTAAATACAAGAACAACATACTAATTTCTAGTACAGAACCTACTTTTCCGTAAGTACGTTTAACTAGGGCATACATATAAAAAGGATTGCATACAAACATAACTATAATTTAATGCTTTTACATGTGTGAGTCAACAAAATTTTCATTTCATTACATCAGAAGATATAGGATCTCCTGGAGGAACAAACCAAAGTTTTCAAATAACATACTTTCTAAATACAAATACTTATGAACTCACCAACTTTAATGTTGACACCTTTTCGAAACCACTTGTATTCTCAGGACACTAGTAAACAGGTACTCGCGCAGTTTCTAGAAGACGGAGCATGGTAACTTCAAATCTTTATTTTGCAATTTACTTATGGAGTCAACCATATGTGATTCAAATTCAATGTAAACACTATATTATCAATACTATGGTTGTGGTTGCTTTGATTACTATTATTCAATTGTTGTGATACTACACATTACGTCCTCCGCCCCCGAACGTTTCTGCCATTCCAGTTTGGGGGTGTGACACGGGCACTCTCCCAATGTAGCGCCTGTGTTTCTGGGCTTGCCATTTTTAGCAACGTAATAGTCTAGGTTAACCTTTGTAACCCGTTTTGAAATAATAGAAGTGTATTATTTGAGTATTATGTGTTGTGTGCTTAATTGCTTAATTATGTGGTTTGATTAATTAAGAATAAAAATAAGCGTCAAAAGTTAAGTATAAAATATAAACTTGATATCTTTAGATAATGTTGTAGTAGTTGAAACAAGGTTTCCGAAGATATAAAGAATGCCGAAATCCGAGTTAGAACGAAGAAGTTATGACATGTTGAAGCTTCGCGACAGAACCGGCAACGCTGAATGACGTAAAAAGTGAAATTTACGTTAGAGGGATAGTTAGCCTTAGTGATCTAAACGAGAATCTAAGATCTCGTTGTTAGTATCAAATAGATAAAAAGTTAGGCGAGAACAGGCATCAAACGAAGAAGTTATGAATTTATAATGAAATTTTCTGTCCCGGCCTATTAAAAATAAATAATAAAAATAAATTCAAAATTAGCCGACCGAGTCTAAACGAAAGTTGTAGAGCGTAGTCTCACCTTCGCGTGGATATAAAGAACGTCGAAAACGGAGTTCGTATGAAGAAGATATGAATTTTCGAAGTTTATTAAATAATTAATAATTAAATTTAATTATTAATTCCGGTATTATCCGAGGACGAGTCACCGGATTCATCCAGAGTACGCCCCTTGTACAGCGAAGACTGTCGACACTTCGGATGACGCATGCAGTAACGATTTCGGAGGCATGTACGCCCTGCGTACAGGCGTACGCCCCGCGTACTGGGAGGTTCCAGCCTCTTATAAATAGGATGCGAGGGGTCCGGGCATAATTGCTCATTTCTCCTCCATTTTGTGCCGAAGCTCTGCATTTTTACCCCCGAAGCCCCGGTAATATTCCCGAGTCCCGAAGCAAGTCCCGAGATCCCGAAGATCCCGAGAAGTGCGGTTTCCGAGCCGAAGCTCTGCCCGCGAGAAGTTCGATTTTTGTAGAGATCTTTCAGATCTGCTGAGGATTACTACTTTTGCAAGTCGGAGTACTGTCCGATCATCTTCTGATCAAGTGAGTGTATACTACCTTTCATAAACACGATAATAATACAAGTACAGTTTGAGTGTATTAAGTATATTGTTGTTTATATGTGTGAGTGTGTTGTTACTTTCTTCTAACGCATAATTATGAAGTATTTTATACGAAATATGTGTTATGTGTATATTTTCTGCTTATGTGTGTGAATGTATATTCACTTTCTTCTATCTTACAGATCTGATTATTTCTATATGAAATTGTTGTTATGTGTGTGTGCCTCATCTGTTATATGGAAAATGTATTGATCGAGCATGCTACACAGGTTTTGAAACTATGTATAAAAATGTATGTTTTTATCTACTAATATGTTGGGTAGAACATGGGTAGATAGTTGGTGTGTAATAAACAGATGAGAGGCCTCGATGTTGTTTTGATCCAGTCATCTAGCGGAATTTAGATGACGACCACGGGTTTTTCTAGACAGTCCAGTGGAACGCTAGCAGGCTCATAACATGTAGGTGTTAATGAAGTTGGGTGTTCATTCGTTGTATTCCATCCCCCTCATGGTTGCCTTATTTGACTTATATTGCTGAGGAATCCCCGAAGCATGTGTTGTCACCCCGATGAAATATTCTTAGACTAGGTTCCTTGTGTTAGTTATTTTAGGGACATAAAGTGAGAATAACGGGAATGGGTAATTGGATTATTGTTGGTTGATAATAATTAATTTAATTATTTATTGTGGTTTGAAAACCCTATATGTTCACCAGGCTCCCAAGCCTGACCCACTCAGTTTTATTTGTATTACAGGAAGTGGCGCAAGGGCGTAAGATGGATGAACCATCAAGTTATTTTGTTTACAAGTCCGTATATGTATATATTTGTTGAATGACTTGTAATGTTATCGTTTATGCTTATTGGTTTGTATCGGAACATGACACCCCGAGTTTTGATTATATAATGAAAATACATTTCTTTTATGAAATGCTTTGGTAAACATTGTTTTATCATGTTTTGTTTTTGGAAACAAATTCTGCAACTCTTTCAAATCAAAAGGATTTACTCTGAAATTATTTTAAAAGCATAAATGAAAAATCGGTCTTTTCTGGCCGAGATTTTGGGGATGTCACACCCAAAGTGTGATAAATGTAACTTTCACCACAACGGTTCCTATCGGGAGATGCATTGTACAAACTGCAACAGGAAAGGGTACACTGCCCGATACTGTAGAGCACCTACACAACATGCCAACTAACCCACATATATTGGGGTAAGCCAAGCGTAGATGTACGGAGATGGTCCATTGCAAGCGAAACTGTCCAAAGGCTAACAACAAGAATGTTGGCGGAACGGGAAAAGTCCTAGCAATAGGACATGAGGAGGCAATGAAGAATCATGTAGTGGTTACCGGTATGTTCCTCCTCGATAACAATTATGCATGCATACTATTTGATAGTGGGGCAGAGAGAAGCTTTGTGAGTCATAAGTTTAAACATCTACTAAAAAAAATCCTCAAACACTAAATGAAACATTTACCATGGAAATGGCTAACAGAAAAACCGAAACAACAAACGATGTATTAATAGGGTGCCCACTAACTTTAAATAACCACTCCTTCCAAATCGACTTAATTCCGGTTACCATAAGGAGTTTTGATGTGATCATCGGCATGGATTGGCTAAGTCCTCACCGTGCCAACATTATGTGCTACGAGAAGGTCGTTCGCCTTCGCCTACCAAGTAACAAAACCTTGGTCATATACGATGACAAACCCAGTACAAACCTTCACCTCATCTCATGTATCAAGGCACATAAGTGTTTACACAAGAAGAACCACGCCTTATTAGCCCACATGGTCGATAAAAAGAAAGGAGAAAAGAACATTAAAGACATCCCATAGGTGTGCAACTTCCTCGATGCGTTTCCCGAAGATCTCTGGCTCCCGGGAATACCCCCCGAATGACAAGTCGAATTTAGAATCTACTTGATACCCGGAGCCACACCAATCTCCAAGTCGGCATACAAATTAGCTTCTGCTGAGATGTAAGAACTTTCCATCCAATTAAGTGAATTACTAGGCAAGGGAATAATAAGGCCAAGCTTCTCACCCTGGGGAGCTTCGATCTTGTCTGTAAAGAAGAAGGATGGGTCGTTTTAAATGTGCATCAATTAGTGAGAACTAAAAAATCTCACCGTCAAAAACAGATACCCTCTTCCCCGGATCGACGACCTATTCGATCTGTTGCAAGGGCCAAGTTACTTTTCAAAGATAGATTTAAGATCTAGGTACCACCAACTACGGGTCCGAGAAGAAGACATCCCCAATAATATAATTATTGTATTCAATAATCAAACAATCAATCCAAATTACCCATCCCCATTATCTCCTTTTTTTTCTTAAAGCTTTACCCTAAGAGTCAATTATCCACCATTCATTCATTCCTAAGGAATTGTCATGAAGTCCATTCCTGCCAAAGTTTATCTATCAGATACTAAATCCATAGCTATCAGGCACTAACTCCATAGTCACAAAGGTTTACTCAATAGGCACGAAGTCACATCGTCACCAAGGTTTATCAAATCGGCACAAAGTCGCATCGTCACCAAGGCTTACTCAATAAGCACGAAGTCACATCGTCATCAAGGTTTGCACAATAGGCACTACGTCTCATAGTCACCAGGGTTTATACAATAGGCACTACGTCACATAGTCACCAGGGTTTACACAATAGGCACTACGTCTCACAGTCACCAGGTATTTCATCTACTCATCTTCTACCCAACATATTTGTAGATATAAAATACATATACGGTTTAAATCATTAAAACATGTATAAAACATCTATTCCACACCCATCTCTAATAAACAAACAATACATAACACATAGCATGTATTTCATAGCAAATACTTCATATTATGTGTTAGAAGAAAGTAACTATACACTCACACATATAAACAACAATATATATACACATAACATGTATTTTATAAAATACTTCATATCTATATGTAAGATGAAAGTGACTATACACTCACTTGATTAGACGATTCACGGAAAACACTATGGCTTGTAAAAGTAGCATTCTTCGATAGATCTGGAAGATCTTCACAAAAATCGGCTTCTCGTAGGCGGAGCTTCTGCTTGAGAATTTCACTTCTCGGGATCTTCGGGCTTCGGGACTCGCTTCGCGTCTGATGATGATATCTAGGCTTCCGGGGTGGGGGGGGGGGGTTAAAATAGGGCTTAGAGAATGTATCGGGAGTGGCAGAGTAAGATATGAGAAACCAAACTCGACTGCCCCTTGAATTCTATTTATAAGGTGAATTTTTTGGGTTCACCTCGTGAGCCACACATGTTCACCTCGTGAGCTACATATGCTCACCTCGTGAGATCAATACGTCATTGAGTTTGTCATGGTCACTTGCCTTGACAGACGTCCATCATCTGTTCACCTCGTGAGCCACTAATGCTCACCTTGTGAGCTACATATGCTCACCTCGTGAGCTCTGACACATCCTTGGGGTTCACGCCCCAGACTTTAGAAATTTATAACTTTTGCATACGAGCTCCGTTTTCTACGTTCTTTATATCCACGCGTAGGTGAGATTATGCTCTACAACTCTCGTTTAGACTCCGTTGGCTAATTTGGAATTTATTTTTAATATATTATAAATATATTATTTTTAGTAGGCCGGGATATTAAAAATCCATTATAAACTCATAACTTCTTCATCTGTTGTCCGTTTTCGTCTGACTTTTCACCGTTGGATTACTATTGATGAGATCTTCAATTCTCGTTTAGGTCGTTTTGGCTAAATATTGCTCGATCTCATATTCGAACTTCGGATTGTACATTGCTAAGCCGAAACTTCGAAAAATCATAAATTCCTCATACGATGTCAGATTTGGGCATTCTTTTTATGCACGTTCTCGGTTTAACGATCTCTACAACATTCGTTTACATCACTAAGGCTAAATATCGCTCTAAAATAAATTCACTATTTACATCGCGTTGTGTCGTGCCGGTTCTGTCGCGAAACTTCAACAGGTCATAACTTCTTCGTTGTAACTCGGATTTCGACGTTCTTTATATGTACGAAATCCTTGTAAAATATACTATAACTTAGTTAAGAGTAATCCTTCTAAATAATCTTCCATCAAAAAGTCATTTTTGATGCTTATCGTCTCTAAATTGACTAGCCTGGATCTACGGGCATTACAATTATCTCCCCCTTAGGATGATTACGTCCCAGAATCATCAACGAAACAGGGCTTGAATAATGATTCCATACGTTAACTTTCCATCCTAATTAATAATTGTGATGCTCAATCTTACATCTGCTCTTCATACTGTGTTGGACTTTCAAACGTAACCTTCAAGTTACAAAATAAATCCTTATTGTAAACTCCTTCTTCTTAGGATAAATACATTCCTTTATCTATTGTAACAGATCGATGGGTCATGTTCTAATGACCTCTCATCGTATGATGCAATGCTTTGAGTCAAGTCTCTTAGAGTCAAATTCCAAAATGGAATATAGCTTCCTTCATATTCTAATGTGATATGATCACATTTTAGCATGTAGCATTTCAATCTTATGACTTAAGTCAAATGCTACATCGAACTCGGTTCTCGGAATCACGAAACAAACTCATCGTAGTCGGAATCAATTTGATATGACCACTAGGTTCGGAATAACAACCATCCTACTAGTCATTACCGAAACAATTGTAATGATATACTTGAATAAAACGGAATCAATTACTAGCTTCTTGGTGACCTTGTGACATTCCCTGATCCAAGCGTGAGTCTTGTGCTTCCAGTAGTATAGATCTATACTACTATTCACACCTACTCATACTCGTCCCAAGTATTGTCTCGCAGTCCCCAACTCCTAAAATCACCAAACAATTTAACACATACGAATGTGTCCAATTAATCATACAAATTTTCCTAGACTCTACTAGGACTTCTTTCATACGTATCTTCTATCATCAATCATGTTTCAACTCGGTTGGTGGTGGAAATTCCAAAAGATGGGAAAACTTCAAGAATTAAACCAATCATTCCATCATCCTGCCAATCGATGGTGTACTTCAGACGTACCGTACTCCTCTAAACGTTTCGTTATTTTATCAGACATATTCTAAAAGCAAGATACCACTCTTACGATATCTTCTGATAGGTGTCATTCACTATCATAAGTCTTTCATTTCCTCCATTTTCTCAATTCTCTATGAGTCTCTACCATAACGTTTTGTACATCCAAGCAGACGTTCGGTGTATCGGGCGAGAATTGAAGTTAAGAAAGCTTTATTTACGATAGACGTGTAAATCTCCTTATCACTCTGAAACGTTTACATGCTAGTTCTAATATCGTATTTGCACGCTTAGAATCCTAAACACATAAGGTTCCCAGATCCGGTCGGCGACATACCATAGATCCAAACAAACAATTTCATATATGGCCAACATATAGCATTTAGCACATAAAAGCATTTTAGGCATCTTTCCTAAAATATACTAGTGCTCGTGCCTAAAATATGGCAGACACTCACCTCACAATATTCACTTAGCATTCTAAGTGTAATTCTAGAAATCCTAAAAATTCCTAGTTCGCTTAAACTAATGCTCTGATACCAACTCTAACATCCCCATTTTAACGGCCTGAAAAGACCGATTTGTTTATGTTTTGTTTTAAAATAAGAGTAATCGTTTACAGAAAACAGTTGCGGAATTTGTTCCCAAAACAAAATGTGATAAGAATTTATGAAAGCATTTCTTTAAAGAAATGTATTTTCATTAAATAACAAAATCTCGTGATGTCATGTTCCGATACAGACCAAAAGCATAAACAGTATAAAGTAGACCTTACAACAGTTATTTATAACTACTGATCTATAATCCAAAATCTCACATCAAGTCCACCAACTTATACTCTTGTACCATTACCTGTAATGCAAAGAAAACTGAGTGGGTCAGGCTTGGGAGCCTGGTGAGCATATAGAGTTTTCAACCCACAACAATATAATTATTATATTCAATCATCAAACAATCAATCCAAATTACCCATCCCCATTATCTCCTTTGTTTCTTAAAGCTTTACCCTAAGAGTCAATTATCGTCCATTCATTCATTCCTAAGGATTGAGCTAAGGAATTGGAACGAAGTCCATTGCTGCCAAAGTTTATCTATCAGATACTAAATCCATAGATATCAGGCGCTAACTCCATAGTCACCAAGGTTTACTCAACAGGCACGAAGTCACATCGTCACCAAGGTTTATCAAATCAGCACGAAGTTGCATCGTCACCAAGGCTTACTGAATAGGCACGAAGTCGCATCATCACCAGGGTTTACACAATAGGCACTACGTCTCATAGTTACCAGGGTTTATACAACAGGCACTACGTCACATAGTCACCAGGGTTTACACAATAGGCACTACGTCTCATAGTCACCAGGTATTTCATCTACCCATGTTCTATCCAACATATTTGTAGATATAAAATACATATACGGTTTAAATCATTAAAACATGTATAAAACATCTATTCCACACCCATCTCAAATAAACAAACAATACATAACACATAGCACGTATTTAATAGCAAATACTACATATTTATGTGTTAGAAGAAAGTAACTATACACTCACACATATAAACAACAATATATACACATAACACGTATTTTATAAAATACTTCATATCTATGTGTAAGATGAAAGTGACTATACACTCACTTGATTAGACGATTCTCGGACAGCACTACGACTTGTAAAAGTAGTATTCTTCGGTAGATCTGGAAGATCTTCACAAAAACCGGATTCTCGCAGGCAGAGCTTCGGCTCGGGAATTTCAATTCTCGGGATCTTCAGGCTTCGGGACTCGCTTCAGGTCTCGGGATGATATTGGGGCTTCAGGAGTTAAAATAGGGCTTAGAGAGTGTATCGGGAGTAGGAGAGTAAGAGATGAGCAACTAAACTCGACTGCCCCTTGAATTTTATTTATAGGGTGAATTTTTTGGGTTCACCTCGTGAGCCACATATGTTCACCTCGTGAGCTACATATGCTCACCTCGTGAGCTCGATACGTCATTGCGTTCATCATGGCCACTTGCCCCGCAAGACGTCCATCATTTGGTCACCTCGTGAGCAACTAATGCTCGCCTCGTGAGCTACATATGCTTACCTCGTGAGCTCTAACACAACCTTGGGGTTCAAGCCCCAAACTTCATAAATTCATAACTTTCACATGTGAGCTCCGTTTTCGACGTTCTTTATATCCACGCGTAGGTGAGACTATGCTCTACAACTCTCATTTAGATTCCGTTGGCTAATTTTGACATTATTTTTACTATATTATTTTTAGTAGGCCGGAACAGGAAAACTCCGTTATAAACTCATAACTTCTTCATTTGTCATCCGTTTTTGTCTGTCTTTTCACCGTTGGACTACTATCAACGAGATCTTCTATTCTCGTTTAGATTGTTTCGGCTAAATATCGCTCGATCTGATATTCAAACTTCGAGTTGTACACTATTAAGCCGAAACTTCGAAAAATCATAACTTCCTCATACAATGTCAGATTTGGGTGTTCTTTTTATGCACTTTCTCGGTTTAACGAACTCTACAACATTCGTTTAGATCACTCAGGCTAAATATCTCTCTAACTAAATTCACTATTTACATCGCGCTGTGTCGTGTCGGTTCTGTCGCGAAACTTCGACATGTCATAACTTCTTCGTTATAACTCAGATTTCGGCGTTCTTTATATGTACGGAATCCTTGTAACATATACTAAAACTTAGGTAAGAGTAATGATTCTAAATAATCTTCCATCAAAAAGTCATTTTTGATGCTTATCGTCTCTAAATTGACTAGCCCGGATCTACAGGTGTTACAGCATTAGACGAGATCAATGGTCAAAAGAAAAAGTTAAGAAGATGAAGAAACACAACAAGGAAGAAAACTAGAAGAAAGGAATACTCCTAAATGCTTCTTACTCTTTCAAACCAATTGATCGACAACGTTTCTGTTAATTCATTAAAGGAGTGAGACTACCTGATGGTTTTGGATCGAACTTTAAGAAGAAGGTTAATGATACTGAATCAAATTTGGTTGGGTTGAAGTCTCACGATCATTACATCCTCATGCAATGATTGCTACATATAGGGGTTCGAGCATGTCTCCCAGCAAATGTTTCAAGAACAATCATTGACCTGTGTACGTTCTGTAAAAAAAATTGTGAGCGGTCATTAGATGTTAACGACATGAGAAATGCCAGAACAAAAGTGGTGAAGATCTTATGCAATCTTGAGTTGATATATCCTCCAACATTTTTCGACATAATGATTCATCTTATTCTTCATTTACCTAATGAAGCCATTCTTGGAGGGCCTGTATACATGAGATGTATGTATCCTTTTGAAAGATATATGAAAAAACATAAAAATTATGTCAGAAACAAAGTCAAACCAGAAGGTTCAATAGCAGAGGGTTATGTTGCAAACGAAGCTTTGATATTCTAGTCTATATATCATGAGGGTATGCAAACTAAATTCAACAGTGCTGATAGAAATGATGATCCCGACCTTCCAAAAAGGCAATTTTCTATGTTCTCATCACAATATCGAACAATGTCGGCTAAGAAAATCGCTGAACTTTGTAAATAGGCCAAAAAAACCATTGCATTGGTTTGTAGTAAACAATTTCAATGACGGTGACGCTGATGATACATACTCTTCAGATGAAGAAATAAATAATGAAAACTATGATAGTGATGATGATGTTGTACATGTATATTATTCTAGTGATGAATCTGATTGACGGTATGGTATTGTTATTATATATCCTGAATGTTTGTTAAATTTTGAAATGTTGCTTATTTGTAGCTTTATTATATATTTTGAATGTTTATAATATTTGTTAAATAGATGGCAGAAGTCACGAGGGGACACAGAGGAGACGGTGGGAATAGACCTCCACACAGGGTTGCACGTGGTGTACCATCGGGTTGCCAATCTTGTAAGTTATATGAAATTTTTAAGTATTAGAAATATTAAGGTTTTAAATTTCTAAATTTCCAATTACATATATAAATATAGCACAAGCGAAGACTGTGAATGTGAATGTGCGTGGCAAATGGAGAAACTTAAATTTGTACGATGAGTATGAAAAAAAAACAAGTATAGGCCTTTGGATTTGACAATTGATATCTCCGAGTGGACGTATCGATTTATAGGGGACAAAAGGCAAATGTTTGTTAGACTGATCTCAAAACTAGTGAGATTACAGGTATCGTTGCATTATCATACTTGGCGTCGTGTTCCTACCAATTACAAAGATGATTTATATCCCGAACTAGAGGTAAATATACAATATATTTTATATGTATTGAATTGTACGCTTATTAAATATTTTTTACTAATCAAATATATTTTTCTTTTTGCAGACTTTTTTTTTTTTTGATATTAATAGATATCAGGGAACAAACTTATGGGAACCCCTTCAAGTGGGTATCCAAGCAGATATGCAAAGAGCTTATCGAGAGTCCAAGTATCAGATAAAAAAACATTTTGATAGAGTTGGTGGGTATCATAATTTGGAAAGGGCAAGAAGATATTCACCACCTGATTGGACCGCCGAAGCTTGGAATGATATGATTGATTTATTGTTTTTTACCGAGGAATACAAACGCACGTCAATCCAAAATAAAGTTACTAGGTCAAAACTTCCGCACACAAGTGCTCACGGATGTAGACCTTATGCTCAACGATGTCATTTAAAGGTAATAAAATACACTAGTATTATTTAAAATTTTTATTAACATTTGTATGAATATATTTATTGTTTTTTCACTTATTATAGGAAAAAATGGGAATCAACTCGCATCATATTGAGGGTTGGAGACAAATGCGCTACAAAGAAGGTTCAGGTTGGTGTACAAGTCGAGCAGAAAAAGACTGGGTAAATGATAAACGAAATGAATGTGTTGTTTAAATATATTATTATTAATTACAGTTTCTTATTTAAGAAATATTATTATTTTAATGTTTAAGTTTAGTTGTTTGTTTAATTAATGTATGTTAATTGTTTACTTTATTTTATGAGAAAATTCAAAAGGAATATGAGAAAATGCAAAACGAGATTGGGGAAGACAGAGAAGTAAACAAGGAAGAATGTTTAGAACGTGCCCTTAGGACGAGATGTGGACATGCTCGCGGGGTGAGTAGGAGACCAACCTCCAATTTCAGTTTAATTCAAAATGAACGGCCTTCCACTTCCAAATCATCTCAATTTCAACCCCAATCTCAATCCCAATTTGATGCACAACAAATGCAAGAACATTTACAACAATATAATGGATCATTGGCGGCATGTATTTAGAATTTTCAACCACCACCACTTCTTACCTTTCTATTCAACTATAACACACAAACAAATACCTCTCAACAATTTGCCGAAATGATGGAAGAAGAAGGAGGAGGAGAAGAAGAAGGAGAAGATGATTATGACAATGATGGTTGATGTATTTTTTTTTTTAGTATTTTGAACAATATTAGTTAACTACATACAATAAGTCCTTAGCTTATATGTCATTTCCAATTATATAAAATATCACGTGATGATACTAAAATCACCATTATAATTTCTAAAGTAAGAGCATCTCTAGTGATTACATTATAAATAAGTGTCTCATCACAATTCCATTAATTTTGACCTCTATAGAAAATATTACTCCAATGGTTAAGCTTGTTAAATAGCTTTTTTGATGAATTTAACTAGTTTATTCTTATCTTTCTAAAATGTTTCATAAGTTTTTTATTTAATTAGTTTATTTTTTAACAAAAATAATTATTGAATAAGAATATATAAATATCGGTTCATTATTTATGTAAGTAAAACACAAACAATAATTATGTTATAGTTAAAATATAAAATAAAAATATTAAAAATATTATATTATCGTCATAAAAATTATATTTTATGAATAGGATGTTATTAATATTTAATAAAAATAATTAAATAGTAAAGAAATAAAAAACATTTAAAACTAATTTATAATTATAAGTTATAACGAAAAGGCTAGATTAAAATATTGTTAAAATAGAAAAGATTATATGTATAAGTTGTGAAAGTAAGTGCTTATTAAAAAAATAATAATAAAAATAAAAAATAGTAATAAAATAATAAGTTATAAAAAAAAAACCTAAAATGCTCTAACCGTCCACCTTTCCTAATAGTGTAATTTAAGTTAAGCTAACATGATATTTCTCATACATCCGACCTGAATATATAGTATTTTAAATCATTAATTACCATATAATATCATGAAAACCCTGCAGCGCTCTTGGTTCTTCGTGAAGACTGAAGACTAATTGACTGAAGACCCTTGTGTTAGCTATAAATAAATACATGAGACTAAAATCGCAAATATTTGCTATTCGGGAGCAAAAGAAAATATCGATAATTAAAGTTTTTGCTAAGGTACGTAGTCGAATCTCCTTTTCCCTCAAATTTCTTTCTGGAATTCTTGCTTATTTGTAAAAACCTATCAAATCACTTGGTTGTTTCAATAATGAACACAATACATTTCTGAAACTTCGAGACTTCTGCTAACGATCTATGCGAGGAGCATAATTGGTTCTTTGAATAGGTCAAAGTAAACGTACAGGTATGTATTTTGAACAAGTTCCTCACTAGCTAGTTTCATGGAACTTATATCAAATTGGGATTAGATCCCACGTCACTGATCGAGTTCAGAAATCGATGAGGCTTCTACATATATAGTTTCTTATATAATCATTCCTTATTTTGGTTTTTGTGTTTGCAGAAAGACATCATTTTTAATCTTGCAAAGTGTTTAAATTGTGAGAGAATAATATTTTCAGTTTTGTAAAACTTGTCTCTTCAATATCGTTTGTTAAAACATAAAGTCTGGAACTCTTTTGCGACTAATTAGTTTGAGTTATTTGGATCTAAATCTAGGAATTTTTTTGGATTAGAAAAGATGATCTAATTATAGAATTTTAGTTATTTTGCATATTTGCCGATATCAGAAGTTATTGAGACATTTTGATTTATTTTCCATTTTAACAAGAACACTGATTGAGCATGCAATTTCGTTTTCATAAGTATAACTAAGTTTGCTTTGAACCTGTAAGCGAATAACTTCATTTCTAGTAAATTAGTGTACTTTTGAATATCTACCTATGTGTGTGTGTGTGTTTGTATAATCCAAAATATAACATCGGACATCAAACCAATATATGGTGTCCTAAACTGGATCTGAGTTTTTTCTTATTTATCTAAACTGTAAAAAAAGTATTAGAACATTTGAAGTTAGTTTACAATTCAAGTTGGAAGTGAAGTATTTGAAATCTAGGGTTTTTTTTTTTTTTTTTTTTTTTTTTTTTTGAACAGCAAGAAGAACGTTTTAGATAAAAGGCTACCATGTAGCTAGCTCGAGATACATGTAATTGATACATTCCCTTTTCTGGTGGCTACCTTTTTGAAAATTAAAGACACCAATTCTTCTAATTTTTAACCAGTTGAAGACTGATCTGTGAAATCTAGGTTTGTTTATCTGAAATCAAAATACGATTCATACTTCTGATCCAATAGAGAAAGCATAATTAATTAATGATGTTTCCAAAAAATATTCTGCAGCGCAGCATAGACAGGAAATATTTGGACATTTTATTGTTGATAGTATGGTCACTAAGATTGTTAATACCTTCATAAGCCCACCAATATCCTTCAGCAGCTTGTCATGCATTCAGTGAGACCACTGTTGACATAAGATATAAAAGATTTTTGCATATATATGATTAATTTTGGAACATGCTTATATATTGAAATATATATTTTCCAAAAAATGTGTTGGCATGTTATAATCCTGACTTTTGAATTGTGAAACTTTACTTTAGTAAATAGCATAGATATTGTTTTCATATTTTCATTGAGTTGTGCCTGATCACAATGTTTTTATTATTAAGTTGCTAAAGCATTTACTCACATTTACTCACAAGTCATGAACATTTTTATCTCATATATATAGCACATTCTTTTAAGGAAGCGTGCATGTTAATTACTGGTCTAAATAGTGTTATAAAACTCGCCGAGTTTGCCGATTACTTCTCAGAGTACTCGCTACTCGGTCCCTTACCGATGCGAGTTACAGAATTCCGAGTACATCCCGATCGGTATCTTACTGAACTGAGCAGAGTTGTAAAACCTGATCAACTCGGTGATTAATATGTATAATATATTTAACGATTTATTGTTTAATATATAAATGTCATTATTATTATATATATCTTGAATTTTTAGTAATTATTCACGAAGTTAGATCATTATGTGTGTTTCAATTTTTATGTATTCACATGTACTTAATTTTATTATATATTTCAATCAGTTTAAGATTTTAATTTATTATTTTAACATATATAAGTTCCCTAAAAATATTTCTATGTGAACTACCGAATCCGAGTACTCCCCAAGTACTCATGAGTACTCGTTACTCAGTAGTCGGCCGAATAAGTACCGAGTAACGAGTTCTATAACCTTGGATCTAAGTAAACCAAACAGATTTCTCAATGGATAATAATTAACTTTGTTAAGTTGGATGAACACAGAAATCATTATTGTAAAAGGCACAAATAATCATAAAAATGCTTATTTGCTTAGAACTTTGTACATCGATCTATCTAACGAGCTAGTGTCTCTTTGTTGCAGAAACTTCATATCATTGCCGTGTGTAATATAAAGCTATCAAGATAAGACAAAGACAGTTATAATGGATATTCCATCCACCGTATGGCAGCCTGACCTGGTAAGAGTTGCTAGTTCTTGATTTAGAAATAACTGGTACAATATATAGCCTTCAAAAACCCTTTCTAGCTATGTTAATATATTTCTCTTGCATTATAATGTAGATGTATTAGATACCAATTTGTTTTTTATTTACTAATGAGTCCAACACACCTCAGGGTTTAAATACGTACCATAGAACCAATTCTAGACAGCTGAGTCTATCGCCTGTGAATTAATAATATATACACACCTATGGAGGAGCAAAAATCGATGGAATTATTTGTTGCGAGACAAAATATATATGCTTCTAGTGAACAAGCCACATATGGATATGAGAACAACTTATTGAGATAATAAACTTCTAATGTGGTTTTTTTTATAGCAACTAAATAAAAACATGAAACTGTGATTTTATAAATGTGATATAATATCGTGGTTAATGTTTCCATTACACAATATATATATATATATATATATATATATATATATATATATATATATATATATATATATATATATATGGAAAAGTGAATATACTCTTAAGGGTATATAAGCTTAGGTACCCAAACTCATTATAATACGCCATTTTGTTTAATATATTCATTATAATGTTCTTAAACTTCAACTATTGACTTGATTTACTTTCAAAATTTTATCACGTCTTTTTGCCGAACACCTAATAGGCTATATATTATAGTTAAAAATGAAAATTATGTAAGAGGAATATAAATGTGAAATTGATAAAAATTTTGGAGGTAAATCAAGTTAGAAGTTGAATTATAAGAATATTGGACAATTACAATGTATATATATGATACAAAACGATATAGTATAGTAAGTTTGAGTACCTAAGCTTATATATCCTTAAGGGTATATTCACTTTTCCCATATATATATATATATATATATATATATATATATATATATATATATATATATATATATATATATATATATATATATATATATATACATACACAATTAACTGCATCCAGTCAATCTACAATTTGATTTCATCATTATTATTCTTTTTTCATCATTAATGATAAACACTTCAGTTATTAATTATTCCTGTTCTATTATTTTGGTAGTACTTGACGTAAAAAAGAAGCTTTAGAATCTGTTCTAAAAAAGACAAAATGACATTCATATCCCCTTAAAATCTACAAAAATCTATAAAGATCCTTAAAATCAATGTTACAACAACTAAAAACAATCAAGCTAATTGGTAAACTTCATTAATAACGATAAAGATTTTGTTGAGTAACCAATAAAATGAAATAAATAATAATATATCTACAAAAGGAATAAAAAGAAAAGATAAAGTTTTTCACGTACCACGTGATCATATGCAAAAGTTTCGGAGAGATCATCAACAAGAATTGATTGGATCGCGAAGGCAGAAACTACGTACTATAACCATGCATGTCGTTAGTCGAAATAAAAGTACTTTCCTCGTAATCAATAAATATCCTGGGTACCCACAATGTGATATTTTCCAAACACTAAAAACAATCCCATAAATATATATTAAATTCAATATTTTTTTTTTGTTGGTTCAAGAGCTTTTTTTTTCTTTTTAATTTATTATTATTATTATTATTATTATTATTATTATTATTATTATTATTATTTTAACAGCAACAATAACATTAGGAAAACGCTAGCGGGAAGCTAGCAATAACATCGAGAGTATTTGAGCTTAAACTATCAATTAACTTCAACAGTGAGTTCTTAATTGATGTAGATGTGATTTCTTGATTACCTTTACCAATGCCAAAGGCTACTTTCGTAATTTATCATAGAAGGGCATTATTGTCATTTTGTAACTCAACAGCCTAGCTTAGCACTGACGCTTTCCCCTTTCTTATTCTTAGTCAATGAAAACAAAGATTCAGCCAATTCTCTTTCAATTCTGACCTAACGATAACATGGTATCAGCTTAGATCCATCCTTTTTTCTTCCGCAATTCTTCGATTCACTTCAATTTTCTTATGCGAATATGTTCAAACATGTCTGATCTTTACAATACAACTTGTGGAAGAATTACCTAGATAGATATGATTGTCTTTGTTAATATGACAAATTCATTAATCTACCCTTCAACTCGCGATAACCCGTTATATCAAAACTATTTTTATTTTTATTTTTTCTGAAATGTTTCTACGTTGCATGATAGGAAATGGAAGAGCCTTGTCACATCATGAAACAGCATCAACAAACATGTTCTTATTATACTGATTCATTTTCATCAGAAAGCTTCAAAGATCATCCCAATTTGATCTCAGTAAACCAGTCTATTCCACTAGCCTCCATTAATGGAGATCTAGACCAAAAAGAAGATCATAAGGCAGCTGAAAGTAACCCTTTTCCCCCAAACTACGCTTCCTTATCCAGCACTTTCACTATATCTTTTGGAAACCCTACATCACCAGAAGATATTAAACCATATGGAGGATCCAAATTCAATTACCCTGACGTAATGACGCCTAAAGAGGAAACAAGTCTCAATGAATTTCTTGGATCTATTGAGCTAACCAGAAGGGTTCAGACGACAAGAAGAAACCATAGACAAGCTCAAGAACATGTCTTGTCAGAGAGAAAGAGAAGAGAGAAGTTGGCTCAACGCTTCATGTCCTTGTCTGCTCTCCTTCCTGGAGTTAAAAAGGTACAAAGTTACATACTATTGCACGCTTTAGTTTCAATATGGAAAGAAATTTAGATTGAACAAAGTTACATATATATACCCTAATTTATAGCCACAATAAACTCAGCTAGCTACCTCGGAAAGATAAATGACTTATTACCTTATTATCAGCAAACTCCAAACCAATTTGTTATTTATGAATGCAACTTAGGGATCATATATCATGTATACAGATTCACTAATCTTGACACAATGTAAAATTAAAAGTAGGTTTATATTTCAGCTAATATTATCCAGGATGACCATCTCATTTTGTATGTATTGTTGCTAATTACCCATTATCTTAGATGGAGAAGGCTACTGTGTTGGAAGATGCAAGTAAGTACATAATACAACTTCAAACCCGTGTGAAGGAACTAGAAGGAACAATTAGTGGAAAAGATAACATCCATGAATCAAATGTTTCCATAACGAGATCCAAGCTTTATGTTAATCATGGAGACCATGGAGCTTCTTCCCATGAAATGGAAGACTTCCCTAGCAGCGGCACTAATAATGACCCTGAGATCAAAGCAAGAATTTCTGGACGAAACATACTTTTAAGAATCTACTGTGGGAAAAGTTCGTCGATAGTTTTAAAAACTTTAACGGAGATGGAGAGACTTCATATTACCAACATTTGTTGCGGCATTCTTCCCTTCTCCAACACTACCAATCTAGTTACAATCACTGCTCAGGTATGTGATTAGTATATGGTTAATTACTATGAAACGTATATATTGTTAATTATGTGACTCGAATTTTAGTAAACAAAACAATAACAAAGTGAAGAAAACCTTAATTAATGGCGATTCTCAAAGGGATAAGTGTTTGGAGTAACCCTATGGATTCGGCCTATATATGGTTGTTAGATTTATGGTTATAATTATCGGTAATTAAGGATTCAGTTGTAATCGTTTTGAAACAATCTGGTATAAGAATAGTTATTTAGTTCTTATTGGTGGACTTAGGTCACATCCACTGAACAATGTTAATTCTTTGTGTCGTTTTATTGCTTTCTTTAATTTGCTATCTTATGGAACACCTATATATTGGAAATAATAGTTTAGATGAACATATTCTCGGTTAGTTTCTTAATTTATATAACCTATGGTTAAAATTTTGGGTTATGATTTTCTTGGTGTCTTTTGCAGATGAGTGATCAGATGGTCATAACCAGGAGGTATTTTGTGAAATGCCTACAATCAGCTCTTTGTAATTTTCATTGACATGTACTTAATTAAGCTAAAAATTTACGCTACATCTGACCCTCCTTTGATGTACCCTCCTTTTATCTTGTATTAATTATTTGTTACATATAATGTTGTATAATTTTTAAATGGGTTTGATAGATTAGTTTACATTCAGCAAGATTTTGGGACATTGGCTTTCCGAACTTGTTTTCTTTTTAATAATAAAACGTATATTGAACAACAATTTAGATCTACTTGAAATCCAAGAATAGAATATAATGGCAATCTCATTGAATATATAATGACGCCTTTCTATGTCCGATCTACATTGAATATAACATTACCCCAAATACATCCAAACCATCCATGCAATAGTGACCATGAGAGCATCTAACCATCATTTATTAACTAGTGTTTAAAGAATCCACCAAATCTAACAAAAATGATATTTCTATAGGTATTTGATCGAATTCCCATACCATAAATTTGATGTTTTTATATCAACAGCAAGAAGCAAAAAGATATTTCACTATAATTACAACATAGCTAGCAAGAGGCTAGAGTCAGAAGTAATTGTGGCAATATGTATGAGGGTTGATACACCGGTTTGACCGGCTACAATATTTAGCATAACTTTACCTTTGACCATAGTTCCTTCATAACCGAACACAAACAAAAATACATACTCATGTCTTAATCTTTGTCCCACAAACTGGGCAACGGAAAGAATAAGTATTAACACATATTTGAATCCAATTCATGTTGAGTTAGGGAATCTGATTCGCCGTTTGACCTGATAGGTATACCAAACAAAGTCAGACTAAGCCAGATTTATTAGAGTTTTTGTGCATTGCTTTATCGACATATTTTACATCTCCTGATTGTGTGAACTATATTATGTGCTCTTGTTTTTGTTTGCATTATTAATTTGTGTGTGAAATTGTTTGTCGGTTGGTGAACTGTTTAACTCTAATAATTAAATGGCAGACTTGCCAATATGTCTAAATCAATTCTATATCCAAGAATGATCACTTTAATTTATCGAATCATAATTATTCCATCTAGTTTAACCATTATATATAACCAAAGTACAATCAATTATATATATATATATATATATATATATATATATATATATATATATATATATATATATATTCGAACCTTCTTTTTCTCAAAGAGATATTGAATATACAGGGGTATTCTATAACATCCGAGTTTCGATTGCCTTTTTCCATTCCTTGTTTGGTGGTTTTAGTAATCCAATAGCACGTTGAAGCGATAAGCGAGACATGAAGAATTAATTGTGTCGAAATGGAGATTAGCTTAGCCACGACGCGCCTAGGAGGGTTTGTGTGTTATAGAGTTATATGGCTCGTCTTGTGTTTGACAAGTGTTGGGAAGGATGTTGACTAGGTTCGTGCAGGTTATTGCGTATTTATAAGTCCACTAAGGTGCTGATCGTGAGTGTTCTTGCATGTAGTTTGATGATGGCAAGAGCAGTATAGAACCGTCACCTTTCCATTCTAGTGAATGGATAGTGTCTCGATGTATCGTGAACCATCATGGATATAACTTATGTATGTAGACCAAGTAGGCGATAAGTTTGGTTTGGAAATTAGTAGGATGTTGAGTTGTTTGAAAAGTCATGGTTGTATATCAGTAGTTCGTTATTGAGTTTCTTCATAGTGGATCCATGTCTATTTTATGAGAATCGTTTCGTATAAGTTAACTTATCAATGATAGAGTTCGTAGTGGGTCCCTTTGATGCTCTATCAAGTGCTTATGCACATAAGCCATGTCTGGACGTAACGAGAGATTTTTCTTTTTCCATTGTTGTACTCATGGGAGAGGTAAGTTAGTGAGGAAGATAGATTTACTTTTGAGGTCACTTAATCATGAATTTCTATAATGGAGATTGGTTTGGTTGTTATGGTTAGAACATTTTGTGTATTCGTGTGTAACGTCCCAAAAATAGTAGTAAAATTTTCATTTTTAAAATATCAAATCCGTAAAGCCATTTGCTTAAAACCAATCAGAGAAAAATGTGTTTTTTTAACATCAGAGTAATGCAATAACAATCGGTGCAGAAAAGCCATCAGGGGATGTTGTACAGTCAAGTCGGGCTCCGTAAGTTCTAAATCTGCTTGTATATCAATCAGATCCGTCTGATGGTACAGAATCTCAATCAAACGGATGATGTCAGATCAAAATAGAAGAAAATAAGAAGAATAATAATATGAATCTTGTATGAATCAAACGGATGGTGCGGAATCTCGACCTAAACATATATATATATATATATATATATATGTATATATATATATATGTATATATATATATATATATATACACACACACAGAGAGAGAGAGAGAGAAAGAAAGAGAGAGAGAGAGAAAGACGAAGATCACTTGAGAACTCAAAGTTTCCCGAGAACCCGAGAACCAAACCAAGGTCGTTAGATCAAAGTAATAAATGGTTATGATTATTTGTGGTATTTTTGTAAATACATGGTAAAAAACAACACGGGGGCATGATAACTAAATGATTCAGAGGCATTTTAGAGATGAATTACTTTTACCTCTCTCTCTCTCTCATATCCAACCTCTTATCGTCACATCACCTCCAAAGACGGCCCCTTCACTCATATTCTTCTTCATCGTCGTGGTCTTTAGTTGTCGGAGACGATGTCTTCATCCGTCATGACTCCAATTGTGACAACCCGATATTTCAACTCTATGTAACGACCTAAAAAGTCAAGTATTGTAACCATTTTTGTTATAATGAAATTAACTTCGAAAATAAAATATCTAAAAATCTCTAATTAAATTACCTACTATGTTAGATGTCATTAAACCGTGATCGTACGTAAAAAGAACACCCATATTTGACTTCGTATAAGGAAGTTATGAATTTTTCAAGTTCGGCTTAGCAATAGACAGCTAAAAACTCGAAACGGAGATCGAGCGATTTTTGGCCGGAATGACCTAAATGAGAATCGAAGGTCTCGACAATGGTTTTTCAACGGTAAAAAGTCTGGCAAAAACAGACGTCAGATAGTGAAGTTATGAATTTCTAAACGAAATTTTCTTACCGCGATCTTTTAAAAATAAATAATAAAAATAATTTCAAAATTTGCCGACGGAATCTAAACGAAAGTTGTAGAGTATAGTCCCACCTATGCGTGGATATAAAGAACGTCGAAAACGGAGTTCGTATGAAGAAGATATGAATTTTTGAAGTTTATTAAAATAAAAATATAATTTTTATAATTAATTTCGGTATTATCCGAAGAGTGAGTCACAGGACAATCCGAGTTATGCCCAGCGTACTCGAGGCCTAGGCCTCGGATCGTCCACATCGCCCCTATGCGAGACTATGCCCCGTCCTATCCGAACGTCCGAGGTAGTCAAGGAAGCGGTCACACATAACGCACGAGTACGCCCAACGTACCGAGGCGGTTCCCACCCCCTATAAAAGGGATGCGAGGGTTCCGAAGAAAAAGCCTAATTCCTCTCATCTTTCTTGCGTTTTTGCCTCGTTTTCCGTGCACTTACTATCCCGAAGCCCCAGTTTCCTTGCTCAAGTCCCGAAAGTCGTTTGTGCTCCTGAGATTCCTGAGAATCCCGAGAAAATCCGTTTTCTCGAGTCGAAATTCTACTCGGTTTTCATCTCGCCTTCTTCGATCTTTCAAGTGAGTTCATACCCCTATAATCCACACTTTTAAATGTTTTATAAATACTTTTATATGCTTTAAGGGGGGGAATACAAGTAAACACACGATTATTACCGTGTGTTATATAAAGTTTCATTATACACTTGTTATCAATGGAATCATATGTGATTTATAACTATTATAGGGAAACTTGCGTATGCAAAATATACCACGATAACATCTTATCATTTAAAATAAGAAATGATTTATGTGTTTATGTAAATCAAACACTCTGCTTATACTATATGTATATATGTCTATCTTTGGCACTACAAAAAATTATACTTATCATAACAAGTGAGCATTTCACTAGGGATTACTATACAAACGAAACACAATTTTATAAAACTATAATAGGTATAGTTTTACGAGAACATTACGAACTCTTACATACTAGAAATACTATTTCAAGAAGTTACTTTCATATACAAGAACAAACAAACATTTTCATACGTAAATCTGTTTTATACTAAGTTTTGTGAGACATTAAACTTCACGTACGCTCGAGTACACATTTCAAGTCCTGTATTATATACCAGAATCCCTTGGAGGGGGAGCATGGTGTTTGTGTATAGATCTATACGGGATTGACAACCCCGCGCCTTGACTGTTAGCTATAGTACACCATTTGGGGTGACAAACGTCAGAACATTCCAACGCCTGAAGAACGTTGTGTATAGGCATTTCTAGTCAATAGCATGGTTAAAAAAACTCACATGGAGTATTAAAAACACATTGATTTACGGGGTTTTTCAGACGTATTGGAAATTTTATACGTACATAAATTAACTACTTTAGGCAGGAAAAACCTAATTGTGATACAATTTTGGAACTTCTAAACCACTACCCACATACGGGAATATATCAATTTTTCTAAAAACAAACATTGGTCTTGATTTAAGGCTACGTTTATACCAGTAGAAAATATGGGATTTTCTAGGAACCAATAAACAAAAACAAACCATTTCATTTTAGTTCATACAAACATTATCATTTAATACTTATGAAACTCGCCAGCTTAAATGCTGATATACTCTTTCAAAACTACTTGTATGTCCTAGGGACTCAGTAATTGCAGATACCAAACAACTTCTTGAAGAAGGGACGCTACGACGCTAGTTAAAATTCATATTTTTGGCATCATATTGTAATTGTTTTTGAACATGTACCCTTTTTACAATGTAAACTTTCAATTATATATATGATGGTTGTAATGCTTTCTTTACTATGTATTCATTTGTTACGTTACCACATGAAGTCATCCGCCCCCGAACGTTTCCGCCGTTCCGGTTTGGGGGTGTGACACCAATTGTTGAACATGGAGGAGCATCACTTTGGTTAATCATATGTGTCGTAGGAAGAAGACGATTACAGGTTCACTCTCTTCAAAACTAACCTCCGCCACATAAATCGTCATCAAAAGCTTGATATGTCGACTTATCCATGGCGTCACTGGATTCTCCGACATGACTCCATCGAAATTTCGAAAGCATCTCGGATTGAGATCTCAATTTCATCTCATGTTTAGGTGTTGAAGATTTTTTGATGCAAATTCATTGCAAGGTAACGTTTATAGACCTCATTTCCTCATTCACGTTTATATCCCTCAACTCCTCAATCACATTGATGAATCGTTGGTTCATAAGTGATAACAACTGTTTAGTTGCTTTGCAGGAGTGGCAACCTCGGGTTTCAACTTGATTGCTTTTCATGTGCATTTCTAGATCTGAACGACCTTCTTTTCAAACCCTAGCTCGTACTGTACTTCTTTTACTGATTAACTTATAGTTTTGATTCAGATCTCAGAATTGGTTGACATTTCTTGAATTTCTAGTTAATTGGTTGTTATGTCGTATATGTTCTATGCGATTGGTTAAATTGGTGAACTTGTTCTGAATGTTACCTAGCATTGAATGGAAATTGAGTAACTTTTTAAGCCTATTTTCTTTTTCATATCTCAGACTTGTTTAGTTTCTCTTTTTGCTAGATCTAATTGACCAATTGTAACTGGAAATCTATAGATTCCTTTTTTTCTTGTTTCGGTAGTGTGATATGTATAGGAGAAGCAAGTATTTAAATTTCATCTTGTTGATGTGACGATATCATCACTTGTCTGTTATCTTAGTATGTGATCTTGATGTCATTTAATTTTTTTTAGGATGCTACTTCAGAAATAACAGTATCCATCACTAGTAAAACACCATCAAACAAGTTTGGTGTTGATTCAATGATCATCTCAAGTCCAGTGCGCCCTATAATTGATGCAATTGATCGTACAGAACTTGAAAATATCTCAAGTGCTAACTTAATAACCGATTCACCTGAAAATGATAATGCAAATGATTATACAGAACTTGTATAATTGATTGTTGCAATTAAACCCTAGAGTAGATGATGAGTTTGATAAATGATAATGTAAATAGAAGCACAACAACCAAGGTACGTGAATATTATTATTATAATCTTTTTATTTAAAAAAATGAAGAATCTTTACAAACATTCTAATATTTATATTATTTTTTGGACATAAACTAATTATGAAGTGCACTAATAATCACCATCTACTTCTTTAGTATTCTATTTTTGAATTTGTGTTTTGGAATTCAGCAAATCTCATATCGTTATAAAAAAAATCACTTGTAATTCACATATGGATCACATATAAATCATAAGTGAATCACATATGAATTTCATGTGACTCACATGTAAATAACATGTAAATCACAAGTGATTCACATGTGAATCACAAGTGATTCATATGTGAGTCACAAGTGATTCACATATAAATCAAAAGTTAATCCCATATAAATCACAAGTGATTCACATGTAAATCACAAGTGATTCACATATGAATCACATGTAATTCACATGTAATTGACATCTAAATCACAAGTGAATCGCATATGAGTTATATATGAATCACAAGTGATTTGCATATGAATTACATGTGATTCACATGTAGATTAAAAGTAAATCACATAAGAATTACATGTGATTCACATGTAAATAACATGTAACTCGCATATGCATTAAATGTCATTCACATGTAAATCACATGTAATTCACATATGAATCATATGTAAATCTTATATGATACATGCATGTGTATTTTTGTGAATGTTCTTGCATTAATCAGATTTTTTTAATTTTGTTGTGGATTTTGAAGAATTTGTGGTAGATATTGAACAGCTGAAAAGTGATAAATTGAATATATATATATATATATATATATATATATATATATATATATATATATATATATATATATATATATATATATATGAAAATCTTGATATGATGAAATGATAACATTGTGAATCTTCGTAACATTTTTTATTTTTTATATTTTGTTTTGTATCGAATAAAATACTTGTACTATTATGTTTACAGATTGATTAATAAAAATGAGATTTTTTATGATTTACTTAATATTATAATATAAGAAATATGCATATATTCATTTCAAAAAAAAAAATGAAATAAATGCACATAAAATGTTGATTTTTTTGTTAAAACAATAGGGTAATTTTTTAAATATTCTAGTTTTTTTAATATAAATTTATTGATTTTTAAAAATTTATATATTTTTTTAAAAATGCAGCCTTATTAAAAAAAATTGCAGTTTTTTTAGAAAAAATTACATTTTTTTAAATTATCATTTTATAAAAAAATAATTCATTTTTTTTAAATACAGTTTTTTTTTCAAAAAAAGTGCATTTTTTTTTCAAATAAATTACAGTTTTTTTGGAAAAATTGCAGTTTTTTGAAAAAAAAAATTCAAACTTTTTAAAACTTTATGCTTTTCAAAAAAGTTAAAAAAATCTGCAGTTTAAAAAAACAAAAATTATTTTTTTTAATAAATTCCAAAATTTTGTTTTATAATGTTAATTTGAGAGCTTTTTATTAATATTTCCAATAATACAAAAAATTAAGTGGGATTGGTATGATGACGATCATGCCCTTAACGATTTGATTTTGATTCAACGTTCCACCTTCAGTTCTTAAGTTTTCAGAAAACTATGACTTCTCATCCGATCTCAACTATATATATATATATATATATATATATATATATATATATATATATATACAATGCACCCAAAAATCATAACCATTAATTTTTTTTAATACAATTATTATTATTTGGTCACACATTAACACAATATTTGGAGTTCACATTTAATCCTGATCCTATATATATATATATATATATATATATATATATATATATATATATATATATATATATATATATATATATATATATATGGTTAGGTTCATGTGAGACTACCTAATTTTGTTAGACCGTGAGACATATTTTTTTTATTTATTTTTTATTTATTTTTTTATTTTTTTTAGTTAATTCAAGTTTCGAAAATAATATTTAAAAAAAGAATTTTTGAATTTTTCCATTTATTTTGCATTTTAAAATTATTTTTTAGAATATATGTACAGTGTAATATTCTATTAGAGTATTTCACGTATTTTTCAAAAAAAAAAAAGATTTTTTGTTATTTTTTTTAGTTAATTCAAATCCAAAAATAATATTAAAAAAAAAAAAAAAAGAATTTTTAGATTTTTCCATTTATTTTGCATTTTAAATTTATTTTTTAAAATATGTTAGTGTAATATTCTATTAGAATATTTCACGTATTTTTTAAAAAAAAACGGGTTTTTTTATATTTTTTTTAGTTAATTCTAGTTCCGAAAATAATATTTAAATTTTTTTTTTTTTGATTTTTTCATTTATTTTGTATTTTAAAATTATTTTTAAATTCAGTATCACGGTCTCACAAAATTAGAATGCTCTCAAATTAACCTGAACATATATATATATATATATATATATATATATATATATATATATATATATATATATCCGAGTGGCACTAAGCTAATATACTGAGAACAACACATAAAGGATTAAAAGTGAACTTACAGTAAGGAGATTGATCACTTGTAGTCGGTTGGCTGAAGTGTAGGAGATAGATCACTCGGACACCTAGTATATCTCGGCTACTCCTGGTATCTCCACCTATAAAGCATTTTGTAATTTTATAATCACCATATATTATAAAAAGTTATTGGTGTTCCAACCATTTCGTTAAAACACCAAGGATTGATGAAGTCCTACGATGGGAAATAAGACTAGCCATATTAGACAAGGACGCTTGCTGCTTGCTTGATATGCTAATATGTTGTATATAAAGCCAGCGGCAAGACACCCTGGCTACTAAAACAGACTCTTTTCTTCATCGTAAACCTTCCCTCCGCATTCCTACCTATTTTCATGCAATTCTATATTCTTAATTGGTGTTCAGATCATCACTATTTATAGACCGCAGACAATCCATGCATGATGATCATGCTTATATTTGTTTTCTTGCGCAAAAATTCTTTACAATTGTTTTCTTGCGCAAAAATTATATTCGCGTCTTATCAGGAGATTAGTGAATATATTCACTAGTGATTGATTGATTCAACCTTAACAATCAGTTCGTCGGGATTCTTAATTATATATAGCATGCTAGATATTGAATAATTTGATCAAAGTCGTAACATTCTTATTCTTTGATCATTGATAGATACTTGCCATTTCCATTGTTCTTGGTTCATGTGGTTTAATCGATATCCAGATTGTAGTATAGAGAACATATTTATTCTTATTTCTCGATAACAATTTACTCAGGATTCTAAAATAATCTTGGCATCTACACAAGTCAAATGCTTGGAGAATCTGATTCTATGAACAACTTGTGAAGCTGAGATACAATAGAGAACCAATTATCCACAATTGAGATTCTCGACATGTTGCAATCCATGATATAGATCGACTCATGCGAATCCATGCAATTCAACCATGGAAAATATATTCGGCTCGCTGTCAAAGGTCTAGTATACTATACTATATATATAGCTATTGTGTGTGTAAACAAAGAACATGTAGAATGTATTATGTATTGAAAGAAGTAATGGAAGTCTGGTGTAAGGCGAAGTAAAGGGTCTTTCATCTCAGCCAAGGATGACTTGCCACCCATGTCCAATTTGTAGGGATCAGGTCATGATGTTCATGTATGCATATATATGAATCCCTGCATGGCAATGGGGTAAGTTGTTGAGGCTGAAAAGAAAGGTTCTTCACTCTCTCCTTAGACCTTTTCATTTCCTGTTTTCTTAAATTTAGCTAAAGTACGTACTTCTTGTACCACGATCTTCTAAAGATAAACTAAAACAAAACTTATCCCTATTGGTGTTGGTCGCTGAATTTGAATCTAAATACCGTGAAATTACACTTGTCATCATTCTACAACTTATAACATTAACTGATGCTTAAATGATGCGTTTTTCTAAAAATGATGTCGTTTTTTAATTAAATATAAGTCTAACTGGTTACGGTTCTTTTTTTTTTTTTTTTCTGGTTAAGTTCTAAATTTATACATGCTGAATTGTAATGATAACTGAATTAATAAAATGTTGTTAGTATAAATAATGTTTTCTTCTGAACTGAATGCACTCCCTGAATATGATTAAATGACTATATCATTTATTAATTAATTGTTATAAATTATAATAAATAAATAAATAGCAGGATAGACTATTTAAATTGACAGAAAATATTAAAAATAAATTCAGAAAATAAATCTTTTTGGTTTTAATTTGATTTTGTACTTCGAATTTTGGGTTTATATCGAAATAAAACATATCCGTTTTTTATCAAACAAAACATTCATATTGACCAACGTTAATATATATTTAAAAATATATATTTTTAATTTCTTTTGAAAAGCTTCAATTTTTAGAATCAGACAAAACATTAACAAAATAGCATTTATTCAAAACAAAATGTATAAGAATTTAGTTAAATAAATTATAGAACAAGATTACAAGAAAATACAGATAACGAAGGGTAGATTAACAAAATAACATAATTGTAAAAAGGATTAACTACTTTTAATTAAGGACATGCATGTGATTTGTGAAAGGGGTAGTTTAGGATATATATATATCACTTAATGTTAAGGACACCTCTTTCTCAATTTAACCTATAAAGATATGTTGTTAATATTACGTAAAAAATAAACTATATATATCTGAATTTATTAAGTATTTTATATATTAAGTGCATTAAGTCAAAAAGAAACTACACCTAACACTACTAAAAAAAAAAAGATGGATTTTCAACCATCAATTCCGTAGTAGAAGTTTGTTACCAATATAATCCCGATAGAAAAAATTCCACCGAAAAATATAGCTTAAGTAAACATTTCTAACAGATTTCCGATGGATTGTTTGACAATTTACCGACATAAAATTCCGTTAGTAGTCATCGACGTATTTTCGATGGCATACCATCATATGCTTTTTCTAATGCCTTAATGTTTTGACTATTTCCAAAAAGATAACAACAAATACTTTTACTGACCGAAGAAGAACGCTACTTTTGGTTGTTTTTGACGGATATTTTACTAACGGATGTTACTTTTGCAATCATTTAGTGACAATTTTTAGGGCAATATTTTCCGCCGGTAATACATCGGTCAATTGCAATTTAAAAATCGTCTAATACAATATAAGTTTTAACAAATGTCTAAACCACATATATAATTAAAATAAGTTTAACAAATATTTAAAACAACAATCATAAAAAAACTAGCATGAATTTGGTGGATTGTCCGAAGGGTTACCCATTCGTCTCATAAGTTGTTTACACTTGCATCTCTTCTCACCCTTTCATTCCATTTCATTTTCCTTTGCAATTTGGTCTTGCATATCTTCTGTTATTTCGGTTCCATTTCCATTTAGGTTTACAGCTCCGGTACCGAAAAGAATGTTAAGACAAACATATATAATTAGTAAACAAACATTATACAATTAGTAAAACAAACTATATATTAACATTCGTTATCCATTATAGCAACATACAATATTTTTAATCTCTAATAACATTATTCTTTACTTTATTTTACCAATATAAGGAATGTACTTACATTTTTTATCCGCGACAAAAACATAATATCATTTTATATCCATAATAGCAACATATGTTGTCACACAAATGCACTATATTTTTATTATTCCATAATAGAAAAACACTTTATTTTTCATCCAATAATAGAAACACTTTAGTTTTATACATAAAATAAACAAACGTATTATATTCATTTTACCACTACATACAATATATTTATATTTTCTATCTATAATGCAACATACTTCGTCTTTAACTTTATCTAATAATCGCAATATACTTTATTTTGTATATATAAAAGCAACATACCTCATTGTTATCCATAATAGCAACATATTGTATTATTCTTTCCAATAAAAAAGTATACTTACATTTTTATCCTTAATAGCAAAATACTTTAGTTTTTATCTATAATAGCATGTATTTTACTTTTTACCTATAATAGTATCACACCTTTATATATATATATATATATATATATATATATATATATATATATATATATATATATATATATATATATATATATATATATATATATAATAGCTACGATCATAGTTTTTTGTGTGTATAAAAATAATCTTAAAGTTGTAACGATCCAAATATCTCAAACTATTTGTTATAGAATATATTTGGTCTAAATACATTCAATGGTAAACTCAAGTAGTGAAATGTCAAAGTTTTTGAAAATGTAATATGTATATCCTTGTACCTATTGTATTATAAGAGACAATTAATAAGTTTATAGAAAATTTTTGTTAAAATAAAGTTGTAGTACACTCCGAGACGTGTTCCATGGATGTAAAGTTTGTCAAAATCCTAGTTCGTATAAAGAAGTTACCCCATTCGAAAATGAAATAATTTATTGCGAAAACACGGTGCACCTTTTAGAAGGATGCAATGCATCCTAACCAACTTTGCAAAAAAAAATGCTTAAGTCGTATTATTTAACCCCATCTGATACTAAAGCTTCCCCAAGAACAATATGCATGAAAGGGGTGAAAGTCGAAGGTTTTGAAGAGATTGTGCTCTCAAAAGGTTAGAAAATTGGTACGAGCTTTGATTATCTGGATACCGACGTCAAAGACAAGCTTTTAATTCGAGGAGCAATGATTACAACTTTGAGAAAGAGGTCGTGAGGCCTTTTAGCAAGGGCACGATTGTCGTTTGGGCTAAGGTATTCTCTCAATTTGTTAATATGTAATTTTATTTATGTAAGTATTAAGTCATAAAGGGCTGATAACCCGATATAGTATTTAAAGTTCGTAATATGGTTTTATTATGAACTAATTGGTAAAACTAATAAAGAGTTTATGTGGTGGAACTCTCGATTGGGTAACAATGGTTGTAAACCCTAATTTACAAGATTTTTTACCGTAAGATTGGACTATTGACTTACAGAGTTAAGCCATTTGGTAATGGTTTTGATGAGCTTAGTAATTTGGTAACAAATGGTTACCCAGTTGTCTTAGTGATCAGGAAAAGATCACTATAATATATATAAATAAATAAGTTCCTAAGTGTCTTGATACAAGTTTCGTGGAACTTGGTATTTGTCTAGATAGGTTGGACCAGTGTTTAAGCTAAGAGATAATGTGAGGCTAGAAGTTAGTCTTCACTAACTGACCAGGTGGGTACATGTGGATTTTCCCATTTGGGATACATGGCATATTAGCAATGTTTTCTATGAAATGTTTGAAAATAATTTGTGAAAGTTTCTAGTTTCAAAAGAAATAAGTTTTATCTAGAAAATAAAGGAACTATTTTTCTAAAAGAGTAAGTAAATGGTTTTGAAAGATAAATGATTTTGGATAAATGAACTCTTTTATGAGTAATCGTTAGATAGCTACAAATTGTTATATGGGTTATTCAAAAATATTAAGGAATTGTACTTACAATATTAGTATTTTCTTGTTACTTCATGTGACCAACCCAATTAGGGGTGTATATTATTGTCACTTTATGAGACAAGTGTTGTCACTTATGTGACTAACCCAATTTGAGGTGGTCCTTATTGACATTAGATTCAACATATAGTTGAGAATCAGGAAGGCCCGAAAGAATTGTATTGAGTGAGGACATGTTTTGCCTGATGTTTATAAATGCATGTTTGGTTTTATCAAATGATTTTGTGTCTAAATCCATGTAGCGTACGAGACAATTTTGTCTTACGTATTTTGTTTGAAATACCATGTATTACAGGTATCAGGATACAACCTAGAGAGTTGAGTGGAGACAGATAGCAAAGAGCCAGTGGATAAAAATTTGGCATAACTTCCATGAAGTAAGTATCCTTGTAGCTTTACTGTGGTTTATTGTATCGGTTGTAATACCCGAAGGAATATTTTTACAAATGTATTTGTAAATGCAAGGAGAATATTTCGGGACCATATTTTATAAATGGACCCCATTAACAAAAAATGTTTTATAAACCATAGCATTCTAATGTATACAAGATAGGTGTTACAAAGATACTAGATAGTTAAGACAAATAAGGATCGAATCCACGATGTCATAAATTATCATAATAGTTCCAACTATTGTTATACACGTCCGGTGGACGATGAACCGGTGTAATAGAATTTTTTTATTTTTACTTTCTTCTATATCATCATTTTGTAATTTGTTCACATAAAATAAGAATTATTTCCCAATAACTATTAACCGTAAAATATAGAATTTTGTTGGCTATCTATATGTTTCAATTAACGATGGGAGCTACTTCTATGGAATACGTAATACTCTTTTTTTAGATAACCAAATTCAATCCAGTTATAGCATTGCACTATGAAATTCATTTATTTTTGTACATATATCATTCATTTGTTCCAATTATACAAACACATACAAACTTATTTATTGTTCATTATACCATCCTACATTCATTGTAGTTGTTTTTTGCATTTAGCATAACTGTAAATTCAAGTACAATCACCAGGGTAAGATTGTCATTCAAGGGAATAGTACCCATTTGGTGAACTCGTTCACCTATTACTAAATAACCATTAATAGTTTGTATATTTAATTGATAAAGCATTACATGGTGACAAATAAACAATAGCTACTATAACACCCATGTTCCAGACTAGTTAAGATTACTTTTATCAGGGACCAAAGATGAAGCTTTGGATGAAATCATGTAGCACGACGTGGCTAAGAAGGGCCATGACATGGAAATTGTTTAATGGATCGCGTATGTTATTGGATCGCCACGGCGTGACCAAAGGTTTCCACGGTATGGCAGTTGTCCTAGCCCAAGCCCATGATTCTTTTAGGGTTTTCTTCATATTTAAACCCCTATAAGTCATTTTTAGGGTTCCTTATCAACCTCCATCACCCTCAAGTTTCAAAATCCCTAACCCTAATTCCTCCTTGAGAGTTGTGATTCCATTTTGGTGAGCTTGGTTGCTTGTGAAGAACGAAGAGGCATTGGAAAGGACTGTGGTGCTTCTTGGTTGAAATGAAGATCTATTTTCGACATCTCTAGACCAATATAAGTGTCCAAGTTCCTTGCTTTATGGCTTAAAGTGGCTAGATCTTGAATATTGTGCTATGTCCTTCATGTCTGATCAAGTTTGAAAGGAAGGAACTCATAAAGTTGGCTTGGCAACTTTATGACTTTCATGAGTCCCAAGAGCATCATATGTTGTATATCTACTCCTTGGTGAAAGTTCTCATCATTTTCTTGAGTTTTGATCTTTAGAGCTCATTTTGACCTAAAATCGATTATAGACATGTATTGGACATACATGTCTATAAATCTTCCATCTTTATGATGGATCTGGTATTACAAAACCCTTCTAAAGTAATTGGATTAAGGACTTTTCATATTAAGGGATTAACGGTAAAGACATTGTGGTATTTGGATTTATTTGGACTTAGGGTTAAAGATCTTGATCTGCTTGGGAGTCTTAATGGATAAAGTTGGAAACTTTATCCATTTAGACCATAGAATAGACCATATCTAAGCTTTGGAGCTCTTGGAATTGAGGAAAGCGGCTTAATCCTTTAAGCTGCTAGAAACCTAGTGCCCACGACATGGCCATAGATCACCACTGTGTGACAATGAGGAATTTCTCGTATGTCTAGTTGTATGAGGGCCACGACGTAGCCAATGAGGGCCACGACATGGTGGTTGCCTAAAGTCAACATTTTTTGTTGACTTTTGGTCAAATTTCTATTTTTAGAAGGTAGACTTATGGTTTTCCTTGTGTGCATTGATAGGAGGTGTTTAACACCCATCCTTAGCAGTGACATCTGTTAGTTGTGGTCGACGCGACATTGAGCAAGGTTTTAGTCTGCTTTGTGATACAAGTGAGTTTTCCTCGTTGTATTTATGGATCGAAGGTACCAATACCAGCCCACTAGATTATGTATCCTGGTATATTGGATGATGTTATGTTGGTTAGATGATAGACTGGTAGATTTGTATATATTTTCATGTGTTTACTGGATATGTGATAGATTGGTAGATGTGTATCATTAGCCGTATGTTACACGATCTATGATAGATTGATAGATGTGTATCATTACCCGTATGTTACACGATTTGTGATAGATTGGTAGATCTATATGATTACATGTATTTGCTTTCTAATGAGTGTTATTGTATATGTTGACACGTTATTGTTATTTTTCGGTTGAGGCGGTCCTGCTTTGTGTTGAAGGCCAAGATAACTGGGGCGGTCCGGATAGACTGTAATCCCTGTGAGGCGGTCCAGTCAAGCCAAAGGCCCGAGAGCAATCCGGATAGGTTGTAGGCCTAATGAGGCAGTCCAATGAGGCTAAAGGCTCGAAGAGCGGTCCAGATGGGTTGTAGGCCTGTCTATGAGGTGGTCCAGTCAAGCTAAAGGCTCATGTATGCATGATGTTATATGTATGGTTATGTGTGGTACTTCGAGGGAACTCACTAAGCTTTGCCTTACAATTTGATTTCATGGTTTCAGGTACATCAGATGATCGGGCAAGGAGAAGACGCGATTGTGCACATCATCCTTGGATATTTTATTGATAAATGATTTTGGGATACTATAATTAACGATTATGGCTTTTGGAACAAAGTTTTGAAATATTTATGAATTCATTAAAATGGTTTTAAGAATGAAAGTTTTTCCTTGATTTTTCGGATGTTACAAGTTTGTATTAGAGCCCTGGTTTGAGAGAATTTGATAAGCATTCATGTAAATCCAAACTCAAACTAAGGATTTGTAAAGGTTTTCAAATTATTTTCAAAAGTAACCAAGGAAGGATGAGATGTGTATGATCATCCGGAGCAAGAAAGTATACCTCAAGATGTCCATAGTGTTATGATGATTATGATAGAACAACATGCTAGTATTAGTTTAGGGATCTTCGGGGATTGCATGATAGAATTTCCTGATGTTTGATGCCTAACAACCTAAGAGAATTTCTTGTATGTTATATGGAATTGACATCATTATTGTAGTTGCTTAGTGTGTACATAATAGTTGTACATAACTAAGATTTATAGTCTGGGAATGTTTTATCTAGCCTTATTTCATGTTCCTTGTCTGGTTGTGGGCTTAGCGTAGAATCATGTATTCAATTGTCTATGGAATCTAGCATTATGTATGATTAGCATGCATGAGCATCTACAGGGTTGGTGGAAGTTTCATGAGTGGCGTGGGGACCCTAAGAGAGCCTAAAGAGTACTTTGGAGTAGGTAGTATGCTGTTTAGCTGGTTTTGGGAGTATCAACATGATTTGTTACGTAGAGGATTCATGGTGATTCTTGAGGAAAGTATGGATAGGTGTGGAAGGTAGTATTAGGCCCGTACTACTGGAAGCGTAAGATCTGTAATCGAATTGATGGAAGTCACGACGATTCTAAGGAGATGGTTGATGGTAGATAGTATGGTTGATACCATGATTAATAGTTGTGTTTCCGTATCTGTTGATCTTTTTGTTATGATTGTTCAGGCTGAGGATGGGTTTGGTGATTGTTTGGACCTTAGTGGTCATGTCAGGTTCGGCTTGAATGGTGCAGACGTAGGTAAAAAAGTTGATTTTGAGGTCTCAAGGGCCTTACTCAAGGTAGTGCCAGTTGAGTCGTGAGACTTAAGAATGAAGCGATCGTTATGAACGACTCGATGATCGCATCAGGAGGTTGAGTGATTGGTAGATGGATTCAAATGTCACAATCGACTACAGTGGATTTGTTCTTCAATCTTTCCACATTTGGAGGAAAGTGAGAGCAAACATGTGATTTACAGAGTTGGGATGTAGACCCATCATGGGGCTAGATAGTTGCGGTTTTTGGGCGGCAGTATGGCAGTGTCGGAATACACAAGAGTATTCTTATGGTATGGTTGCCTTGAGATGAGATCAAGGGTATAATTTCTTTGGATTCAGGCAGGTCAGGTGCTAGAAGATGGTTTCAGGTGATCGGGGAAGTGAATCGGGAGCGACAAATTTTGTTGTCTCGATGTATCCCGACTAAGAGAGTGATGCCCCTTGTATATATGAATGATCCTCGCGGTGAATTGATGGTTGGGGATTTGTGGACAAAGTAAGTGGTAATCCAATTGTCGCTATGTAGAGAATCAGTGTTATGAATGAACTGTCAGAATTATTTCTTCTATATCTACATGGGATTCTTGATGTTAGAGGTGGTTATGATTGGAAGTTTCTGAAGTATCTATCTAAGAATCGAAATCTCCTTGAGTTTCTTGGTCTTTATCTAGAATATCCTCTTGCGTTGTGTTATACATTCCAAGAGTCAGGGATGGTATGTACCTGGTTGACACAGTTTAAGATATGGTTTATTTGCAATGCCAGTAGTGATAGTTCGAATCCTAAGTGGGGAGAACTAGGCATTTTGCTTGCAGGATCATCGATATATTCGAGTTTATGGTGTTGGAAGAATAGTTCATAGGGATTTACGGATCGAGTATGCGAGGCTTAGGTTCAGGACTTGGCCGACACGAGGATACATAGCAAGTTTTCATCAGATTTATGTGCTCAGGAATGCATGAGTTTTCTTTGCGGCTGTTAGGTGCATTTTATGCACCTTTTTTCACATCTTTTAGTCCCTTTTTTATGCATCTGTTTAGCATAATTGTTCTTCATTTGTCTTGCATTTCATCATATCCATGTTAGTGTCTAGAACAACATGATTTGCACACTTTAATGTCTTTTTCAGGTAAACCGGAGGTTGGAACATGCTTTAAGAGGTGTCGGGAAGCATTGGTGAGAAGAACGGAAAAGTTGAAAAAATCGAGTTTGGACCCGATGATAGAGGAATACACGACCCGTTTTGGATTTACAGTGCAGGATGGGCACGGGCCGTGTTGACCAGAATGGGAGCTGTTGACTTCACGGAACACGACTCATGTCAGCTTAGCCTAATTTGACACGGGCCGTGTTGGCCTTGCTGAGCAGTTATGAGCATCAAACTTTGGAGTTGGAATTGAGGATTGAAGACCATTTTCCATTCAACATGACCTGTGTTGATTTGCTCTATTTTGACACGGGCCGTGTTCGTCCCAAAAACTGCCTTTTGGCAGTTTTTTTTCCTATTTTTCATATCTCAGGATTTGGGTCATTGGGGGAACACACATCATATCAAAGCGCATTTTGTGAGGGGATTTCGATGGTTTTTGCAAGGGTTTAATCAGTAATCATTTGGAAACATTATTTCTAGTATTTGTAAGTTGTAATTGCACATTGTTTCCATCTTTTAAACTTGTGATCTTGTTCTAGCCAGTTGTGGCTAGAACCCTAGTTTCTCCAATTTCATGTTGTGACTTCTTGGTAGTGACTTCAATCATATGATTTGAATAGGCACGAAGTCGCATCATCACCAAGGCTTACTGAATAGGCACGAAATCGCATCATCACCAGGGTTTACACAATAGGCACTACGTCTCATAGTTACCAGGGTTTATACAACAGGCACTACGTCACATAGTCACCAGGGTTTACACAATAGGCACTACGTCTCATAGTCACCAGGTATTTCATCTACCCATGTTCTATCCAACATATTTGTAGATATAAAATACATATACGGTTTAAATCATTAAAACATGTATAAAACATCTATTCCACACCCATCTCAAATAAACAAACAATACATAACACATAGCACGTATTTAATAGCAAATACTACATATTTATGTGTTAGAAGAAAGTAACTATACACTCACACATATAAACAACAATATATACACATAACACGTATTTTATAAAATACTTCATATCTATGTGTAAGATGAAAGTGACTATACACTCACTTGATTAGACGATTCTCGGACAGCACTACGACTTGTAAAAGTAGTATTCTTCGGTAGATCTGGAAGATCTTCACAAAAACCGGATTCTCGCAGGCAGAGCTTCGGCTCGGGAATTTCAATTCTCGGGATCTTCAGGCTTCGGGACTCGCTTCAGGTCTCGGGATGATATCGGGGCTTCAGGAGTTAAAATAGGGCTTAGAGAGTGTATCGGGAGTAGGAGAGTAAGAGATGAGCAACTAAACTCGACTGCCCCTTGAATTTTATTTATAGGGTGAATTTTTTGGGTTCACCTCGTGAGCCACATATGTTCACCTCGTGAGCTACATATGCTCACCTCGTGAGCTCGATACGTCATTGCGTTCATCATGGCCACTTGCCCCGCAAGACGTCCATCATTTGGTCACCTCGTGAGCAACTAATGCTCGCCTCGTGAGCTACATATGCTTACCTCGTGAGCTCTAACACAACCTTGGGGTTCAAGCCCCAAACTTCATAAATTCATAACTTTCACATGTGAGCTCCGTTTTCGACGTTCTTTATATCCACGCGTAGGTGAGACTATGCTCTACAACTCTCATTTAGATTCCGTTGGCTAATTTTGACATTATTTTTACTATATTATTTTTAGTAGGCCGGAACAGGAAAACTCCGTTATAAACTCATAACTTCTTCATTTGTCATCCGTTTTTGTCTGTCTTTTCACCGTTGGACTACTATCAACGAGATCTTCAATTCTCGTTTAGATTGTTTCGGCTAAATATCGCTCGATCTGATATTCAAACTTCGAGTTGTACACTATTAAGCCGAAACTTCGAAAAATCATAACTTCCTCATACAATGTCAGATTTGGGTGTTCTTTTTATGCACTTTCTCGGTTTAACGAACTCTACAACATTCGTTTAGATCACTCAGGCTAAATATCTCTCTAACTAAATTCACTATTTACATCGCGCTGTGTCGTGTCGGTTCTGTCGCGAAACTTCGACATGTCATAACTTCTTCGTTATAACTCAGATTTCGGCGTTCTTTATATGTACGGAATCCTTGTAACATATACTAAAACTTAGGTAAGAGTAATGATTCTAAATAATCTTCTATCAAAAAGTCATTTTTGATGCTTATCGTCTCTAAATTGACTAGCCCGGATCTACAGGTGTTACAGCATTAGACGAGATCAATGGTCAAAAGAAAAAGTTAAGAAGATGAAGAAACACAACAAGGAAGAAAACTAGAAGAAAGGAATACTCCTAAATGCTTCTTACTCTTTCAAACCAATTGATCGACAACGTTTCTGTTAATTCATTAAAGGAGTGAGACTACCTGATGGTTTTGGATCGAACTTTAAGAAGAAGGTTAATGATACTGAATCAAATTTGGTTGGGTTGAAGTCTCACGATCATTACATCCTCATGCAATGATTGCTACATATAGGGGTTCGAGCATGTCTCCCAGCAAATGTTTCAAGAACAATCATTGACCTGTGTACGTTCTGTAAAAAAAATTGTGAGCGGTCATTAGATGTTAACGACATGAGAAATGCCAGAACAAAATTGGTGAAGATCTTATGCAATCTTGAGTTGATATATCCTCCAACATTTTTCGACATAATGATTCATCTTATTCTTCATTTACCTAATGAAGCCATTCTTGGAGGGCCTGTATACATGAGATGTATGTATCCTTTTGAAAGATATATGAAAAAACATAAAAATTATGTCAGAAACAAAGTCAAACCAGAAGGTTCAATAGCAGAGGGTTATGTTGCAAACGAAGCTTTGATATTCTAGTCTATATATCATGAGGGTATGCAAACTAAATTCAACAGTGCTGATAGAAATGATGATCCCGACCTTCCAAAAAGGCAATTTTCTATGTTCTCATCACAATATCGAACAATGTTGGCTAAGAAAATCGCTGAACTTTGTAAATAGGCCAAAAAAACCATTGCATTGGTTTGTAGTAAACAATTTCAATGACGGTGACGCTGATGATACATACTCTTCAGATGAAGAAATAAATAATGAAAACTAGGATAGTGATGATGATGTTGTACATGTATATTATTCTAGTGATGAATCTGATTGACGGTATGGTATTGTTATTATATATCCTGAATGTTTGTTAAATTTTGAAATGTTGCTTATTTGTAGCTTTATTATATATTTTGAATGTTTATAATATTTGTTAAATAGATGGCAGAAGTCACGAGGGGACACAGAGGAGACGGTGGGAATAGACCTCCACACAGGGTTGCACGTGGTGTACCATCGGGTTGCCAATCTTGTAAGTTATATGAAATTTTTAAGTATTAGAAATATTAAGGTTTTAAATTTCTAAATTTCCAATTACATATATAAATATAGCACAAGCGAAGACTGTGAATGTGAATGTGCGTGGCAAATGGAGAAACTTAAATTTGTACGATGAGTATGAAAAAAAACAAGTATAGGCCTTTGGATTTGACAATTGATATCTCCGAGTGGACGTATCGATTTATAGGGGACAAAAGGCAAATGTTTGTTAGACTGATCTCAAAACTAGTGAGATTACAGGTATCGTTGCATTATCATACTTGGCGTCGTGTTCCTACTAATTACAAAGATGATTTATATCCCGAACTAGAGGTAAATATACAATATATTTTATATGTATGGAATTGTACGCTTATTAAATATTTTTTACTAATCAAATATATTTTTCTTTTTGCAGACTTTTTTTTTTGATATTAATAGATATCAGGGAACAAACTTATGGGAACCCCTTCAAGTGGGTATCCAAGCAGATATGCAAAGAGCTTATCGAGAGTCCAAGTATCAGATAAAAAAACATTTTGATAGAGTTGGTGGGTATCATAATTTGGAAAGGGCAAGAAGATATTCACCACCTGATTGGACCGCCGAAGCTTGGAATGATATGATTGATTTATTGTTTTTTACCGAGGAATACAAACGCACGTCAATCCAAAATAAAGTTACTAGGTCAAAACTTCCGCACACAAGTGCTCACGGATGTAGACCTTATGCTCAACGATGTCATTTAAAGGTAATAAAATACACTAGTATTATTTAAAATTTTTATTAACATTTGTATGAATATATTTATTGTTTTTTCACTTATTATAGGAAAAAATGGGAATCAACTCGCATCATATTGAGGGTTGGAGACAAATGCGCTACAAAGAAGGTTCAGGTTGGTGTACAAGTCGAGCAGAAAAAGACTGGGTAAATGATAAACGAAATGAATGTGTTGTTTAAATATATTATTATTAATTACAGTTTCTTATTTAAGAAATATTATTATTTTAATGTTTAAGTTTAGTTGTTTGTTTAATTAATGTATGTTAATTGTTTACTTTATTTTATGAGAAAATTCAAAAGGAATATGAGAAAATGCAAAACGAGGTTGGGGAAGACAGAGAAGTAAACAAGGAAGAATGTTTAGAACGTGCCCTTAGGACGAGATGTGGACATGCTCGCGGGGTGAGTAGGAGACCAACCTCCAATTTCAGTTTAATTCCAAATGAACGGCCTTCCACTTCCAAATCATCTCAATTTCAACCCCAATCTCAATCCCAATTTGATGCACAACAAATGCAAGAACATTTACAACAATATAATGGATCATTGGCGGCATGTATTTAGAATTTTCAACCACCACCACTTCTTACATTTCTATTCAACTATAACACACAAACAAATACCTCTCAACAATTTGTCGAAATGATGGAAGAAGAAGGAGGAGGAGAAGAAGAAGAAGAAGAAGGAGAAGATGATTATGACAATGATGGTTGATGTATTTTTTTTTTTAGTATTTTGAACAATATTAGTTAACTACATACAATAAGTCCTTAGCTTATATGTCATTTCCAATTATATAAAATATCACGTGATGATACTAAAATCACCATTATAATTTCTAAAGTAAGAGCATCTCTAGTGATTACATTATAAATAAGTGTCTCATCACAATTCCATTAATTTTGACCTCTATAGAAAATATTACTCCAATGGTTAAGCTTGTTAAATAGCTTTTTTGATGAATTTAACTAGTTTATTCTTATCTTTCTAAAATGTTTTATAATTTTTTTATTTAATTAGTTTATTTTTTAACAAAAATAATTATTGAATAAGAATATATAAATATCGGTTCATTATTTATGTAAGTAAAACACAAACAGTAATTATGTTATAGTTAAAATATAAAATAAAAATATTAAAAATATTATATTATCGTCATAAAAATTATATTTTATGAATAGGATGTTATTAATATTTAATAAAAATAATTAAATAGTAAAGAAATAAAAAACATTTAAAACTAATTTATAATTATAAGTTATAACGAAAAGGCTAGATTAAAATATTGTTAAAATAGAAAAGATTATATGTATAAGTTGTGAAAGTAAGTGCTTATTAAAAAAATAATAATAAAAATAAAAAATAGTAATAAAATAATAAGTTATAAAAAAAAACCTAAAATGCTCTAACCGTCCACCTTTCCTAATAGTGTAATTTAAGTTAAGCTAACATGATATTTCTCATACATCCGACCTGAATATATAGTATTTTAAATCATTAATTACCATATAATATCATGAAAACCCTGCAGCGCTCTTGGTTCTTCGTGAAGACTGAAGACTAATTGACTGAAGACCCTTGTGTTAGCTATAAATAAATACATGAGACTAAAATCGCAAATATTTGCTATTCGGGAGCAAAAGAAAATATCGATAATTAAAGCTTTTGCTAAGGTACGTAGTCGAATCTCCTTTTCCCTCAAATTTCTTTCTGGAATTCTTGCTTATTTGTAAAAACCTATCAAATCACTTGGTTGTTTCAATAATGAACACAATACATTTATGAAACTTCGAGACTTCTGCTAACGATCTATGCGAGGAGCATAATTGGTTCTTTGAATAGGTCAAAGTAAACGTACAGGTATGTATTTTGAACAAGTTCCTCACTAGCTAGTTTCATGGAACTTATATCAAATTGGGATTAGATCCCACGTCACTGATCGAGTTCAGAAATCGATGAGGCTTCTACATATATAGTTTCTTATATAATCATTCCTTATTTTGGTTTTTGTGTTTGCAGAAAGACATCATTTTTAATCTTGCAAAGTGTTTAAATTGTGAGAGAATAATATTTTCAGTTTTGTAAAACTTGTCTCTTCAATATCGTTTGTCAAAACATAAAGTCTGGAACTCTTTTGCGACTAATTAGTTTGAGTTATTTGGATCTAAATCTAGGAATTTTTTTGGATTAGAAAAGATGATCTAATTATAGAATTTTAGTTATTTTGCATATTTGCCGATATCAGAAGTTATTGAGACATTTTGATTTATTTTCCATTTTAACAAGAACACTGATTGAGCATGCAATTTCGTTTTCATAAGTATAACTAAGTTTGCTTTGAACCTGTAAGCGAATAACTTCATTTCTAGTAAATTAGTGTACTTTTGAATATCTACCTATGTGTGTGTGTGTTTGTATAATCCAAAATATAACATCGGACATCAAACCAATATATGGTGTCCTAAACTGGATCTGAGTTTTTTCTTATTTATCTAAACTGTAAAAAAAGTATTAGAACATTTGAAGTTAGTTTACAATTCAAGTTGGAAGTGAAGTATTTGAAATCTAGGTTTTTTTTTTTTTTTTTTTTTTGAACAGCAAGAAGAACGTTTTAGATAAAAGGCTACCATGTAGCTAGCTCGAGATACATGTAATTGATACATTCCCTTTTCTGGTGGCTACATTTTTGAAAATTAAAGACACCAATTCTTCTAATTTTTAACCAGTTGAAGACTGATCTGTGAAATCTAGGTTTGTTTATCTGAAATCAAAATACGATTCATACTTCTGATCCAATAGAGAAAGCATAATTAATTAATGATGTTTCCAAAAAATATTCTGCAGCGCAGCATAAACAGGAAATATTTGGACATTTTATTGTTGATAGTATGGTCACTAAGATTGTTAATACCTTCATAAGCCCACCAATATCCTTCAGCAGCTTGTCATGCATTCAGTGAGACCACTGTTGACATAAGATATAAAAGATTTTTGCATATATATGATTAATTTTGGAACATGCTTATATATTGAAATATATATTTTCCAAAAAATGTGTTGGCATGTTATAATCCTGACTTTTGAATTGTGAAACTTTACTTTAGTAAATAGCATAGATATTGTTTTCATATTTTCATTGAGTTGTGCCTGATCACAATGTTTTTATTATTAAGTTGCTAAAGCATTTACTCACATTTACTCACAAGTCATGAACATTTTTATCTCATATATATAGCACATTCTTTTAAGGAAGCGTGCATGTTAATTACTGGTCTAAATAGTGTTATAAAACTCGCCGAGTTTGCCGATTACTTCTCAGAGTACTCGCTACTCGGTCCCTTACCGATGCGAGTTACAGAATTCCGAGTACATCCCGATCGGTATCTTACTGAACTGAGCAGAGTTGTAAAACCTGATCAACTCGGTGATTAATATGTATAATATATTTAACGATTTATTGTTTAATATATAAATGTCATTATTATTATATATATCTTGAATTTTTAGTAATTATTCACGAAGTTAGATCATTATGTGTGTTTCAATTTTTATGTATTCACATGTACTTAATTTTATTATATATTTCAATCAGTTTAAGATTTTAATTTATTATTTTAACATATATAAGTTCCCTAAAAATATTTCTATGTGAACTACCGAATCCGAGTACTCCCCAAGTACTCATGAGTACTCGTTACTCAGTAGTCGGCCGAATAAGTACCGAGTAACGAGTTCTACAACCTTGGATCTAAGTAAACCAAACAGATTTCTCAATGGATAATAATTAACTTTGTTAAGTTGGATGAACACAGAAATCATTATTGTAAAAGGCACAAATAATCATAAAAATGCTTATTTGCTTAGAACTTTGTACATCGATCTATCTAACGAGCTAGTGTCTCTTTGTTGCAGAAACTTCATATCATTGCCGTGTGTAATATAAAGCTATCAAGATAAGACAAAGACAGTTATAATGGATATTCCATCCACCGTATGGCAGCCTGACCTGGTAAGAGTTGCTAGTTCTTGATTTAGAAATAACTGGTACAATATATAGCCTTCAAAAACCCTTTCTAGCTATGTTAATATATTTCTCTTGCATTATAATGTAGATGTATTAGATACCAATTTGTTTTTTATTTACTAATGAGTCCAACACACCTCAGGGTTTAAATACGTACCATAGAACCAATTCTAGACAGCTAAGTCTATCGCCTGTGAATTAATAATATATACACACCTATGGAGGAGCAAAAATCGATGGAATTATTTGTTGCGAGACAAAATATATATGCTTCTAGTGAACAAGCCACATATGGATATGAGAACAACTTATTGAGATAATAAACTTCTAATGTGGTTTTTTTTTATAGCAACTAAATAAAAACATGAAACTGTGATTTTATAAATGTGATATAATATCGTGGTTAATGTTTCCATTACACAATATATATATATATATATATATATATATATATATATATATATATATATATATATATATATATATATATATATATATGGAAAAGTGAATATACCCTTAAGGGTATATAAGCTTAGGTACCCAAACTCATTATAATACGCCATTTTGTTTAATATATTCATTATAATGTTCTTAAACTTCAACTATTGACTTGAATTAGTTTCAAAATTTTATCACGTCTTTTTGCCGAACACCTAATAGGCTATATATTATAGTTAAAAATGAAAATTATGTAAGAGGAATATAAATGTGAAATTGATAAAAATTTTGGAGGTAAATCAAGTTAGAAGTTGAATTATAAGAACATTGGACAATTACAATGTATATATATGATACAAAACGATATAGTATAGTAAGTTTGAGTACCTAAGCTTATATATCCTTAAGGGTATATTCACTTTTCCCATATATATATATATATATATATATATATATATATATATATATATATATATATATATATATATATATATATACACAATTAACTGCATCCAGTCAATCTACAATTTGATTTCATCATTATTATTCTTTTTTCATCATTAATGATAAACACTTCAGTTATTAATTATTCCTGTTCTATTATTTTGGTAGTACTTGACGTAAAAAAGAAGCTTTAGAATCTGTTCTAAAAAAGACAAAATGACATTCATATCCCCTTAAAATCTACAAAAATCTATAAAGATCCTTAAAATCAATGTTACAACAACTAAAAACAATCAAGCTAATTGGTAAACTTCATTAATAACGATAAAGATTTTGTTGAGTAACCAATAAAATGAAATAAATAATAATATATCTACAAAAGGAATAAAAAGAAAAGATAAAGTTTTTCACGTACCACGTGATCATATGCAAAAGTTTCGGAGAGATCATCAACAAGAATTGATTGGATCGCGAAGGCAGAAACTACGTACTATAACCATGCATGTCGTTAGTCGAAATAAAAGTACTTTCCTCGTAATCAATAAATATCCTGGGTACCCACAATGTGATATTTTCCAAACACTAAAAACAATCCCATAAATATATATTAAATTCAATATTTTTTTTTGTTGGTTCAAGAGCTTTTTTTTTCTTTTTAATTTATTATTATTATTATTATTATTATTATTATTATTATTATTATTATTATTTTAACAGCAACAATAACATTAGGAAAACGCTAGCGGGAAGCTAGCAATAACATCGAGAGTATTTGAGCTTAAACTATCAATTAACTTCAACAGTGAGTTCTTAATTGATGTAGATGTGATTTCTTGATTACCTTTACCAATGCCAAAGGCTACTTTCGTAATTTATCATAGAAGGGCATTATTGTCATTTTGTAACTCAACAGCCTAGCTTAGCACTGACGCTTTCCCCTTTCTTATTCTTAGTCAATGAAAACAAAGATTCAGCCAATTCTCTTTCAATTCTGACCTAACGATAACATGGTATCAGCTTAGATCCATCCTTTTTTCTTCCGCAATTCTTCGATTCACTTCAATTTTCTTATGCGAATATGTTCAAACATGTCTGATCTTTACAATACAACTTGTGGAAGAATTACCTAGATAGATATGATTGTCTTTGTTAATATGACAAATTCATTAATCTACCCTTCAACTCGCGATAACCCGTTATATCAAAACTATTTTTATTTTTATTTTTTCTGAAATGTTTCTACGTTGCATGATAGGAAATGGAAGAGCCTTGTCACATCATGAAACAGCATCAACAAACATGTTCTTATTATACTGATTCATTTTCATCAGAAAGCTTCAAAGATCATCCCAATTTGATCTCAGTAAACCAGTCTATTCCACTAGCCTCCATTAATGGAGATCTAGACCAAAAAGAAGATCATAAGGCAGCTGAAAGTAACCCTTTTCCCCCAAACTACGCTTCCTTATCCAGCACTTTCACTATATCTTTTGGAAACCCTACATCACCAGAAGATATTAAACCATATGGAGGATCCAAATTCAATTACCCTGACGTAATGACGCCTAAAGAGGAAACAAGTCTCAATGAATTTCTTGGATCTATTGAGCTAACCAGAAGGGTTCAGACGACAAGAAGAAACCATAGACAAGCTCAAGAACATGTCTTGTCAGAGAGAAAGAGAAGAGAGAAGTTGGCTCAACGCTTCATGTCCTTGTCTGCTCTCCTTCCTGGAGTTAAAAAGGTACAAAGTTACATACTATTGCACGCTTTAGTTTCAATATGGAAAGAAATTTAGATTGAACAAAGTTACATATATATACCCTAATTTATAGCCACAATAAACTCAGCTAGCTACCTCGGAAAGATAAATGACTTATTACCTTATTATCAGCAAACTCCAAACCAATTTGTTATTTATGAATGCAACTTAGGGATCATATATCATGTATACAGATTCACTAATCTTGACACAATGTAAAATTAAAAGTAGGTTTATATTTCAGCTAATATTATCCAGGATGACCATCTCATTTTGTATGTATTGTTGCTAATTACCCATTATCTTAGATGGAGAAGGCTACTGTGTTGGAAGATGCAAGTAAGTACATAATACAACTTCAAACCCGTGTGAAGGAACTAGAAGGAACAATTAGTGGAAAAGATAACATCCATGAATCAAATGTTTCCATAACGAGATCCAAGCTTTATGTTAATCATGGAGACCATGGAGCTTCTTCCCATGAAATGGAAGACTTCCCTAGCAGCGGCACTAATAATGACCCTGAGATCAAAGCAAGAATTTCTGGACGAAACATACTTTTAAGAATCTACTGTGGGAAAAGTTCGTCGATAGTTTTAAAAACTTTAACGGAGATGGAGAGACTTCATATTACCAACATTTGTTGCGGCATTCTTCCCTTCTCCAACACTACCAATCTAGTTACAATCACTGCTCAGGTATGTGATTAGTATATGGTTAATTACTATGAAACGTATATATTGTTAATTATGTGACTCGAATTTTAGTAAACAAAACAATAACAAAGTGAAGAAAACCTTAATTAATGGCGATTCTCAAAGGGATAAGTGTTTGGAGTAACCCTATGGATTCGGCCTATATATGGTTGTTAGATTTATGGTTATAATTATCGGTAATTAAGGATTCAGTTGTAATCGTTTTGAAACAATCTGGTATAAGAATAGTTATTTAGTTCTTATTGGTGGACTTAGGTCACATCCACTGAACAATGTTAATTCTTTGTGTCGTTTTATTGCTTTCTTTAATTTGCTATCTTATGGAACACCTATATATTGGAAATAATAGTTTAGATGAACATATTCTCGGTTAGTTTCTTAATTTATATAACCTATGGTTAAAATTTTGGGTTATGATTTTCTTGGTGTCTTTTGCAGATGAGTGATCAGATGGTCATAACCAGGAGGTATTTTGTGAAATGCCTACAATCAGCTCTTTGTAATTTTCATTGACATGTACTTAATTAAGCTAAAAATTTACGCTACATCTGACCCTCCTTTGATGTACCCTCCTTTTATCTTGTATTAATTATTTGTTACATATAATGTTGTATAATTTTTAAATGGGTTTGATAGATTAGTTTACATTCAGCAAGATTTTGGGACATTGGCTTTCCGAACTTGTTTTCTTTTTAATAATAAAACGTATATTGAACAACAATTTAGATCTACTTGAAATCCAAGAATAGAATATAATGGCAATCTCATTGAATATATAATGACGCCTTTCTATGTCCGATCTACATTGAATATAACATTACCCCAAATACATCCAAACCATCCATGCAATAGTGACCATGAGAGCATCTAACCATCATTTATTAACTAGTGTTTAAAGAATCCACCAAATCTAACAAAAATGATATTTCTATAGGTATTTGATCGAATTCCCATACCATAAATTTGATGTTTTTATATCAACAGCAAGAAGCAAAAAGATATTTCACTATAATTACAACATAGCTAGCAAGAGGCTAGAGTCAGAAGTAATTGTGGCAATATGTATGAGGGTTGATACACCGGTTTGACCGGCTACAATATTTAGCATAACTTTACCTTTGACCATAGTTCCTTCATAACCGAACACAAACAAAAATACATACTCATGTCTTAATCTTTGTCCCACAAACTGGGCAACGGAAAGAATAAGTATTAACACATATTTGAATCCAATTCATGTTGAGTTAGGGAATCTGATTCGCCGTTTGACCTGATAGGTATACCAAACAAAGTCAGACTAAGCCAGATTTATTAGAGTTTTTGTGCATTGCTTTATCGACATATTTTACATCTCCTGATTGTGTGAACTATATTATGTGCTCTTGTTTTTGTTTGCATTATTAATTTGTGTGTGAAATTGTTTGTCGGTTGGTGAACTGTTTAACTCTAATAATTAAATGGCAGACTTGCCAATATGTCTAAATCAATTCTATATCCAAGAATGATCACTTTAATTTATCGAATCATAATTATTCCATCTAGTTTAACCATTATATATAACCAAAGTACAATCAATATATATATATATATATATATATATATATATATATATATATATATATATATATTCGAACCTTCTTTTTCTCAAAGAGATATTGAATATACAGGGGTATTCTATAACATCCGAGTTTCGATTGCCTTTTTCCATTCCTTGTTTGGTGGTTTTAGTAATCCAATAGCACGTTGAAGCGATAAGCGAGACATGAAGAATTAATTGTGTCGAAATGGAGATTAGCTTAGCCACGACGCGCCTAGGAGGGTTTGTGTGTTATAGAGTTATATGGCTCGTCTTGTGTTTGACAAGTGTTGGGAAGGATGTTGACTAGGTTCGTGCAGGTTATTGCGTATTTATAAGTCCACTAAGGTGCTGATCGTGAGTGTTCTTGCATGTAGTTTGATGATGGCAAGAGCAGTATAGAACCGTCACCTTTCCATTCTAGTGAATGGATAGTGTCTCGATGTATCGTGAACCATCATGGATATAACTTATGTATGTAGACCAAGTAGGCGATAAGTTTGGTTTGGAAATTAGTAGGATGTTGAGTTGTTTGAAAAGTCATGGTTGTATATCAGTAGTTCGTTATTGAGTTTCTTCATAGTGGATCCATGTCTATTTTATGAGAATCGTTTCGTATAAGTTAACTTATCAATGATAGAGTTCGTAGTGGGTCCCTTTGATGCTCTATCAAGTGCTTATGCACATAAGCCATGTCTGGACGTAACGAGAGATTTTTCTTTTTCCATTGTTGTACTCATGGGAGAGGTAAGTTAGTGAGGAAGATAGATTTACTTTTGAGGTCACTTAATCATGAATTTCTATAATGGAGATTGGTTTGGTTGTTATGGTTAGAACATTTTGTGTATTCGTGTGTAACGTCCCAAAAATAGTAGTAAAATTTTCATTTTTAAAATATCAAATCCGTAAAGCCATTTGCTTAAAACCAATCAGAGAAAAATGTGTTTTTTTAACATCAGAGTAATGCAATAACAATCGGTGCAGAAAAGCCATCAGGGGATGTTGTACAGTCAAGTCGGGCTCCGTAAGTTCTAAATCTGCTTGTATATCAATCAGATCCGTCTGATGGTACAGAATCTCAATCAAACGGATGATGTCAGATCAAAATAGAAGAAAATAAGAAGAATAATAATATGAATCTTGTATGAATCAAACGGATGGTGCGGAATCTCGACCTAAACATATATATATATATATATATATATATATATGTATATATATATGTATATATATATATATATACACACACACAGAGAGAGAGAGAGAGAAAGAAAGAGAGAGAGAGAGAAAGACGAAGATCACTTGAGAACTCAAAGTTTCCCGAGAACCCGAGAACCAAACCAAGGTCGTTAGATCAAAGTAATAAATGGTTATGATTATTTGTGGTATTTTTGTAAATACATGGTAAAAAACAACACGGGGGCATGATAACTAAATGATTCAGAGGCATTTTAGAGATGAATTACTTTTACCTCTCTCTCTCTCTCATATCCAACCTCTTATCGTCACATCACCTCCAAAGACGGCCCCTTCACTCATATTCTTCTTCATCGTCGTGGTCTTTAGTTGTCGGAGACGATGTCTTCATCCGTCATGACTCCAATTGTGACAACCCGATATTTCAACTCTATGTAACGACCTAAAAAGTCAAGTATTGTAACCATTTTTGTTATAATGAAATTAACTTCGAAAATAAAATATCTAAAAATCTCTAATTAAATTACCTACTATGTTAGATGTCATTAAACCGTGATCGTACGTAAAAAGAACACCCATATTTGACTTCGTATAAGGAAGTTATGAATTTTTCAAGTTCGGCTTAGCAATAGACAGCTAAAAACTCGAAACGGAGATCGAGCGATTTTTGGCCGGAATGACCTAAATGAGAATCGAAGGTCTCGACAATGGTTTTTCAACGGTAAAAAGTCTGGCAAAAACAGACGTCAGATAGTGAAGTTATGAATTTCTAAACGAAATTTTCTTACCGCGATCTTTTAAAAATAAATAATAAAAATAATTTCAAAATTTGCCGACGGAATCTAAACGAAAGTTGTAGAGTATAGTCCCACCTATGCGTGGATATAAAGAACGTCGAAAACGGAGTTCGTATGAAGAAGATATGAATTTTTGAAGTTTATTAAAATAAAAATATAATTTTTATAATTAATTTCGGTATTATCCGAAGAGTGAGTCACAGGACAATCCGAGTTATGCCCAGCGTACTCGAGGCCTAGGCCTCGGATCGTCCACATCGCCCCTATGCGAGACTATGCCCCGTCCTATCCGAACGTCCGAGGTAGTCAAGGAAGCGGTCACACATAACGCACGAGTACGCCCAACGTACCGAGGCGGTTCCCACCCCCTATAAAAGGGATGCGAGGGTTCCGAAGAAAAAGCCTAATTCCTCTCATCTTTCTTGCGTTTTTGCCTCGTTTTCCGTGCACTTACTATCCCGAAGCCCCAGTTTCCTTGCTCAAGTCCCGAAAGTCGTTTGTGCTCCCGAGATTCCTGAGAATCCCGAGAAAATCCGTTTTCTCGAGTCGAAATTCTACTCGGTTTTCATCTCGCCTTCTTCGATCTTTCAAGTGAGTTCATACCCCTATAATCCACACTTTTAAATGTTTTATAAATACTTTTATATGCTTTAAGGGGGGGAATACAAGTAAACACACGATTATTACCGTGTGTTATATAAAGTTTCATTATACACTTGTTATCAATGGAATCATATGTGATTTATAACTATTATAGGGAAACTTGCGTATGCAAAATATACCACGATAACATCTTATCATTTAAAATAAGAAATGATTTATGTGTTTATGTAAATCAAACACTCTGCTTATACTATATGTATATATGTCTATCTTTGGCACTACAAAAAATTATACTTATCATAACAAGTGAGCATTTCACTAAGGATTACTATACAAACGAAACACAATTTTATAAAACTATAATAGGTATAGTTTTACGAGAACATTACGAACTCTTACATACTAGAAATACTATTTCAAGAAGTTACTTTCATATACAAGAACAAACAAACATTTTCATACGTAAATCTGTTTTATACTAAGTTTTGTGAGACATTAAACTTCACGTACGCTCGAGTACACATTTCAAGTCCTGTATTATATACCAGAATCCCTTGGAGGGGGAGCATGGTGTTTGTGTATAGATCTATACGGGATTGACAACCCCGCGCCTTGACTGTTAGCTATAGTACACCATTTGGGGTGACAAACGTCAGAACATTCCAACGCCTGAAGAACGTTGTGTATAGGCATTTCTAGTCAATAGCATGGTTAAAAAAACTCACATGGAGTATTAAAAACACATTGATTTACGGGGTTTTTCAGACGTATTGGAAATTTTATACGTACATAAATTAACTACTTTAGGCAGGAAAAACCTAATTGTGATACAATTTTGGAACTTCTAAACCACTACCCACATACGGGAATATATCAATTTTTCTAAAAACAAACATTGGTCTTGATTTAAGGCTACGTTTATACCAGTAGAAAATATGGGATTTTCTAGGAACCAATAAACAAAAACAAACCATTTCATTTTAGTTCATACAAACATTATCATTTAATACTTATGAAACTCGCCAGCTTAAATGCTGATATACTCTTTCAAAACTACTTGTATGTCCTAGGGACTCAGTAATTGCAGATACCAAACAACTTCTTGAAGAAGGGACGCTACGACGCTAGTTAAAATTCATATTTTTGGCATCATATTGTAATTGTTTTTGAACATGTACCCTTTTTACAATGTAAACTTTCAATTATATATATGATGGTTGTAATGCTTTCTTTACTATGTATTCATTTGTTACGTTACCACATGAAGTCATCCGCCCCCGAACGTTTCCGCCGTTCCGGTTTGGGGGTGTGACACCAATCGTTGAACATGGAGGAGCATCACTTTGGTTAATCATATGTGTCGTAGGAAGAAGACGATTACAGGTTCACTCTCTTCAAAACTAACCTCCGCCACATAAATCGTCATCAAAAGCTTGATATGTCGACTTATCCATGGCGTCACTGGATTCTCCGACATGACTCCATCGAAATTTCGAAAGCATCTCGGATTGAGATCTCAATTTCATCTCATGTTTAGGTGTTGAAGATTTTTTGATGCAAATTCATTGCAAGGTAACGTTTATAGACCTCATTTCCTCATTCACGTTTATATCCCTCAACTCCTCAATCACATTGATGAATCGTTGGTTCATAAGTGATAACAACTGTTTAGTTGCTTTGCAGGAGTGGCAACCTCGGGTTTCAACTTGAGTGCTTTTCATGTGCATTTCTAGATCTGAACGACCTTCTTTTCAAACCCTAGCTCGTACTGTACTTCTTTTACTGATTAACTTATAGTTTTGATTCAGATCTCAGAATTGGTTGACATTTCTTGAATTTCTAGTTAATTGGTTGTTATGTCGTATATGTTCTATGCGATTGGTTAAATTGGTGAACTTGTTCTGAATGTTACCTAGCATTGAATGGAAATTGAGTAACTTTTTAAGCCTATTTTCTTTTTCATATCTCAGACTTGTTTAGTTTCTCTTTTTGCTAGATCTAATTGACCAATTGTAACTGGAAATCTATAGATTCCTTTTTTTCTTGTTTCGGTAGTGTGATATGTATAGGAGAAGCAAGTATTTAAATTTCATCTTGTTGATGTGACGATATCATCACTTGTCTGTTATCTTAGTATGTGATCTTGATGTCATTTAATTTTTTTTAGGATGCTACTTCAGAAATAACAGTATCCATCACTAGTAAAACACCATCAAACAAGTTTGGTGTTGATTCAATGATCATCTCAAGTCCAGTGCGCCCTATAATTGATGCAATTGATCGTACAGAACTTGAAAATATCTCAAGTGCTAACTTAATAACCGATTCACCTGAAAATGATAATGCAAATGATTATACAGAACTTGTATAATTGATTGTTGCAATTAAACCCTAGAGTAGATGATGAGTTTGATAAATGATAATGTAAATAGAAGCACAACAACCAAGGTACGTGAATATTATTATTATAATCTTTTTATTTAAAAAAATGAAGAATCTTTACAAACATTCTAATATTTATATTATTTTTTGGACATAAACTAATTATGAAGTGCACTAATAATCACCATCTACTTCTTTAGTATTCTATTTTTGAATTTGTGTTTTGGAATTCAGCAAATCTCATATCGTTATAAAAAAAATCACTTGTAATTCACATATGGATCACATATAAATCATAAGTGAATCACATATGAATTTCATGTGACTCACATGTAAATAACATGTAAATCACAAGTGATTCACATGTGAATCACAAGTGATTCATATGTGAGTCACAAGTGATTCACATATAAATCAAAAGTTAATCCCATATAAATCACAAGTGATTCACATGTAAATCACAAGTGATTCACATATGAATCACATGTAATTCACATGTAATTGACATCTAAATCACAAGTGAATCGCATATGAGTTATATATGAATCACAAGTGATTTGCATATGAATTACATGTGATTCACATGTAGATTAAAAGTAAATCACATAAGAATTACATGTGATTCACATGTAAATAACATGTAACTCGCATATGCATTAAATGTCATTCACATGTAAATCACATGTAATTCACATATGAATCATATGTAAATCTTATATGATACATGCATGTGTATTTTTGTGAATGTTCTTGCATTAATCAGATTTTTTTAATTTTGTTGTGGATTTTGAAGAATTTGTGGTAGATATTGAACATCTGAAAAGTGATAAATTGAATATATATATATATATATATATATATATATATATATATATATATATATATATATGAAAATCTTGATATGATGAAATGATAACATTGTGAATCTTCGTAACATTTTTTATTTTTTATATTTTGTTTTGTATCGAATAAAATACTTGTACTATTATGTTTACAGATTGATTAATAAAAATGAGATTTTTTATGATTTACTTAATATTATAATATAAGAAATATGCATATATTCATTTCAAAAAAAAAAATGAAATAAATGCACATAAAATGTTGATTTTTTTGTTAAAACAATAGGGTAATTTTTTAAATATTCTAGTTTTTTTAATATAAATTTATTGATTTTTAAAAATTTATATATTTTTTTAAAAATGCAGCCTTATTAAAAAAAATTGCAGTTTTTTTAGAAAAAATTACATTTTTTTAAATTATCATTTTATAAAAAAATAATTCATTTTTTTTAAATACAGTTTTTTTTTCAAAAAAAGTGCATTTTTTTTTCAAATAAATTACAGTTTTTTTGGAAAAATTGCAGTTTTTTGAAAAAAAAAATTCAAACTTTTTAAAACTTTATGCTTTTCAAAAAAGTTAAAAAAATCTGCAGTTTAAAAAAACAAAAATTATTTTTTTTAATAAATTCCAAAATTTTGTTTTATAATGTTAATTTGAGAGCTTTTTATTAATATTTCCAATAATACAAAAAATTAAGTGGGATTGGTATGATGACGATCATGCCCTTAACGATTTGATTTTGATTCAACGTTCCACCTTCAGTTCTTAAGTTTTCAGAAAACTATGACTTCTCATCCGATCTCAACTATATATATATATATATATATATATATATATATATATATATATATATATATATATATACAATGCACCCAAAAATCATAACCATTAATTTTTTTTAATACAATTATTATTATTTGGTCACACATTAACACAATATTTGGAGTTCACATTTAATCCTGATCCTATATATATATATATATATATATATATATATATATATATATATATATATATATATATATATATATATATATATATATATATATATATATATATATGGTTAGGTTCATGTGAGACTACCTAATTTTGTTAGACCGTGAGACATATTTTTTTTATTTATTTTTTATTTATTTTTTTATTTTTTTTAGTTAATTCAAGTTTCGAAAATAATATTTAAAAAAAGAATTTTTGAATTTTTCCATTTATTTTGCATTTTAAAATTATTTTTTAGAATATATGTACAGTGTAATATTCTATTAGAGTATTTCACGTATTTTTCAAAAAAAAAAAAGATTTTTTGTTATTTTTTTTAGTTAATTCAAATCCAAAAATAATATTAAAAAAAAAAAAAAAAGAATTTTTAGATTTTTCCATTTATTTTGCATTTTAAATTTATTTTTTAAAATATGTTAGTGTAATATTCTATTAGAATATTTCACGTATTTTTTAAAAAAAAACGGGTTTTTTTATATTTTTTTTAGTTAATTCTAGTTCCGAAAATAATATTTAAATTTTTTTTTTTTTGATTTTTTCATTTATTTTGTATTTTAAAATTATTTTTAAATTCAGTATCACGGTCTCACAAAATTAGAATGCTCTCAAATTAACCTGAACATATATATATATATATATATATATATATATATATATATATATATATATATATATATCCGAGTGGCACTAAGCTAATATACTGAGAACAACACATAAAGGATTAAAAGTGAACTTACAGTAAGGAGATTGATCACTTGTAGTCGGTTGGCTGAAGTGTAGGAGATAGATCACTCGGACACCTAGTATATCTCGGCTACTCCTGGTATCTCCACCTATAAAGCATTTTGTAATTTTATAATCACCATATATTATAAAAAGTTATTGGTGTTCCAACCATTTCGTTAAAACACCAAGGATTGATGAAGTCCTACGATGGGAAATAAGACTAGCCATATTAGACAAGGACGCTTGCTGCTTGCTTGATATGCTAATATGTTGTATATAAAGCCAGCGGCAAGACACCCTGGCTACTAAAACAGACTCTTTTCTTCATCGTAAACCTTCCCTCCGCATTCCTACCTATTTTCATGCAATTCTATATTCTTAATTGGTGTTCAGATCATCACTATTTATAGACCGCAGACAATCCATGCATGATGATCATGCTTATATTTGTTTTCTTGCGCAAAAATTCTTTACAATTGTTTTCTTGCGCAAAAATTATATTCGCGTCTTATCAGGAGATTAGTGAATATATTCACTAGTGATTGATTGATTCAACCTTAACAATCAGTTCGTCGGGATTCTTAATTATATATAGCATGCTAGATATTGAATAATTTGATCAAAGTCGTAACATTCTTATTCTTTGATCATTGATAGATACTTGCCATTTCCATTGTTCTTGGTTCATGTGGTTTAATCGATATCCAGATTGTAGTATAGAGAACATATTTATTCTTATTTCTCGATAACAATTTACTCAGGATTCTAAAATAATCTTGGCATCTACACAAGTCAAATGCTTGGAGAATCTGATTCTATGAACAACTTGTGAAGCTGAGATACAATAGAGAACCAATTATCCACAATTGAGATTCTCGACATGTTGCAATCCATGATATAGATCGACTCATGCGAATCCATGCAATTCAACCATGGAAAATATATTCGGCTCGCTGTCAAAGGTCTAGTATACTATACTATATATATAGCTATTGTGTGTGTAAACAAAGAACATGTAGAATGTATTATGTATTGAAAGAAGTAATGGAAGTCTGGTGTAAGGCGAAGTAAAGGGTCTTTCATCTCAGCCAAGGATGACTTGCCACCCATGTCCAATTTGTAGGGATCAGGTCATGATGTTCATGTATGCATATATATGAATCCCTGCATGGCAATGGGGTAAGTTGTTGAGGCTGAAAAGAAAGGTTCTTCACTCTCTCCTTAGACCTTTTCATTTCCTGTTTTCTTAAATTTAGCTAAAGTACGTACTTCTTGTACCACGATCTTCTAAAGATAAACTAAAACAAAACTTATCCCTATTGGTGTTGGTCGCTGAATTTGAATCTAAATACCGTGAAATTACACTTGTCATCATTCTACAACTTATAACATTAACTGATGCTTAAATGATGCGTTTTTCTAAAAATGATGTCGTTTTTTAATTAAATATAAGTCTAACTGGTTACGGTTCTTTTTTTTTTTTTTTTCTGGTTAAGTTCTAAATTTATACATGCTGAATTGTAATGATAACTGAATTAATAAAATGTTGTTAGTATAAATAATGTTTTCTTCTGAACTGAATGCACTCCCTGAATATGATTAAATGACTATATCATTTATTAATTAATTGTTATAAATTATAATAAATAAATAAATAGCAGGATAGACTATTTAAATTGACAGAAAATATTAAAAATAAATTCAGAAAATAAATCTTTTTGGTTTTAATTTGATTTTGTACTTCGAATTTTGGGTTTATATCGAAATAAAACATATCCGTTTTTTATCAAACAAAACATTCATATTGACCAACGTTAATATATATTTAAAAATATATATTTTTAATTTCTTTTGAAAAGCTTCAATTTTTAGAATCAGACAAAACATTAACAAAATAGCATTTATTCAAAACAAAATGTATAAGAATTTAGTTAAATAAATTATAGAACAAGATTACAAGAAAATACAGATAACGAAGGGTAGATTAACAAAATAACATAATTGTAAAAAGGATTAACTACTTTTAATTAAGGACATGCATGTGATTTGTGAAAGGGGTAGTTTAGGATATATATATATCACTTAATGTTAAGGACACCTCTTTCTCAATTTAACCTATAAAGATATGTTGTTAATATTACGTAAAAAATAAACTATATATATCTGAATTTATTAAGTATTTTATATATTAAGTGCATTAAGTCAAAAAGAAACTACACCTAACACTACTAAAAAAAAAAAGATGGATTTTCAACCATCAATTCCGTAGTAGAAGTTTGTTACCAATATAATCCCGATAGAAAAAATTCCACCGAAAAATATAGCTTAAGTAAACATTTCTAACAGATTTCCGATGGATTGTTTGACAATTTACCGACATAAAATTCCGTTAGTAGTCATCGACGTATTTTCGATGGCATACCATCATATGCTTTTTCTAATGCCTTAATGTTTTGACTATTTCCAAAAAGATAACAACAAATACTTTTACTGACCGAAGAAGAACGCTACTTTTGGTTGTTTTTGACGGATATTTTACTAACGGATGTTACTTTTGCAATCATTTAGTGACAATTTTTAGGGCAATATTTTCCGCCGGTAATACATCGGTCAATTGCAATTTAAAAATCGTCTAATACAATATAAGTTTTAACAAATGTCTAAACCACATATATAATTAAAATAAGTTTAACAAATATTTAAAACAACAATCATAAAAAAACTAGCATGAATTTGGTGGATTGTCCGAAGGGTTACCCATTCGTCTCATAAGTTGTTTACACTTGCATCTCTTCTCACCCTTTCATTCCATTTCATTTTCCTTTGCAATTTGGTCTTGCATATCTTCTGTTATTTCGGTTCCATTTCCATTTAGGTTTACAGCTCCGGTACCGAAAAGAATGTTAAGACAAACATATATAATTAGTAAACAAACATTATACAATTAGTAAAACAAACTATATATTAACATTCGTTATCCATTATAGCAACATACAATATTTTTAATCTCTAATAACATTATTCTTTACTTTATTTTACCAATATAAGGAATGTACTTACATTTTTTATCCGCGACAAAAACATAATATCATTTTATATCCATAATAGCAACATATGTTGTCACACAAATGCACTATATTTTTATTATTCCATAATAGAAAAACACTTTATTTTTCATCCAATAATAGAAACACTTTAGTTTTATACATAAAATAAACAAACGTATTATATTCATTTTACCACTACATACAATATATTTATATTTTCTATCTATAATGCAACATACTTCGTCTTTAACTTTATCTAATAATCGCAATATACTTTATTTTGTATATATAAAAGCAACATACCTCATTGTTATCCATAATAGCAACATATTGTATTATTCTTTCCAATAAAAAAGTATACTTACATTTTTATCCTTAATAGCAAAATACTTTAGTTTTTATCTATAATAGCATGTATTTTACTTTTTACCTATAATAGTATCACACCTTATATATATATATATATATATATATATATATATATATATATATATATATATATATATATATATATATATATATATATATAATAGCTACGATCATAGTTTTTTGTGTGTATAAAAATAATCTTAAAGTTGTAACGATCCAAATATCTCAAACTATTTGTTATAGAATATATTTGGTCTAAATACATTCAATGGTAAACTCAAGTAGTGAAATGTCAAAGTTTTTGAAAATGTAATATGTATATCCTTGTACCTATTGTATTATAAGAGACAATTAATAAGTTTATAGAAAATTTTTGTTAAAATAAAGTTGTAGTACACTCCGAGACGTGTTCCATGGATGTAAAGTTTGTCAAAATCCTAGTTCGTATAAAGAAGTTACCCCATTCGAAAATGAAATAATTTATTGCGAAAACACGGTGCACCTTTTAGAAGGATGCAATGCATCCTAACCAACTTTGCAAAAAAAAATGCTTAAGTCGTATTATTTAACCCCATCTGATACTAAAGCTTCCCCAAGAACAATATGCATGAAAGGGGTGAAAGTCGAAGGTTTTGAAGAGATTGTGCTCTCAAAAGGTTAGAAAATTGGTACGAGCTTTGATTATCTGGATACCGACGTCAAAGACAAGCTTTTAATTCGAGGAGCAATGATTACAACTTTGAGAAAGAGGTCGTGAGGCCTTTTAGCAAGGGCACGATTGTCGTTTGGGCTAAGGTATTCTCTCAATTTGTTAATATGTAATTTTATTTATGTAAGTATTAAGTCATAAAGGGCTGATAACCCGATATAGTATTTAAAGTTCGTAATATGGTTTTATTATGAACTAATTGGTAAAACTAATAAAGAGTTTATGTGGTGGAACTCTCGATTGGGTAACAATGGTTGTAAACCCTAATTTACAAGATTTTTTACCGTAAGATTGGACTATTGACTTACAGAGTTAAGCCATTTGGTAATGGTTTTGATGAGCTTAGTAATTTGGTAACAAATGGTTACCCAGTTGTCTTAGTGATCAGGAAAAGATCACTATAATATATATAAATAAATAAGTTCCTAAGTGTCTTGATACAAGTTTCGTGGAACTTGGTATTTGTCTAGATAGGTTGGACCAGTGTTTAAGCTAAGAGATAATGTGAGGCTAGAAGTTAGTCTTCACTAACTGACCAGGTGGGTACATGTGGATTTTCCCATTTGGGATACATGGCATATTAGCAATGTTTTCTATGAAATGTTTGAAAATAATTTGTGAAAGTTTCTAGTTTCAAAAGAAATAAGTTTTATCTAGAAAATAAAGGAACTATTTTTCTAAAAGAGTAAGTAAATGGTTTTGAAAGATAAATGATTTTGGATAAATGAACTCTTTTATGAGTAATCGTTAGATAGCTACAAATTGTTATATGGGTTATTCAAAAATATTAAGGAATTGTACTTACAATATTAGTATTTTCTTGTTACTTCATGTGACCAACCCAATTAGGGGTGTATATTATTGTCACTTTATGAGACAAGTGTTGTCACTTATGTGACTAACCCAATTTGAGGTGGTCCTTATTGACATTAGATTCAACATATAGTTGAGAATCAGGAAGGCCCGAAAGAATTGTATTGAGTGAGGACATGTTTTGCCTGATGTTTATAAATGCATGTTTGGTTTTATCAAATGATTTTGTGTCTAAATCCATGTAGCGTACGAGACAATTTTGTCTTACGTATTTTGTTTGAAATACCATGTATTACAGGTATCAGGATACAACCTAGAGAGTTGAGTGGAGACAGATAGCAAAGAGCCAGTGGATAAAAATTTGGCATAACTTCCATGAAGTAAGTATCCTTGTAGCTTTACTGTGGTTTATTGTATCGGTTGTAATACCCGAAGGAATATTTTTACAAATGTATTTGTAAATGCAAGGAGAATATTTCGGGACCATATTTTATAAATGGACCCCATTAACAAAAAATGTTTTATAAACCATAGCATTCTAATGTATACAAGATAGGTGTTACAAAGATACTAGATAGTTAAGACAAATAAGGATCGAATCCACGATGTCATAAATTATCATAATAGTTCCAACTATTGTTATACACGTCCGGTGGACGATGAACCGGTGTAATAGAATTTTTTTATTTTTACTTTCTTCTATATCATCATTTTGTAATTTGTTCACATAAAATAAGAATTATTTCCCAATAACTATTAACCGTAAAATATAGAATTTTGTTGGCTATCTATATGTTTCAATTAACGATGGGAGCTACTTCTATGGAATACGTAATACTCTTTTTTTAGATAACCAAATTCAATCCAGTTATAGCATTGCACTATGAAATTCATTTATTTTTGTACATATATCATTCATTTGTTCCAATTATACAAACACATACAAACTTATTTATTGTTCATTATACCATCCTACATTCATTGTAGTTGTTTTTTGCATTTAGCATAACTGTAAATTCAAGTACAATCACCAGGGTAAGATTGTCATTCAAGGGAATAGTACCCATTTGGTGAACTCGTTCACCTATTACTAAATAACCATTAATAGTTTGTATATTTAATTGATAAAGCATTACATGGTGACAAATAAACAATAGCTACTATAACACCCATGTTCCAGACTAGTTAAGATTACTTTTATCAGGGACCAAAGATGAAGCTTTGGATGAAATCATGTAGCACGACGTGGCTAAGAAGGGCCATGACATGGAAATTGTTTAATGGATCGCGTATGTTATTGGATCGCCACGGCGTGACCAAAGGTTTCCACGGTATGGCAGTTGTCCTAGCCCAAGCCCATGATTCTTTTAGGGTTTTCTTCATATTTAAACCCCTATAAGTCATTTTTAGGGTTCCTTATCAACCTCCATCACCCTCAAGTTTCAAAATCCCTAACCCTAATTCCTCCTTGAGAGTTGTGATTCCATTTTGGTGAGCTTGGTTGCTTGTGAAGAACGAAGAGGCATTGGAAAGGACTGTGGTGCTTCTTGGTTGAAATGAAGATCTATTTTCGACATCTCTAGACCAATATAAGTGTCCAAGTTCCTTGCTTTATGGCTTAAAGTGGCTAGATCTTGAATATTGTGCTATGTCCTTCATGTCTGATCAAGTTTGAAAGGAAGGAACTCATAAAGTTGGCTTGGCAACTTTATGACTTTCATGAGTCCCAAGAGCATCATATGTTGTATATCTACTCCTTGGTGAAAGTTCTCATCATTTTCTTGAGTTTTGATCTTTAGAGCTCATTTTGACCTAAAATCGATTATAGACATGTATTGGACATACATGTCTATAAATCTTCCATCTTTATGATGGATCTGGTATTACAAAACCCTTCTAAAGTAATTGGATTAAGGACTTTTCATATTAAGGGATTAACGGTAAAGACATTGTGGTATTTGGATTTATTTGGACTTAGGGTTAAAGATCTTGATCTGCTTGGGAGTCTTAATGGATAAAGTTGGAAACTTTATCCATTTAGACCATAGAATAGACCATATCTAAGCTTTGGAGCTCTTGGAATTGAGGAAAGCGGCTTAATCCTTTAAGCTGCTAGAAACCTAGTGCCCACGACATGGCCATAGATCACCACTGTGTGACAATGAGGAATTTCTCGTATGTCTAGTTGTATGAGGGCCACGACGTAGCCAATGAGGGCCACGACATGGTGGTTGCCTAAAGTCAACATTTTTTGTTGACTTTTGGTCAAATTTCTATTTTTAGAAGGTAGACTTATGGTTTTCCTTGTGTGCATTGATAGGAGGTGTTTAACACCCATCCTTAGCAGTGACATCTGTTAGTTGTGGTCGACGCGACATTGAGCAAGGTTTTAGTCTGCTTTGTGATACAAGTGAGTTTTCCTCGTTGTATTTATGGATCGAAGGTACCAATACCAGCCCACTAGATTATGTATCCTGGTATATTGGATGATGTTATGTTGGTTAGATGATAGACTGGTAGATTTGTATATATTTTCATGTGTTTACTGGATATGTGATAGATTGGTAGATGTGTATCATTAGCCGTATGTTACACGATCTATGATAGATTGATAGATGTGTATCATTACCCGTATGTTACACGATTTGTGATAGATTGGTAGATCTATATGATTACATGTATTTGCTTTCTAATGAGTGTTATTGTATATGTTGACACGTTATTGTTATTTTTCGGTTGAGGCGGTCCTGCTTTGTGTTGAAGGCCAAGATAACTGGGGCGGTCCGGATAGACTGTAATCCCTGTGAGGCGGTCCAGTCAAGCCAAAGGCCCGAGAGCAATCCGGATAGGTTGTAGGCCTAATGAGGCAGTCCAATGAGGCTAAAGGCTCGAAGAGCGGTCCAGATGGGTTGTAGGCCTGTCTATGAGGTGGTCCAGTCAAGCTAAAGGCTCATGTATGCATGATGTTATATGTATGGTTATGTGTGGTACTTCGAGGGAACTCACTAAGCTTTGCCTTACAATTTGATTTCATGGTTTCAGGTACATCAGATGATCGGGCAAGGAGAAGACGCGATTGTGCACATCATCCTTGGATATTTTATTGATAAATGATTTTGGGATACTATAATTAACGATTATGGCTTTTGGAACAAAGTTTTGAAATATTTATGAATTCATTAAAATGGTTTTAAGAATGAAAGTTTTTCCTTGATTTTTCGGATGTTACAAGTTTGTATTAGAGCCCTGGTTTGAGAGAATTTGATAAGCATTCATGTAAATCCAAACTCAAACTAAGGATTTGTAAAGGTTTTCAAATTATTTTCAAAAGTAACCAAGGAAGGATGAGATGTGTATGATCATCCGGAGCAAGAAAGTATACCTCAAGATGTCCATAGTGTTATGATGATTATGATAGAACAACATGCTAGTATTAGTTTAGGGATCTTCGGGGATTGCATGATAGAATTTCCTGATGTTTGATGCCTAACAACCTAAGAGAATTTCTTGTATGTTATATGGAATTGACATCATTATTGTAGTTGCTTAGTGTGTACATAATAGTTGTACATAACTAAGATTTATAGTCTGGGAATGTTTTATCTAGCCTTATTTCATGTTCCTTGTCTGGTTGTGGGCTTAGCGTAGAATCATGTATTCAATTGTCTATGGAATCTAGCATTATGTATGATTAGCATGCATGAGCATCTACAGGGTTGGTGGAAGTTTCATGAGTGGCGTGGGGACCCTAAGAGAGCCTAAAGAGTACTTTGGAGTAGGTAGTATGCTGTTTAGCTGGTTTTGGGAGTATCAACATGATTTGTTACGTAGAGGATTCATGGTGATTCTTGAGGAAAGTATGGATAGGTGTGGAAGGTAGTATTAGGCCCGTACTACTGGAAGCGTAAGATCTGTAATCGAATTGATGGAAGTCACGACGATTCTAAGGAGATGGTTGATGGTAGATAGTATGGTTGATACCATGATTAATAGTTGTGTTTCCGTATCTGTTGATCTTTTTGTTATGATTGTTCAGGCTGAGGATGGGTTTGGTGATTGTTTGGACCTTAGTGGTCATGTCAGGTTCGGCTTGAATGGTGCAGACGTAGGTAAAAAAGTTGATTTTGAGGTCTCAAGGGCCTTACTCAAGGTAGTGCCAGTTGAGTCGTGAGACTTAAGAATGAAGCGATCGTTATGAACGACTCGATGATCGCATCAGGAGGTTGAGTGATTGGTAGATGGATTCAAATGTCACAATCGACTACAGTGGATTTGTTCTTCAATCTTTCCACATTTGGAGGAAAGTGAGAGCAAACATGTGATTTACAGAGTTGGGATGTAGACCCATCATGGGGCTAGATAGTTGCGGTTTTTGGGCGGCAGTATGGCAGTGTCGGAATACACAAGAGTATTCTTATGGTATGGTTGCCTTGAGATGAGATCAAGGGTATAATTTCTTTGGATTCAGGCAGGTCAGGTGCTAGAAGATGGTTTCAGGTGATCGGGGAAGTGAATCGGGAGCGACAAATTTTGTTGTCTCGATGTATCCCGACTAAGAGAGTGATGCCCCTTGTATATATGAATGATCCTCGCGGTGAATTGATGGTTGGGGATTTGTGGACAAAGTAAGTGGTAATCCAATTGTCGCTATGTAGAGAATCAGTGTTATGAATGAACTGTCAGAATTATTTCTTCTATATCTACATGGGATTCTTGATGTTAGAGGTGGTTATGATTGGAAGTTTCTGAAGTATCTATCTAAGAATCGAAATCTCCTTGAGTTTCTTGGTCTTTATCTAGAATATCCTCTTGCGTTGTGTTATACATTCCAAGAGTCAGGGATGGTATGTACCTGGTTGACACAGTTTAAGATATGGTTTATTTGCAATGCCAGTAGTGATAGTTCGAATCCTAAGTGGGGAGAACTAGGCATTTTGCTTGCAGGATCATCGATATATTCGAGTTTATGGTGTTGGAAGAATAGTTCATAGGGATTTACGGATCGAGTATGCGAGGCTTAGGTTCAGGACTTGGCCGACACGAGGATACATAGCAAGTTTTCATCAGATTTATGTGCTCAGGAATGCATGAGTTTTCTTTGCGGCTGTTAGGTGCATTTTATGCACCTTTTTTCACATCTTTTAGTCCCTTTTTTATGCATCTGTTTAGCATAATTGTTCTTCATTTGTCTTGCATTTCATCATATCCATGTTAGTGTCTAGAACAACATGATTTGCACACTTTAATGTCTTTTTCAGGTAAACCGGAGGTTGGAACATGCTTTAAGAGGTGTCGGGAAGCATTGGTGAGAAGAACGGAAAAGTTGAAAAAATCGAGTTTGGACCCGATGATAGAGGAATACACGACCCGTTTTGGATTTACAGTGCAGGATGGGCACGGGCCGTGTTGACCAGAATGGGAGCTGTTGACTTCACGGAACACGACTCATGTCAGCTTAGCCTAATTTGACACGGGCCGTGTTGGCCTTGCTGAGCAGTTATGAGCATCAAACTTTGGAGTTGGAATTGAGGATTGAAGACCATTTTCCATTCAACATGACCTGTGTTGATTTGCTCTATTTTGACACGGGCCGTGTTCGTCCCAAAAACTGCCTTTTGGCAGTTTTTTTTCCTATTTTTCATATCTCAGGATTTGGGTCATTGGGGGAACACACATCATATCAAAGCGCATTTTGTGAGGGGATTTCGATGGTTTTTGCAAGGGTTTAATCAGTAATCATTTGGAAACATTATTTCTAGTATTTGTAAGTTGTAATTGCACATTGTTTCCATCTTTTAAACTTGTGATCTTGTTCTAGCCAGTTGTGGCTAGAACCCTAGTTTCTCCAATTTCATGTTGTGACTTCTTGGTAGTGACTTCAATCATATGATTTGAATAGGCACGAAGTCGCATCATCACCAAGGCTTACTGAATAGGCACGAAATCGCATCATCACCAGGGTTTACACAATAGGCACTACGTCTCATAGTTACCAGGGTTTATACAACAGGCACTACGTCACATAGTCACCAGGGTTTACACAATAGGCACTACGTCTCATAGTCACCAGGTATTTCATCTACCCATGTTCTATCCAACATATTTGTAGATATAAAATACATATACGGTTTAAATCATTAAAACATGTATAAAACATCTATTCCACACCCATCTCAAATAAACAAACAATACATAACACATAGCACGTATTTAATAGCAAATACTACATATTTATGTGTTAGAAGAAAGTAACTATACACTCACACATATAAACAACAATATATACACATAACACGTATTTTATAAAATACTTCATATCTATGTGTAAGATGAAAGTGACTATACACTCACTTGATTAGACGATTCTCGGACAGCACTACGACTTGTAAAAGTAGTATTCTTCGGTAGATCTGGAAGATCTTCACAAAAACCGGATTCTCGCAGGCAGAGCTTCGGCTCGGGAATTTCAATTCTCGGGATCTTCAGGCTTCGGGACTCGCTTCAGGTCTCGGGATGATATCGGGGCTTCAGGAGTTAAAATAGGGCTTAGAGAGTGTATCGGGAGTAGGAGAGTAAGAGATGAGCAACTAAACTCGACTGCCCCTTGAATTTTATTTATAGGGTGAATTTTTTGGGTTCACCTCGTGAGCCACATATGTTCACCTCGTGAGCTACATATGCTCACCTCGTGAGCTCGATACGTCATTGCGTTCATCATGGCCACTTGCCCCGCAAGACGTCCATCATTTGGTCACCTCGTGAGCAACTAATGCTCGCCTCGTGAGCTACATATGCTTACCTCGTGAGCTCTAACACAACCTTGGGGTTCAAGCCCCAAACTTCATAAATTCATAACTTTCACATGTGAGCTCCGTTTTCGACGTTCTTTATATCCACGCGTAGGTGAGACTATGCTCTACAACTCTCATTTAGATTCCGTTGGCTAATTTTGACATTATTTTTACTATATTATTTTTAGTAGGCCGGAACAGGAAAACTCCGTTATAAACTCATAACTTCTTCATTTGTCATCCGTTTTTGTCTGTCTTTTCACCGTTGGACTACTATCAACGAGATCTTCAATTCTCGTTTAGATTGTTTCGGCTAAATATCGCTCGATCTGATATTCAAACTTCGAGTTGTACACTATTAAGCCGAAACTTCGAAAAATCATAACTTCCTCATACAATGTCAGATTTGGGTGTTCTTTTTATGCACTTTCTCGGTTTAACGAACTCTACAACATTCGTTTAGATCACTCAGGCTAAATATCTCTCTAACTAAATTCACTATTTACATCGCGCTGTGTCGTGTCGGTTCTGTCGCGAAACTTCGACATGTCATAACTTCTTCGTTATAACTCAGATTTCGGCGTTCTTTATATGTACGGAATCCTTGTAACATATACTAAAACTTAGGTAAGAGTAATGATTCTAAATAATCTTCTATCAAAAAGTCATTTTTGATGCTTATCGTCTCTAAATTGACTAGCCCGGATCTACAGGTGTTACAGCATTAGACGAGATCAATGGTCAAAAGAAAAAGTTAAGAAGATGAAGAAACACAACAAGGAAGAAAACTAGAAGAAAGGAATACTCCTAAATGCTTCTTACTCTTTCAAACCAATTGATCGACAACGTTTCTGTTAATTCATTAAAGGAGTGAGACTACCTGATGGTTTTGGATCGAACTTTAAGAAGAAGGTTAATGATACTGAATCAAATTTGGTTGGGTTGAAGTCTCACGATCATTACATCCTCATGCAATGATTGCTACATATAGGGGTTCGAGCATGTCTCCCAGCAAATGTTTCAAGAACAATCATTGACCTGTGTACGTTCTGTAAAAAAAATTGTGAGCGGTCATTAGATGTTAACGACATGAGAAATGCCAGAACAAAATTGGTGAAGATCTTATGCAATCTTGAGTTGATATATCCTCCAACATTTTTCGACATAATGATTCATCTTATTCTTCATTTACCTAATGAAGCCATTCTTGGAGGGCCTGTATACATGAGATGTATGTATCCTTTTGAAAGATATATGAAAAAACATAAAAATTATGTCAGAAACAAAGTCAAACCAGAAGGTTCAATAGCAGAGGGTTATGTTGCAAACGAAGCTTTGATATTCTAGTCTATATATCATGAGGGTATGCAAACTAAATTCAACAGTGCTGATAGAAATGATGATCCCGACCTTCCAAAAAGGCAATTTTCTATGTTCTCATCACAATATCGAACAATGTTGGCTAAGAAAATCGCTGAACTTTGTAAATAGGCCAAAAAAACCATTGCATTGGTTTGTAGTAAACAATTTCAATGACGGTGACGCTGATGATACATACTCTTCAGATGAAGAAATAAATAATGAAAACTAGGATAGTGATGATGATGTTGTACATGTATATTATTCTAGTGATGAATCTGATTGACGGTATGGTATTGTTATTATATATCCTGAATGTTTGTTAAATTTTGAAATGTTGCTTATTTGTAGCTTTATTATATATTTTGAATGTTTATAATATTTGTTAAATAGATGGCAGAAGTCACGAGGGGACACAGAGGAGACGGTGGGAATAGACCTCCACACAGGGTTGCACGTGGTGTACCATCGGGTTGCCAATCTTGTAAGTTATATGAAATTTTTAAGTATTAGAAATATTAAGGTTTTAAATTTCTAAATTTCCAATTACATATATAAATATAGCACAAGCGAAGACTGTGAATGTGAATGTGCGTGGCAAATGGAGAAACTTAAATTTGTACGATGAGTATGAAAAAAAACAAGTATAGGCCTTTGGATTTGACAATTGATATCTCCGAGTGGACGTATCGATTTATAGGGGACAAAAGGCAAATGTTTGTTAGACTGATCTCAAAACTAGTGAGATTACAGGTATCGTTGCATTATCATACTTGGCGTCGTGTTCCTACTAATTACAAAGATGATTTATATCCCGAACTAGAGGTAAATATACAATATATTTTATATGTATGGAATTGTACGCTTATTAAATATTTTTTACTAATCAAATATATTTTTCTTTTTGCAGACTTTTTTTTTTGATATTAATAGATATCAGGGAACAAACTTATGGGAACCCCTTCAAGTGGGTATCCAAGCAGATATGCAAAGAGCTTATCGAGAGTCCAAGTATCAGATAAAAAAACATTTTGATAGAGTTGGTGGGTATCATAATTTGGAAAGGGCAAGAAGATATTCACCACCTGATTGGACCGCCGAAGCTTGGAATGATATGATTGATTTATTGTTTTTTACCGAGGAATACAAACGCACGTCAATCCAAAATAAAGTTACTAGGTCAAAACTTCCGCACACAAGTGCTCACGGATGTAGACCTTATGCTCAACGATGTCATTTAAAGGTAATAAAATACACTAGTATTATTTAAAATTTTTATTAACATTTGTATGAATATATTTATTGTTTTTTCACTTATTATAGGAAAAAATGGGAATCAACTCGCATCATATTGAGGGTTGGAGACAAATGCGCTACAAAGAAGGTTCAGGTTGGTGTACAAGTCGAGCAGAAAAAGACTGGGTAAATGATAAACGAAATGAATGTGTTGTTTAAATATATTATTATTAATTACAGTTTCTTATTTAAGAAATATTATTATTTTAATGTTTAAGTTTAGTTGTTTGTTTAATTAATGTATGTTAATTGTTTACTTTATTTTATGAGAAAATTCAAAAGGAATATGAGAAAATGCAAAACGAGGTTGGGGAAGACAGAGAAGTAAACAAGGAAGAATGTTTAGAACGTGCCCTTAGGACGAGATGTGGACATGCTCGCGGGGTGAGTAGGAGACCAACCTCCAATTTCAGTTTAATTCCAAATGAACGGCCTTCCACTTCCAAATCATCTCAATTTCAACCCCAATCTCAATCCCAATTTGATGCACAACAAATGCAAGAACATTTACAACAATATAATGGATCATTGGCGGCATGTATTTAGAATTTTCAACCACCACCACTTCTTACATTTCTATTCAACTATAACACACAAACAAATACCTCTCAACAATTTGTCGAAATGATGGAAGAAGAAGGAGGAGGAGAAGAAGAAGAAGAAGAAGGAGAAGATGATTATGACAATGATGGTTGATGTATTTTTTTTTTTAGTATTTTGAACAATATTAGTTAACTACATACAATAAGTCCTTAGCTTATATGTCATTTCCAATTATATAAAATATCACGTGATGATACTAAAATCACCATTATAATTTCTAAAGTAAGAGCATCTCTAGTGATTACATTATAAATAAGTGTCTCATCACAATTCCATTAATTTTGACCTCTATAGAAAATATTACTCCAATGGTTAAGCTTGTTAAATAGCTTTTTTGATGAATTTAACTAGTTTATTCTTATCTTTCTAAAATGTTTTATAATTTTTTTATTTAATTAGTTTATTTTTTAACAAAAATAATTATTGAATAAGAATATATAAATATCGGTTCATTATTTATGTAAGTAAAACACAAACAGTAATTATGTTATAGTTAAAATATAAAATAAAAATATTAAAAATATTATATTATCGTCATAAAAATTATATTTTATGAATAGGATGTTATTAATATTTAATAAAAATAATTAAATAGTAAAGAAATAAAAAACATTTAAAACTAATTTATAATTATAAGTTATAACGAAAAGGCTAGATTAAAATATTGTTAAAATAGAAAAGATTATATGTATAAGTTGTGAAAGTAAGTGCTTATTAAAAAAATAATAATAAAAATAAAAAATAGTAATAAAATAATAAGTTATAAAAAAAAACCTAAAATGCTCTAACCGTCCACCTTTCCTAATAGTGTAATTTAAGTTAAGCTAACATGATATTTCTCATACATCCGACCTGAATATATAGTATTTTAAATCATTAATTACCATATAATATCATGAAAACCCTGCAGCGCTCTTGGTTCTTCGTGAAGACTGAAGACTAATTGACTGAAGACCCTTGTGTTAGCTATAAATAAATACATGAGACTAAAATCGCAAATATTTGCTATTCGGGAGCAAAAGAAAATATCGATAATTAAAGCTTTTGCTAAGGTACGTAGTCGAATCTCCTTTTCCCTCAAATTTCTTTCTGGAATTCTTGCTTATTTGTAAAAACCTATCAAATCACTTGGTTGTTTCAATAATGAACACAATACATTTATGAAACTTCGAGACTTCTGCTAACGATCTATGCGAGGAGCATAATTGGTTCTTTGAATAGGTCAAAGTAAACGTACAGGTATGTATTTTGAACAAGTTCCTCACTAGCTAGTTTCATGGAACTTATATCAAATTGGGATTAGATCCCACGTCACTGATCGAGTTCAGAAATCGATGAGGCTTCTACATATATAGTTTCTTATATAATCATTCCTTATTTTGGTTTTTGTGTTTGCAGAAAGACATCATTTTTAATCTTGCAAAGTGTTTAAATTGTGAGAGAATAATATTTTCAGTTTTGTAAAACTTGTCTCTTCAATATCGTTTGTCAAAACATAAAGTCTGGAACTCTTTTGCGACTAATTAGTTTGAGTTATTTGGATCTAAATCTAGGAATTTTTTTGGATTAGAAAAGATGATCTAATTATAGAATTTTAGTTATTTTGCATATTTGCCGATATCAGAAGTTATTGAGACATTTTGATTTATTTTCCATTTTAACAAGAACACTGATTGAGCATGCAATTTCGTTTTCATAAGTATAACTAAGTTTGCTTTGAACCTGTAAGCGAATAACTTCATTTCTAGTAAATTAGTGTACTTTTGAATATCTACCTATGTGTGTGTGTGTTTGTATAATCCAAAATATAACATCGGACATCAAACCAATATATGGTGTCCTAAACTGGATCTGAGTTTTTTCTTATTTATCTAAACTGTAAAAAAAGTATTAGAACATTTGAAGTTAGTTTACAATTCAAGTTGGAAGTGAAGTATTTGAAATCTAGGTTTTTTTTTTTTTTTTTTTTTTGAACAGCAAGAAGAACGTTTTAGATAAAAGGCTACCATGTAGCTAGCTCGAGATACATGTAATTGATACATTCCCTTTTCTGGTGGCTACATTTTTGAAAATTAAAGACACCAATTCTTCTAATTTTTAACCAGTTGAAGACTGATCTGTGAAATCTAGGTTTGTTTATCTGAAATCAAAATACGATTCATACTTCTGATCCAATAGAGAAAGCATAATTAATTAATGATGTTTCCAAAAAATATTCTGCAGCGCAGCATAAACAGGAAATATTTGGACATTTTATTGTTGATAGTATGGTCACTAAGATTGTTAATACCTTCATAAGCCCACCAATATCCTTCAGCAGCTTGTCATGCATTCAGTGAGACCACTGTTGACATAAGATATAAAAGATTTTTGCATATATATGATTAATTTTGGAACATGCTTATATATTGAAATATATATTTTCCAAAAAATGTGTTGGCATGTTATAATCCTGACTTTTGAATTGTGAAACTTTACTTTAGTAAATAGCATAGATATTGTTTTCATATTTTCATTGAGTTGTGCCTGATCACAATGTTTTTATTATTAAGTTGCTAAAGCATTTACTCACATTTACTCACAAGTCATGAACATTTTTATCTCATATATATAGCACATTCTTTTAAGGAAGCGTGCATGTTAATTACTGGTCTAAATAGTGTTATAAAACTCGCCGAGTTTGCCGATTACTTCTCAGAGTACTCGCTACTCGGTCCCTTACCGATGCGAGTTACAGAATTCCGAGTACATCCCGATCGGTATCTTACTGAACTGAGCAGAGTTGTAAAACCTGATCAACTCGGTGATTAATATGTATAATATATTTAACGATTTATTGTTTAATATATAAATGTCATTATTATTATATATATCTTGAATTTTTAGTAATTATTCACGAAGTTAGATCATTATGTGTGTTTCAATTTTTATGTATTCACATGTACTTAATTTTATTATATATTTCAATCAGTTTAAGATTTTAATTTATTATTTTAACATATATAAGTTCCCTAAAAATATTTCTATGTGAACTACCGAATCCGAGTACTCCCCAAGTACTCATGAGTACTCGTTACTCAGTAGTCGGCCGAATAAGTACCGAGTAACGAGTTCTACAACCTTGGATCTAAGTAAACCAAACAGATTTCTCAATGGATAATAATTAACTTTGTTAAGTTGGATGAACACAGAAATCATTATTGTAAAAGGCACAAATAATCATAAAAATGCTTATTTGCTTAGAACTTTGTACATCGATCTATCTAACGAGCTAGTGTCTCTTTGTTGCAGAAACTTCATATCATTGCCGTGTGTAATATAAAGCTATCAAGATAAGACAAAGACAGTTATAATGGATATTCCATCCACCGTATGGCAGCCTGACCTGGTAAGAGTTGCTAGTTCTTGATTTAGAAATAACTGGTACAATATATAGCCTTCAAAAACCCTTTCTAGCTATGTTAATATATTTCTCTTGCATTATAATGTAGATGTATTAGATACCAATTTGTTTTTTATTTACTAATGAGTCCAACACACCTCAGGGTTTAAATACGTACCATAGAACCAATTCTAGACAGCTAAGTCTATCGCCTGTGAATTAATAATATATACACACCTATGGAGGAGCAAAAATCGATGGAATTATTTGTTGCGAGACAAAATATATATGCTTCTAGTGAACAAGCCACATATGGATATGAGAACAACTTATTGAGATAATAAACTTCTAATGTGGTTTTTTTTTATAGCAACTAAATAAAAACATGAAACTGTGATTTTATAAATGTGATATAATATCGTGGTTAATGTTTCCATTACACATATATATATATATATATATATATATATATATATATATATATATATATATATATATATATATATATATATATGGAAAAGTGAATATACCCTTAAGGGTATATAAGCTTAGGTACCCAAACTCATTATAATACGCCATTTTGTTTAATATATTCATTATAATGTTCTTAAACTTCAACTATTGACTTGAATTAGTTTCAAAATTTTATCACGTCTTTTTGCCGAACACCTAATAGGCTATATATTATAGTTAAAAATGAAAATTATGTAAGAGGAATATAAATGTGAAATTGATAAAAATTTTGGAGGTAAATCAAGTTAGAAGTTGAATTATAAGAACATTGGACAATTACAATGTATATATATGATACAAAACGATATAGTATAGTAAGTTTGAGTACCTAAGCTTATATATCCTTAAGGGTATATTCACTTTTCCCATATATATATATATATATATATATATATATATATATATATATATATATATATATATATATATATATATATACACAATTAACTGCATCCAGTCAATCTACAATTTGATTTCATCATTATTATTCTTTTTTCATCATTAATGATAAACACTTCAGTTATTAATTATTCCTGTTCTATTATTTTGGTAGTACTTGACGTAAAAAAGAAGCTTTAGAATCTGTTCTAAAAAAGACAAAATGACATTCATATCCCCTTAAAATCTACAAAAATCTATAAAGATCCTTAAAATCAATGTTACAACAACTAAAAACAATCAAGCTAATTGGTAAACTTCATTAATAACGATAAAGATTTTGTTGAGTAACCAATAAAATGAAATAAATAATAATATATCTACAAAAGGAATAAAAAGAAAAGATAAAGTTTTTCACGTACCACGTGATCATATGCAAAAGTTTCGGAGAGATCATCAACAAGAATTGATTGGATCGCGAAGGCAGAAACTACGTACTATAACCATGCATGTCGTTAGTCGAAATAAAAGTACTTTCCTCGTAATCAATAAATATCCTGGGTACCCACAATGTGATATTTTCCAAACACTAAAAACAATCCCATAAATATATATTAAATTCAATATTTTTTTTTGTTGGTTCAAGAGCTTTTTTTTTCTTTTTAATTTATTATTATTATTATTATTATTATTATTATTATTATTATTATTATTATTTTAACAGCAACAATAACATTAGGAAAACGCTAGCGGGAAGCTAGCAATAACATCGAGAGTATTTGAGCTTAAACTATCAATTAACTTCAACAGTGAGTTCTTAATTGATGTAGATGTGATTTCTTGATTACCTTTACCAATGCCAAAGGCTACTTTCGTAATTTATCATAGAAGGGCATTATTGTCATTTTGTAACTCAACAGCCTAGCTTAGCACTGACGCTTTCCCCTTTCTTATTCTTAGTCAATGAAAACAAAGATTCAGCCAATTCTCTTTCAATTCTGACCTAACGATAACATGGTATCAGCTTAGATCCATCCTTTTTTCTTCCGCAATTCTTCGATTCACTTCAATTTTCTTATGCGAATATGTTCAAACATGTCTGATCTTTACAATACAACTTGTGGAAGAATTACCTAGATAGATATGATTGTCTTTGTTAATATGACAAATTCATTAATCTACCCTTCAACTCGCGATAACCCGTTATATCAAAACTATTTTTATTTTTATTTTTTCTGAAATGTTTCTACGTTGCATGATAGGAAATGGAAGAGCCTTGTCACATCATGAAACAGCATCAACAAACATGTTCTTATTATACTGATTCATTTTCATCAGAAAGCTTCAAAGATCATCCCAATTTGATCTCAGTAAACCAGTCTATTCCACTAGCCTCCATTAATGGAGATCTAGACCAAAAAGAAGATCATAAGGCAGCTGAAAGTAACCCTTTTCCCCCAAACTACGCTTCCTTATCCAGCACTTTCACTATATCTTTTGGAAACCCTACATCACCAGAAGATATTAAACCATATGGAGGATCCAAATTCAATTACCCTGACGTAATGACGCCTAAAGAGGAAACAAGTCTCAATGAATTTCTTGGATCTATTGAGCTAACCAGAAGGGTTCAGACGACAAGAAGAAACCATAGACAAGCTCAAGAACATGTCTTGTCAGAGAGAAAGAGAAGAGAGAAGTTGGCTCAACGCTTCATGTCCTTGTCTGCTCTCCTTCCTGGAGTTAAAAAGGTACAAAGTTACATACTATTGCACGCTTTAGTTTCAATATGGAAAGAAATTTAGATTGAACAAAGTTACATATATATACCCTAATTTATAGCCACAATAAACTCAGCTAGCTACCTCGGAAAGATAAATGACTTATTACCTTATTATCAGCAAACTCCAAACCAATTTGTTATTTATGAATGCAACTTAGGGATCATATATCATGTATACAGATTCACTAATCTTGACACAATGTAAAATTAAAAGTAGGTTTATATTTCAGCTAATATTATCCAGGATGACCATCTCATTTTGTATGTATTGTTGCTAATTACCCATTATCTTAGATGGAGAAGGCTACTGTGTTGGAAGATGCAAGTAAGTACATAATACAACTTCAAACCCGTGTGAAGGAACTAGAAGGAACAATTAGTGGAAAAGATAACATCCATGAATCAAATGTTTCCATAACGAGATCCAAGCTTTATGTTAATCATGGAGACCATGGAGCTTCTTCCCATGAAATGGAAGACTTCCCTAGCAGCGGCACTAATAATGACCCTGAGATCAAAGCAAGAATTTCTGGACGAAACATACTTTTAAGAATCTACTGTGGGAAAAGTTCGTCGATAGTTTTAAAAACTTTAACGGAGATGGAGAGACTTCATATTACCAACATTTGTTGCGGCATTCTTCCCTTCTCCAACACTACCAATCTAGTTACAATCACTGCTCAGGTATGTGATTAGTATATGGTTAATTACTATGAAACGTATATATTGTTAATTATGTGACTCGAATTTTAGTAAACAAAACAATAACAAAGTGAAGAAAACCTTAATTAATGGCGATTCTCAAAGGGATAAGTGTTTGGAGTAACCCTATGGATTCGGCCTATATATGGTTGTTAGATTTATGGTTATAATTATCGGTAATTAAGGATTCAGTTGTAATCGTTTTGAAACAATCTGGTATAAGAATAGTTATTTAGTTCTTATTGGTGGACTTAGGTCACATCCACTGAACAATGTTAATTCTTTGTGTCGTTTTATTGCTTTCTTTAATTTGCTATCTTATGGAACACCTATATATTGGAAATAATAGTTTAGATGAACATATTCTCGGTTAGTTTCTTAATTTATATAACCTATGGTTAAAATTTTGGGTTATGATTTTCTTGGTGTCTTTTGCAGATGAGTGATCAGATGGTCATAACCAGGAGGTATTTTGTGAAATGCCTACAATCAGCTCTTTGTAATTTTCATTGACATGTACTTAATTAAGCTAAAAATTTACGCTACATCTGACCCTCCTTTGATGTACCCTCCTTTTATCTTGTATTAATTATTTGTTACATATAATGTTGTATAATTTTTAAATGGGTTTGATAGATTAGTTTACATTCAGCAAGATTTTGGGACATTGGCTTTCCGAACTTGTTTTCTTTTTAATAATAAAACGTATATTGAACAACAATTTAGATCTACTTGAAATCCAAGAATAGAATATAATGGCAATCTCATTGAATATATAATGACGCCTTTCTATGTCCGATCTACATTGAATATAACATTACCCCAAATACATCCAAACCATCCATGCAATAGTGACCATGAGAGCATCTAACCATCATTTATTAACTAGTGTTTAAAGAATCCACCAAATCTAACAAAAATGATATTTCTATAGGTATTTGATCGAATTCCCATACCATAAATTTGATGTTTTTATATCAACAGCAAGAAGCAAAAAGATATTTCACTATAATTACAACATAGCTAGCAAGAGGCTAGAGTCAGAAGTAATTGTGGCAATATGTATGAGGGTTGATACACCGGTTTGACCGGCTACAATATTTAGCATAACTTTACCTTTGACCATAGTTCCTTCATAACCGAACACAAACAAAAATACATACTCATGTCTTAATCTTTGTCCCACAAACTGGGCAACGGAAAGAATAAGTATTAACACATATTTGAATCCAATTCATGTTGAGTTAGGGAATCTGATTCGCCGTTTGACCTGATAGGTATACCAAACAAAGTCAGACTAAGCCAGATTTATTAGAGTTTTTGTGCATTGCTTTATCGACATATTTTACATCTCCTGATTGTGTGAACTATATTATGTGCTCTTGTTTTTGTTTGCATTATTAATTTGTGTGTGAAATTGTTTGTCGGTTGGTGAACTGTTTAACTCTAATAATTAAATGGCAGACTTGCCAATATGTCTAAATCAATTCTATATCCAAGAATGATCACTTTAATTTATCGAATCATAATTATTCCATCTAGTTTAACCATTATATATAACCAAAGTACAATCAATTATATATATATATATATATATATATATATATATATATATATATATATATATATATATATATATATATATATATATATTCGAACCTTCTTTTTCTCAAAGAGATATTGAATATACAGGGGTATTCTATAACATCCGAGTTTCGATTGCCTTTTTCCATTCCTTGTTTGGTGGTTTTAGTAATCCAATAGCACGTTGAAGCGATAAGCGAGACATGAAGAATTAATTGTGTCGAAATGGAGATTAGCTTAGCCACGACGCGCCTAGGAGGGTTTGTGTGTTATAGAGTTATATGGCTCGTCTTGTGTTTGACAAGTGTTGGGAAGGATGTTGACTAGGTTCGTGCAGGTTATTGCGTATTTATAAGTCCACTAAGGTGCTGATCGTGAGTGTTCTTGCATGTAGTTTGATGATGGCAAGAGCAGTATAGAACCGTCACCTTTCCATTCTAGTGAATGGATAGTGTCTCGATGTATCGTGAACCATCATGGATATAACTTATGTATGTAGACCAAGTAGGCGATAAGTTTGGTTTGGAAATTAGTAGGATGTTGAGTTGTTTGAAAAGTCATGGTTGTATATCAGTAGTTCGTTATTGAGTTTCTTCATAGTGGATCCATGTCTATTTTATGAGAATCGTTTCGTATAAGTTAACTTATCAATGATAGAGTTCGTAGTGGGTCCCTTTGATGCTCTATCAAGTGCTTATGCACATAAGCCATGTCTGGACGTAACGAGAGATTTTTCTTTTTCCATTGTTGTACTCATGGGAGAGGTAAGTTAGTGAGGAAGATAGATTTACTTTTGAGGTCACTTAATCATGAATTTCTATAATGGAGATTGGTTTGGTTGTTATGGTTAGAACATTTTGTGTATTCGTGTGTAACGTCCCAAAAATAGTAGTAAAATTTTCATTTTTAAAATATCAAATCCGTAAAGCCATTTGCTTAAAACCAATCAGAGAAAAATGTGTTTTTTTAACATCAGAGTAATGCAATAACAATCGGTGCAGAAAAGCCATCAGGGGATGTTGTACAGTCAAGTCGGGCTCCGTAAGTTCTAAATCTGCTTGTATATCAATCAGATCCGTCTGATGGTACAGAATCTCAATCAAACGGATGATGTCAGATCAAAATAGAAGAAAATAAGAAGAATAATAATATGAATCTTGTATGAATCAAACGGATGGTGCGGAATCTCGACCTAAACATATATATATATATATATATATATATATGTATATATATATGTATATATATATATATATACACACACACAGAGAGAGAGAGAGAGAAAGAAAGAGAGAGAGAGAGAAAGACGAAGATCACTTGAGAACTCAAAGTTTCCCGAGAACCCGAGAACCAAACCAAGGTCGTTAGATCAAAGTAATAAATGGTTATGATTATTTGTGGTATTTTTGTAAATACATGGTAAAAAACAACACGGGGGCATGATAACTAAATGATTCAGAGGCATTTTAGAGATGAATTACTTTTACCTCTCTCTCTCTCTCATATCCAACCTCTTATCGTCACATCACCTCCAAAGACGGCCCCTTCACTCATATTCTTCTTCATCGTCGTGGTCTTTAGTTGTCGGAGACGATGTCTTCATCCGTCATGACTCCAATTGTGACAACCCGATATTTCAACTCTATGTAACGACCTAAAAAGTCAAGTATTGTAACCATTTTTGTTATAATGAAATTAACTTCGAAAATAAAATATCTAAAAATCTCTAATTAAATTACCTACTATGTTAGATGTCATTAAACCGTGATCGTACGTAAAAAGAACACCCATATTTGACTTCGTATAAGGAAGTTATGAATTTTTCAAGTTCGGCTTAGCAATAGACAGCTAAAAACTCGAAACGGAGATCGAGCGATTTTTGGCCGGAATGACCTAAATGAGAATCGAAGGTCTCGACAATGGTTTTTCAACGGTAAAAAGTCTGGCAAAAACAGACGTCAGATAGTGAAGTTATGAATTTCTAAACGAAATTTTCTTACCGCGATCTTTTAAAAATAAATAATAAAAATAATTTCAAAATTTGCCGACGGAATCTAAACGAAAGTTGTAGAGTATAGTCCCACCTATGCGTGGATATAAAGAACGTCGAAAACGGAGTTCGTATGAAGAAGATATGAATTTTTGAAGTTTATTAAAATAAAAATATAATTTTTATAATTAATTTCGGTATTATCCGAAGAGTGAGTCACAGGACAATCCGAGTTATGCCCAGCGTACTCGAGGCCTAGGCCTCGGATCGTCCACATCGCCCCTATGCGAGACTATGCCCCGTCCTATCCGAACGTCCGAGGTAGTCAAGGAAGCGGTCACACATAACGCACGAGTACGCCCAACGTACCGAGGCGGTTCCCACCCCCTATAAAAGGGATGCGAGGGTTCCGAAGAAAAAGCCTAATTCCTCTCATCTTTCTTGCGTTTTTGCCTCGTTTTCCGTGCACTTACTATCCCGAAGCCCCAGTTTCCTTGCTCAAGTCCCGAAAGTCGTTTGTGCTCCCGAGATTCCTGAGAATCCCGAGAAAATCCGTTTTCTCGAGTCGAAATTCTACTCGGTTTTCATCTCGCCTTCTTCGATCTTTCAAGTGAGTTCATACCCCTATAATCCACACTTTTAAATGTTTTATAAATACTTTTATATGCTTTAAGGGGGGGAATACAAGTAAACACACGATTATTACCGTGTGTTATATAAAGTTTCATTATACACTTGTTATCAATGGAATCATATGTGATTTATAACTATTATAGGGAAACTTGCGTATGCAAAATATACCACGATAACATCTTATCATTTAAAATAAGAAATGATTTATGTGTTTATGTAAATCAAACACTCTGCTTATACTATATGTATATATGTCTATCTTTGGCACTACAAAAAATTATACTTATCATAACAAGTGAGCATTTCACTAAGGATTACTATACAAACGAAACACAATTTTATAAAACTATAATAGGTATAGTTTTACGAGAACATTACGAACTCTTACATACTAGAAATACTATTTCAAGAAGTTACTTTCATATACAAGAACAAACAAACATTTTCATACGTAAATCTGTTTTATACTAAGTTTTGTGAGACATTAAACTTCACGTACGCTCGAGTACACATTTCAAGTCCTGTATTATATACCAGAATCCCTTGGAGGGGGAGCATGGTGTTTGTGTATAGATCTATACGGGATTGACAACCCCGCGCCTTGACTGTTAGCTATAGTACACCATTTGGGGTGACAAACGTCAGAACATTCCAACGCCTGAAGAACGTTGTGTATAGGCATTTCTAGTCAATAGCATGGTTAAAAAAACTCACATGGAGTATTAAAAACACATTGATTTACGGGGTTTTTCAGACGTATTGGAAATTTTATACGTACATAAATTAACTACTTTAGGCAGGAAAAACCTAATTGTGATACAATTTTGGAACTTCTAAACCACTACCCACATACGGGAATATATCAATTTTTCTAAAAACAAACATTGGTCTTGATTTAAGGCTACGTTTATACCAGTAGAAAATATGGGATTTTCTAGGAACCAATAAACAAAAACAAACCATTTCATTTTAGTTCATACAAACATTATCATTTAATACTTATGAAACTCGCCAGCTTAAATGCTGATATACTCTTTCAAAACTACTTGTATGTCCTAGGGACTCAGTAATTGCAGATACCAAACAACTTCTTGAAGAAGGGACGCTACGACGCTAGTTAAAATTCATATTTTTGGCATCATATTGTAATTGTTTTTGAACATGTACCCTTTTTACAATGTAAACTTTCAATTATATATATGATGGTTGTAATGCTTTCTTTACTATGTATTCATTTGTTACGTTACCACATGAAGTCATCCGCCCCCGAACGTTTCCGCCGTTCCGGTTTGGGGGTGTGACACCAATCGTTGAACATGGAGGAGCATCACTTTGGTTAATCATATGTGTCGTAGGAAGAAGACGATTACAGGTTCACTCTCTTCAAAACTAACCTCCGCCACATAAATCGTCATCAAAAGCTTGATATGTCGACTTATCCATGGCGTCACTGGATTCTCCGACATGACTCCATCGAAATTTCGAAAGCATCTCGGATTGAGATCTCAATTTCATCTCATGTTTAGGTGTTGAAGATTTTTTGATGCAAATTCATTGCAAGGTAACGTTTATAGACCTCATTTCCTCATTCACGTTTATATCCCTCAACTCCTCAATCACATTGATGAATCGTTGGTTCATAAGTGATAACAACTGTTTAGTTGCTTTGCAGGAGTGGCAACCTCGGGTTTCAACTTGAGTGCTTTTCATGTGCATTTCTAGATCTGAACGACCTTCTTTTCAAACCCTAGCTCGTACTGTACTTCTTTTACTGATTAACTTATAGTTTTGATTCAGATCTCAGAATTGGTTGACATTTCTTGAATTTCTAGTTAATTGGTTGTTATGTCGTATATGTTCTATGCGATTGGTTAAATTGGTGAACTTGTTCTGAATGTTACCTAGCATTGAATGGAAATTGAGTAACTTTTTAAGCCTATTTTCTTTTTCATATCTCAGACTTGTTTAGTTTCTCTTTTTGCTAGATCTAATTGACCAATTGTAACTGGAAATCTATAGATTCCTTTTTTTCTTGTTTCGGTAGTGTGATATGTATAGGAGAAGCAAGTATTTAAATTTCATCTTGTTGATGTGACGATATCATCACTTGTCTGTTATCTTAGTATGTGATCTTGATGTCATTTAATTTTTTTTAGGATGCTACTTCAGAAATAACAGTATCCATCACTAGTAAAACACCATCAAACAAGTTTGGTGTTGATTCAATGATCATCTCAAGTCCAGTGCGCCCTATAATTGATGCAATTGATCGTACAGAACTTGAAAATATCTCAAGTGCTAACTTAATAACCGATTCACCTGAAAATGATAATGCAAATGATTATACAGAACTTGTATAATTGATTGTTGCAATTAAACCCTAGAGTAGATGATGAGTTTGATAAATGATAATGTAAATAGAAGCACAACAACCAAGGTACGTGAATATTATTATTATAATCTTTTTATTTAAAAAAATGAAGAATCTTTACAAACATTCTAATATTTATATTATTTTTTGGACATAAACTAATTATGAAGTGCACTAATAATCACCATCTACTTCTTTAGTATTCTATTTTTGAATTTGTGTTTTGGAATTCAGCAAATCTCATATCGTTATAAAAAAAATCACTTGTAATTCACATATGGATCACATATAAATCATAAGTGAATCACATATGAATTTCATGTGACTCACATGTAAATAACATGTAAATCACAAGTGATTCACATGTGAATCACAAGTGATTCATATGTGAGTCACAAGTGATTCACATATAAATCAAAAGTTAATCCCATATAAATCACAAGTGATTCACATGTAAATCACAAGTGATTCACATATGAATCACATGTAATTCACATGTAATTGACATCTAAATCACAAGTGAATCGCATATGAGTTATATATGAATCACAAGTGATTTGCATATGAATTACATGTGATTCACATGTAGATTAAAAGTAAATCACATAAGAATTACATGTGATTCACATGTAAATAACATGTAACTCGCATATGCATTAAATGTCATTCACATGTAAATCACATGTAATTCACATATGAATCATATGTAAATCTTATATGATACATGCATGTGTATTTTTGTGAATGTTCTTGCATTAATCAGATTTTTTTAATTTTGTTGTGGATTTTGAAGAATTTGTGGTAGATATTGAACATCTGAAAAGTGATAAATTGAATATATATATATATATATATATATATATATATATATATATATATATATATATATATATATATATATATATATGAAAATCTTGATATGATGAAATGATAACATTGTGAATCTTCGTAACATTTTTTATTTTTTATATTTTGTTTTGTATCGAATAAAATACTTGTACTATTATGTTTACAGATTGATTAATAAAAATGAGATTTTTTATGATTTACTTAATATTATAATATAAGAAATATGCATATATTCATTTCAAAAAAAAAAATGAAATAAATGCACATAAAATGTTGATTTTTTTGTTAAAACAATAGGGTAATTTTTTAAATATTCTAGTTTTTTTAATATAAATTTATTGATTTTTAAAAATTTATATATTTTTTTAAAAATGCAGCCTTATTAAAAAAAATTGCAGTTTTTTTAGAAAAAATTACATTTTTTTAAATTATCATTTTATAAAAAAATAATTCATTTTTTTTAAATACAGTTTTTTTTTCAAAAAAAGTGCATTTTTTTTTCAAATAAATTACAGTTTTTTTGGAAAAATTGCAGTTTTTTGAAAAAAAAAATTCAAACTTTTTAAAACTTTATGCTTTTCAAAAAAGTTAAAAAAATCTGCAGTTTAAAAAAACAAAAATTATTTTTTTTAATAAATTCCAAATTTTTGTTTTATAATGTTAATTTGAGAGCTTTTTATTAATATTTCCAATAATACAAAAAATTAAGTGGGATTGGTATGATGACGATCATGCCCTTAACGATTTGATTTTGATTCAACGTTCCACCTTCAGTTCTTAAGTTTTCAGAAAACTATGACTTCTCATCCGATCTCAACTATATATATATATATATATATATATATATATATATATATATATATATATATATATATATATATATATATATATATATATATATATATATACAATGCACCCAAAAATCATAACCATTAATTTTTTTTAATACAATTATTATTATTTGGTCACACATTAACACAATATTTGGAGTTCACATTTAATCCTGATCCTATATATATATATATATATATATATATATATATATATATATATATATATATATATATATATATATATATGGTTAGGTTCATGTGAGACTACCTAATTTTGTTAGACCGTGAGACATATTTTTTTTATTTATTTTTTATTTATTTTTTTATTTTTTTTAGTTAATTCAAGTTTCGAAAATAATATTTAAAAAAAGAATTTTTGAATTTTTCCATTTATTTTGCATTTTAAAATTATTTTTTAGAATATATGTACAGTGTAATATTCTATTAGAGTATTTCACGTATTTTTCAAAAAAAAAAAAGATTTTTTGTTATTTTTTTTAGTTAATTCAAATCCAAAAATAATATTAAAAAAAAAAAAAAAGAATTTTTAGATTTTTCCATTTATTTTGCATTTTAAATTTATTTTTTAAAATATGTTAGTGTAATATTCTATTAGAATATTTCACGTATTTTTTAAAAAAAAACGGGTTTTTTTATATTTTTTTTAGTTAATTCTAGTTCCGAAAATAATATTTAAAATTTTTTTTTTTTGATTTTTTCATTTATTTTGTATTTTAAAATTATTTTTAAATTCAGTATCACGGTCTCACAAAATTAGAATGCTCTCAAATTAACCTGAACATATATATATATATATATATATATATATATATATATATATATATATATATATATATATATATATATATATATATATATCCGAGTGGCACTAAGCTAATATACTGAGAACAACACATAAAGGATTAAAAGTGAACTTACAGTAAGGAGATTGATCACTTGTAGTCGGTTGGCTGAAGTGTAGGAGATAGATCACTCGGACACCTAGTATATCTCGGCTACTCCTGGTATCTCCACCTATAAAGCATTTTGTAATTTTATAATCACCATATATTATAAAAAGTTATTGGTGTTCCAACCATTTCGTTAAAACACCAAGGATTGATGAAGTCCTACGATGGGAAATAAGACTAGCCATATTAGACAAGGACGCTTGCTGCTTGCTTGATATGCTAATATGTTGTATATAAAGCCAGCGGCAAGACACCCTGGCTACTAAAACAGACTCTTTTCTTCATCGTAAACCTTCCCTCCGCATTCCTACCTATTTTCATGCAATTCTATATTCTTAATTGGTGTTCAGATCATCACTATTTATAGACCGCAGACAATCCATGCATGATGATCATGCTTATATTTGTTTTCTTGCGCAAAAATTCTTTACAATTGTTTTCTTGCGCAAAAATTATATTCGCGTCTTATCAGGAGATTAGTGAATATATTCACTAGTGATTGATTGATTCAACCTTAACAATCAGTTCGTCGGGATTCTTAATTATATATAGCATGCTAGATATTGAATAATTTGATCAAAGTCGTAACATTCTTATTCTTTGATCATTGATAGATACTTGCCATTTCCATTGTTCTTGGTTCATGTGGTTTAATCGATATCCAGATTGTAGTATAGAGAACATATTTATTCTTATTTCTCGATAACAATTTACTCAGGATTCTAAAATAATCTTGGCATCTACACAAGTCAAATGCTTGGAGAATCTGATTCTATGAACAACTTGTGAAGCTGAGATACAATAGAGAACCAATTATCCACAATTGAGATTCTCGACATGTTGCAATCCATGATATAGATCGACTCATGCGAATCCATGCAATTCAACCATGGAAAATATATTCGGCTCGCTGTCAAAGGTCTAGTATACTATACTATATATATAGCTATTGTGTGTGTAAACAAAGAACATGTAGAATGTATTATGTATTGAAAGAAGTAATGGAAGTCTGGTGTAAGGCGAAGTAAAGGGTCTTTCATCTCAGCCAAGGATGACTTGCCACCCATGTCCAATTTGTAGGGATCAGGTCATGATGTTCATGTATGCATATATATGAATCCCTGCATGGCAATGGGGTAAGTTGTTGAGGCTGAAAAGAAAGGTTCTTCACTCTCTCCTTAGACCTTTTCATTTCCTGTTTTCTTAAATTTAGCTAAAGTACGTACTTCTTGTACCACGATCTTCTAAAGATAAACTAAAACAAAACTTATCCCTATTGGTGTTGGTCGCTGAATTTGAATCTAAATACCGTGAAATTACACTTGTCATCATTCTACAACTTATAACATTAACTGATGCTTAAATGATGCGTTTTTCTAAAAATGATGTCGTTTTTTAATTAAATATAAGTCTAACTGGTTACGGTTCTTTTTTTTTTTTTTTTTCTGGTTAAGTTCTAAATTTATACATGCTGAATTGTAATGATAACTGAATTAATAAAATGTTGTTAGTATAAATAATGTTTTCTTCTGAACTGAATGCACTCCCTGAATATGATTAAATGACTATATCATTTATTAATTAATTGTTATAAATTATAATAAATAAATAAATAGCAGGATAGACTATTTAAATTGACAGAACATATTAAAAATAAATTCAGAAAATAAATCTTTTTGGTTTTAATTTGATTTTGTACTTCGAATTTTGGGTTTATATCGAAATAAAACATATCCGTTTTTTATCAAACAAAACATTCATATTGACCAACGTTAATATATATTTAAAAATATATATTTTTAATTTCTTTTGAAAAGCTTCAATTTTTAGAATCAGACAAAACATTAACAAAATAGCATTTATTCAAAACAAAATGTATAAGAATTTAGTTAAATAAATTATAGAACAAGATTACAAGAAAATACAGATAACGAAGGGTAGATTAACAAAATAACATAATTGTAAAAAGGATTAACTACTTTTAATTAAGGACATGCATGTGATTTGTGAAAGGGGTAGTTTAGGATATATATATATATATATATATATATATATATATATATATATATATATATATATATATATATATATATATATATATATATATATATATATATATATATCACTTAATGTTAAGGACACCTCTTTCTCAATTTAACCTATAAAGATATGTTGTTAATATTACGTAAAAAATAAACTATATATATCTGAATTTATTAAGTATTTTATATATTAAGTGCATTAAGTCAAAAAGAAACTACACCTAACACTACTAAAAAAAAAAAGATGGATTTTCAACCATCAATTCCGTAGTAGAAGTTTGTTACCAATATAATCCCGATAGAAAAAATTCCACCGAAAAATATAGCTTAAGTAAACATTTCTAACAGATTTCCGATGGATTGTTTGACAATTTACCGACATAAAATTCCGTTAGTAGTCATCGACGTATTTTCGATGGCATACCATCATATGCTTTTTCTAATGCCTTAATGTTTTGACTATTTCCAAAAAGATAACAACAAATACTTTTACTGACCGAAGAAGAACGCTACTTTTGGTTGTTTTTGACGGATATTTTACTAACGGATGTTACTTTTGCAATCATTTAGTGACAATTTTTAGGGCAATATTTTCCGCCGGTAATACATCGGTCAATTGCAATTTAAAAATCGTCTAATACAATATAAGTTTTAACAAATGTCTAAACCACATATATAATTAAAATAAGTTTAACAAATATTTAAAACAACAATCATAAAAAAACTAGCATGAATTTGGTGGATTGTCCGAAGGGTTACCCATTCGTCTCATAAGTTGTTTACACTTGCATCTCTTCTCACCCTTTCATTCCATTTCATTTTCCTTTGCAATTTGGTCTTGCATATCTTCTGTTATTTCGGTTCCATTTCCATTTAGGTTTACAGCTCCGGTACCGAAAAGAATGTTAAGACAAACATATATAATTAGTAAACAAACATTATACAATTAGTAAAACAAACTATATATTAACATTCGTTATCCATTATAGCAACATACAATATTTTTAATCTCTAATAACATTATTCTTTACTTTATTTTACCAATATAAGGAATGTACTTACATTTTTTATCCGCGACAAAAACATAATATCATTTTATATCCATAATAGCAACATATGTTGTCACACAAATGCACTATATTTTTATTATTCCATAATAGAAAAACACTTTATTTTTCATCCAATAATAGAAACACTTTAGTTTTATACATAAAATAAACAAACGTATTATATTCATTTTACCACTACATACAATATATTTATATTTTCTATCTATAATGCAACATACTTCGTCTTTAACTTTATCTAATAATCGCAATATACTTTATTTTGTATATATAAAAGCAACATACCTCATTGTTATCCATAATAGCAACATATTGTATTATTCTTTCCAATAAAAAAGTATACTTACATTTTTATCCTTAATAGCAAAATACTTTAGTTTTTATCTATAATAGCATGTATTTTACTTTTTACCTATAATAGTATCACACCTTATATATATATATATATATATATATATATATATATATATATATATATATATATATATATAATAGCTACGATCATAGTTTTTTGTGTGTATAAAAATAATCTTAAAGTTGTAACGATCCAAATATCTCAAACTATTTGTTATAGAATATATTTGGTCTAAATACATTCAATGGTAAACTCAAGTAGTGAAATGTCAAAGTTTTTGAAAATGTAATATGTATATCCTTGTACCTATTGTATTATAAGAGACAATTAATAAGCTTATAGAAAATTTTTGTTAAAATAAAGTTGTAGTACACTCCGAGACGTGTTCCATGGATGTAAAGTTTGTCAAAATCCTAGTTCGTATAAAGAAGTTACCCCATTCGAAAATGAAATAATTTATTGCGAAAACACGGTGCACCTTTTAGAAGGATGCAATGCATCCTAACCAACTTTGCAAAAAAAAATGCTTAAGTCGTATTATTTAACCCCATCTGATACTAAAGCTTCCCCAAGAACAATATGCATGAAAGGGGTGAAAGTCGAAGGTTTTGAAGAGATTGTGCTCTCAAAAGGTTAGAAAATTGGTACGAGCTTTGATTATCTGGATACCGACGTCAAAGACAAGCTTTTAATTCGAGGAGCAATGATTACAACTTTGAGAAAGAGGTCGTGAGGCCTTTTAGCAAGGGCACGATTGTCGTTTGGGCTAAGGTATTCTCTCAATTTGTTAATATGTAATTTTATTTATGTAAGTATTAAGTCATAAAGGGCTGATAACCCGATATAGTATTTAAAGTTCGTAATATGGTTTTATTATGAACTAATTGGTAAAACTAATAAAGAGTTTATGTGGTGGAACTCTCGATTGGGTAACAATGGTTGTAAACCCTAATTTACAAGATTTTTTACCGTAAGATTGGACTATTGACTTACAGAGTTAAGCCATTTGGTAATGGTTTTGATGAGCTTAGTAATTTGGTAACAAATGGTTACCCAGTTGTCTTAGTGATCAGGAAAAGATCACTATAATATATATAAATAAATAAGTTCCTAAGTGTCTTGATACAAGTTTCGTGGAACTTGGTATTTGTCTAGATAGGTTGGACCAGTGTTTAAGCTAAGAGATAATGTGAGGCTAGAAGTTAGTCTTCACTAACTGACCAGGTGGGTACATGTGGATTTTCCCATTTGGGATACATGGCATATTAGCAATGTTTTCTATGAAATGTTTGAAAATAATTTGTGAAAGTTTCTAGTTTCAAAAGAAATAAGTTTTATCTAGAAAATAAAGGAACTATTTTTCTAAAAGAGTAAGTAAATGGTTTTGAAAGATAAATGATTTTGGATAAATGAACTCTTTTATGAGTAATCGTTAGATAGCTACAAATTGTTATATGGGTTATTCAAAAATATTAAGGAATTGTACTTACAATATTAGTATTTTCTTGTTACTTCATGTGACCAACCCAATTAGGGGTGTATATTATTGTCACTTTATGAGACAAGTGTTGTCACTTATGTGACTAACCCAATTTGAGGTGGTCCTTATTGACATTAGATTCAACATATAGTTGAGAATCAGGAAGGCCCGAAAGAATTGTATTGAGTGAGGACATGTTTTGCCTGATGTTTATAAATGCATGTTTGGTTTTATCAAATGATTTTGTGTCTAAATCCATGTAGCGTACGAGACAATTTTGTCTTACGTATTTTGTTTGAAATACCATGTATTACAGGTATCAGGATACAACCTAGAGAGTTGAGTGGAGACAGATAGCAAAGAGCCAGTGGATAAAAATTTGGCATAACTTCCATGAAGTAAGTATCCTTGTAGCTTTACTGTGGTTTATTGTATCGGTTGTAATACCCGAAGGAATATTTTTACAAATGTATTTGTAAATGCAAGGAGAATATTTCGGGACCATATTTTATAAATGGACCCCATTAACAAAAAATGTTTTATAAACCATAGCATTCTAATGTATACAAGATAGGTGTTACAAAGATACTAGATAGTTAAGACAAATAAGGATCGAATCCACGATGTCATAAATTATCATAATAGTTCCAACTATTGTTATACACGTCCGGTGGACGATGAACCGGTGTAATAGAATTTTTTTATTTTTACTTTCTTCTATATCATCATTTTGTAATTTGTTCACATAAAATAAGAATTATTTCCCAATAACTATTAACCGTAAAATATAGAATTTTGTTGGCTATCTATATGTTTCAATTAACGATGGGAGCTACTTCTATGGAATACGTAATACTCTTTTTTTAGATAACCAAATTCAATCCAGTTATAGCATTGCACTATGAAATTCATTTATTTTTGTACATATATCATTCATTTGTTCCAATTATACAAACACATACAAACTTATTTATTGTTCATTATACCATCCTACATTCATTGTAGTTGTTTTTTGCATTTAGCATAACTGTAAATTCAAGTACAATCACCAGGGTAAGATTGTCATTCAAGGGAATAGTACCCATTTGGTGAACTCGTTCACCTATTACTAAATAACCATTAATAGTTTGTATATTTAATTGATAAAGCATTACATGGTGACAAATAAACAATAGCTACTATAACACCCATGTTCCAGACTAGTTAAGATTACTTTTATCAGGGACCAAAGATGAAGCTTTGGATGAAATCATGTAGCACGACGTGGCTAAGAAGGGCCATGACATGGAAATTGTTTAATGGATCGCGTATGTTATTGGATCGCCACGGCGTGACCAAAGGTTTCCACGGTATGGCAGTTGTCCTAGCCCAAGCCCATGATTCTTTTAGGGTTTTCTTCATATTTAAACCCCTATAAGTCATTTTTAGGGTTCCTTATCAACCTCCATCACCCTCAAGTTTCAAAATCCCTAACCCTAATTCCTCCTTGAGAGTTGTGATTCCATTTTGGTGAGCTTGGTTGCTTGTGAAGAACGAAGAGGCATTGGAAAGGACTGTGGTGCTTCTTGGTTGAAATGAAGATCTATTTTCGACATCTCTAGACCAATATAAGTGTCCAAGTTCCTTGCTTTATGGCTTAAAGTGGCTAGATCTTGAATATTGTGCTATGTCCTTCATGTCTGATCAAGTTTGAAAGGAAGGAACTCATAAAGTTGGCTTGGCAACTTTATGACTTTCATGAGTCCCAAGAGCATCATATGTTGTATATCTACTCCTTGGTGAAAGTTCTCATCATTTTCTTGAGTTTTGATCTTTAGAGCTCATTTTGACCTAAAATCGATTATAGACATGTATTGGACATACATGTCTATAAATCTTCCATCTTTATGATGGATCTGGTATTACAAAACCCTTCTAAAGTAATTGGATTAAGGACTTTTCATATTAAGGGATTAACGGTAAAGACATTGTGGTATTTGGATTTATTTGGACTTAGGGTTAAAGATCTTGATCTGCTTGGGAGTCTTAATGGATAAAGTTGGAAACTTTATCCATTTAGACCATAGAATAGACCATATCTAAGCTTTGGAGCTCTTGGAATTGAGGAAAGCGGCTTAATCCTTTAAGCTGCTAGAAACCTAGTGCCCACGACATGGCCATAGATCACCACTGTGTGACAATGAGGAATTTCTCGTATGTCTAGTTGTATGAGGGCCACGACGTAGCCAATGAGGGCCACGACATGGTGGTTGCCTAAAGTCAACATTTTTTGTTGACTTTTGGTCAAATTTCTATTTTTAGAAGGTAGACTTATGGTTTTCCTTGTGTGCATTGATAGGAGGTGTTTAACACCCATCCTTAGCAGTGACATCTGTTAGTTGTGGTCGACGCGACATTGAGCAAGGTTTTAGTCTGCTTTGTGATACAAGTGAGTTTTCCTCGTTGTATTTATGGATCGAAGGTACCAATACCGGCCCACTAGATTATGTATCCTGGTATATTGGATGATGTTATGTTGGTTAGATGATAGACTGGTAGATTTGTATATATTTTCATGTGTTTACTGGATATGTGATAGATTGGTAGATGTGTATCATTAGCCGTATGTTACACGATCTATGATAGATTGATAGATGTGTATCATTACCCGTATGTTACACGATTTGTGATAGATTGGTAGATCTATATGATTACATGTATTTGCTTTCTAATGAGTGTTATTGTATATGTTGACACGTTATTGTTATTTTTCGGTTGAGGCGGTCCTGCTTTGTGTTGAAGGCCAAGATAACTGGGGCGGTCCGGATAGACTGTAATCCCTGTGAGGCGGTCCAGTCAAGCCAAAGGCCCGAGAGCAATCCGGATAGGTTGTAGGCCTAATGAGGCAGTCCAATGAGGCTAAAGGCTCGAAGAGCGGTCCAGATGGGTTGTAGGCCTGTCTATGAGGTGGTCCAGTCAAGCTAAAGGCTCATGTATGCATGATGTTATATGTATGGTTATGTGTGGTACTTCGAGGGAACTCACTAAGCTTTGCCTTACAATTTGATTTCATGGTTTCAGGTACATCAGATGATCGGGCAAGGAGAAGACGCGATTGTGCACATCATCCTTGGATATTTTATTGATAAATGATTTTGGGATACTATAATTAACGATTATGGCTTTTGGAACAAAGTTTTGAAATATTTATGAATTCATTAAAATGGTTTTAAGAATGAAAGTTTTTCCTTGATTTTTCGGATGTTACAAGTTTGTATTAGAGCCCTGGTTTGAGAGAATTTGATAAGCATTCATGTAAATCCAAACTCAAACTAAGGATTTGTAAAGGTTTTCAAATTATTTTCAAAAGTAACCAAGGAAGGATGAGATGTGTATGATCATCCGGAGCAAGAAAGTATACCTCAAGATGTCCATAGTGTTATGATGATTATGATAGAACAACATGCTAGTATTAGTTTAGGGATCTTCGGGGATTGCATGATAGAATTGCCTGATGTTTGATGCCTAACAACCTAAGAGAATTTCTTGTATGTTATATGGAATTGACATCATTATTGTAGTTGCTTAGTGTGTACATAATAGTTGTACATAACTAAGATTTATAGTCTGGGAATGTTTTATCTAGCCTTATTTCATGTTCCTTGTCTGGTTGTGGGCTTAGCGTAGAATCATGTATTCAATTGTCTATGGAATCTAGCATTATGTATGATTAGCATGCATGAGCATCTACAGGGTTGGTGGAAGTTTCATGAGTGGCGTGGGGACCCTAAGAGAGCCTAAAGAGTACTTTGGAGTAGGTAGTATGCTGTTTAGCTGGTTTTGGGAGTATCAACATGATTTGTTACGTAGAGGATTCATGGTGATTCTTGAGGAAAGTATGGATAGGTGTGGAAGGTAGTATTAGGCCCGTACTACTGGAAGCGTAAGATCTGTAATCGAATTGATGGAAGTCACGACGATTCTAAGGAGATGGTTGATGGTAGATAGTATGGTTGATACCATGATTAATAGTTGTGTTTCCGTATCTGTTGATCTTTTTGTTATGATTGTTCAGGCTGAGGATGGGTTTGGTGATTGTTTGGACCTTAGTGGTCATGTCAGGTTCGGCTTGAATGGTGCAGACGTAGGTAAAAAAGTTGATTTTGAGGTCTCAAGGGCCTTACTCAAGGTAGTGCCAGTTGAGTCGTGAGACTTAAGAATGAAGCGATCGTTATGAACGACTCGATGATCGCATCAGGAGGTTGAGTGATTGGTAGATGGATTCAAATGTCACAATCGACTACAGTGGATTTGTTCTTCAATCTTTCCACATTTGGAGGAAAGTGAGAGCAAACATGTGATTTACAGAGTTGGGATGTAGACCCATCATGGGGCTAGATAGTTGCGGTTTTTGGGCGGCAGTATGGCAGTGTCGGAATACACAAGAGTATTCTTATGGTATGGTTGCCTTGAGATGAGATCAAGGGTATAATTTCTTTGGATTCAGGCAGGTCAGGTGCTAGAAGATGGTTTCAAGTGATCGGGGAAGTGAATCGGGAGCGACAAATTTTGTTGTCTCGATGTATCCCGACTAAGAGAGTGATGCCCCTTGTATATATGAATGATCCTCGCGGTGAATTGATGGTTGGGGATTTGTGGACAAAGTAAGTGGTAATCCAATTGTCGCTATGTAGAGAATCAGTGTTATGAATGAACTGTCAGAATTATTTCTTCTATATCTACATGGGATTCTTGATGTTAGAGGTGGTTATGATTGGAAGTTTCTGAAGTATCTATCTAAGAATCGAAATCTCCTTGAGTTTCTTGGTCTTTATCTAGAATATCCTCTTGCGTTGTGTTATACATTCCAAGAGTCAGGGATGGTATGTACCTGGTTGACACAGTTTAAGATATGGTTTATTTGCAATGCCAGTAGTGATAGTTCGAATCCTAAGTGGGGAGAACTAGGCATTTTGCTTGCAGGATCATCGATATATTCGAGTTTATGGTGTTGGAAGAATAGTTCATAGGGATTTACGGATCGAGTATGCGAGGCTTAGGTTCAGGACTTGGCCGACACGAGGATACATAGCAAGTTTTCATCAGATTTATGTGCTCAGGAATGCATGAGTTTTCTTTGCGGCTGTTAGGTGCATTTTATGCACCTTTTTTCACATCTTTTAGTCCCTTTTTTATGCATCTGTTTAGCATAATTGTTCTTCATTTGTCTTGCATTTCATCATATCCATGTTAGTGTCTAGAACAACATGATTTGCACACTTTAATGTCTTTTTCAGGTAAACCGGAGGTTGGAACATGCTTTAAGAGGTGTCGGGAAGCATTGGTGAGAAGAACGGAAAAGTTGAAAAAATCGAGTTTGGACCCGATGATAGAGGAATACACGACCCGTTTTGGATTTACAGTGCAGGATGGGCACGGGCCGTGTTGACCAGAATGGGAGCTGTTGACTTCACGGAACACGACTCATGTCAGCTTAGCCTAATTTGACACGGGCCGTGTTGGCCTTGCTGAGCAGTTATGAGCATCAAACTTTGGAGTTGGAATTGAGGATTGAAGACCATTTTCCATTCAACATGACCCGTGTTGATTTGCTCTATTTTGACACGGGCCGTGTTCGTCCCAAAAACTGCCTTTTGGCAGTTTTTTTTCCTATTTTTCATATCTCAGGATTTGGGTCATTGGGGGAACACACATCATATCAAAGCGCATTTTGTGAGGGGATTTCGATGGTTTTTGCAAGGGTTTCATCAGTAATCATTTGGAAACATTATTTCTAGTATTTGTAAGTTGTAATTGCACATTGTTTCCATCTTTTAAACTTGTGATCTTGTTCTAGCCAGTTGTGGCTAGAACCCTAGTTTCTCCAATTTCATGTTGTGACTTCTTGGTAGTGACTTCAATCATATGATTTGAATAGGCACGAAGTCGCATCATCACCAAGGCTTACTGAATAGGCACGAAATCGCATCATCACCAGGGTTTACACAATAGGCACTACGTCTCATAGTTACCAGGGTTTATACAACAGGCACTACGTCACATAGTCACCAGGGTTTACACAATAGGCACTACGTCTCATAGTCACCAGGTATTTCATCTACCCATGTTCTATCCAACATATTTGTAGATATAAAATACATATACGGTTTAAATCATTAAAACATGTATAAAACATCTATTCCACACCCATCTCAAATAAACAAACAATACATAACACATAGCACGTATTTAATAGCAAATACTACATATTTATGTGTTAGAAGAAAGTAACTATACACTCACACATATAAACAACAATATATACACATAACACGTATTTTATAAAATACTTCATATCTATGTGTAAGATGAAAGTGACTATACACTCACTTGATTAGACGATTCTCGGACAGCACTACGACTTGTAAAAGTAGTATTCTTCGGTAGATCTGGAAGATCTTCACAAAAACCGGATTCTCGCAGGCAGAGCTTCGGCTCGGGAATTTCAATTCTCGGGATCTTCAGGCTTCGGGACTCGCTTCAGGTCTCGGGATGATATCGGGGCTTCAGGAGTTAAAATAGGGCTTAGAGAGTGTATCGGGAGTAGGAGAGTAAGAGATGAGCAACTAAACTCGACTGCCCCTTGAATTTTATTTATAGGGTGAATTTTTTGGGTTCACCTCGTGAGCCACATATGTTCACCTCGTGAGCTACATATGCTCACCTCGTGAGCTCGATACGTCATTGCGTTCATCATGGCCACTTGCCCCGCAAGACGTCCATCATTTGGTCACCTCGTGAGCAACTAATGCTCGCCTCGTGAGCTACATATGCTTACCTCGTGAGCTCTAACACAACCTTGGGGTTCAAGCCCCAAACTTCATAAATTCATAACTTTCACATGTGAGCTCCGTTTTCGACGTTCTTTATATCCACGCGTAGGTGAGACTATGCTCTACAACTCTCATTTAGATTCCGTTGGCTAATTTTGACATTATTTTTACTATATTATTTTTAGTAGGCCGGAACAGGAAAACTCCGTTATAAACTCATAACTTCTTCATTTGTCATCCGTTTTTGTCTGTCTTTTCACCGTTGGACTACTATCAACGAGATCTTCAATTCTCGTTTAGATTGTTTCGGCTAAATATCGCTCGATCTGATATTCAAACTTCGAGTTGTACACTATTAAGCCGAAACTTCGAAAAATCATAACTTCCTCATACAATGTCAGATTTGGGTGTTCTTTTTATGCACTTTCTCGGTTTAACGAACTCTACAACATTCGTTTAGATCACTCAGGCTAAATATCTCTCTAACTAAATTCACTATTTACATCGCGCTGTGTCGTGTCGGTTCTGTCGCGAAACTTCGACATGTCATAACTTCTTCGTTATAACTCAGATTTCGGCGTTCTTTATATGTACGGAATCCTTGTAACATATACTAAAACTTAGGTAAGAGTAATGATTCTAAATAATCTTCTATCAAAAAGTCATTTTTGATGCTTATCGTCTCTAAATTGACTAGCCCGGATCTACAGGTGTTACAGCATTAGACGAGATCAATGGTCAAAAGAAAAAGTTAAGAAGATGAAGAAACACAACAAGGAAGAAAACTAGAAGAAAGGAATACTCCTAAATGCTTCTTACTCTTTCAAACCAATTGATCGACAACGTTTCTGTTAATTCATTAAAGGAGTGAGACTACCTGATGGTTTTGGATCGAACTTTAAGAAGAAGGTTAATGATACTGAATCAAATTTGGTTGGGTTGAAGTCTCACGATCATTACATCCTCATGCAATGATTGCTACATATAGGGGTTCGAGCATGTCTCCCAGCAAATGTTTCAAGAACAATCATTGACCTGTGTACGTTCTGTAAAAAAAATTGTGAGCGGTCATTAGATGTTAACGACATGAGAAATGCCAGAACAAAATTGGTGAAGATCTTATGCAATCTTGAGTTGATATATCCTCCAACATTTTTCGACATAATGATTCATCTTATTCTTCATTTACCTAATGAAGCCATTCTTGGAGGGCCTGTATACATGAGATGTATGTATCCTTTTGAAAGATATATGAAAAAACATAAAAATTATGTCAGAAACAAAGTCAAACCAGAAGGTTCAATAGCAGAGGGTTATGTTGCAAACGAAGCTTTGATATTCTAGTCTATATATCATGAGGGTATGCAAACTAAATTCAACAGTGCTGATAGAAATGATGATCCCGACCTTCCAAAAAGGCAATTTTCTATGTTCTCATCACAATATCGAACAATGTTGGCTAAGAAAATCGCTGAACTTTGTAAATAGGCCAAAAAAACCATTGCATTGGTTTGTAGTAAACAATTTCAATGACGGTGACGCTGATGATACATACTCTTCAGATGAAGAAATAAATAATGAAAACTAGGATAGTGATGATGATGTTGTACATGTATATTATTCTAGTGATGAATCTGATTGACGGTATGGTATTGTTATTATATATCCTGAATGTTTGTTAAATTTTGAAATGTTGCTTATTTGTAGCTTTATTATATATTTTGAATGTTTATAATATTTGTTAAATAGATGGCAGAAGTCACGAGGGGACACAGAGGAGACGGTGGGAATAGACCTCCACACAGGGTTGCACGTGGTGTACCATCGGGTTGCCAATCTTGTAAGTTATATGAAATTTTTAAGTATTAGAAATATTAAGGTTTTAAATTTCTAAATTTCCAATTACATATATAAATATAGCACAAGCGAAGACTGTGAATGTGAATGTGCGTGGCAAATGGAGAAACTTAAATTTGTACGATGAGTATGAAAAAAAACAAGTATAGGCCTTTGGATTTGACAATTGATATCTCCGAGTGGACGTATCGATTTATAGGGGACAAAAGGCAAATGTTTGTTAGACTGATCTCAAAACTAGTGAGATTACAGGTATCGTTGCATTATCATACTTGGCGTCGTGTTCCTACTAATTACAAAGATGATTTATATCCCGAACTAGAGGTAAATATACAATATATTTTATATGTATGGAATTGTACGCTTATTAAATATTTTTTACTAATCAAATATATTTTTCTTTTTGCAGACTTTTTTTTTTTTGATATTAATAGATATCAGGGAACAAACTTATGGGAACCCCTTCAAGTGGGTATCCAAGCAGATATGCAAAGAGCTTATCGAGAGTCCAAGTATCAGATAAAAAAACATTTTGATAGAGTTGGTGGGTATCATAATTTGGAAAGGGCAAGAAGATATTCACCACCTGATTGGACCGCCGAAGCTTGGAATGATATGATTGATTTATTGTTTTTTACCGAGGAATACAAACGCACGTCAATCCAAAATAAAGTTACTAGGTCAAAACTTCCGCACACAAGTGCTCACGGATGTAGACCTTATGCTCAACGATGTCATTTAAAGGTAATAAAATACACTAGTATTATTTAAAATTTTTATTAACATTTGTATGAATATATTTATTGTTTTTTCACTTATTATAGGAAAAAATGGGAATCAACTCGCATCATATTGAGGGTTGGAGACAAATGCGCTACAAAGAAGGTTCAGGTTGGTGTACAAGTCGAGCAGAAAAAGACTGGGTAAATGATAAACGAAATGAATGTGTTGTTTAAATATATTATTATTAATTACAGTTTCTTATTTAAGAAATATTATTATTTTAATGTTTAAGTTTAGTTGTTTGTTTAATTAATGTATGTTAATTGTTTACTTTATTTTATGAGAAAATTCAAAAGGAATATGAGAAAATGCAAAACGAGGTTGGGGAAGACAGAGAAGTAAACAAGGAAGAATGTTTAGAACGTGCCCTTAGGACGAGATGTGGACATGCTCGCGGGGTGAGTAGGAGACCAACCTCCAATTTCAGTTTAATTCCAAATGAACGGCCTTCCACTTCCAAATCATCTCAATTTCAACCCCAATCTCAATCCCAATTTGATGCACAACAAATGCAAGAACATTTACAACAATATAATGGATCATTGGCGGCATGTATTTAGAATTTTCAACCACCACCACTTCTTACATTTCTATTCAACTATAACACACAAACAAATACCTCTCAACAATTTGTCGAAATGATGGAAGAAGAAGGAGGAGGAGAAGAAGAAGAAGAAGAAGGAGAAGATGATTATGACAATGATGGTTGATGTATTTTTTTTTTTAGTATTTTGAACAATATTAGTTAACTACATACAATAAGTCCTTAGCTTATATGTCATTTCCAATTATATAAAATATCACGTGATGATACTAAAATCACCATTATAATTTCTAAAGTAAGAGCATCTCTAGTGATTACATTATAAATAAGTGTCTCATCACAATTCCATTAATTTTGACCTCTATAGAAAATATTACTCCAATGGTTAAGCTTGTTAAATAGCTTTTTTGATGAATTTAACTAGTTTATTCTTATCTTTCTAAAATGTTTTATAATTTTTTTATTTAATTAGTTTATTTTTTAACAAAAATAATTATTGAATAAGAATATATAAATATCGGTTCATTATTTATGTAAGTAAAACACAAACAGTAATTATGTTATAGTTAAAATATAAAATAAAAATATTAAAAATATTATATTATCGTCATAAAAATTATATTTTATGAATAGGATGTTATTAATATTTAATAAAAATAATTAAATAGTAAAGAAATAAAAAACATTTAAAACTAATTTATAATTATAAGTTATAACGAAAAGGCTAGATTAAAATATTGTTAAAATAGAAAAGATTATATGTATAAGTTGTGAAAGTAAGTGCTTATTAAAAAAATAATAATAAAAATAAAAAATAGTAATAAAATAATAAGTTATAAAAAAAAACCTAAAATGCTCTAACCGTCCACCTTTCCTAATAGTGTAATTTAAGTTAAGCTAACATGATATTTCTCATACATCCGACCTGAATATATAGTATTTTAAATCATTAATTACCATATAATATCATGAAAACCCTGCAGCGCTCTTGGTTCTTCGTGAAGACTGAAGACTAATTGACTGAAGACCCTTGTGTTAGCTATAAATAAATACATGAGACTAAAATCGCAAATATTTGCTATTCGGGAGCAAAAGAAAATATCGATAATTAAAGCTTTTGCTAAGGTACGTAGTCGAATCTCCTTTTCCCTCAAATTTCTTTCTGGAATTCTTGCTTATTTGTAAAAACCTATCAAATCACTTGGTTGTTTCAATAATGAACACAATACATTTATGAAACTTCGAGACTTCTGCTAACGATCTATGCGAGGAGCATAATTGGTTCTTTGAATAGGTCAAAGTAAACGTACAGGTATGTATTTTGAACAAGTTCCTCACTAGCTAGTTTCATGGAACTTATATCAAATTGGGATTAGATCCCACGTCACTGATCGAGTTCAGAAATCGATGAGGCTTCTACATATATAGTTTCTTATATAATCATTCCTTATTTTGGTTTTTGTGTTTGCAGAAAGACATCATTTTTAATCTTGCAAAGTGTTTAAATTGTGAGAGAATAATATTTTCAGTTTTGTAAAACTTGTCTCTTCAATATCGTTTGTCAAAACATAAAGTCTGGAACTCTTTTGCGACTAATTAGTTTGAGTTATTTGGATCTAAATCTAGGAATTTTTTTGGATTAGAAAAGATGATCTAATTATAGAATTTTAGTTATTTTGCATATTTGCCGATATCAGAAGTTATTGAGACATTTTGATTTATTTTCCATTTTAACAAGAACACTGATTGAGCATGCAATTTCGTTTTCATAAGTATAACTAAGTTTGCTTTGAACCTGTAAGCGAATAACTTCATTTCTAGTAAATTAGTGTACTTTTGAATATCTACCTATGTGTGTGTGTGTTTGTATAATCCAAAATATAACATCGGACATCAAACCAATATATGGTGTCCTAAACTGGATCTGAGTTTTTTCTTATTTATCTAAACTGTAAAAAAAGTATTAGAACATTTGAAGTTAGTTTACAATTCAAGTTGGAAGTGAAGTATTTGAAATCTAGGTTTTTTTTTTTTTTTTTTTGAACAGCAAGAAGAACGTTTTAGATAAAAGGCTACCATGTAGCTAGCTCGAGATACATGTAATTGATACATTCCCTTTTCTGGTGGCTACATTTTTGAAAATTAAAGACACCAATTCTTCTAATTTTTAACCAGTTGAAGACTGATCTGTGAAATCTAGGTTTGTTTATCTGAAATCAAAATACGATTCATACTTCTGATCCAATAGAGAAAGCATAATTAATTAATGATGTTTCCAAAAAATATTCTGCAGCGCAGCATAAACAGGAAATATTTGGACATTTTATTGTTGATAGTATGGTCACTAAGATTGTTAATACCTTCATAAGCCCACCAATATCCTTCAGCAGCTTGTCATGCATTCAGTGAGACCACTGTTGACATAAGATATAAAAGATTTTTGCATATATATATGATTAATTTTGGAACATGCTTATATATTGAAATATATATTTTCCAAAAAATGTGTTGGCATGTTATAATCCTGACTTTTGAATTGTGAAACTTTACTTTAGTAAATAGCATAGATATTGTTTTCATATTTTCATTGAGTTGTGCCTGATCACAATGTTTTTATTATTAAGTTGCTAAAGCATTTACTCACATTTACTCACAAGTCATGAACATTTTTATCTCATATATATAGCACATTCTTTTAAGGAAGCGTGCATGTTAATTACTGGTCTAAATAGTGTTATAAAACTCGCCGAGTTTGCCGATTACTTCTCAGAGTACTCGCTACTCGGTCCCTTACCGATGCGAGTTACAGAATTCCGAGTACATCCCGATCGGTATCTTACTGAACTGAGCAGAGTTGTAAAACCTGATCAACTCGGTGATTAATATGTATAATATATTTAACGATTTATTGTTTAATATATAAATGTCATTATTATTATATATATCTTGAATTTTTAGTAATTATTCACGAAGTTAGATCATTATGTGTGTTTCAATTTTTATGTATTCACATGTACTTAATTTTATTATATATTTCAATCAGTTTAAGATTTTAATTTATTATTTTAACATATATAAGTTCCCTAAAAATATTTCTATGTGAACTACCGAATCCGAGTACTCCCCAAGTACTCATGAGTACTCGTTACTCAGTAGTCGGCCGAATAAGTACCGAGTAACGAGTTCTACAACCTTGGATCTAAGTAAACCAAACAGATTTCTCAATGGATAATAATTAACTTTGTTAAGTTGGATGAACACAGAAATCATTATTGTAAAAGGCACAAATAATCATAAAAATGCTTATTTGCTTAGAACTTTGTACATCGATCTATCTAACGAGCTAGTGTCTATTTGTTGCAGAAACTTCATATCATTGCCGTGTGTAATATAAAGCTATCAAGATAAGACAAAGACAGTTATAATGGATATTCCATCCACCGTATGGCAGCCTGACCTGGTAAGAGTTGCTAGTTCTTGATTTAGAAATAACTGGTACAATATATAGCCTTCAAAAACCCTTTCTAGCTATGTTAATATATTTCTCTTGCATTATAATGTAGATGTATTAGATACCAATTTGTTTTTTATTTACTAATGAGTCCAACACACCTCAGGGTTTAAATACGTACCATAGAACCAATTCTAGACAGCTAAGTCTATCGCCTGTGAATTAATAATATATACACACCTATGGAGGAGCAAAAATCGATGGAATTATTTGTTGCGAGACAAAATATATATGCTTCTAGTGAACAAGCCACATATGGATATGAGAACAACTTATTGAGATAATAAACTTCTAATGTGGTTTTTTTTTATAGCAACTAAATAAAAACATGAAACTGTGATTTTATAAATGTGATATAATATCGTGGTTAATGTTTCCATTACACAATATATATATATATATATATATATATATATATATATATATGGAAAAGTGAATATACCCTTAAGGGTATATAAGCTTAGGTACCCAAACTCATTATAATACGCCATTTTGTTTAATATATTCATTATAATGTTCTTAAACTTCAACTATTGACTTGAATTAGTTTCAAAATTTTATCACGTCTTTTTGCCGAACACCTAATAGGCTATATATTATAGTTAAAAATGAAAATTATGTAAGAGGAATATAAATGTGAAATTGATAAAAATTTTGGAGGTAAATCAAGTTAGAAGTTGAATTATAAGAATATTGGACAATTACAATGTATATATATGATACAAAACGATATAGTATAGTAAGTTTGAGTACCTAAGCTTATATATCCTTAAGGGTATATTCACTTTTCCCATATATATATATATATATATATATATATATATATATATATATATATATATATATATATATATATATATATATATATATATATATATATATATATATATATATATATATATATACATACACAATTAACTGCATCCAGTCAATCTACAATTTGATTTCATCATTATTATTCTTTTTTCATCATTAATGATAAACATTTCAGTTATTAATTATTCCTGTTCTATTATTTTGGTAGTACTTGACGTAAAAAAGAAGCTTTAGAATCTGTTCTAAAAAAGACAAAATGACATTCATATCCCCTTAAAATCTACAAAAATCTATAAAGATCCTTAAAATCAATGTTACAACAACTAAAAACAATCAAGCTAATTGGTAAACTTCATTAATAACGATAAAGATTTTGTTGAGTAACCAATAAAATGAAATAAATAATAATATATCTACAAAAGGAATAAAAAGAAAAGATAAAGTTTTTCACGTACCACGTGATCATATGCAAAAGTTTCGGAGAGATCATCAACAAGAATTGATTGGATCGCGAAGGCAGAAACTACGTACTATAACCATGCATGTCGTTAGTCGAAATAAAAGTACTTTCCTCGTAATCAATAAATATCCTGGGTACCCACAATGTGATATTTTCCAAACACTAAAAACAATCCCATAAATATATATTAAATTCAATATTTTTTTTTGTTGGTTCAAGAGCTTTTTTTTTCTTTTTAATTTATTATTATTATTATTATTATTATTATTATTATTATTATTATTATTATTTTAACAGCAACAATAACATTAGGAAAACGCTAGCGGGAAGCTAGCAATAACATCGAGAGTATTTGAGCTTAAACTATCAATTAACTTCAACAGTGAGTTCTTAATTGATGTAGATGTGATTTCTTGATTACCTTTACCAATGCCAAAGGCTACTTTCGTAATTTATCATAGAAGGGCATTATTGTCATTTTGTAACTCAACAGCCTAGCTTAGCACTGACGCTTTCCCCTTTCTTATTCTTAGTCAATGAAAACAAAGATTCAGCCAATTCTCTTTCAATTCTGACCTAACGATAACATGGTATCAGCTTAGATCCATCCTTTTTTCTTCCGCAATTCTTCGATTCACTTCAATTTTCTTATGCGAATATGTTCAAACATGTCTGATCTTTACAATACAACTTGTGGAAGAATTACCTAGATAGATATGATTGTCTTTGTTAATATGACAAATTCATTAATCTACCCTTCAACTCGCGATAACCCGTTATATCAAAACTATTTTTATTTTTATTTTTTCTGAAATGTTTCTACGTTGCATGATAGGAAATGGAAGAGCCTTGTCACATCATGAAACAGCATCAACAAACATGTTCTTATTATACTGATTCATTTTCATCAGAAAGCTTCAAAGATCATCCCAATTTGATCTCAGTAAACCAGTCTATTCCACTAGCCTCCATTAATGGAGATCTAGACCAAAAAGAAGATCATAAGGCAGCTGAAAGTAACCCTTTTCCCCCAAACTACGCTTCCTTATCCAGCACTTTCACTATATCTTTTGGAAACCCTACATCACCAGAAGATATTAAACCATATGGAGGATCCAAATTCAATTACCCTGACGTAATGACGCCTAAAGAGGAAACAAGTCTCAATGAATTTCTTGGATCTATTGAGCTAACCAGAAGGGTTCAGACGACAAGAAGAAACCATAGACAAGCTCAAGAACATGTCTTGTCAGAGAGAAAGAGAAGAGAGAAGTTGGCTCAACGCTTCATGTCCTTGTCTGCTCTCCTTCCTGGAGTTAAAAAGGTACAAAGTTACATACTATTGCACGCTTTAGTTTCAATATGGAAAGAAATTTAGATTGAACAAAGTTACATATATATACCCTAATTTATAGCCACAATAAACTCAGCTAGCTACCTCGGAAAGATAAATGACTTATTACCTTATTATCAGCAAACTCCAAACCAATTTGTTATTTATGAATGCAACTTAGGGATCATATATCATGTATACAGATTCACTAATCTTGACACAATGTAAAATTAAAAGTAGGTTTATATTTCAGCTAATATTATCCAGGATGACCATCTCATTTTGTATGTATTGTTGCTAATTACCCATTATCTTAGATGGAGAAGGCTACTGTGTTGGAAGATGCAAGTAAGTACATAATACAACTTCAAACCCGTGTGAAGGAACTAGAAGGAACAATTAGTGGAAAAGATAACATCCATGAATCAAATGTTTCCATAACGAGATCCAAGCTTTATGTTAATCATGGAGACCATGGAGCTTCTTCCCATGAAATGGAAGACTTCCCTAGCAGCGGCACTAATAATGACCCTGAGATCAAAGCAAGAATTTCTGGACGAAACATACTTTTAAGAATCTACTGTGGGAAAAGTTCGTCGATAGTTTTAAAAACTTTAACGGAGATGGAGAGACTTCATATTACCAACATTTGTTGCGGCATTCTTCCCTTCTCCAACACTACCAATCTAGTTACAATCACTGCTCAGGTATGTGATTAGTATATGGTTAATTACTATGAAACGTATATATTGTTAATTATGTGACTCGAATTTTAGTAAACAAAACAATAACAAAGTGAAGAAAACCTTAATTAATGGCGATTCTCAAAGGGATAAGTGTTTGGAGTAACCCTATGGATTCGGCCTATATATGGTTGTTAGATTTATGGTTATAATTATCGGTAATTAAGGATTCAGTTGTAATCGTTTTGAAACAATCTGGTATAAGAATAGTTATTTAGTTCTTATTGGTGGACTTAGGTCACATCCACTGAACAATGTTAATTCTTTGTGTCGTTTTATTGCTTTCTTTAATTTGCTATCTTATGGAACACCTATATATTGGAAATAATAGTTTAGATGAACATATTCTCGGTTAGTTTCTTAATTTATATAACCTATGGTTAAAATTTTGGGTTATGATTTTCTTGGTGTCTTTTGCAGATGAGTGATCAGATGGTCATAACCAGGAGGTATTTTGTGAAATGCCTACAATCAGCTCTTTGTAATTTTCATTGACATGTACTTAATTAAGCTAAAAATTTACGCTACATCTGACCCTCCTTTGATGTACCCTCCTTTTATCTTGTATTAATTATTTGTTACATATAATGTTGTATAATTTTTAAATGGGTTTGATAGATTAGTTTACATTCAGCAAGATTTTGGGACATTGGCTTTCCGAACTTGTTTTCTTTTTAATAATAAAACGTATATTGAACAACAATTTAGATCTACTTGAAATCCAAGAATAGAATATAATGGCAATCTCATTGAATATATAATGACGCCTTTCTATGTCCGATCTACATTGAATATAACATTACCCCAAATACATCCAAACCATCCATGCAATAGTGACCATGAGAGCATCTAACCATCATTTATTAACTAGTGTTTAAAGAATCCACCAAATCTAACAAAAATGATATTTCTATAGGGATTTGATCGAATTCCCATACCATAAATTTGATGTTTTTATATCAACAGCAAGAAGCAAAAAGATATTTCACTATAATTACAACATAGCTAGCAAGAGGCTAGAGTCAGAAGTAATTGTGGCAATATGTATGAGGGTTGATACACCGGTTTGACCGGCTACAATATTTAGCATAACTTTACCTTTGACCATAGTTCCTTCATAACCGAACACAAACAAAAATACATACTCATGTCTTAATCTTTGTCTCCCACAAACTGGGCAACGGAAAGAATGAGTATTAACACATATTTGAATCCAATTCATGTTGAATTAGGGAATCTGATTCGCCGTTTGACCTGATAGGTATACCAAACAAAGTCAGACTAAGCCAGATTTATTAGAGTTTTTGTGCATTGCTTTATCGACATATTTTACATCTCCTGATTGTGTGAACTATATTATGTGCTCTTGTTTTTGTTTGCATTATTAATTTGTGTGTGAAATTGTTTGTCGGTTGGTGAACTGTTTAAATCTAATAATTAAATGGCAGACTTGCCAATATGTCTAAATCAATTCTATATCCAAGAATGATCACTTTAATTTATCGAATCATAATTATTCCATCTAGTTTAACCATTATATATAACCAAAGTACAATCAATTATATATATATATATATATATATATATATATATATATATATATATATATATATATATATATATATATTCGAACCTTCTTTTTCTCAAAGAGATATTGAATATACAGGGGTATTCTATAACATCCGAGTTTCGATTGCCTTTTTCCATTCCTTGTTTGGTGGTTTTAGTAATCCAATAGCACGTTGAAGCGATAAGCAAGACATGAAGAATTAATTGTGTCGAAATGGAGATTAGCTTAGCCACGACGCGCCTAGGAGGGTTTGTGTGTTATAGAGTTATATGGCTCGTCTTGTGTTTGACAAGTGTTGGGAAGGATGTTGACTAGGTTCGTGCACGTTATTGCGTATTTATAAGTCCACTAAGGTGCTGGTCGTGAGTGTTCTTGCATGTAGTTTGATGATGGCAAGAGCAGTATACAACCGTCACCTTTCCATTCTAGTGAATGGATAGTGTCTCGATGTATCGTGAGCCATCATGGATATAACTTATGTAAGTAGACCAAGTAGGCGATAAGTTTGGTTTGGAAATTACTAGGATGTTGAGTTGTTTGAAAAGTCATGGTTGTATATCAGTAGTTCGTTATTGAGTTTCTTCATAGTGGATCCATGTCTATTTTATGAGAATCGTTTCGTATAAGTTAACTTATCAATGATAGAGTTCGTAGTGGGTCCCTTTGATGCTCTATCAAGTGCTTATGCACATAAGCCATGATGAAGTCTGGACGTAACGAGAGATTTTTCTTTTTCCATTGTTGTACTCATGGGAGAGGTAAGTTAGTGAGGAAGATAGATTTACTTTTGAGGTCACTTAATCATGAATTTCTATAATGGAGATTGGTTTGGTTGTTATGGTTAGAACATTTTGTGTATTCGTGTGTAACGTCCCAAAAATAGTAGTAAAATTTTCATTTTTAAAATATCAAATCCGTAAAGCCATTTGCTTAAAACCAATCAGAGAAAAATGTGTTTTTTTAACATCAGAGTAATGCAATAACAATCGGTGCGGAAAAGCCATCAGGGGATGTTGTACAGTCAAGTTGGGCTCCGTAAGTTCCAAATCCGCTTGTATATCAATCAGATCCGTCTGATGGTACAGAATCTCAATCAAACGGATGATGTCAGATCAAAATAGAAGAAAATAAGAAGAATAATAATATGAATCTTGTATGAATCAAACGGATGGTGCGGAATCTCGACCTAAACATATATATATATATATATATATATATATATATATATATATATATATATATATATATATATACACACACACACACACACACACACACACACACACACACAGAGAGAGAGAAAGAAAGAGAGAGAGAGAGAAAGACGAAGATCACTTGAGAACTCAAAGTTTCCCGAGAACCCGAGAACCAAACCAGGGTCGTTAGATCAAAGTAATAAATGGTTATGATTATTTGTGGTATTTTTGTAAATACATGGTAAAAAACAACACGGGAGCATGATAACTAAATGATTCAGAGGCATTTTAGAGATGAATTACTTTTACCTCTCTCTCTCTCTCTCATATCCAACCTCTTATCGTCACATCACCTCCAAAGACGGCCCCTTCACTCATATTCTTCTTCATCGTCGTGGTCTTTAGTTGTCGGAGACGATGTCTTCATCCGTCATGACTCCAATTGTGACAACCCGATATTTCAACTCTATGCAACGACCTAAAAAGTCAAGTATTGTAACCACTTTTGTTATAATGAAATTAACTTCGAAAATAAAATATCTAAAAATCTCTAATTAAATTACCTACTATGTTAGATGTCATTAAACCGTGATCGTACGTAAAAAGAACACCCATATTTGACTTCGTATAAGGAAGTTATGAATTTTTCAAGTTCGGCTTAGCAATAGACAGCTAAAAACTCGAAACGGAGATCGAGCGATTTTTGGCCGGAATGACCTAAATGAGAATCGAAGGTCTCGACAATGGTTTTTCAACGGTAAAAAGTCTGGCAAAAACAGACGTCAGATAGTGAAGTTATGAATTTCTAAACGAAATTTTCTTACCGCGATCTTTTAAAAATAAATAATAAAAATAATTTCAAAATTTGCTGACGGAATCTAAACGAAAGTTGTAGAGTATAGTCCCACCTATGCGTGGATATAAATAACGTCGAAAACGGAGTTCGTATGAAGAAGATATGAATTTTTTAAGTTTATTAAATAATAAAAATATAATTTTTATAATTAATTTCGGTATTATCCGAAGAGTGAGTCACAGGACGATCCGAGTTATGCCCAGCGTACTCGAGGCCTAGGCCTCGGATCGTCCACATCGCCCCTATGCGAGACTATGCCCCGTCCTATCCGAACGTCCGAGGTAGTCAAGGAAGCGGTCACACATAACGCACGAGTACGCCCAACGTACCGAGGCGGTTCCCACCCCCTATAAAAAGGATGCGAGGGTTCCGAAGAAAAAGCCTAATTCCTCTCATCTTTCTTGCGTTTTTGCCTCGTTTTCAGTGCACTTACTATCCCGAAGCCCCGGTTTCCTTGCTCAAGTCCCGAAAGTCGTTTGTGCTCCCGAGATTCCTGAGAATCCCGAGAAAATCCGTTTTCTCGGGTCGAAATTCTACTCGGTTTTCATCTCACCTTCTTCGATCTTTCAAGTGAGTTCATACCCCTATAATCCACACTTTTAAATGTTTTATAAATACTTTTATATGCTTTAAGGGGGGGAATACAAGTAAACACACGATTATTACCGTGTGTTATATAAAGTTTCATTATACACTTGTTATCAATGGAATCATATGTGATTTATAACTATTATAGGGAAACTTGCGTATGCAAAATATACCACGATAACATCTTATCATTTAAAATAAGAAATGATTTATGTGTTTATGTAAATCAAACACTCTGCTTATACTATATGTATATATGTCTATCTTTGGCACTACAAAAAATTATACTTATCATAACAAGTGAGCATTTCACTAGGGATTACTATACAAACGAAACACAATTTTATAAAACTATAATAGGTATAGTTTTACGAGAACATTACGAACTCTTACATACTAGAAATACTATTTCAAGAAGTTACTTTCATATACAAGAACAAACAAACATTTTCATACGTAAATCTGTTTTATACTAAGTTTTGTGAGACATTAAACTTCACGTACGCTCGAGTACACATTTCAAGTCCTGTATTATATACCAGAATCCCTTGGAGGGGGAGCATGGTGTTTGTGTATAGATCTATACGGGATTGACAACCCCGCGCCTTGACTGTTAGCTATAGTACACCATTTGGGGTGACAAACGTCAGAACATTCCAACGCCTGAAGAACGTTGTGTATAGGCATTTCTAGTCAATAGCATGGTTAAAAAAACTCACATGGAGTATTAAAAACACATTGATTTACGGGGTTTTTCAGACGTATTGGAAATTTTATACGTACATAAATTAACTACTTTAGGCAGGAAAAACCTAATTGTGATACAATTTTGGAACTTCTAAACCACTACCCACATACGGGAATATATCAATTTTTCTAAAAACAAACATTGGTCTTGATTTAAGGCTACGTTTATACCAGTAGAAAATATGGGATTTTCTAGGAACCAATAAACAAAAACAAACCATTTCATTTTAGTTCATACAAACATTATCATTTAATACTTATGAAACTCGCCAGCTTAAATGCTGATATACTCTTTCAAAACTACTTGTATGTCCTAGGGACTCAGTAATTGCAGATACCAAACAACTTCTTGAAGAAGGGACGCTACGACGCTAGTTAAAATTCATATTTTTGGCATCATATTGTAATTGTTTTTGAACATGTACCCTTTTTACAATGTAAACTTTCAATTATATATATGATGGTTGTAATGCTTTCTTTACTATGTATTCATTTGTTACGTTACCACATGAAGTCATCCGCCCCCGAACGTTTCCGCCGTTCCGGTTTGGGGGTGTGACACCAATCGTTGAACATGGAGGAGCATCACTTTGGTTAATCATATGTGTCGTAGGAAGAAGACGATTACAGGTTCACTCTCTTCAAAACTAACCTCCGCCACATAAATCGTCATCAAAAGCTTGATATGTCGACTTATCCATGGCGTCACTGGATTCTCCGACATGACTCCATCGAAATTTCGAAAGCATCTCGGATTGAGATCTCAATTTCATCTCATGTTTAGGTGTTGAAGATTTTTTGATGCAAATTCATTGCAAGGTAACGTTTATAGACCTCATTTCCTCATTCACGTTTATATCCCTCAACTCCTCAATCACATTGATGAATCGTTGGTTCATAAGTGATAACAACTGTTTAGTTGCTTTGCAGGAGTGGCAACCTCGGGTTTCAACTTGATTGCTTTTCATGTGCATTTCTAGATCTGAACGACCTTCTTTTCAAACCCTAGCTCGTACTGTACTTCTTTTACTGATTAACTTATAGTTTTGATTCAGATCTCAGAATTGGTTGACATTTCTTGAATTTCTAGTTAATTGGTTGTTATGTCGTATATGTTCTATGCGATTGGTTAAATTGGTGAACTTGTTCTGAATGTTACCTAGCATTGAATGGAAATTGAGTAACTTTTTAAGCCTATTTTCTTTTTCATATCTCAGACTTGTTTAGTTTCTCTTTTTGCTAGATCTAATTGACCAATTGTAACTGGAAATCTATAGATTCCTTTTTTTCTTGTTTCGGTAGTGTGATATGTATAGGAGAAGCAAGTATTTAAATTTCATCTTGTTGATGTGACGATATCATCACTTGTCTGTTATCTTAGTATGTGATCTTGATGTCATTTAATTTTTTTAGGATGCTACTTCAGAAATAACAGTATCCATCACTGGTAAAACACCATCAAACAAGTTTGGTGTTGATTCAATGATCATCTCAAGTCCAGTGCGCCCTATAATTGATGCAATTGATCGTACAGAACTTGAAAATATCTCAAGTGCTAACTTAATAACCGATTCACCTGAAAATGATAATGCAAATGATTATACAGAACTTGTAAAATTGATTGTTGCAATTAAACCCTAGAGTAGATGATGAGTTTGATAAATGATAATGTAAATAGAAGCACAACAACCAAGGTACGTGAATATTATTATTATAATCTTTTTATTTAAAAAAATGAAGAATCTTTACAAACATTCTAATATTTATATTATTTTTTGGACATAAACTAATTATGAAGTGCACTAATAATCACCATCTACTTCTTTAGTATTCTATTTTTGAATTTGTGTTTTGGAATTCAGCAAATCTCATATCGTTATAAAAAAAATCACATGTAATTCACATATGGATCACATATAAATCATAAGTGAATCACATATGAATTTCATGTGACTCACATGTAAATAACATGTAAATCACAAGTGATTCACATGTGAATCACAAGTGATTCATATGTGAGTCACAAGTGATTCACATATAAATCAAAAGTTAATCACATATAAATCACAAGTGATTCACATGTAAATCACAAGTGATTCACATATGAATCACATGTAATTCACATGTAATTGACATCTAAATCACAAGTGAATCGCATATGAGTTACATATGAATCACAAGTGATTTGCATATGAATTACATGTGATTCACATGTAGATTAAAAGTAAATCGCATAAGAATTACATGTGATTCACATGTAAATAACATGTAACTCGCATATGCATTAAATGTCATTCACATATAAATCACATGTAATTCACATATGAATCACATGTAAATCTTATATGATACATGCATGTGTATTTTTGTGAATGTTCTTGCATTAATCAGATTTTTTTAATTTTATTGTGGATTTTGAAGAATTTGTGGTAGATATTGAACAGCTGAAAAGTGATAAATTGAAAATATATATATATATATATATATATGAAAATCTTGATATGATGAAAAGATAACATTGTGAATCTTCGTAGCATTTTTTATTTTTTATATTTTATTTTATATCGAATAAAATACTTGTACTATTATGTTTACAGATTGATTAATAAAAATGAGATTTTTTATGATTTACTTAATATTATAATATAAGAAATATGCATATATTCATTTCAAAAATATATATATATATATATATGAAATAAATGCACATAAAATGTTGATTTTTTTGTTAAAACAATAGGGTAATTTTTTAAATATTCTAGTTTTTTTAATATAAATTTACTGATTTTTAAAAATTTATATATTTTTTTAAAAATGCAGCTTTATTAAAAAAAATTGCAGTTTTTTTAGAAAAAATTACATTTTTTTAAATTATCATTTTATAAAAAAATAATTCATTTTTTTTTAAATGCAGTTTTTTTTTTTCAAAAAAAGTGCATTTTTTTTTTCAAATAAATTGCAGTTTTTTTTGGAAAAATTGCAGTTTTTTGAAAAAAAAAATTCAAACTTTTTAAAACTTTATGCTTTTCAAAAAAGTTAAAAAAATCTGCAGTTTAAAAAAACAAAAATTATTTTTTTTAATAAATTCCAAAATTTTGTTTTATAATGTTAATTTGAGAGCTTTTTATTAATATTTCCAATAATACAAAAAATTAAGTGGGATTGGTATGATGACGATCATGCCCTTAACGATTTGATTTTGATTCAACTTTCCACCTTTAGTTCTTAGGTTCTCAGGAAACTATGACTTCTCATCCGATCTCAACTATATATATATATATATATATATATATATATATATATATATATATATATATATACAATGCTCCCAAAAATCATAACCATTAATTTTTTTTTAATACAATTATTATTATTTGGTCACACATTAACACAATATTTGGAGTTCACATTTAATCCTGATCCTATATATATATATATATATATATATATATATATATATATATATATATATATATATATATATATATATATATATATGGTTAGGTTCATGTGAGACTACCTAATTTTGTTAGACCGTGAGACATATTTTTTTTATTTATTATTTTTTTTTTTAATTTTTTTCAGTTAATTCAAGTTTCGAAAATAATATTTAAAAAAAGAATTTTTGAATTTTTCCATTTATTTTGCATTTTAAAATTATTTTTTAGAATATATGTACAGTGTAATATTCTATTAGAGTATTTCACGTATTTTTCAAAAAAAAAAAAAAAGATTTTTTTTATTTTTTTAGTTAATTCAAATCCAAAAATAATATTTAAAAAAAAAAAAGAATTTTTAGATTTTTCCATTTATTTTGCATTTTAAATTTATTTTTTAAAATATGTTAGTGTAATATTGTATTAGAATATTTCACGTATTTTTTAAAAAAAATAAACGGGTTTTTTTTATATTTTTTTAGTTAATTCTAGTTCCGAAAATAATATTTAAATTTTTTTTTTTATTTTTTCATTTATTTTGTATTACAAAATTAGAATGCTCTCAAATTAACCTGAATATATATATATATATATATATATATATATATATATATATATATATATATATATATATATCCGAGTGGCACTAAGCTAATATACTGAGAACAACACATAAAGGATTAAAAGTGAACTTACAGTAAGGAGATTGATCACTTGTAGTCGGTTGGCTGAAGTGTAGGAGATAGATCACTCGGACACCTAGTATATCTCGGCTACTCCTGGTATCTCCACCTATAAAGCATTTTGTAATTTTATAATCACCATATATTATAAAAAGTTATTGGTGTTCCAACCATTTCGTTAAAACACCAAGGATTGATGAAGTCCTACGATGGGAAATAAGACTAGCCATATTAGACAAGGACGCTTGCTGCTTGCTTGATATGCTAATATGTTGTATATAAAGCCAGCGGCAAGACACCCTGGCTACTAAAACAGACTCTTTTCTTCATCGTAAACCTTCCCTCCGCATTCCTACCTATTTTCATGCAATTCTATATTCTTAATTGGTGTTCAGATCATCACTATTTATAGACCGCAGACAATCCATGCATGATGATCATGCTTATATTTGTTTTCTTGCGCAAAAATTATATTCGCGTCTTATCAGGAGATTAGTGAATATATTCACTAGTGATTGATTGATTCAACCCGAACAATCAGTTCGTCGGGATTCTTAATTATATATAGCATGCTAGATATTGAATAATTTGATCAAAGTCGTAACATTCTTATTCTTTGATCATTGATAGATACTTGCCATTTCCATTGTTCTTGGTTCATGTGGTTTAATCGATATCCAAATTGTAGTATAGAGAACATATTTATTCTTATTTCTCGATAACAATTTACTCAGGATTCTAAAATAATCTTGGCATCTACACAAGTCAAATGCTTGGAGAATCTGATTCTATGAACAACTTGTGAAGCTGAGATACAATAGAGAACCAATTATCCACAATTGAGATTCTCGACATGTTGCAATCCATGATATAGATCGACTCATGCGAATCCATCCAATTCAACCATGGAAAATATATTCGGCTCGCTGTCAAAGGTCTAGTCTACTATACTATATATATAGCTATTGTGTGTGTAAACAAAGAACATGTAGAATGTATTATGTATTGAAAGAAGTAATGGAAGGCTGGTGTAAGGCGAAGTAAAGGGTCTTTCATGTCAGCCAAGGATGACTTGCCACCCATGTCCAATTTGTAGGGATCAGGTCATGATGTTCATGTATGCATATATATGAATCCCTGCATGGCAATGGGGTAAGTTGTTGAGGCTGAAAAGAAAGGTTCTTCACTCTCTCCTTAGACCTTTTCATTTCCTGTTTTCTTAAATTTAGCTAAAGTACGTACTTCTTGTACCACGATCTTCTAAAGATAAACTAAAACAAAACTTATCCCTATTGGTGTTGGTCGCTGAATTTGAATCTAAATACCGTGAAATTACACTTGTCATCATTCTACAACTTATAACATTAACTGATGCTTAAATGATGCGTTTTTCTAAAAATGATGTCGTTTTTTAATTAAATATAAGTCTAACTGGTTACGGTTCTGTTTTTTTTTTTTTTTTTTTCTGGTTAAGTTCTAAATTTATACATGCTGAATTGTAATGATAACTGAATTAATATAATGTTGTTAGTATAAATAATGTTTTCTTCTGAACTGAATGCACTCCCTGAACATGATTAAATGACTATATCATTTATTAATTAATTGTTATAAATTATAATAAATAAATAAATAGCAGGATAGACTATTTAAATTGACAGAAAATATTAAAAATAAATTCAGAAAATAAATCTTTTTGGTTTTAATTTGATTTTGTACTTCGAATTTTGGGTTTATATCGAAATAAAACATATCCGTTTTTTATCAAACAAAACATTCATATTGACCAACGTTAATATATATTTAAAAATATATATTTTTAATTTCTTTTGAAAAGCTTCAATTTTTAGAATCAGACAAAACATTAACAAAATAGCATTTATTCAAAACAAAATGTATAAGAATTTAGTTAAATAAATTATAGAACAAGATTACAAGAAAATACAGATAACGAAGGGTAGATTAACAAAATAACATAATTGTAAAAAGGATTAACTACTTTTAATTAAGGACATGCATGTGATTTGTGAAAGGGGTAGTTTAGGGTATATATATATATATATATATATATATATATATATATATATATATATATATATATATATATATATATATATATCACTTAATGTTAAGGACACCTCTTTCTCAATTTAACCTATAAAGATATGTTGTTAATATTACGTAAAAAATAAACTATATATATCTGAATTTATTAAGTATTTTATATATTAAGTGCATTAAGTCAAAAAGAAACTACACCTAACACTACTAAAAAAAAAGATGGATTTTCAACCATCAATTCCGTCGTAGAAGTTTGTTACCAATATAATCCCGATAGAAAAAATTCCACCGAAAAATATAGCTTAAGTAAATATTTCTAACAGATTTCCGATGGATTGTTTGACAATTTACCGACATAAAATTCCGTTAGTAGTCGTCGACGTATTTTCGATGGCATACCATCATATGCTTTTTCTAATGCCTTAATGTTTTGACTATTTCCAAAAAGATAACAACAAATACTTTTACTGACCGAAGAAGAACGCTACTTTTGGTTGTTTTTGACGGATATTTTACTAACGGATGTTACTTTTGCAATCATTTAGTGACAATTTTTAGGGCAATATTTTCCGCCGGTAATACATCGGTCAATTGCAATTTAAAAATCGTCTAATACAATATAAGTTTTAACAAATGTCTAAACCACATATATAATTAAAATAAGTTTAACAAATATTTAAAACAACAATCATAAAAAAACTAGCATGAATTTGGTGGATTGTCCGAAGGGTTACCCATTCGTCTCATAAGTTGTTTGCACTTGCATCTCTTCTCACCCTTTCATTCCATTTCATTTTCCTTTGCAATTTGGTCTTGCATATCTTCTGTTATTTCGGTTCCATTTCCATTTAGGTTTATAGCTCCGGTACCGAAAAGAATGTTAAGACAAACATATATAATTAGTAAACAAACATTATACAATTAGTAAAACAAACTATATATTAACATTCGTTATCCATTATAGCAACATACAATATTTTTAATCTCTAATAACATTATTCTTTACTTTATTTTACCAATATAAGGAATGTACTTACATTTTTTTATCCGCGACAAAAACATAATATCATTTTATATCCATAATAGCAACATACTTTATATTTTTATGTCATCACACAAATGCACTATATTTTTATTATTCCATAATAGAAAAACACTTTATTTTTCATCCAATAATAGAAACACTTTAGTTTTATACATAAAATAAACAAACGTATTATATTCATTTTACCACTGCATACAATATATTTATATTTTCTATCTATAATGCAACATACTTCGTCTTTAACTTTATCTAATAATCGCAATATACTTTATTTTGTATATATAAAAGCAACATACCTCATTGTTATCCATAATAGCAACATATTGTATTATTCTTTCCGATAAAAGAGTATACTTACATTTTTATCCATAATAGCAAAATACTTTAGTTTTTATCTATAATAGCATGTATTTTACTTTTTACCTATAATAGTATCACACCTTTTATATATATATATATATATATATATATATATATATATATATATATATATATATATATATATATATATATATATATAAAATAGCTACGATCATAGTTTTTTGTGTGAATAAAAATGATCTTAAAGTTGTAACGATCCAAATATCTCAAACTATTTGTTATAGAATATATTTGGTCTAAATACATTCAATGGTAAACTCAAGTAGTGAAATGTCAAAGTTTTTGAAAATGTAATATGTATATCCTTGTACCTATTGTATTATAAGAGACAATTAATAAGTTTATAGAAAATTTTTGTTAAAATAAAGTTGTAGTACACTCCGAGACGGGTTCCATGGATGTAAAGTTTGTCAAAATCCTAGTTCGTATAAAGAAGTTACCCCATTCGAAAATGAAACAATTTCTTGCGAAAACACGGTGCACCTTTTAGAAGGATGCAATGCATCCTAACCAACTTTGCAAAAAAAAATGCTTAAGTTGTATTATTTGACCCCATCTGATACTAAAGCTTCCCCAAGAACAATATGCATGAAAGGGGTGAAATTCGAAGGTTTTGAAGAGATTGTGCTCTCAAAATGTTAGAAAATTGGTACGAGCTTTGATTATCTGGATACCGACGTCAAAGACAAGCTTTTAATTCGAGGAGCAATGATTACAACTTTAAGAAAGAGGTCGTGAGGCCTTTTAGCAAGGGCACGATTGTCGTTTGGGCTAATGTATTCTCTCAATTTGTTAATATGTAATTTTATTTATGTAAGTATTAAGTCATAAAGGGCTGATAACCCGATATAGTATTTAAAGTTCGTAATATGGTTTTATTATGAACTGATTGGTAAAACTAATAAAGAGTTTATGTGGTGGAACTCTCGATTGGGTAACGATGGTGGTAAACCCTAATTTACAAGATTTTTTACCGTAAGATTGGACTATTGACTTACAGAGTTAAGCCATTTGGTAATGGTTTTGATGAGCTTAGTAATTTGGTAACAAATGGTTACCCAGTTGTCTTAGTGATCAGGAAAAGATCACTATAATATATATAAATAAATAAGTTCCGAAGTGTCTTGATACAAGTTTCGTGGAACTTGGTATTTGTCTAGATAGGTTGGACCAGTGTTTAAGCTAAGAGATAATGTGAGGCTAGAAGTTAGTCTTCACTAACTGACCAGGTGGGTACATGTGGATTTTCCCATTTGGGATACATGGCATATTAGCAATGTTTTCTATGAAATGTTTGAAAATAATTTGTGAAAGTTTCTAGTTTCAAAAGAAATACGTTTTATCTAGAAAATAAAGGAACTATTTTTCTAAAAGAGTAAGTAAATGGTTTTGAAAGATAAATGATTTTGGATAAATGAACTCTTTTATGAGTAATCGTTAGATAGCTACAAATTGTTATATGGGTTATTCAAAAATATTAAGGAATTGTACTTACAATATTAGTATTTTCTTGTCACTTCATGTGACCAACCCAATTAGGGGTGTATATTATTGTCACTTTATGAGACAAGTGTTGTCACTTATGTGACTAACCCAATTTGAGGTGGTCCTTATTGACATTAGATTCAACAGATAGTTGAGAATCAGGAAGGCCCAGAAGAATTATATTGAGTGAGGACATGTTTTGCCTGATGTTTATAAATGCATGTTTGGTTTTATCAAATGATTTTGATAATGATTTTGTGTCTAAATCCATGTAGCGTACGAGACAATTTTTTCTTACGTATTTTGTTTGAAATACCATGTATTACAGGTATCAGGATACAACCTAGAGAGTTGAGTGGAGACAGATAGCAAAGAGCCAGTGGATAAAAATTTGGCATAACTTCCATGAAGTAAGTATCCTTGTAGCTTTACTATGGTTTATTGTATCGGTTGTAATACCCGAAGGAATATTTTTACAAATGTATTTGTAAATGAAAGGAGCATATTTCGGGACCATATTTTATAAATGGACCCCATTAACAAAAAATGTTTTATAAACCATAACATTCTAATGTATACAAGATAGGTGTTACAAAGATACTAGATAGTTAAGACAAATAAGGATCGAATCCACGATGTCATAAATTATCATAATAGTTCCAACTATTGTTATACACGTCCGGTGGACGATGAACCGGTGTAATAGAATTTTTTTATTTTTACTTTCTTCTATATCATCATTTTGTAATTTGTTCACATAAAATAAGAATTATTTCCCAATAACTATTAACCGTAAAATATAGAATTTTGTTGGCTATCTATATGTTTCAATTAACGATGGGAGGTACTTCTATGGAATACATAATACTCTTTTTTTAGATAACCAAATTCAATCCAGTTATAGCATTGCACTATGAAATTCATTTATTTTTGTACATATATCATTCATTTGTTCCAATTATACAAACACATACAAACTTATTTATTGTTCATTATACCATCCTACATTCATTGTAGTTGTTTTTTGCATTTAGCATAACTGTAAATTCAAGTACAATCACCAGGGTAAGATTGTCATTCAAGGGAATAGTACCCATTTGGTGAACTCGTTCACCTATTACTGAATAACCATTGATAGTTTGTATATTTAATTGATAAAGCATTACATGGTGACAAATAAACAATAGCTACTATAACACCCATGTTCCAGACTAGTTAAGATTACTTTTATCAGGGACCAAAGATGAAGCTTTGGATGAAATCATGTAGCACGACGTCGCTAAGAAGGGCCATGACATGGAAATTGTTTAATGGATCGCGTATGTTATTGGATCGCCACGGCGTGACCAAAGGTTGCCACGGTATGGCAGTTGTCCTAGCCCAAGCCCATGATTCTTTTAGGGTTTTCTTCATATTTAAACCCCTATAAGTCATTTTTAGGGTTCCTTATCAACCTCCATCACCCTCAAGTTTCAAAATCCCTAACCCTAATTCCTCCTTGAGAGTTGTGATTCCATTTTGGTGAGCTTGGTCGCTTGTGAAGAACGAAGAGGCATTGGAAAGGACTGTGGTGCTTCTTGGTTGAAATGAAGATCTATTTTCGACATCTCTAGACCAATATAAGTGTCCAAGTTCCTTGCTTTATGGCTTAAAGTGGCTAGATCTTGAATATTGTCCTATGTCCTTCATGTCTGATCAAGTTTGAAAGGAAGGAACTCATAAAGTTGGCTTGGCAACTTTATGACTTTCATGAGTCCCAAGAGCATCATATGTTGTATATCTAATCCTTGGTGGAAGTTCTCATCATTTTCTTGAGTTTTGATCTTTAGAGCTCATTTTGACCTAAAATCGATTATAGACATGTATTGGACATACATGTCTATAAATCTTCCATCTTTATGATGGATCTGGTATTAGAAAACCCTTCTACAGTAATTGGATTAAGGACTTTTCATATTAAGGGATTAACGGTAAAGACATTGTGGTATTTGGATTTATTTGGACTTAGGGTTGAAGATCTTGATCTGCTTGGGAGTCTTAATGGATAAAGTTGGAAACTTTATCCATTTAGACCATAGAATAGACCAGATCTAAGCTTTGGAGCTCTTGGAATTGAGGAAAGTGGCTTAATCCTTTAAGCTGCTAGAAACCCAGTGCCCACAACATGGCCATAGATCACCACTATGTGACAATGAGGAATTTGTCGTATGTCTAGTTGTATGAGGGCCACGGCGTAGCCAATGAGGGCCACGACATGGTGGTTGCCTAAAGTCAACATTTTTTGTTGACTTTTGGTCAAATTTCTATTTTTAGAAGGTAGACTTATGGTTTTCCTTGTGTGGATTGATAGGAGGTGTTTAACACCCATCCTTAGCAGTGACATCTGTTAGTTGTGGTCGACGCGACATTGAGCAAGGTTTTAGTCTGCTTTGTGATACAAGTGAGTTTTCCTCGTTGTATTTATGGATCGAAGGTATCAATACCGGCCCACTAGATTATGTATCCTGGTATATTGGATGATATTATGTTGGTTAGATGATAAACTGGTAGATTTGTATATATTTTCATGTGTTTACTGGATATGTGATAGATTGGTAGATGTGTATCATTAGTCGTATGTTACACGATCTATGATAGATTGGTAGATGTGTATCATTACCCGTATGTTACACGATTTGTGATAGATTGGTAGATCTATATGATTACATGTATTTGCTTTCTAATGAGTGTTATTGTATATGTTGACACGTTATTGTTATTTTTCGGTTGAGGCGGTCCTGCTTTGTGTTGAAGGCCAAGATACCTGGGGCGGTCCGGATAGACTGTAATCCCTGTGAGGCGGTCCAGTCAAGCCAAAGGCCCGAGAGCAATCCGGATAGGTTGTAGGCCTAATGAGGCAGTCCAATGAGGCTAAAGGCTCGAAGAGCGGTCCAGATGGGTTGTAGGCCTGTGAGGTGGTCCAGTCAAGCTAAGGCTCATGTATGCATGATGTTATATGTATGGTTATGTGTGGTACTTCGAGGGAACTCACTAAGCTTTGCCTTACAATTTGATTTCATGGTTTCAGGTACATCAGATGATCGGGCAAGGAGAAGACGCGATTGTGCACATCATCCTTGGATATTTTATTGATAAATGATTTTGGGATACTATAATTAACGATTATGGCTTTTGGAACAAAGTTTTGAAATATTTATGAATTCATTAAAATGGTTTTAAGAATGAAAGTTTTTCCTTGATTTTTCGGATGTTACAAGTTTGTATTAGAGTCCTGGTTTAAGAGAATTTGATAAGCATTCATGTAAATCCAAACTCAAACTAAGGATTTGTAAAGGTTTTCAAATTATTTTCAAAAGTAACCAAGGAAGGATGAGATGTGTATGATCATCCGGAGCAAGAAAGTATACCTCAAGATGTCCATATTGTTATGATGATTATGATAGAACAACATGCTAGTAGTAGTTTAGGGATCTTCGGGGATTGCATGATAGAATTGCCTGATGTTTGATGCCTAACAACCTAGGAGAATTTCTTGTATGTTATATGGAATTGACATCATTATTGTAGTTGCTTAGTGTGTACATAATAGTTGTACATAACTAAGATTTATAGTCTGGGAATGTTTTATCTAGCCTTATTTCATGTTCCTTGTATGGTTGTGGGCTTAGCGTAGAATCATGTATTCAATTGTCTATGGAATCTAGCATTATGTATGATTAGCATGCATGAGCATCTACAGGGTTGGTGGAAGTTTCATGAGTGGCATGGGGACCCTAAGAGAGCCTAAGGAGTACTTTGGAGTAGGTAGTATGCTGTTTAGCTGGTTTTGGGAGTATCAACATGATTTATTACGTAGAGGATTCATGGTGATTCTTGAGGAAAGTATGGATAGGTGTGGAAGGTAGTATTAGGCCCGTACTACTGGAAGCGTAAGATCTGTAATCGAATTGATGGAAGTCACGACGATTCTAAGGAGATGGTTGATGGTAGATAGTATGGTTGATACCATGATTAATAGTTGTGTTTCTGTATCTTTTGATCTTTTTGTTATGATTGTTCAGGCTGAGGATGGGTTTGATGATTGTTTGGACCTTAGTGGTCATGTCAGGTTCGGCTTAAATGGTGCAGACGTAGGTAAAAAAGTTGATTTTGAGGTCTCAAGGGCCTTACTCAAGGTAGTGCCAGTTGAGTCGTGAGACTTAAGAATGAAGCGATCGTTATGAACGACTCGATGATCACATCAGGAGGTTGAGTGATTGGTAGATGGATTCAAATGTCACAATCGACTACAGTGGATTTTTTCTTCGATATTTCCATGTTTAGAGGAAAGTGAGAGCAAACATGTGATTTACAGAGTTGGGATGTAGACCCAGCATGGGGCTAGATAGTTGCGGTTTTTGGGCGGCAATATGGCAGTGTCGGAATACACAAGAGTATTCTTATGGTATGGTTGCCTTGAGATGAGATCAAGGGTCTAATTTCTTTTCATTCAGGCAGGTCAGGTGCTAGAAGATGGTTTCAGGTGATCGGGGAAGTGAATCGGGAGCGACAAATTTTGTTGTCTCGATGTATCCCGATTAAGAGAGTGATGCCCCTTGTATATATGAATGATCCTCAAGTGAATTGATGGTTGGGGATTTGTGGACAAGGTAAGTGGTAATCCAATTGTTGCTATATAGAGAATCAGTGTTATGAATGAACTGTCAGAATTATTTCTTCTATATCTACATGGGATTCTTGATGTTAGAGGTGGTTATGATTGGATGTTTCTGAAGTATCTATCTAAGAATCGAAATCTCCTTGAGTTTCTTGGTCTTTATCTAGAATATCCTCTTGCGTTGTGTTATACATTCCAAGAGTCAGGGATGGTATGTACCTGGTTGACACAGTTTAAGATATGGTTTATTTGCAATGCCAGTAGTGATAGTTCGAATCCTAAGTGGGGAGAACTAAGCATTTTGCTTGCAGGATCATCGATATATTCGAGTTTATGGTGTTGGAAGAATAGTTCATAGGGATTTACGGATCGAGTATGTGAGGCTTAGGTTCAGGACTTGGCCAACACGAGGATACATAGCAAGTTTTCATCAGATTTATGTGCTCAGGAATGCATGAGTTTTCTTTGCGGCTGTTAGGTGCATTTTGTGCACCTTTTTTCACATCTTTTAGTCCCTTTTTATGCATCTGTTTAGCATAATTGTTCTTCATTTGTCTTGCATTTCATCATATCCATGTTAGTGTCTAGAACAACCTGATTTCCAAACTTTAATGTCTTTTTCAGGTAAACCGGAGGTTGGAACATGCTTTAAGAGGTGTCGGGAAGCATTGGTGAGAAGAACGGAAAAGTTGAAAAAATCGAGTTTGGACCCGATGATAGAGGAATACACGACTCGTTTTGGATTTACAGTGCAGGATGGGCACGGGCCGTGTTGACCAGAATGGGAGCTGTTGACTTCACGTAACACGACTCATGTCAGCTTAGCCTAATTTGACACGGGCCGTGTTAGCCTTGCTGAGCAGTTTTGAGCATCAAACTTTGGAGTTGGAATTGAGGATTGAAGACCATTTTCCATTCAACATGACCCGTGTTGATTTGCTCTATTTTGACACGGGCCGTGTTCGTCCCAAAAACTGCCTTTTGGCAGTTTTTTTTTCCTATTTTTCATATCTCGGGATTTGGGTCATTGGGGGAACACACATCATATCAGAGCACATTTTGTGAGGGGATTTCGATGGTTTTTGCAAGGGTTTCATCAGTAATCATTTGGAAACATTATTTCTAGTATTTGTAAGTTGTAATTGCACATTGTTTCCATCTTTTAAACTTGTGATCTTGTTCTAATCATGTGTGGCTAGAACCCTAGTTTCTCCAATTTCATGTTGTGACTTCTTGGTAGTGACTTCAATCATATGATTTGATCTTTCTTCGTAATTTCTATCTAGTGAATTTGATTTTGCTTTAATAGAATTTTTTATTCTAGTTGTGATTCTTATTTTCCATTTGAATTAAGGTTAGGCCATTCAAGTTATCTCTTTTACAAAATCTGTAACTGTTTTGTGATATTGGACAAGTAACAAGCATTAAATTGATCTTTATTGAATGAATTTAGTGTAAATTTTATTCATACACTCTTACACTCCCAAGCTTGTGAGGAGTATTGGGTGTTGTTGGGAACATTCACATAAAGCTTCATGCAATCTTTTAATCTAATTCTAAGAGCTTGTTTAGATTAGGTAATTAGTAAGGTTAGGGTTAATCAAAGAGGTTGTTTTGGTTAATTAATGTGGTGAATGGGAAGTGTTAGAGATTATTAACACTTTCAAGTACCAACTTAGATAGAAATGAACAAATATTGTGTTATCTTTGAATCACATAGCTAAGTTGTGATACATGAAGTTAGAGTCCTTAAAAAATCTGAATTTAATTCACTTATTTAGCTGATTACTTGTGTTTTTAATTTGTTTGTTTAATCATCGCATTCAACCCCCCCCCCCCCCCCCTTTAATCTTTTGTGAACAAGTACCTTGCACAAAGTGGTATTAAACCGATTGTCCCGTATCTCTGTGGATTGACCCTACTTGTCTTGTACTACCTTTTAGTGTAATATAGTGGGATTCTTTTGGAGTATATCATACCCCTTTATTTGTTGGGTTTGACAAGCCTAACAAATTGGTGCCATTGTCGGGGACATGGTGTTACTAATTGTTTATTCCTAGATCTTTTCGTACAGGTACACCACTACCAATTGATTCGGAGATAAAGAAAACTGCAAATAAGCTAAGGAAGCAAGCCAAGCTTCGTAAGAAACAACCAGGCTCTGAGACTTCTTCATCTTCTAACCCTCCATTAATCAACATTTTGGAGGACATACCTCTCTCAAGTGTGTCCGCATCCGAAACAGAAAGCCTATCACTCTGATCTCAACCATCCTCACCCAAAAATACCACTCCAGCATCTTCACCTACTTATAATATCCCAAACACTACACCCACACAAACTTCAACAACTACTCACACAATGGGAGATAACCATGGAGGGAATCTATATCCAAACCCACCACCTAGAACTGAAATCCATGTTCATCCACTTACTTCTAACCTTTAAAGTCCTAGAAAATGAAGATCCTCACAAGTTCCTCACTGAGTTCCATATTGTGTGTGTGGGCATGAAACCACACAATGTCATGGAGGATCAAATCAAACTTAGGGTATTCCCCTATACGGTGAAAGATGCAGCAAAAGATTGGCTTTATGACCTCCCACTGGGGACGGTTAGTACTTAGGTAGATCTTGCACGATTATTTTTGGATAAATACTTTCCCAAGATGAAAGTTTCAGCTCTACGGAGGGAAATCGTTGGAATCAAGCAACATAAGAGAGAGGCTTTTCACACATATTGGGGGAGATTCAATAAACTTTGCACCCGTTGTATGAAGCACAGAATCACTAAATACCAACTTCTCCAATATTTCATTGAAGGAATGACTCCAATGGAAAGACAGCTTCTCTACACTTCAAGTGGCGGGTCTTTACTCGACAAGACTCCAACCGAAATCCACAACTTAATCAAGAACATGGTTGAAGATTCTAAGCACTCAAGCCATGATGATGGATGCACCCCGAGGTGTAAAAGAAGTACAAATTCCTCAAATTGAAGCTCAATTGTCCAGCCTTACAAAAGTGGTAATGATGTTGGCAAAAGACAAGGGTGTGCAGCCCACACCCCGCCCTTGCGGTATTTGTAATCAAGTGGGGCACCCAACTGACATGTGCCCTCAACTTCAAGATGAGTATTATGAAGAAGCAAATGCTTTGGGAGGGTATTCTGGGTCAAATAAGAGAGGATATAAGCAGCCACAGGGTGATCAGAGGTGAAATAATAATCAAGGTTGGGGAGGAAATCAACATGGAGGTTATCAACAAAGACCACCATTTCCTCAACATCAACAAAGACCATCCTTTCAGCCTCAAAATTTCCAGCCTAGACCACCACAACAACCACCTCCACAAATGGGTTCATCAAGCATGTCTTTAGAATATATTGTCAAAAGCCTTGCCACTAGCACTCAAAGCTTCCAACAAGAAACCAAGGCTAGCATTAAAAGCTTAAAGCAACAGGTGTCACAACTTGCTCAGTCCATGAGTAAAATGGAATCACAAGGCAAGCTACCATCTCAAACCGAGAAGAACCCAAAACACAATGCATGTTTCATTACCTTAAGAGGTGGGAAAACTATGAAGATCTAACGATGTCATATGAAGAAGAGAAAGAGAAAGAGATTGAGGTAGAAGAAGCTGTCAAGGAAGAGGAAAGGAAAAATACTTTAAAGTCAAAGAAACCAATAGAGACTGAAGTGAAAGTCACACCAGCTCCATTTCCTTCAAGGCTAACAAGCACAAAGAGAGAACGGGAAGATGACGAAATCATGGCAATGTTCCGAAAGGTTGAAATCAATATCCCTCTTTCAGATGCCATTACACATATTCCTTGATATGCTAAGGTTCTTAAGGAACTTTGCACATCTAAGAAAAATCTTAAAGGAAATCAAACTGTGAAAGTTGGGGAAAATGTTTCAGTCGTGTTACAGAAATGGCTACAAAAAAATGCAAGGATCCGGGTGTATTCACGGTTCCTTGTAAAATAGGTAACCTTTTTGTACCACGTACCATGCTAGACCTTGGGCATCAATTAATGTCTTACCCTATTCAAGCTATAAAACAATGGGAATTGGACCTTTATCAAATACTTGAGTCATCATTCAACTTGCCGACCAGTATTTGGTACACCCAAAAGGTGTATTGGAGGACGTGTTAGTGCAAGTCAATGAACTTGTATTCCCCGCTGATTTTTATGTTTTGGATATGTGTGATGAAAACACCCCACAATCGAGCTCTATCCTTTTGAGGAGACCTTTTATGAGTACCGTGAAAACAAAATTAGATGTAGCAAATGGTACTTTGTCTATGGAGTTCGATGGTGAGGTGATCAACTTTAATATCTTTGAAGCTATGTGTTATCCTAGTGATATTCATTCTTTAAACTTCATAGATGTTATTGATTAGAGTACTGATAGGTGCATATTTAGTTTGTATTAAGTATAGATTCTTATTCATTTATTAGCTAAATTATTGCATTTCATGGACAAAAGGTACTTAAAAGTGTTTAAATTGTATTTTCAGTCCAAAAATGAAGCTCGGAAGCAAAAGGAAGTAGGAGAAGCGGTTAGGAGCTCGGGAATTAGATAAAGAAGAAAAACACCAAAAAGAGCACCTACTCGGCGAGTAGAATCGACTACTCGGCGAGTCCAAGTGAGGATAATGACTCGGGAACCCAGATGCTTATCGCATACGGATACTGTGAGACGGACTCGACGAGTCGCCACCTGACTCGATGAGTCGATACGCAAATATATAGATAACTTGTTAGATCGAGGAAAAAAACTTCTGGGATAATTCTGGAGTAATCAGCTGCGATTCAGAGGCTAGAGAAACCCTAGAAGACGAAGATAGAAGCTACAATTCAATCCCGAAGGAGATTTGAGGCAAATTCCATCATTATACTTAATCTTTTGTTTTCCATTATGGTGAGACAATTAGAATTCGTTTTTGTGCTGTTATTTACTTCAATCATGAGCTAAAACTCTTAAACTTCTGTTTGGGGATACAAAATTGAGACTATGGTTTGATTATTTGTAGGATTAATTCAATGTTGGTGATTTATTTGTTATTTTAGCTTGCTAAAGAACCTTGTGTGTGAATGATAATTAATTTTCTGTTAATAGGAAGATAATTAAATAGCATGAACATCGTTTGATTATCAACCTCATATATCTTGTGACTACTTTGCTATATGTCTAGGATTAATGAACATGAAACTAGGATTAATAAGAAAATTAAGTAAATTTATGTCCAAGCTTGTGTGATGACCATCAACAAGAAGTTAATTAAAACCAAATTGATTAACTATTGTAAGTCTAAAGTAGTCCGAATAATTAATCTAGTGAACTAAATTGAATTAGACAACTGATCACTGTTTAAGTTAGTTTATTTGCTAAGGATTAGTGTAGTGAACACGAACCTAATCACTTGAATCGGTAACCAACAAAAGAATTAATCCATTGCACTATTACCTTGAAATCAACCATAGGATCAATTGAGTTGAACTAAATAGAAGTTCCTTCACATTATTGAATCTAGTTAATTCTTTGTTTTTCTAGTTTTTAGATTAAGTAATAGTTAGTAAGTTTCTAGTCTTGTAAAACTAGAGAAAACCATCTACTTATTAATTAATTTAGATAGAATTAGTTTTTAATTTTAATTTGCCGTTCCCTGTGTTCGATACCCTACTTGCCTAAACTATTCCACAATTGATAGGTACATTGCCTTTGTGTGTTTATTTTACAACTAAAAGTAGGATTAAAACTAAGTGAGTTTACGAACATCAAGTTTTTGGCGCCGTTGCCGGGGAGCGGTTCTAAAATTAGCATTAAAAATCTAATTCAATCGATCCTTTGTGTGAGATTTATCTTACACAAAGTTAATTTCTGTTAAGTTATTAGGTAGTATAAAATATATATATATATATATATATATATATATATATATATATATATATATATATATATATATATATATATATATATATATAACCTGATTTTACCTTGGACTCGCCAAGTGCATTCGCCCAGACTCGGCGAGTACGACACTAAATCAGCTTTAATTTTATTACATTTTTTTTGTTCTTTTTACGCATTTTCTGTTTTGATTGCAGTTGTTTCATGAAACCAAAGACCCCTCGAGATTTCTAAGAACCAACCTCAAGCACTACACTACCAGTACGAGAGAGAACGTTAGGAACTTTGGAATGGCGATCACGCCAATGATGATCTTGCCATGGAAGTACACTATGTTCTTAGTACTGAAAAGATCTACCCCTTTCCAAGAGTTTAGGACCATCCGAGAATCCTCATGGAGATATGGTCCAACCCCTTTTCAGATCACTACTACTTTCGGATATACCACAAGGTTCACATTCGATTGATCCACTTCTTAGACTCGATATGTGATTTCCCGACAACACTCTTCGTGCCTCACTCATCTTGATAGAATTCATCGAGAACCCTAACCTTGTAAATACACCTGTTGGAACCTACTAGTTACCCTAGACGGAATCCGCATCCCTGTACGTGAAGGTTTGTTGGAATGACAAACACAGACCAGAGATCACTTGGGAATGCGAGGACAACCACATAGGAAGTACTCTCTTACCCCTACCTGGCCATTCATACCTACTACCTTGCCTAGACCTGAATTTCGGGATGAAATTCCCTCTAACGGGGGGATGATGTGACAACCCCAGGTTGCCCCATCACATTTCTCCGTTACCATTAACGGAATATTCCACTGTATAAAAGTTCCGTTACTTAGAGGGAGTCAATTTAGTAAACATTCCATTTGGTTGCAATAAGCATGCCGTTAAGTCGTGATCAAAGGAAATAAAAACAGAGGACACACATTTCCATTTATTTGGAAAATGTCAAGTTTTATTATTACGACCACTAAATCGGGTGCGACCAAAAGCCCCATTTAACGGCAGTATCGGGTAAAATCCCACTAAGCCCCGACTCAAAACCCTATATAAGGGTGAGTGGAGTCTATTGGAGACTTTTTACACTCTCTCTCTATACTCTCTCTCTCTAGACCCGTTTTCGCCCCGAATCCGCAACAAAACGCTTCCAAATTGTAAGTCTGCTTACCCTAGCTTATTCTAAACATATTGAATTGATTTTATAGCCCAAAAATCGGACTTAGAAACAATGGAAAAGGAGTTTACGGCCTAAGCACCTCCTTAGGCCGTAAACACCCAAAACAAGGTCAAAATGACCCAAACTTGTCCCTAATAGCTTGGAAATAAATAGGGGAATTAGCCTAGGAGTGTTTAAACACTAAAATACATGGATTTAGGACTCAATGAAGAGTTTACGGCCCAAGAACATGCTTAGGCCGTAAACTCCCCAAGTCATGGTCCCAAATGCACTCCAAACTCATCCTAGGGTTTCATACATAATTTAGGAACTTATCCTCTTGAGTTTAAACCCTTGAAACACTCCAAAATGAATTATTAAAGGGAGTTTACGGCCAGACAAGGGTCAAGGCCGTAAACACCCTTAAACATGCCCAAAATGTTGGTTTTTGTCCCCCAAATGGCCTTAGACTATTTCTATAAAATGCTAGGAAGGATTTAAGGACTTAAACACAACAAATGGAGGGATAAAAAGGAGTTTACGGCCCAAGAAATTGTCTAGGCCGTAAACTCCCCAAAACCCACTCAAATGGTAGTTTTAATCCCCCAAAATGGCATCACACTTCATTATAAATTGCTAGGAAGGTATTTAGGGATTAAGACTTCACAAAATCCAAGGTATGAGAGTTTACGGCCGTAAAATCCCATGGGAGTGTCCCTAGGCCGTAAACTCCAATATAATGCCCTTAGAATCCTCAAATCCACTCATGCCTTTTATGAAAAGTACTTAGAAAAATCCCATGAACAAGTTAGAAGCATAAAACACCCAAGAATATACCCTTGGGAGTTTACGGCCGTAAACTCCCTTGAGTTGGGCCGTAAACTCCAAATTGGTCCATGTTAATGCTTTAAACCCATTCACACACTTGATATTTGAGTTTAGCAAAGTTCCACAACTGATAGGAGACCTTTAGCACCCTTAAACGCTACCCGGGACACCCAAACACTTAGCCAAAGTGTTTTCCGCTCCTTTGAGCGTGTATATTTGTTTAATTAGTATTAAATATACTAATTGTATGTGAACATATGATATCATATGTTAAATAGGTCATTGAGTGTGTTCAAGTCCTTAGGTGGCACCGAACGCCCAAACAACACTCTCGTCGGACCTACTTACACCAGGTGAGTTCATACCCCTGAATGAACCTTTTTAAATGCTTTTAAATGTTTTTATAGGGGGGATTACAAGTTATACATGCCAGTTATCATATCAATCACATGTGATTGATATCACGCATGCACAAGATTTTGCCACTGTACACTGTTTTTACCGAGTAGGACGCTATAACGTTTTTCAATTGTTTTTAAAACTCTTACTTATACCTCTTTAACTAAATTCATTCTAAACTGGTTCGTGAAGGATTTTCCGAGATTTTCAAACATATTTTACAAAAGAATACAACTTGTGAAATTTCCTATTCATAAAGGCTTTCACTTAAAGATTCCCTTTTGACGTATATTTTTACTTGAAATTTATGTTGATTCGCTTATACTTATTTCATACTCCTACTCTGTAATGCTTCCACCCATACTGATAGACGCTTATACTTGATGGACGCTTATGCTTCTCCACACTCTTACTTAGAAATACAAATCTACTTCACTTGTACTTGATATTGACTCCACTTCACTTATACTTGAAACGTCCTCGTTTCAATTCTTGTCGTCTCTGCTTCGTGATACGCTTATACTTATTCGACACTTCTGCTTCACTTGCGACCGCTTTTACTTCACTTGTATAGACGCTACTACTTCACAAGGATCACTTCTACTTGATTTACACACCCAGCTGTAGTTAGATTTATATTTGTGCTTATATAGATACATATAAGTAACGATTGAAAGACTTAGGAAAGCTCATCCGCCCTATTTCCTTTTCTTCGTTTAGATGTGGTCTGGTGGGATCGGGTGGCCGTCCGAAGGTCGTTTGATTCATTAATTATATACTATGTATATTAGTATGGACATACAGGAAATTCTCTAGTCAAGTCAGTTAAGAGTCTCTACCTCTATTCTACACTTACTTTAGAAACACACTACCAACTGTTTGGAAGTCTCTAGTACGTCACTTGCATCAGAAATCCACTCCCCTCTAGAAACACACTATCCTCTATTTGGGATGCATCTTCGGGACGCGACCTTCTCCGTCGTCTAGTTGGTAACCAGAGTCTCCTGTAGGGAGAGAGGACATTGTGTGTATAGGCCTATACGGGATTGACAACCCCGCACCCTGACTGCTAGCTACAGTCCCGGCCTACCAAGCCAACGGGTGACAAATGTCACATTATATAGATGCTTGTAGGGCATCTAGAACTCTAGTCAGTATGGTTACGAGTATCCTGGGTTGCCTTATAATTCATGGCTTTAAGGTAACGGTATTTCGTCAGCAATTTACACTGTATGCTGATGTCCCTTTTCAGAGTCACACGGTTTTGACCGTGGTAGACGTATCCTTCAATTGATACTGTCTGTGGTCTGTAGTCTTTGTTTTGACCTTGCGAGATGTACCTTTCATTTGGCATCATCTTCGGTTTATATTCATTGTTTTGGACCTTACCAGCTGTACCTTCCAATTGGTACCTCATGGAGTCTGTGTCTCCGTTTGTTAGACTGAACCAGGCGTGTCGTTAGCTCGATACTCTCCTGGAGTCTATGATTCTTTAGCTTTAGACACCAGTCCTCACTGCTGAGGCATATGTTACTTCCCTGATGTCTCTTGCTTTCTTTAAATCGAATTCAGCATTTGATAATAATAACAATTAAGGGAAGACTACATTTTACCACATTTCACTGACCAACCTTGGTAGAAGGCTGCTTTTATTAAAGGAAATATAGGATTTTCTGGAAAGAACACTGATGCACTGAAAACACTTAACCTACTACCTTATAAAGTTATTTGACAAAATGACACTTAATACTTATGAACTCACTAGCATTTGTAAAAATGTTGATACTCGCTTTTCAAATAACTTGTAATCTCAGGTCAACAATTAGACAGGTACATCCCCGGAGCTGCTAATGAAGATGGCTTAGTACCTTGCTGCACTTTATATATATTTGCTTGTATTACTTTAATTCTATGTAATGTAACCATGTAAATTTATTACTATTAATGCAATGTTTTGTTGTACTTTGATTACTATATTCATGTGTTGTGATACTTGACATGATGTCATCCACCCCAGAACGTTTCCGCTGTTCCGGTTTTGGGGTGTAACAGATTGGTATCAGAGATTTATAGTGAGCTAAGTATATCAATTCATAAAAGATATATAGCCTATAAATACAATGGGATAAAACACTCTGACCAAGAATTATACTTTAAATTATAACCATATTTTACCAAAGTATAATAACATCCAAAATCTGATCACTTGAACAAAAGTATGACAGGAAGAACAATAATAAAAGTCTTCGGATGTTGTGCATTACCGTCAAACCTAGACAGTTATGTAATCGTAAGCTGGGATAAATGTAACCTGATCAACTACACTTATCCGAGATGCGATGAACATGTGCTTGGGAGTGATAGTGGTGTACAACAGGTCTAAAACTTACCAACTAGGAATGCTAGAGGCAAACATAAAGTTAAAATTCTATAGGAGTATTTTAGAACGCTAAAAGATTCACACTAATCCCAGAATCATACTCAGAAGATAAGAAACAAACAAGAATTAAAATACCATAGGGGTATTTTAGGAACCATAGACAACCTTGCGTGAATAACTCAAAATATCCTTATTGATATACCTACAACTACAGAGGGTGTACTCCCAAAGTTATATATAATAAGGATCCCATAGGCTAAGAATGCGTGGTTTCGCTCTACTTTCTTTTCCTTGTTTGGATGTGGATCTAGAGTAGTATCACATATTCGAAGGCCTATCGGATCTGAGCTATATCTGATTTGTATACCCTGTGTAATCGTAGCAGGACTCGATATGGATCATCCAGTGGAATGTTAATAATCTCTTAGGATTCTTTAGACATTTCCATTCTCGCGCGAACCCTGTAGACAACCCTATCCACTTCAGTACTTGACAGAATAGTTTAAGTCGACCCCGAAGAAGCCCATTGAGAAGATTTCCTGTTCGGAAATAAATGAATTGGGTCGAGACTATTGAATGCACCAAGTGCCCATATTCTTTCAGGGATAGTGGTGAGAGATTCGCCTAAACTTCGGAGATTTCCAGTCATCCATCATGAAGTGATGACACCCAGAGTTGGAATCAGAAGAAAGGCGGAGTAGAAATTCAATATGTCCATACGAGAAGGGAACCCTAGGAAACTACCCAATGGAAACCAACTCCGATTCCAGTCAAAGACACGAGGAAGACTGAGGGAGCCAGTACATGGAACCCGGGAATTGTCTTTTCCTCATGTTCGTCACGCTAATACACCCTTAAAATAATACAATTTAGTGAGTTAGTGGTTACACTACTCACGCTATGTGTTAGGTAAATCGCCTTGTTCCCGTTGCCAATGATGCGCTTAGATCGGATCCCTACACCTTTATTGAGAGAATTTTAGTCATCTGCCCTTTGTGAGTCTCTCATTCCGCAGTCCATTCCGAACCGTTCTCGAATCTCTCCAGGTCGGAGAGTGAAACCTTTCGCAGTATAAAGGTAAGTTAGTAGGAAAGACTCGCCTCTTATAGCCTTTTTCCGATACACATACACCTACCTTGATTTCCAGGACTACATCATAGGGATGTAGGTCGACACTCAGACAACTAGTACCCAGGCACGGGATAAATATTATGCCTAATACATTCAGGACAGAAATGTCCAGGTTTAGCTATCGCCCCTTATCATCTTGTATTCCTTTCTATGTAGGAAAACCATGCCACCGAAGAAGCGCAATCAATCCACAAGCAAGAAACCTACTCTCTTATTCGATGAAACTACGTTCCAAGCTGCAGTCTCCGCAGCCATAGCAGCTATCATGGCTCATCTAAATGCTAACAACGCCAATGTTAGCAAGGGCCCTGTCGGAAATCCCGATCCTGACAAGGGACAACAGCAACCAATACCTCCATGCCGAGCCACCCAAGACCCTCAAACGAACCTACTGAAGAGAAAAATCAAGATGGAGGAAGGAAGTACCTCGGCCCAAGGACCCTCCGAAGGGCAACAAACGGAAGCAACTCCTGTCAACCCTTCCCTCCCGACTATCAGCAGACCATATCTAGGAGACCTTCCCTACTGCGGCAAGTGCAACTACCATCATCATGGTGTCTGTCAGGAATTCCACTGTGTTAGATGCAACAGGAAGGGGCACACGTCCCGTACCTACAGAGCCCCAGTGGAGTTTGTTGTACCAACCACTAGCGCAGCAGCCAACATAGTTTGTCACCGATGTGGTGAAAAGGGACACTTCAAAAGGGATTGCCCAACTGAAAGAAACAACAAAGGCACAGGAGGAGCCTAACTCTACCGCTTAGGAGGAAACGTCAAGGAACTCGGTAGATTTTTGGTACGTCTCTCGACCTCAGATAACTGAACTAAAAACAATAAAGATTAATTCAAAATGTAAATTCTTTCCAGTAAGGCGAAAGTCGCAGCACTGCTATAAAATTTAAAATCCATTAGGTAAAACTATAATGGCTAAACATATACGTTACGGCCATGTATATTTAAGATGGATAGACCTAGAGTGAGTGAATTCCGCCTCACTTCCTGTTCCTCGTTTGGTTGTGGATTTAGGGCGGGGTCTCTCAGTCAACAGTCCTCCCCACCTTAAATATACATGACTAGTAGATGTGAGGCGATTATAGAAAGGCCTCGTGAGAATTCGTTCATGAAAGGATACTTTATTCGGAAAAACTTAGAACTCTTTATAGTTCCGCGTCGACTCTATCAGTCCAAGTATCCGCGGTAGTGATACATAGGACGAAACCCGAGATGCCTCGAACTTGTGTGCCTGTTCGGCACATGACTCTATCGACCTTCACTTTATATCATGTCGAAGTGTGCCAACTTCAACGACTCTATTGATCATGGTTTGACTTCGTGCAACCATGTGTATATCCTTAAGTGTTGTGTAAAAAGAACTTCCTCCATAGCCATGTCGGCAAAGAAAGGTTCATCTGAACCTAAATCTAACACAAATAATCAAACTTAATAAGATCCGTCAATCGTCCCTCGTATCTCAATCCTTCCGAAGCACCCCAGGGAAGATACCATACACTGTTGACCGACCCCTCGTAGTCAGATAAACACCGAAGCGAAAGACACTGCAGATACTTCAGAAAACGACAACCATCTAAAGCATACCTCTTAGATTCCCCCGGGAGATCCTTCGCCCCTCGCACATCAGGTTCGTGAACCCAGAAGATAGAACTCATGAGACTGACCACTATAATCAGGTATATGCATAAGGGTGGCATATAATTGAGATAAAAAAGATTTAAGGTGTGTGTTTCCTCCCTAATCCTTGTTCCTCGTTGGGTTGTAGGTTGGGGTGGAGTCGCACAGCTGAACGTCCCGCCAACCTCTACTGTATACTGCTCGCATACACGTGGTATTTGCGTTTAGGCTTGGTATGAGCTCTACCACGGACCTCTTAGCAAAACACTTTCACCATATTCCATAACATAGGAACCGAAGTCAAGAGAATCACTGTAGGTTGAGCAAGTAAAGTTCCGATTGATAAACCATGTACCCACTAGATTAGACCTAGATTGAGAAAACTTATAACATTCGGAAGAGTAGTTGCAGTAGATGCTCTAACTACTCAGGCACTTTGCCCACCCTATTATAGATAGGTAGTGCCTATCATCCTCCACCCTATTGCATGGAGGAAATCGTTGTCGCCCTGTAGACGATGAATTACACTTTCCGAAGTGAATAATAGGATACCGAGACCCACAGGATAACCTTTGCAGCCAAGAATACTTTGTCAAAGTGAAAAAGTAGTTGCGTTAAATCTCATGACCCGGATCCCGAAGAGATCATAGGCTTGACACCAGCCCTGGTGTTAGTAGAAGGGTTATGCAGGAACATACACTTTCCACGCTAGAATAAACCACAGTCTTAGAGATCCCTTGGACTGTTAGGTGTTCCACGAATACGATCTCTCGCACAGATAGTGGAACCACCACTCGAGATAGTCCAACACTCGTCTAGTGAAGCCCTATCTCTCCGACCCTCAGGGTTTCCGTACCTCGAGATTCTAAAGTGCAGAGCCACTTTGCACGAGCTTGAGATAGAAACTCTACAGCAACCCGATAACCATAGTCACGCAACCCACTCGACGATCTAGAAAGTCTCTATCAGCCAGTTGACAGAAAACATGAAACCAAAGACCCCTCGAGATTTCTAAGAACCAACCTCAAGCACTACACTACCAGTACGAGAGAGAACGTTAGGAACTTTGGAATGGCGATCACACCAATGATGATCTTGCCATGGAAGTACACTATGTTCTTAGTACTGAAAAGATCTACCCCTTTCCAAGAGTTTAGGACCATCCGAGAATCCTCATGGAGATATGGTCCAACCCCTTTTCAGATCACTACTACTTTCGGATATACCACAAGGTTCACATTCGATTGATCCACTTCTTAGACTCGATATGTGATTTCCCGACAACACTCTTCGTGCCTCACTCATCTTGATAGAATTCATCGAGAACCCTAACCTTGTAAATACACCTGTTGGAACCTACTAGTTACCCTAGACGGAATCCGCATCCCTGTACGTGAAGGTTTGTTGGAATGACAAACACAGACCAGAGATCACTTGGGAATGCGAGGACAACCACATAGGAAGTACTCTCTTACCCCTACCTGGCCATTCATACCTACTACCTTGCCTAGACCTGAATTTCGGGATGAAATTCCCTCTAACGGGGGGATGATGTGACAACCCCAGGTTGCCCCATCACATTTCTCCGTTACCATTAACGGAATATTCCACTGTATAAAAGTTCCGTTACTTAGAGGGAGTCAATTTAGTAAACATTCCATTTGGTTGCAATAAGCATGCCGTTAAGTCGTGATCAAAGGAAATAAAAACAGAGGACACACATTTCCATTTATTTGGAAAATGTCAAGTTTTATTATTACGACCACTAAATCGGGTGCGACCAAAAGCCCCATTTAACGGCAGTATCGGGTAAAATCCCACTAAGCCCCGACTCAAAACCCTATATAAGGGTGAGTGGAGTCTATTGGAGACTTTTTACACTCTCTCTCTATACTCTCTCTCTCTCTAGACCCGTTTTCGCCCCGAATCCGCAACAAAACGCTTCCAAATTGTAAGTCTGCTTACCCTAGCTTATTCTAAACATATTGAATTGATTTTATAGCCCAAAAATCGGACTTAGAAACAATGGAAAAGGAGTTTACGGCCTAAGCACCTCCTTAGGCCGTAAACACCCAAAACAAGGTCAAAATGACCCAAACTTGTCCCTAATAGCTTGGAAATAAATAGGGGAATTAGCCTAGGAGTGTTTAAACACTAAAATACATGGATTTAGGACTCAATGAAGAGTTTACGGCCCAAGAACATGCTTAGGCCGTAAACTCCCCAAGTCATGGTCCCAAATGCACTCCAAACTCATCCTAGGGTTTCATACATAATTTAGGAACTTATCCTCTTGAGTTTAAACCCTTGAAACACTCCAAAATGAATTATTAAAGGGAGTTTACGGCCAGACAAGGGTCAAGGCCGTAAACACCCTTAAACATGCCCAAAATGTTGGTTTTTGTCCCCCAAATGGCCTTAGACTATTTCTATAAAATGCTAGGAAGGATTTAAGGACTTAAACACAACAAATGGAGGGATAAAAAGGAGTTTACGGCCCAAGAAATTGTCTAGGCCGTAAACTCCCCAAAACCCACTCAAATGGTAGTTTTAATCCCCCAAAATGGCATCACACTTCATTATAAATTGCTAGGAAGGTATTTAGGGATTAAGACTTCACAAAATCCAAGGTATGAGAGTTTACGGCCGTAAAATCCCATGGGAGTGTCCCTAGGCCGTAAACTCCAATATAATGCCCTTAGAATCCTCAAATCCACTCATGCCTTTTATGAAAAGTACTTAGAAAAATCCCATGAACAAGTTAGAAGCATAAAACACCCAAGAATATACCCTTGGGAGTTTACGGCCGTAAACTCCCTTGAGTTGGGCCGTAAACTCCAAATTGGTCCATGTTAATGCTTTAAACCCATTCACACACTTGATATTTGAGTTTAGCAAAGTTCCACAACTGATAGGAGACCTTTAGCACCCTTAAACGCTACCCGGGACACCCAAACACTTAGCCAAAGTGTTTTCCGCTCCTTTGAGCGTGTATATTTGTTTAATTAGTATTAAATATACTAATTGTATGTGAACATATGATATCATATGTTAAATAGGTCATTGAGTGTGTTCAAGTCCTTAGGTGGCACCGAACGCCCAAACAACACTCTCGTCGGACCTACTTACACCAGGTGAGTTCATACCCCTGAATGAACCTTTTTAAATGCTTTTAAATGTTTTTATAGGGGGGGATTACAAGTTATACATGCCAGTTATCATATCAATCACATGTGATTGATATCACGCATGCACAAGATTTTGCCACTGTACACTGTTTTTACCGAGTAGGACGCTATAACGTTTTTCAATTGTTTTTAAAACTCTCACTTATACCTCTTTAACTAAATTCATTCTAAACTGGTTCGTGAAGGATTTTCCGAGATTTTCAAACATATTTTACAAAAGAATACAACTTGTGAAATTTCCTATTCATAAAGGCTTTCATTAAAGATTCCCTTTTGACGTATATTTTTACTTGAAATTTATGTTGATTCGCTTATACTTATTTCATACTCCTACTCTGTAATGCTTCCACCCATATTGATAGACGCTTATACTTGATGGACGCTTATGCTTCTCCACACTCTTACTTAGAAATACAAATCTACTTCACTTATACTTGATATTGACTCCACTTCACTTATACTTGAAACGTCCTCGTTTCAATTCTTGTCGTCTCTGCTTCGTGATACGCTTATACTTATTCGACACTTCTGCTTCACTTGCGACCGCTTTTACTTCACTTGTATAGACGCTACTACTTCACAAGGATCACTTCTACTTGATTTACACACCCAGCTGTAGTTAGATTTATATCTGTGCTTATATAGATACATATAAGTAACGATTGAAAGACTTAGGAAGGCTCATCCGCCCTATTTCCTTTTCTTCGTTTAGATGTGGTCTGGTGGGATCGGGTGGCCGTCCGAAGGTCGTTTGATTCATTAATTATATACTATGTATATTAGTATGGACATACAGGAAATTCTCTAGTCAAGTCAGTTAAGAGTCTCTACCTCTATTCTACACTTACTTTAGAAACACACTACCCACTGTTTGGAAGTCTCTAGTACGTCACTTGCATCAGAAATCCACTCCCCTCTAGAAACACACTATCCTCTATTTGGGATGCATCTTCGGGACGCGACCTTCTTCGTCGTCTAGTTGGTAACCAGAGTCTCCTGTAGGGAGAGCGGACATTGTGTGTATAGGCCTATACGGGATTGACAACCCCGCACCCTGACTGCTAGCTACAGTCCCGGCCTACCAAGCCAACGGGTGACAAATGTCACATTATATAGATGCTTGTAGGGCATCTAGAACTCTAGTCAGTATGGTTACGAGTATCCTGGGTTGCCTTATAATTCATGGCTTTAAGGTAACGGTATTTCGTCAGCAATTTACACTGTATGCTGATGTCCCTTTTCAGAGTCACACGGTTTTGACCGTGGTAGACGTATCCTTCAATTGATACTGTCTGCGGTCTGTAGTCTTTGTTTTGACCTTGCGAGATGTACCTTTCATTTGGCATCATCTTCGGTTTATATTCATTGTTTTGGACCTTACCAGCTGTACCTTCCAATTGGTACCTCATGGAGTCTGTGTCTCCGTTTGTTAGACTGAACCAGGCGTGTCGTTAGCTTGGTACTCTCCTGGAGTCTATGATTCTTTAGCTTTAGACACCAGTCCTCACTGCTGAGGCATATGTTACTTCCCTGATGTCTCTTGCTTTCTTTAAATCGAATTCAGCATTTGATAATAATAACAATTAAGGGAAGACTACATTTTACCACATTTCACTGACCAACCTTGGTAGAAGGCTGCTTTTATTAAAGGAAATATAGGATTTTCTAGAAAGAACACTGATGCACTGAAAACACTTAACCTACTACCTTATAAAGTTATTTGACAAAATGACACTTAATACTTATGAACTCACCAGCATTTGTAAAAATGTTGATACTCGCTTTTCAAATAACTTGTAATCTCAGGTCAGCAATTAGACAGGTACATCCCCGGAGCTGCTGATGAAGATGGCTTAGTACCTTGCTGCACTTTATATATATTTGCTTGTATTACTTTAATTCTATTTAATGTAACCATGTAAAATTATTACTAGTAATGCAATGTTTTGTTGTACTTTGATTACTATATTCATGTGTTGTGATACTTGACATGACGTCATCCACCTCAGAACGTTTCCGCCGTTCCGATTTTGGGGTGTGACAGGCTGATTACATCAATGTACCAAATGTGACTCGCGAGATCCAGCTTCTTCGCATGCTTCCTGTCACATTTAAAGGAGCTGCAAAAGATTGGTTAAAGTCACTTCCTCCCGGATCGGTCACCACATGGGCCAAGATGAAGGAAGAGTTCATAGACCATTTCTGCCCACCTTCCAAGATAGCCAAGCTAAAGAAAGTCACTGCCAACTTCGAGCAACAACCCGGAGAATCTCTTTATGAAGCTTAGGAAAGGTACAAGAGCCTACTTAGAAATTTCCCACACCATGACCTTAATAGCCAACAAGAGGTCTCCATTTTTTATGATGGAGTTAATGTCACCACAAGGCAACTGCTCGATTCATAAGGCCCGCTCACCAAAAAGCTGCCTCCGGAAATCAAGGAGTTAATTGAAGAATTCTCTAAGCATTCTAGAGAATACCACAATACGAGGAATGAAGTAAGTCAGGGAGCAGTGAACTCGGTGAATGATAGCACGGCGGCGGTATTAGCTAAGCTCGATAGCCTAGATCGAAGAATGACAAAAATGGATCAAACAATCCATGCTATTAGGGTAGGATGCTGTGACAACCCGAAATTTTCATTTGTACAAACATCATCTATTCAATAGAAGCTAGTCCAATTTCTGTAAATTTCAGACTTGTCCGAACAAGTTTGTGTACATTAGGGTTTACGTTTCTGGACATATCCGGACAATGGATGCTCCTATGATCGTGAAACTTTAACACTGTAAGTTTCACAATGTTATAGTCCGACTTCTGGAATAAAAATATTTTTTGTCAAAATATTCCAGGACTATAAATAGTTTTCTGAACTAAATTAGTTCATTATTTACTATTCCAACTAGAGAAAAGCCAATTCTCTCTGACGGATCTTCGGGTTTTCATCCCGGATTGTGAGTCTACTTTCCTAAACGTGTTTTAGTGCTTGTTATATGCTTTATAACATCATTTATATGTCCAAAACACAAGATCCGTGAGTTTACCGCCCAAGAACGTTCTTGGGGAGTAAACTCCAAAACGGAGCCAAATGGCTTCCTAGTCCCGATTCCTTGTTAGACAACTTGTTTAGGGGTTAGGGTATGATCTTTATGGACCAAAAAGCAGCCAAGAAACACAAGTTATTGGAGTTTACGGCCAAGGAACCTTCTTGGGCCGTAAACCCCTTTTTAAGGGACAAACATGCCCTAACTTGCCTCATTGAGCCTTAGAACTTTAACCACTAGTACTTGTCCTTGTTTTGGACATAAAAACACTTCCAAATGAAAGAGTTTTAGGAGTTTACGGCCAAGGGAAGATCTTGGGCCGTAAACCCCTTTTCCTTGTGTTAAACATGCCCCCAAACACCCCTAAAGCCTTAAGACATTTTAGCTTGAACACATGGGACTTGAATGGGGATCAAAAGACTTCATAATCACTCCTTGAAAGGAGTTTACGGCCAAGGAACATATCTTGGGCCGTAAACTCCAAGGGATGTCCCAAATATGTGCATCTTGTCCCCATTAGCCTTAGATAAATTCATGGAAGCCATCCTTGATGTTTAAGAGCCTCAAATCAATTTAATTCCAAGAGTTTACGGCCGTAAACTCTAGGGTGAATGCCTTTAGGCCGTAAACTCCCATATGGAGTGTTCTAGAGCCTTAAACTACTTCATGTGTTATTCCAACAAAGCTAGGAGTGAGCTAGGACCAAGATAGCACCACAAAACACCCTAAACATCCCTTTGAGGAGTTCACGGCCATAAACCCATGAGTTTACGGCCGTAAACTCCAAGATGTGGGGTTTGTTGGGTGGTGAACTCTTATACAAGGCCATTTGATGTTTCAAACCCTTTTGCCTTGTCCCGTAACAACTTAGATGCAACCATTTGAACCTTAAACACTCATAAGAGTGTTTACATGTTCCTAATTGTATTAACTTACTTTGTTAAGTTATTATGTGGCTAATTAGTTATATATATGCTTATTATATGATAACTAGGCTCGTACGTGTGAACAAGTCTCCGTTTGACACTTAGCACAGTACCCGATACCTCAATTCAAGCGACTCACCGCATGTGAGTTCATACCCCTTGAATCAACCTTTGAAATGATTTTAAATGTTTTAAACACTTTATGGGGGGATACAAGTCAAATACTTATAGTTATTGCTTCAATCACATGTGATTGCCTTTAATCACATGTGATTAATAACTAGGAAAACAACGATTTTTACAAATGTTCAAACTATTTATCACACTGTTTCACTTCAAACGTTTTACAAACTCTTTTTACTTATCAAATGCTTTATTTAAACTTTGTTCTACTTCTTATAAATTGCATGCCTATATACGTACAAATGTATAAATAATGTTTAAAAGGCTTAGGAAAGCCACCTATCCTATTTCCTTTTCCTCGATTTGGATGTGGTCTGGTGGAGTTTCGGGTGACCATCCGAAGGTCGTTTCAACATTAGTTATATATAATATATACATGTATAGACATAAAAGTACTTCCAGATTCATATTTATCAGTACACCATAGTTAGTTACCATCGGGGAAACACAGTACAATACATATACATATACTAGAAACAATACATATACCATGATGCTAGAAACAATACATATACATATACTAGAAACAATACATATACAATGATGCTAGAAACAATACATATACATATACTAGAAACAATACATATACAATGATGCTAGAAACAATACATATACATATACTAGAACCAATACATATACAGTGATGCTAGAAACAATACATATACATATACTAGAACGAGAAACAGTACATATACATGAATACTTTATTATTGTGATTTAAATCGGAGCATGACTTAACTGTCATGGCTCGAGTTGTAGCCAGAATTCTCTTGAAGGGAAAGCGTTGAGTTTGCGTATAGATCTATACTGGATTGACAATCCTACACCTTGCTGCTAGCTACAGCCGGACCTGCAGGTCTGCGGGTGCCAAACGTCATTCCATTATTACGACCATTCATTTGTCGTTATTACTAGTCGATAGTATGGTACAATTTATCACATAATGCCTTAATATAAATCCGGTTTAAGGTAGTTAGTACCGCAGTAGTTCTTATAATACAAAGGCTACAGTACTACATTAATTTACCCATTACATATTTTAGTGATAACCTCACTTACACGTTTATGTACAAACTATATTTTGATAAATGATAGTTACATTTGGGGAAATTACACACTTTTACATCAAGCGAACATACAAAACAGTCAAGCCTTGGTAGAAGGCTTCTTTAATAGAAAATATAGGTTTTTCTGAGAGATTCAAACTTTTACAAACAATTGCAAACTTTTACATACATTTTACAAACTTATACTTGATACATGTTCAAACATTTTTGAATGACAAATACAGACACTAAAATACTTATGAACTCACCAGCTTAATGCTGATAAACTCTTTCAAAATAACTTGTATTCTCAGGTCATCAGTAGACAGGTACCGAGGCCAGCTTTTGAGAAGATGGAGCGCATTCAAGACTCATCTTATTATTTTGATATACATTATTTTTGGTGTCTACATTGTACATAACACACTTGTATTAAAACTATATATATTTAATGCAATGGATGATGTTGTTTGCTTATTTACATTTACTGTGTTGTGATACTTACATGACGTCCTCCGCCCCAGAACGTTTCCGCCGTTCTTGGTTTTGGGGTGTGACAGATTGGTATCAGAGCATTGTTTATAGTGAATCAAGTATATCAACCCATAAAAGATATACTAAACTATAAACCCATTTGGGATTAAAACACTCTGACCAAGAGTCTATACTTAAAATACTAAAATATTTAATTAAGTATACTAGTCTACATTCATACTAAAACCAGTGTCACAACGACAAGAACAAAAGTATTACGATTGTTGAATATCACAGTTAAGCTCGGGGATATATGGTCAGTCCTGGGAATGGCATAGCCTGATCAACTATGCTGGTACGAGGAGTGATTAGCATATGCCCTAGAATGGTTGTGATGTGTTCAAGTCTAAAAACTTACCAACAATACCACAAGAAGATCCAACATAACCTAAACTTGAAATACTATAGGTGTATTTTGTACTACCAACTACTTGTATACTATATCTTTATACCTCTCTTCTCGCGTAGATTTAGATGGCCAGATTCCATCACGGCGACCCGTACTTTCCAAATGAAGGTAACGCAGGATGGCTCGAAGCAGAGTCTGACGATGAACACCCAATTCCGTTGGATGATCATCAAGCTGAAGGCTTCTCAGATGGATCGGACTCTGAGCCATAAGTTAACAACCTACCTCCAGTAGGTCAAGCCCCGAACAACAACCCTCGACCAGCTTTTCTAGGTCCCACTCCCTTGTGGGTAGATAACTTGAATCGCTGGAGTGACGAACAGGGTCAACCCTTACCATACTTTGGGGACCGAACCTTTTACAACGTCAACGATGGTGGCTCTGCTGACCGAGCTCTACCTGTCCTTATCCGTAGGATATCTCGTAATGTCGAACAAGGTCGAGCAGCCATCGACCGGGTCGTGGAGATTGATGCCAACTCTGGTGTCAATACAGTCCGCATTCACCGTCTTGAAGAAGATATGGAACGGACCCGGAGAACCAATGAAACTCTGCAGCAACGTCTGGTTGCCTCTCAAGCTGAGGTCATGGAACTTCGAGCTCGTCAAGGGGCTCATGAACGACACCTTCAAGAGGTGGTACGTCAAATGAGAGACCTCAGGGTTCTCCCGAGGAATACTCATCGCCGTTAGATGATGTCTAGTGCATCATTATCTTTTGGGTTAAGGATCAGTCTTTTAACATCTGTGCTCTAAGAAGCACCTATCTGTAAAATATTCCTAACTTTCAGTACTCTAATTAGGAATCTAGGAACTGTCAAACTTTCTGTATGGTATGATGTAAGACCTACTGTTAGGTCAATTTTCATTGAACTCGTTACATCGGTAATACCAGTATTATTTGACAACTACCTATTCTGTGGGATGAACCTTTACATTTGGGTTTTCCTACACCTCTTTCTGGTTATGAACACAAACACTCATTCAATTATTGGGCTATGGTTAGTTAGTCCATGTGTCATTCGCACATTTCTTACAAATTGATTCTTATCACTTTTCTCATCTTTGTAAACGTATAGTCGAAAGATGCCTCCTCGTAAATCTCCAAGGGCTAGGAATAATCCTGTGCCTCCACCGCCTCCTCCACCTGCAGTCATCGATAATGCCGCTCTAAACGCTGCCGTAGCTGCAGCAGTGGCAACTGCCATGACTCAGTATCACTCATCGGATGCTAGCAGAGGTGGAACCCCGGTTAACTCTATTCCGGTTAAAACTCCTGTGCGCTCGAGAGAGTGCTCTTATAAGGATTTCACCAACTGTAAGCCGAAACCCTTCCATGGGACCGGCGGAGTCATTGCTCTATCGCAATGGTTCGAGAAGACTGAATCAGTCTTCGAAATCTGTTCGTGCCCTGTTGCGTGCAAAGTCAAATATGTCGCATGCACCTTCGAAGGGAAGGCACTGACGTGGTGGAACAGCCACGTTAAATCTCTAACTCTCGTCGTGGCCAACGACATAGGCTGGGATACGATGAAAGACCTCATGATTGAGGAATACTGCCCGAGGGGGGAGATCCAGAAGTTAGAACATGAACTCTGGAACCTGACCATGAAGGGCACCAATGTGATCGCTTACACTGCCCGCTTTAGCGAACTGGTGGCCCTATGCCCCAACATGGTTCCCACTGAAGGGAAGAAGATTGAAAGGTATGTATGGGGGCTAGTTCCTCCGTATCAAGGGAATGTCTTAGCATCCAACCCCGCTACCTTCGAAAGTGCCAAGCGACTGGCACAGCGACTCATTGACCATGGTGTCAAAACCCCTACAACCACAACAACCCTAGCCATCTCAGAACCATCCAAACCCGCTGACACCAAGCGGAAGTTCTGGGATGACAAGAAGAGGCAACGAGCTGCCAAGAAGCAGCAAATTGTGGCTGTACATGCCGCAGTAACCCCTGCTGCTACTGCACCGACGAAGCAGTATGCTGGAAGTTTGCCGAAGTGCAACAAATGCAACTTCCACCACAACGGTCCCTGCCGTGAAATGCAGTGCTCTAACTGCAACAGGAAAGGACACACCGTCCGTTTCTGTAAATTCCTGGCGCAACCAATCACGCAAGTCCCTGGCTCTGGTGCGAGCCCAACTTGCTATGGATGTGGCGAAACAGGCCACTATAAGAGGGATTGTCCTAAAGCGAGAAATGCTGGAGGAGAAGGGAGGGTACTAGCTATAGGCCACGGGGAAGCAGTCGCTGACCCGACAGTGGTGACTGGTACGTTCCTCCTCGATAACTCCTATGCATGCATTCTATTCGATAGTGGAGCGGAGCGAAGCTTCGTAAACCACAAATTTGCTCGCATGCTTAAACCACAACCACACGCACTTAAAGAACAATTCACCGTAGAAATGGCTAACGGCAAAACAGAAAACACCAGTAGCATATACGTAGGATGTATTCTAACCCTAGATAACCATTCATTCCCAATCGACCTCATGCTGGTCTCAATAAAAAGTTTCGACGTCATCATCGGCATGGATTGGTTGAGTCTTCATCGCGCCGACATCATGTGCTTCGAGAAAGCAGTCCGACTAAACCTTCCGTCTAACGAAACTCTTATAGTCTACGGCGACAAACCTGGTGCGAGTCTTCGCATTATATCAAGTATTCAAGCACATAAATATCTGCGCAAAGAATACCACGCATTCCTTGCTCACGTCGTCGATACGAACCTCGAAACGAAAGAACTCAAGAACATCCCTATAGTGAGCGACTTTCCCGACATTTTCCCAGAAGAACTACCTGGATTACCTCCGCAATGACAGGTCGAATTCCGTATCGACTTAGTTCCAGGAGCTACCCCAGTAGCCAAGTCTCCCTACCGATTAGCACCAGCAGAGATGCAAGAATTATCCGGTCAACTTAACGAACTGCTCAGCAAGGGTTTCATAAGACCAAGCTTCTCACCTTGGGGAGCACCGGTCTTGTTCGTTAAGAAGAAAGACGGATCATTCCGTATGTGTATCGACTACAGAGAACTCAACAAACTGACGGTCAAAAATCGTTACCCTCTACCTCGCATAGACGATTTATTTGACCAACTGCAAGGGGCGAACTATTTTTCTAAAATTGATCTAAGATCCGGATATCACTAGTTACGAGTGCTAGAGGAGGATGTTCCAAAGACAGCCTTCCGAACTCGTTACGAACACTACGAGTTCGTGGTGATGCCATTCGGATTGACCAATGCGCCAGCAGTTTTCATGGACCTGATGAACAGAGTATGCCGACCTTACTTGGATCAGTTCGTCATCGTTTTCATTGACGACATCCTAATCTACTCCCAAAGTAAGGCAGAGCATGGCGATCACCTCCGACTAGTTTTAGGAACTTTACGAAAGGAGAAACTTTATGCGAAGTTCTCGAAATGCGAATTTTGGATCCGAAGAGTCGAATTCTTAGGACACGTGGTAAGCGAAGAGGGAATCCACGTGGACCCATCCAAAATTAAAGCCATTGAGAACTAGTCAGCACCCAGGACGCCGACAGAAATTCATCAATTTCTAGGTCTTGCTGGCTACTACCGCAGATTCATTCAAAACTTCTCCCGAATAGCGAAACCTCTTACAACCCTGACCCAGAAAGGCGTGGCCTTTGACTGGGAAGAGAAACAAGAGAGAGCGTTCCAAACGCTCAAACGAGCCTTGTGCACCGCGCCAATACTATCTCTCCCCACGAAGGGATAGAAGACTTCGTAGTCTATTGCGATGCATCGAACCAAGGGCTCGGGTGTGTTCTGATGCAACGAGGTAAGGTCATCGCCTACGCCTCCCGACAGTTGAAGACACACGAAGTTAACTATACGACACATGATCTCGAATTGGGAGCAGTGGTGTTTGCTCTGAAGATCTGGAGACATTACTTGTATGGAACGAAGAGCACTATCTTTACCGACCACAAGAGTTTACAACACATATTCGATCAGAAGGAGCTCAACATGAGACAACGACGGTGGGTCGAGCTACTCAGTGATTACAAATGCGATATTCGTTATCATCCGGGTAAAGCCAACGTAGTAGCAGACGCCCTGAGTCGGAAAGAATATTCTGGTCGCAAGGTCAAGTCATTATCAATAACCATCCATTCACACTTGTCTAACCAAATTCAGGCGGCCCAACTTGAAGCCATGAAACCTGAAAATGTGACGGGTGAATCCCTTAGAGGAATGGACAAGAACTTAGAGGCCAAGTGGGACGGAGCCCTATACTTTATGGATCGGATATGGACACTGAAACACGGTGGTTTCCGAGACCTAGTCATGACCGAGGCACACAACACTCGGTATTCCGTCCACCCAGGTTCAGATAAGATGTATCTGGATCTTAAAAAGCTATACTGGTGGCCTAATATGAAAGCAGAGATTGCTACCTTCGTAAGTAAATGCCTTACTTGCGCAAAGGTAAAGGTCGAGTACCAGAAGCCCTCTGGTTTACTGCAACAACCAGAGATCCCAGAATGGAAGTGGGAGCGGATCACTATGGATTTCATAACCAAGTTGCCCAAGACAACGGGTGGACTTGATACCATATGGGTCATCGTTGATAGATTGACTAAGTCTACACACTTCCTACCTATCAAAGAAACCGACAAGATGGAGAAACTTACGAGAACATACATTAGGGAAGTCGTAAGATTACATGGTGTACCTATATCCATTATCTCCGATCGAGATAGTAGGTTCACCTCTAGATTTTGGCAATCACTACAACATTCCCTAGGAACAAGGCTGGACATGAGCACAACCTACCATCCACAGACAGACGGACAGAGTGAGAGGACAATCCAGACTTTAGAAGATATGTTGCGTGCTTGTGTAATTAACTTTGGAAAAGCGTGGGATACTCATTTACCCCTCGTCGAATTTTCCTACAACAACAGTTATCACACGAGCATAAAAGCAGCACCATTTGAAGCTCTCTACGGCCGAAAGTGCAGATCCCCTCTGTGCTGGGCTGAGGTGGGTGATACCCAATTAGCGAGAGGGCAAGCTTCCACCAGTACTCTCACTGGTCCGGAAATCATTCGGGAAACGACAGAGAAGATCGTTCAGATTCGTGAACGATTGAAAGCCTCTAGAGACCGACAAAAGAGCTACGTTGATAAACGCAGAAAACCTTTGGAATTTCAGGTAGGAGACCGAGTCCTTCTCAAAGTCTCACCCTGGAAGGGCTTGATACGCTTCGGAAAGCGTGGGAAGCTTAATCCTAGGTACATAGGGCCTTTCGAGATTCTCGCAAGAGTCGGCCCCGTGGCTTACAAACTTGATCTACCCGACACACTTCGTAGCGTACATTCTACATTCCACATATCTAACTTGAAAAAGTGTGTGTCCGACGAGACTCTCGTAATCCCACTCGACGAGATCGAGATCAACGAGAGCCTCAACTTCGTGGAAGAACCTGTAGAGATCATGGACCGTGAGGTCAAGCAGACGAAGCAAAGCCGTATCCCTATCATGAAGGTTCGCTGGAACGCCAAGCGAGGACCAGAATTCACTTGGGAACGCGAGGATCAATTGAAACTGAAACATCCTCATCTCTTCGCTTAGTTATTTGTAACTTCTTATTTGCTTAAATTCTAATTTCGGGACGAAATTCCTTCTAACGGGGGGATGATGTGACAACCCGAAATTTTCATTTGTACGAACATCATCTATTCAATAGAAGCTAGTCCAATTTCTGTAAATTTCAGACTTGTCCGAACAAGTTTGTGTACATTAGGTTTTACGTTTCTGGACATATCCGGACAATGGATGCTCCTATGATCGTGAAACTTTAACACTGTAAGTTTCACAATGTTATAGTCCGACTTCCGGAATAAAAATATTTTCTGTCAAAATATTCCAGGACTATAAATAGTTTTCTGAACTAAATTAGTTCATTATTTACTATTCCAACTAGAGAAAAGCCAATTCTCTCTGACGGATCTTCGGGTTTTCATCCCGGATTGTGAGTCTACTTTCCTAAACGTGTTTTAGTGCTTGTTATATGCTTTATAACATCATTTATATGTCCAAAACACAAGATCCGTGAGTTTACCGCCCAAGAACGTTCTTGGGGAGTAAACTCCAAAACGGAGCCAAATGGCTTCCTAGTCCCGATTCCTTGTTAGACAACTTGTTTAGGGGTTAGGGTATGATCTTTATGGACCAAAAAGCAGCCAAGAAACACAAGTTATTGGAGTTTACGGCCAAGGAACCTTCTTGGGCCGTAAACCCCTTTTTAAGGGACAAACATGCCCTAACTTGCCTCATTGAGCCTTAGAACTTTAACCACTAGTACTTGTCCTTGTTTTGGACATAAAAACACTTCCAAATGAAAGAGTTTTAGGAGTTTACGGCCAAGGGAAGATCTTGGGCCGTAAACCCCTTTTCCTTGTGTTAAACATGCCCCAAACACCCCTAAAGCCTTAAGACATTTTAGCTTGAACACATGTGACTTGAATGGGGATCAAAAGACTTCATAATCACTCCTTGAAAGGAGTTTACGGCCAAGGAACATATCTTGGGCCGTAAACTCCAAGGGATGTCCCAAATATGTGCATCTTGTCCCCATTAGCCTTAGATAAATTCATGGAAGCCATCCTTGATGTTTAAGAGCCTCAAATCAATTTAATTCCAAGAGTTTACGGCCGTAAACTCTAGGGTGAATGCCTTTAGGCCGTAAACTCCCATATGGAGTGTTCTAGAGCCTTAAACTACTTCATGTGTTATTCCAACAAAGCTAGGAGTGAGCTAGGACCAAGATAGCACCACAAAACACCCTAAACATCCCTTTGAGGAGTTCACGGCCATAAACCCATGAGTTTACGGCCGTAAACTCCAAGATGTGGGGTTTGTTGGGTGGTGAACTCTTATACAAGGCCATTTGATGTTTCAAACCCTTTTGCCTTGTCCCGTAACAACTTAGATGCAACCATTTGAACCTTAAACACTCATAAGAGTGTTTACATGTTCCTAATTGTATTAACTTACTTTGTTAAGTTATTATGTGGCTAATTAGTTATATATATGCTTATTATATGATAACTAGGCTCGTACGTGTGAACAAGTCTCCGTTTGACACTTAGCACGGTACCCGATACCTCAATTCAAGCGACTCACCGAATGTGAGTTCATACCCCTTGAATCAACCTTTGAAATGATTTTAAATGTTTTAAACACTTTATGGGGGGGATACAAGTCAAATACTTATAGTTATTGCTTCCATCACATGTGATTGCCTTTAATCACATGTGATTAATAACTAGGAAAACAACGATTTTTACAAATGTTCAAACTATTTATCAAACTGTTTCACTTCAAACGTTTTACAAACTCTTTTTACTTATCAAATGCTTTATTTAAACTTTGTTCTACTTCTTATAAATTGCATGCCTATATACGTACAAATGTATAAATAATGTTTAAAAGGCTTAGGAAAGCCACCTATCCTATTTCCTTTTCCTCGATTTGGATGTGGTCTGGTGGAGTTTCGGGTGACCATCCGAAGGTCGTTTCAACATTAGTTATATATAATATATACATGTATAGACATAAAAGTACTTCCAGATTCATATTTATCAGTACACCATAGTTAGTTACCATCGGGGTAACACAGTACAATACATATACATATACTAGAAACAATACATATACCATGATGCTAGAAACAATACATATACATATACTAGAAACAATACATATACAATGATGCTAGAAACAATACATATACATATACTAGAAACAATACATATACAATGATGCTAGAAACAATACATATACATATACTAGAACCAATACATATACAGTGATGCTAGAAACAATACATATACATATACTAGAACGAGAAACAGTACATATACATGAATACTTTATTATTGTGATTTAAATCGGAGCATGACTTAACTGTCATGGCTCTAGTTGTAGCCAGAATTCTCTTGAAGGGAGAGCGTTGAGTTTGCGTATAGATCTATACTGGATTGACAATCCTACACCTTGCTGCTAGCTACAGCCGGACCTGCAGGTCTGCGGGTGCCAAACGTCATTCCATTATTACGACCATTCATTTGTCGTTGTTACTAGTCGATAGTATGGTAAAATTTATCACGTAATGCCTTAATATAAATCCGGTTTAAGGTAGTTAGTACCGCAGTAGTTCTTATAATACAAAGGCTACAGTACTACATTAATTTACCCATTACATATTTTAGTGATAACCTCACTTACACGTTTATGTACAAACTATATTTTGATAAATGATAGTTACATTTGGGGAAATTACACACTTTTACATCAAGCGAACATACAAAACAGTCAAGCCTTGGTAGAAGGCTTCTGTAATAGAAAATATAGGTTTTTCTGAGAGATTCAAACTTTTACATACATTTTACAAACTTATACTTGATACATGTTCAAACATTTTTGAATGACAAATACAGACACTAAAATACTTATGAACTCACCAGCTTAATGCTGATAAACTCTTTCAAAATAACTTGTATTCTCAGGTCATCAGTAGACACGTACCGAGGCCAGCTTTTGAGAAGATGGAGCGCATTCAAGACTCATCTTATTATTTTGATATACGTTATTTTTGGTGTCTACATTGTACAGAACACACTTGTATTAAAACTATATATATTTAATGCAATGGATGATGTTGTTTGCTTATTTACATTTACTGTGTTGTGATACTTACATGACGTCCTCCGCCCCAGAACGTTTCCGCCGTTCTTGGTTTTGGGGTGTGACAGATGCGAAAATTGTGGCGGGTCCCACCTCACCAAGGATTATGATCGAGACGAAAACGGAAATCAAAAGGCTCAAGTGTTTTACTCTAGTGGCGATAGATACGACGAAGATTGGAGGAAATCGAAGAAGGAATGGCTCCCATACGAAGAATATAAAAAGGCTAAGGAGGAGAAATACAAGCAGAAGGAGAGGGGATTCTATCAAAAGGAAGAGTTGGTGATGGAAAAGAAGGCCAATTTAGAAGATATGCTCACAAGATTCATAACCGCTTCCGAGAAAAGACACAATGATCACGATGTAGCAATGCAAGAGACCATAAATATGTTGAGGAATCAGCAAGCATCCATTCTCAACATTGAGAAACAGCTTGGACAGCTTGCACATCAAGTGAATGAAAGAAGACCGGGCCAACTTCCGAGCAACACCGAACCCAATCCAAGAATGGAGAATGTAAGTGTAATAACCTCCAGCAGTGAAGGAACATTTACAGAAGCACTGAGAATCTCCAAGAAGAGGCAGAAAAGGTAGAAGAATCGGACCCAGCAAAACCCGACTCGACTCGCCGAGTCACTCCATTGGACTCGACGAGTCCATGCGCAAATGATAAACCTGTCAGTTCTTTGAAGCCTTATAATCCTCCGCTGCCATACCCAATCAAAGACATGCCTGTAGAAAAAGTAGAAGCATACAGAACCTTCATGAAACATGTTAACGCTCTACAAGTTAATGTGCCATTTGTGGACACGATACTGTAAACACCTAAATACTTCAACTTGCTTAAGGGCCTTTTTGCTGCTAGGAAAGATTTGGCTGAAGTCGCGGAAGTATTGATGAGTGAGCTACCTGAAAAGAAGGGTGATCCAGGAAATATTGTGATTCCATGCCAATTTGGTAATGAAGTTTTCACCCGAGCTTTAGCTGATTCGGGGGCAAGCATCAATATGATGCCTTTTTCATTCTTTAAGAAGTTGAATTTACCAGAACCAAGGCCGGTGAATATGAAGATCCATTTGGTGGACAAGACGATAATTCATCCACAAGGCGTGTGTGAGGATCTCCTTATAAAATTGACAAGTTTATTTTTCCAGTAGACTTCGTGGTAGTTGATATGGAAGAAGACCCCGAAATTCCAATTATTTTTGGGAGATCCTTCTTGAACACCGCGTGTGCTTTAATTGATATATGTGAGTCTACATTGACATTAAGGGTGGGTGATGAGTCTGTAATGTTTAAAGCTATTCCAGAAGTCAAGCAAGAAGAGGAAATGAATGAAGAAGTCTCAATGATCCAATTGGATGATGAGATATTAGAAAAAGAGCTTGCACGTTTGCTAAAAGAAGATCCAAGAAAGTTTTTGATACACTCTGAAGAAGATGGAGATGTTAACAAGGACTTGGAGGAGTTAGAAAAATACTGGAAGGAGCCCACTCAGAAAACACCCAAGAATTGATGGAACCCGTTCAGACTCGCCGAGTCACTTTAATGGACTCGACGAGTCCAGTCGACTTGGGCAAAGACTTGGCCGACTTGGATCTGTTTGTTACTAGTTCTTCACATACCTTGGATTTCGATAATATACATGATTCTTTAGAAGAAAAAACAGCAGAAGGAGGAATGGGAATGAAAGTTCAATGCGTCAATGTAGCATGTCTTGATACGATTTTGTTTGAAGAAGGGTTGAGCACCGGCAAGGATGAAGAGACAAAGAAAAGGAGGGTGGAAGCTGATCAACCCTTCACTACTAAACCTAAAGCACGAACCGTCACGAAATATGAAGTAATTAAATTTAAAGAGAAGGAGGTGCAAAAGAAGGCGAAAAAGAATGGGGTAACAAAGAAAAAGAGAAAAAGGGAAGCCCAAGCAGCTGAGGATGATGCTGTGAAAAAGAAAAGAGAGGAATTAAAAAGGGCTTATAAAAAGAAGATTCACGCTTACAAGACAAAGTACAAACCACAAAAGATAAGGTGTGAATTCCCGATGCTAGAAGATGACGAGACGTAGACGGGAAGGAGTCCAGCTAACGACTCCTTAAAAAGAAGCGTTGGGCGGGAGGCAACCCGTTATTTAGAGTTTGCTTTCTTTTACCTTTTCTTTTAATTGCATTTTTCTTTCGTTTTTAGAATTTTAATCTTCCAATTCATCAGATATGTTTGCTTGAGAGTGCATATGGACTAAGTGTGGGGTGAAAAAAATGTTCTTTTCTAAAGAAATTACAAAAAGTGTTAGAAAATTTGGATTTTTGCAATAGACTCGCTGAGTCTAACCATAACTCGACGAGTCAGTACAGATTTCAGAAAATATCATGCATCACGACCCGACTCGCCGAGTCTGGCCCCGACTCGACGAGTCGGTATTATTCACAAAAAAAAAATAAGAAAATAATAACATTTATGTCTGGTTTAACCCTAATGCATCAGTTTCTTTTCACACACACTCGCTGTGCGCCTCTCTCTCAACTCTCTCCCAAGCATTCATCTTTTTCCTTCAATTATTCTTCAAATCTTTCAAGTATCATCTCAAAAGGTAATGAAATTCTTCTTGTTTTCTGTTAAGAACATGATTATAAGGCTGAATATGTTGGACATTGTAAGAAAAAACCCAATTTTGGAAGAATAGTAAATTCTAGGGTTTTGATTTTTCATGGAATATGATGTTTTACTTGCTTATTTGTGCTAAATACCTTATATACATGTGTCTAGACAAAACCCTTGAAGTGATCTGCAGGTTTCATGGCCCAATTTCAGTATACTCGCCGACCGACTCGTACAGTTCATGCGACTCGCCGAATCATACATGGACTCGACGAGTCGAGTCGTGGAAACCTGTGCATGACTGTTTTTTAATTATGATCTATGTTTCTGGGTTTTTGTATCTTTGTTTTGCAGAAGTATGTTTAGCAGGAGACAGAGTTCAAGTGCAAACCAAGAGGATTTTCCTTGGTTAAACTTTCCATGAATCGAGTCCGCTTCAACAATGCGGAAGTGGAAGAAGAAGCTGGCTGACATACGGAAAAAAGAAGTGTACGTGCCTAACAAGATAGATTGGGAGTGGTTACAAAGTGTGCAGTATGAAGAGGAGTTAGCTCCTTATCTTTTGAAGGAGTTTACCCATGGAGGTGAGACAATGATTTGTAACGGGTGGAGCCGGGTCTTTCGGATTCAAGAGTCGGTGTACTTGGAATTATGTTTAGAGTTTTTCTCCACGGTGTCTTTCACGGGGGGAATGGATTTTTATCACCCAGCAAGTTTTACTTTTTTCCTTGGGGGTGAACTTCATCACTGTTCGGTGATCGATCTTGCTTGTCGATTGGGGATATATGACCAGCCCTTGGTTTCAACACCTATCTTTCGGGCCTTCTTGGAGCAAACTCATATGGTGTTTCCCGATGGGGTAACTAGCACGGGTTGGTGGAATACAATTGGAAACAAGGTTTATATTCCAAAATCGGCACAAGAAGGGAGCATTAGATCACCTACCCACCGCCTTATACATCGTCTCATTTCTTCCACCATTAATCAAAGAAAGGATGATGACAAGGTTTCTAACCTTGATGTCTTCTATCTATGGATCATTATTACACCCGGTATTTTCTGCAACATTCCATGGTGTTTGGCTTCGTATCTCGCGGAGGGTGCGGTCAAGGATCGCAAAACTTCCCGTGTTAATGGTGGTATGTTTGTCAACCGGTTAGCCACCTCATTTGGGTTGATGAACCATGGTGCATGGAATTTTATGACGATGATTCCTACACCTCCATTCAATCCAATTCTTTTCCGGCGAGCAAGAATCATTGAATACTATGGTGGTGGTCATTATGCTATCCCGCATGATGACCCCGTTGTTGGTCCCGAAGCACCGGGAAGGAGGGTTAGATCAAGACGGGAACGGGATGTGGAGGACGAGCCGCCGGTGATTCCGGTTGAAAATGAAGATGTACCAATGGATTGGTACAATGTGGAGATGAGGCGGCTACAGGATCAAATGGCGCGTGGGATCAACTTCAGCAATCAATCCCACATCCGATTATTCGACCACTTCAACATCCCACATATTGATGGTGGAAATTATCCATTTATTCCGACATGGGATGAGGTGATTAGTGCAAGAAGAAGTGGTGCAGGAGGAAGTGAAGCAGCCGCAGATGATGATGAGGAAGAAGATTGATTTATTTGTGTTTTAATCAAACAATTTTTATTTTCTGTTTTTATTTTTTTTATTTGGTGTGTATGAATTGTTAAGACTTTATTTTGTTTAATGATTGTGTGCATTAGTCATTTTTCAGGATTGGATTAGGAATGCTTGCTTAGGAAGGGTTTAAAGTCATAGCGAACGAGTGTTATAACGAGTGAAAGAGAGTTAAGGAAGTGAAGCGTTAAAGTCAAAGTGTTGAGTCCGGTCCCTAGGGATATGAGCAATTGAGTCTAAAAGTGAGGAAGAGTTAGAAGAGTTCTTAGAGGCCGACACAGTTGCAAAATGCCATTTTTTACGTCCAGTGGCCTACTCGTCGAGTGCACTTAACTAACTCGACGAGTCGCCTTGTATTTCCACACATTCTGAGATGGCCGCGCTGGTACTCGACGAGTCCTCTATATGACTCGACGAGTCAATCATTTTTATACCAAAGGACTGCTGATTTGATGCTGCTAAGTGTACCACTTGATCACTTATTCTTCCATATCAATTCCTGAAGACTTTGCGCTGTTTTACCTGCATATTTGGAGTTGCCACATGAGATTTTGATGCCCAAGTCATGGATGCTTTGTTTTCATGGCTAAAGTCAATTGAAGTAGGAGCTTGAAAGAAGAGTGTCACCCTATCGACTGCTACCCCAGGGGAGTTTGTTCCAATTCTCTCTATATTTGCATTTTTATTTTGCATAATATGCAATGAGGGCATTGTATAAAATAAGTGTGGGGTAGGGGGTTAGTCACATATTAGAAAATTTAGAATCTTAATTTAGCCAAATTTTAAAAAATTGTTGCATACCAAAAATACGACTTAGGGATTTAATTTAGAAAATTTTGGTAAAACAAAATTAGGATTCCATGTTAGAATTGTATTTGATGATTGCATGAAAACCCAAATGTTTAGTTGAGCCTATACACGTTCTAGTGCATTTGTGGCTTCCTTATTCCAATGAAGTCATGGGACAAAAACACGACCTTGCTCAGCCTAAGGGATGCAATACGTTTAGCAGCCTAAACCTGAAATGTATCCAGGAAAATTTTTATTGTTAGCCAATAAAGGTTGAGATTGAGCGGCCTTGCTTAAGCATGTAGGTGTTTGAGTGAAAAAAGTGAGGAATACATGTAAAAAAAAGAGAGAATTACTAGAAAAGTTGTAAGAATTTTAGAGCAAACAAAGTGAAGATCTGAAGATCAAAATTCCAAGAAATCCAAAAAGTTGAAGATACCAAAACTCAATCAATACAAGGTGGTGAATTCAAAAAGATCAAAGAACAAATTATCAAGGAAGTGAAGAATTCAAAGAGCTCCATAGTGGTATCGAAAAGTTGTAATTCTAGATTATGTATGCTTGGGTTGCTCAATTAAAAATATCTTGAGGGTAAGAGGTTTTCTGAGGATGGATTCGGAGGGTTGCATAAAATGTGCATAGTTCGGGGTGAGTGGGCGAATGTTTATGAGGATTGTGAGTATTTGGAGTATGGGGGGTTCTTAGGAAAAATTTTAGACACAAATGCATGTGTTGCGGTCTTGGCATAATGGTTGGGTTAGATTGGAGTTGTCATACATAATTCTAATGTCTTAAAGTTCAGTTTTGCTTGGGGTCAAGCAAAAGTCAAGTGTGGGGTATTTTGATATGTGCATATTTAGTTTGTATTAAGTATAGATTCTTATTCATTTATTAGCTAAATTATTGCATTTCATGGACAAAAGGTACTTAAAAGTGTTTAAATTGTATTTTCAGTCCAAAAATGAAGCTCGGAAGCAAAAGGAAGTAGGAGAAGCGGTTAGGAGCTCGGGAATTAGATAAAGAAGAAAAACACCAAAAAGAGCACCTACTCGGCGAGTAGAATCGACTACTCAGCGAGTCCAAGTGAGGATAATGACTCGGGAACCCAGATGCTTATCGCATACGGATACTGTGAGACGGACTCGACGAGTCGCCACCTGACTCGATGAGTCGATACGCAAATATATAGATAACTTGTTAGATCGAGGAAAAAAACTTCTGGGATAATTCTGGAGTAATCAACTGCGATTCAGAGGCTAGAGAAACCCTAGAAGACGAAGATAGAAGCTACAATTCAATCCCGAAGGAGATTTGAGGCAAATTCCATCATTATACTTAATCTTTTGTTTTCCATTATGGTGAGACGATTAGAATTCGTTTTTGTGCTGTTATTTACTTCAATCATGAGCTAAAACTCTTAAACTTCTGTTTGGGGATACAAAATTGAGACTATGGTTTGATTATTTGTAGGATTAATTCAATGTTGGTGATTTATTTGTTATTTTAGCTTGCTAAAGAACCTTGTGTGTGAATGATAATTAATTTTCTGTTAATAGGAAGATAATTAAATAGCATGAACATCGTTTGATTATCAACCTCATATATCTTGTGACTACTTTGCTATATGTCTAGGATTAATGAACATGAAACTAGGATTAATAAGAAAATTAAGTAAATTTATGTCCAAGCTTGTGTGATGACCATCAACAAGAAGTTAATTAAAACCAAATTGATTAACTATTGTAAGTCTAAAGTAGTCCGAATAATTAATCTAGTGAACTAAATTGAATTAGACAACTGATCACTGTTTAAGTTAGTTTATTTGCTAAGGATTAGTGTAGTGAACACGAACCTAATCACTTGAATCGGTAACCAACAAAATAATTAATCCATTACACTATTACCTTGAAATCAACCATAGGATCAATTGAGTTGAACTAAATAGAAGTTCCTTCACATTATTGAATCTAGTTAATTCTTTGTTTTTCTAGTTTTTAGATTAAGTAATAGTTAGTAAGTTTCTAGTCTTGTAAACCTAGAGAAAACCATCTACTTATTAATTAATTTAGATAGAATTAGTTTTTTATTTTAATTTGTCGTTCCCTGTGTTCGATACCCTACTTGCCTAAACTATTCCACATTTGATAGGTACACTGCCTTTGTGTGTTTATTTTACAACTAAAAGTAGGATTAAAACTAAGTGAGTTTACGCACATCAAGTACTAATGGTTGTTTTGAGTTGTCAAGCCAAGATGTGCTAACCACCATCTTGAGCAAGCATTTTGAGGAGTCAGGGATCAAGAATCTGGCTGATAAGTACACTTTGGAGGATGAGTTGATTGAAGAAATCAACTCCTTGGAAAAAGCACAACCTATGAGAGTTGAACCACCCCGCATGAAGCTAAAAATTCTGATCCAAAACTCCTTCAATCCATAGTACAACCACCGCGTCTTGACTTGAAGACTCTTCCCGAACATCTCAAATATGCTTATCTTGGAGAGGAGGAGACATTACCGGTGATAATTTCAACCAAGCTAGCAAAAGAAGAAGAAAAAGAGTTGGTTGGAATTTTGAAAAAGTACAAGGAGGCTATTGGTTGGACCATTGCGGACATAAAGGGGTTGAGTCCATCATTATGCATGCATAAAATATTGATGGAAAAGGACTTTAAGCCGACCCACGAAGCCCAAATGAGATTGAATCCACCTATGATGGAGGTGGTGAAAAAGGAGATCATGAACCTCTTGAATGCAGGTGTAATATATCCCATTTCTAATAGTAAGTGGGTTAGTCCCATGCAAGTTGTCCCGAAAAAATTCGGAGTCACCGTTGTCAAAAACTCTGAAGGGGATTTGGTACCCACCTGTGTGAAAAACGGGTGGTGGGTTTGTATCGATTATAGGAAGTTGAATGCTTCCACCTGCAAAGACCACTTCCCTTTGCCATTCATCGATCATATGTTAAAAAGTTTGGCCGGGAAATCTCATTATTGCTGCCTTGATGGTTTTTCTGGTTTTCACCAAATTCCAGTTGCCCCGGAAGACCAAGAGAAAACCACATTCACATGTCCTTTTGGCATATTTGCGTATAGACGCATGCCCTTCAACTTGTGCAATGCACCCGCGACTTTCCAAAGATGTATGGTGAGCATATTTTCAAAATATGTCAAAAATATCATAGAGGTTTTCATGGATGATTTTACTGTTTATGGAAAATCTTTCGATGAATGTTTGCAAAATCTCACCAAAATCTTACAAAGGTGCATCGACACGTACTTAGTCCTAAATTATGAAAAATGTCATTCTATGGTTGACAAGGGCTTGATACTTGGACATGTGGTTTCACAAAAAGGTTTAGAAGTTTACAAGGCCAAAATTGATGTTATTAAGAGCTTACCATACCCAACATATGTTCGGGAAGTGCGTTCTTTTCTTGGCCATGCAGGCTTCTATCGACGGTTTATCAAGGATTTTTCCAAAATCACTGTGCCGATGTGTCAACTCTTACAAAAGGAGGCCCATTTTGAGTTTGGTGATGCATGTAAAAGTGCATTTGATCATTTGAATGATTTATTGATATCCTCCCTCATCATTCAACTACCAAATTTGGATCTTCCATTCGAGAACATGTGCGATGCTAGCAATACCACGGTTGGGGCGGTTTTGGGACAAAAGGTGGACTGAGCTCATCATGTCATTTACTATGCATCCAAGACCCTTGATAGTGCACAAAGCAACTATACCACAACTGAGAAAGAGTTGCTTGCTATTGTATTTGCATTAGAGAAGTTCCGACAGTACCTCCTTGGAACCAAAGTGATCATATATTCGGACCATGCAGCTATAAAGCATTTACTTAGCAAGAAAGATTCGATGTCAAGGTTAATATGGTGGATGTTGCTTTTTCAAGAGTTCGATATTGAGATCAAGGAAAAAAGTGGGAAGGAGAATTTAGTTGCGGATCATTTAAGCCGCATTGTATCACCCGAAGATGGTATACCAATTTGTGATACATTTCCAGAAGAGCACTTATTTGTAGCCAAATAGGCACCATGGTATGTAGATATCATCAATTACTTGGTCACAAATCAATTTCCCCCAGATTCCACCCGTTGGCAAAAGGATAAAATCAAGAAGGAGGCCAAGCGATACGTATGGGATGAGCCTTACTTTGGAAGTATTATGCAGACCAAATGATCTGAAGGTGTGTAGAGCAAAAAGAGGTACAATCCATCCTTAACTTTTGTCATTCCTATGCTTGTGGAGGTCACTTTGGACCCCAAAGGATAGCTAGAAAAATCTTAGATAGCGGATTCTTTTGGCCTACCATTTTTCACGATTCTTATGTGTTATGTGCACATTGTGATAAGAATCAAATGCCCCTTACCTCTATTTTAGTATGTAAGATGTTTGATGTATGGGGTATTGACTTTATGGGACCATTTCCGCCCTCTTTTGGTTGCTCATATATCTTGTTGGCGGTGGACTATGTGTCTAAATGGGTGGAGGATAAAGCTACCCGTACTAATGATACCAAAGTTGTGGTGGATTTTCTTAAGGCCTAGATTTTCTCCCGGTTTGGCACTCCAAAGGCTCTCATAAGTGACCGTGGGACTCATTTTTTCAACCGGATGCTTGAATCCGTTCTGAAGAAGTATGGGGTGACTCATAAAGTCTCAACAGCCTATCACCTCCAAACCAATGGGTAAGCATAGGTCTCAAATAGGAAAATCAAATGCATTTTGAGAAAACAGTCAATCCAAACCGTAAAGACTAGAGCATAAGGTTGGATGATGCCTTATGGGCATACTGTACTGCTTTTAAAACCCCCCATTGGTATGTCCCCATATATGCTAGTGTTTGGAAAATCTTGTCACCTCCCGGTTGAGCTCGAGCACAAAGCTTTTTGGGCCATAAAGAAATTCAACTGGAATGAAGATGAGGCTGGAAATAAAAGGAAGCTAGACATTCAAGAGTTAGAGGAGATCCGAAATGATGCGTATGAAAGTGACATGATTTACAAAGAGAAAACAAAGGCATACCATGACAAAATCATCTCCCGGAAGACTTTTGCACAAGGACAAAAAATGCTTCTTTATCACTCGAGGTTCAAGTTGATTTCAGGGAAATTAAGATCAAGATGGGTTGGTCCTTTCGTAGTCACAAAGGTATTCGACCATGGTGTGGTGGAAATCACAATCCAACAAACTGGAAAAACTTTCAAAGTCAATGGTCATAGATTGAAGTCATTTTACGAAGGATTCAAGGTGAAGAATGATGAGATCGGAGTTGTTGGGAACCCCACGTACCAAGACTAAAGCATATCTGGGGGCCACGTCAAGCCAACGACTTAAAATAAGGGTGGCTAACCGAGAGGCAACCCGAGGATATTTTTGTCTTTTTCTTTAAAAACATTTCCATTTATTTGAAGCCAGTGGGTTTCTAATGTTCCAAATGCATTTAAACATGATTTAAAATCACCAAACGGACCCCGGGATGCAAAAAATTTTCATTTGAATGAGAGGGGAATTTTTGGGTTCAAAGAAGTGGAAGTGGCATCCAGAGTCGTACACGGCTCGTATTTGTTTTGCCTTATATTGAACACGGGTCGTGTTCATCAATGGCAAACAATCCAGCATCCATAGCGGTACACGGCCCGTGTTCGTTTTGCCTTATACTAAACACGGGTCGTGTTCATCGATCCTCAACTAATTTAAGACCAACACGGGGCGTGTTGATTTGGCCTGTGGGAACACGGACCATGTTCGCGTAGCAGATCAAAGGACTTTTATTGCATAAAATTGGGTTTTTGCCACATTATTCCACAAAATCATTCCAAAATAGCCCCTCTCTCCTAAGAAACCCCCAAGGTCTGATTTTTACTTGCATTCCTTGATTTTTCCATGTTTTTGGCTTGAATCTTCAAAAAAGGTTTGATTTTCATCTTCTCCACTTCATCTCCTAGATCTCACACACAAATTTCATAAACTTTCATGGTGGATTTGGGGGTTTTGATTAACCCTAAGTCTGAATTTTTTTAAAGATTTTGGTTTTTTGTGCTTAAATATTCATGTAGGCAAGCTTGGGGAGGTTGAAGAAGAACTTTCACACCAAAAACAACGCATATCCACTCATAATCCGGTATAATCTATCCAATTCTTCATTTGTGGATTTTGTGTTCTTAAGGTCAAATTGCATATATTTGTGGTTATTTTGGACTTGACAATAACTTGGAAATCATTCAAAACTGAGTTTCCCATGAATTTATGGTGGCCAAATTCGAGTTGGCTGGACCCGTCAATAGTTAACGTTTTGACTCGTTGACCGGTTGACTCTTTGTCCCAACAACAATTTTTCATATGGAAGGTGAACATTCTAATAGACCTAGAAACACCAAGTCGTCGGCCTGCCGTTGTAGGTCTTCATCACCACCGCCTAGGTCCCATCACCTCAACCAAATCCGCCACATGGTGGTGTGGTTTGTTCCGACCCAATTCAAGTTGCTAAACTTGAGGCCTTTCTCCAGCGCACTTATGCCATTTAGAAATTTACGCATATGTCATCTCTTTGTGAGTTTCACCTCTATAAACAAGTCCACGCCTCGTTCCGGAACATTGGATGTCAAAGATTGTAGGTCCATGAGCTCAGTTACAAAGTCCCGACAGCCGAGTTCTTAACTTCACTCTATTTGGACCACGGTGTCCTACATTTCTAGCTTATGAACCAAGATCATGCATTGTCCCTAGACCAAATCAATGCCATAGTTAGGGCCCCCACAGAAAACACCTTTGGCCCCAATAACCCAATCCCTAATACAATGATCTTACGTGGTGGACTGACCTTATGCATCAACACCCATATGTCTCAAGTTCTGATAAGGACTCATCTCTCATCCACCCTGTGATGAAAGTGGCCCACATGATTATTGCTTCACTTGTCGTCCTAGAGAAGAAAGAAGCACCATTAGCGCTCTTGAGCTCAAAATACTATATGCGATGGCCCACCCGGATGATAACCTCATTCCTCACTATGGATCATTCCTTTGCAACGAGCTTATCTACCTTAGCACATATCGGTCTGGAAAAATCTATTGTGGCGGTATTGTCAGCTTGTTTGCTAAAAGTACTCCAGTCCAGGCCACATTTCCCGAAATTCACCAACCTTTTCCCGGTGACCCATACCTTACCACAATTAGACCATGGGACAAAACCACGACCCAAGACTCCTCATCACTCCTGAAAACCAGAACATCCTTGACCCCGGCAACCTACTAACTTCACCGATTGGCAAATCACGCCATATCTTTTCCCCAACTCCTTCTCCAAGTAGGAAGATGAGGAAGGTGGAGAAAGTGATGAGAGTGGCAGGGTGGCACCACAAAATTCTACTCCCATGGGTGGTGCCAGCTCATCTCACCATGCTGGGCACCCATCATACCACCAGCAATATACAGATCAATTCCAATCGATCCATACCCGCCTTGACACTTACCATCAAGATGTCAAGAACCTAACCCAAAGTTTTTCCACCTTCACCACTCAATATGCTCGGGATCAGAACCTTCAGCGCAAACATGAGAAGGACTTTTGGGCTTGGACCCGAAATCCCAGCTACTATCCTCCTCCTCCACAATAGGTTGTTCCGCCCTCTCCAAGCATCGAGGACGATGCTTATCTTTTAGCTTGGGGAGGGGTATAGTTGTACACTAGGTTCATTCATGCATTTCATTCATATTCATGCATATTTAAAAAAAAAAATAGGTAGCCTTCTTATTTTCATTTTTCTTGCATTTTGTATTTTTAAACCTATAAAAACCTAAAAAAAATATCTTTCAAGTTTTTTCATTCCATTTTCATGCATTAAAAAAAATATACGAGATGATGACACTCTTTACATACAATAGCTCCATGAAGTGGGAAAACGAGAACTCAAATGAAAATAAAATACTGAGGCGACCGGATAGTTACCGGAAGTGTGGAATCAACTGTCATAACTAGGGGGCCCAAACACTGTAATTCGAGACCCCATCCTTAGAAAATTAAAAAAAATGCTTACTGAAACGTTTTGTGGGCGGTAATAATAGATTTAGGATGATTTGCTTCTGAATGTTTAAAAAGAATCTTTATCAACAACTCTGGACCCACAGAACACATACCTATTTCTTAACACACATTACCCTCGCGGTAACAGAGAGCTTAAGTATCAGATCCACACAGTTAAGAAAGAGGAAAGGGTACAACTATCATATCCAGTACCTAAATCAGAATTTCAAGTGCCAAAACGAAGAAATTATCAGAAATTCAAAAGTTGATTGAAGAACTCAAGCTCAAAATGATGATACAAATCCAACTTCAATCAAAAATCAAAATTTGCCTCAAAGTCAAATATTGCAAATGAAGAACTGTGTGATATGATACTTGTGGATCTCGAAAAAGTGAACGCATAGGAGTTGGGCCCCTTTGGGTGGGCTCACTGTTTCAACGAAAGCTGATTCGTCGTGACGGGTTCTTAAGGATGTGTTTATTCTGATTCTTGGCCATCTAGTGTTAAGGACATGAGATCCGAACTGTGTTATTTTCACCCATAAATTTAATTAAGGTATGAAGTTTAAATAAAACTATGTTTGGATTATTGGGTTACACCATTTCGGATCTTCTTCACTTTGGGAGTTTGTGATATGTGGAAAGAAGTAGGATGGTTGCCTAGGTATTAATGATTGGAGCCACATTGATGTAAAGTCAGATCATACATATATAGATAAATTACTTGTGTTTTTAAATTTATCTTTGATTCATTTTGTTTCTTTAATTCTTTTGTATATATTTTACTTTTCCATGGTTTTCATTGCATGCATTCATTCATAGCCTTTAGGATATTTCTGTCCCTTTTTGCTCTATGTTTCTTTTTGCCATCTAGAAATCATCCTGTTGCGTCTGATTCTTGTTCTTTCTTGAGGACAAGAAAGGTCTAAGCTTGGGGATATTTGTTAGGTGCATTTTGTGCACCTTTTTGCACATCTTTTAGTCCTATCTTTATGCATCTATTTAGCATAATTGTTCTTTATTTATCTTACATTTCATCATATTCTTTTTAGTGTCTAGAAAACCTTATTTGCACCCTTTCATGTCTTTTTTCAGGTAAACCGGAGGTTGGAACGCGCTTTGGGAGGTGTCGGGAAGCATTGGTGAGGATTTTAGGATGATTGGGTGAAGAACGCAAAAGTTGAAAAATCGAGTTTGGACCCGGTGATAGAGGAGTACATGAGCCATGTTGGATTTACACTACAAAATGGGCACAGGCCGTGTTGACCAGAATGGGAGCTGTTGACTTCATTGAATATGACCCGTTTCAGCTTAGCCTAATTTGACACGGGCCGTGTTGCCCTTGCCGAGCAGTTTTGAGCATCAAACTTTGGAGTTGGAATTGAGGATTGAAGACCATTTTCCATTCAACACACGGGCCGTGTTCGTCCCAAAAACTGCCTTTTGGCAGTTTTTTCCTATTTTTCATATCTCGGGATTTGGGTCATTGGGGGGAACACACATCATATTAGAGCACATTTTGTGAGGGGATTTCGAAGGTTTTTGTAAGGGTTTGATCAGTAATCATTTGGAAACATTATTTCTAGTATTTGTAAGTTGTAATTGCACATTATTTCCATCTTTTAAACTTGTGATCTTGTTCTAGCCATGTGTGGCTAGAACCCTAGTTTCTCCAATTTCATGTTTTGACTTCTTGGTAGTGGCTTCAATCATATGACCTGATGTTTATTCTTAATTTCTATATAGTGAATTTGATTTTGCTTTAATCGAATGTTTGATTCTAGTTGTGATTCTTATTGTCCATTTGAATTAGGGTTAGGTCATTCAAGTTATATCTTTTACAAAATCCGTAATTGTTTTGTGAAATTGGACAAGTAACAAGCATTAAATTGATCTCTATTGAATGAATTTAGTGTAAATCGTATTCATACGCTCTTACACTCCCATGCTTGTAAGGAGTATTGGGTGTTGTTGGGAACATTCACATAAAGCTTCATGAAATCTTTTAATCTAATTCTAAGAGCTTGTTTAGATTAGGTTAGTAAGGTTAGGGTTTATCAAAGAGCTTGTTTTGGTTAATTAATGTGGTGAATGGTAAGTGTTAGAGCTTGTTAACACTTACAAGTGCCAACTTAGATAGAAATGAACAAATATTGTGTCATCTTTGAATCACATTGCTAAGTTGTCATACATGAAGTTGGAGTCCTTACAAAATCTGAATTAATTCACTCATTTAGTTGATTATTTGTGTTTTTAGTTTATTTGTTTAATCATTGCGTTCAACCCCCCCCCCCCCCTTAATCTTTTGTGAACAAGTACCTTGCGCAAAGAGGTATTAAACCGATTGTCCCATGTCTCTGTTGATCGACCCTACTTGCCTTGTACTACCTTTTAGTGCAATATACTAGGATTCTTTTGGAGTATATCGTACCCCTTTATTTGTTGGGTTTGACACGGCTAACAGTGGAAAAACGCTATTGGACAAGGAGCTCATTGTAGCCAATGGTGTCTTTCGAGAATGCCAATGAATAGGTCAATAGGTGTTTGGGTCGTTCAGGTTGAGTATTGGTTGTTGAGGGATTTTTCAACTCGTTGTATGGACTGTTATCTATATAGTCTAGGATGGGAAGTTGTTGATTGGTAAATTAGCTTCAAAGTTGGGTATGTTTAGCTCCTCGTGGGCTTTGTTCCATAGTTTATTGGATCATTGGATTAGTTGTCAATGCATTCTTGATTGTTGGACATTCGTTTATCATCCATAGCATAGATTCTTCAGAAGTTTTGTGTTGTATCATTTGAGGTTCAATGGATGCATCAACTTACCATCAAGTTTGGCTTGAGTTTGGCAGATGGACTTGGTTATTAGAAGTTTCGAATTTGGGAAGTGTTTTTTAGTTTTCCAGACGTGACTTTAGATCTGCTAAGAATCCAATTTTGGCATGTTGTTTCGGCAAGGTTGGTATTCGGATGGATCTGACTGGGGTTTTAGCAGCATTTGTGGATAACTTTAGAAGTTTTATCGAGCTAGTTACATATTTATGGTATCTATTTAGTCTCAATCAAGGTATGGGATCTTGTTTCGATCGTTCATGAGGATGTTTCTGTTAATGTTTAATGTATGTCATTCTGTTGGATCTACCTGTACTTCACCCTTTGGTTAAACTTGTAAGGAAAAAGGAATGCAGTAGATCCAAGGATGGTTATGGGTTCCCTTAAGGGTGTGTATTGAGGCAAGTTCATTAGATATTTTTGTGAGGGGTGTATGTGGACTGGGCAAGATAGAAATGGAGAAGTTGGTTTGAATTATAAGCATTGTTCTTATTTGGGTTATAGCCTTTGAATTGGAGCAAGAATGCAAGTTTTTATCTCATTCTCTGGTTATGTGTGTCTATGTTTTCGACTGGTTTTGCATTGGTAGCAGCCTGTGATGTGAAAGGGATTTTGTGTGATAAAATGGTATGACATGTATTGTTATCAGTTAACGTTGAAAGGAATGTTGATTGGCTTCCTGTAAGATGGTGGATTGATGTTTGAGCATCGTTAAGCCCTTGTGGTGCTGATCGTGAGTATTCAGGCTAATGAGGGTATGTCGGCAAGATCGGATTAGTAAAGTGAGCTTATCATTTTATTGGTTAGAAGGTGTCACGATGTATCATGAACCAGTGGTTGTATGATTCATATTGGTAAGACCTGGTAGTCATTTTATTGAGACTCTTAGGCCTCATATCGTTAGTCTTAGGGGTATGTTTAGGTATTAGTGCATTGTTGGGAGTCCAGAGACTCAGTGACCAGGTGGTCTGGATCTTAAGGTAGTAGAAGTTTGTCAGGTGGATGTACACCTGAGCTAATGATGGATTTGGTTGCAATGTGAGATTCTTCGATTGACCATCTTTATTCTTGTACTTCACAGGAAGTCTAGTGTGTATTTAAGGTTTATGGGCACAATTTCCGTATTTGGGATTGGGTTGAAATCCGCGATCGGGATGTCTTGGGTATTCTTTTTGCATGGTTTGGTGGTATTCCTAGTCAGGAACTAGGTGTAGGTACAAAAAAAGGATGATCATCAGTCTTAGAGTATGGTTCTTGGAGTTTAGACTGATGGGTTCTTCGTTTTGGGAGTTTATTGATGGAACTAGTTGTAGTTCCAGTTTTTTGAGAAGTTCTCTGGTCCGAGTCGTTTTCATTGGAAGTTTGTTCTTTCAGTTAGGGAGAGAAATATAGTTGGTTCGGTCAAGTATTTACAAATCATTGGATTGTTGTTGGCAATAATGGGTTTTCGAGTTATCCCTCGACTTCTCTGTATAGATGCCTTGATTTCAAAGTGTATAGAGGGATTTTGTGGAATATGTTGATGTTGTTCGTGTTCCATTACAACTGTTATTTAGTTGAGACTCGTGTTGGGAGTCGCCTTTGTTTTCAAGTGAAGGGTTCAACAACAATGATTTGCCAAAGGTTCTGTTTTCTAGTGGTATAAATAAGATAATTAGGGTTCAGAAGGGTTCCGTATGGTTCGGGTTGCGAAGTGAAGTCATATTCACAACGTTCCAGGATGGTTTTGTCTGCTTGGGAGTCAGAAAAGGTATTGGATTTCCACATTTTGAGTACAGTAGTGATGGTTATTCTTTATTGGTTAAAGTTAGGGGGTCAAGGATTCATTATTCGCTAGGGTATGTGAGTATCACTAAGATTGGGTTTTGATTGTAGTATGGGAAGGCAGTCGCCTGCATAAGCTGACTTCTTAGTTCGGATTGGGATTCTGGAAGGATTATCCGAATAGAACAGGGAGCAATTTCGAGGATGAAATCTAATTTAAGTGGGGTTGAACTGTAACACTTGTGTTCCAGGTTAGTTAAGCTTACTTTTATCAGGGACCAAAGATGAAGTTTTGGTGGAAACCATGTGCCACGACGTGGCCAGGGAGGGCCACGACGTGACAATTGTGCAATAGATCATGTGTGTTATTGAATCGCCAAGGTGTGGCCAAAGGTTTCCACGATGTGGCAGCTGTCCTGGCCCAAGCCCATTATTCTTTTAGGGGGTTTCTTCATATTTAAACCCCTCTAAGTCATTTTGAGGGTTCCTTATCAGCCTCCATCTCCCTCAAGTTTCAGAAACCCTAACCCTAATTCCTCCTTGAGAGTTGTGAGTTCATTTTGGTGACCTTGGTTTCTTGTAAAGAAAGAATGAGGCATTGGAAAGGACTATGGTGCTTCTTGGTTGAACTGAAGATCTCTTTTGGGCATCTCTGGACCTGTATAAGTGTCCAAGTTCCTTGATTTGTGGATTAAAGTGGTTAGATCTTGAATATTGTCCCATGTCCTTCATGTTTTAGCAAGTTTGGAAGGAGGAACTCACAAAGTTGGCAACTTATGACTTTCCTAGGTACCAAGAGCATCATATGTTGAAGATCTAGTCCTTGGTGGAAGTTCTCATCATTTGCTTGAGTTTTGGTCTTTAGAGCTCATTTTGACCTAAAATGAATTTAAGACATGTGTTAGACAAACATGTCTATAAAGCTTCCATATGTATGATGGATCTTGTATTAGAAAACCCTTTTGAAGTGATTGGATTAAGGACTTTTTAAATTAAGGGCTTAATGGTTAAGACATGGTGGTACGTGGCTTTATTTGGACTTAGGGTTGGAGATCTTGATCTCCTTGGGAGTCTTAATGGTTAAAGTTGGAAACTTTATCCATTTAGACCATAGAATGGACCAGATCTAAGCTTTAGAGCCCTTGGAATTGAGGAAGTGGCTTAATCCTTTAAGTTGTTGGAAAACTAGTTCCCACAGCGTGGCTATAGATCGCCACAGCATGGCGACTAGGAATTTCCCATATGACTAGTTGTAGGAGGGCCACACGCGAGGCCAAGGAGGACAACGACGTGACGGTTAGATAAAGTCAGCATTGGTTGTTGACTTTTAGCATGAGTTAACTTTTGGTCAAATTTCTATTTTGAGAAGGTAGACATAGGGTTTGCCTTCTGTGTTTTGGTAGGAGGTGTTTATCACCCATTCTTGGCGGTAAGATCTGTTTGTTGTGGTCAGTGCGACATAGAGTTGTGTTTTAGTCGGCTTTGTGATTCAGGTGAGTTGTTGGGTTTTGATTGAAAAAAAAAACTAGTTTCCAGAAACATGATATTTGGCGACAAAAGACTTGATCAACTTTTAAATAAAATAAACAATTTAAACCTAGCAAGGATCATCTTGCAAAGTATGGAAAGAAAAAACAACACCAACGAAAGAAGAGATGAAGAAATAACAACCGTTGTAGTTTTTTGGTCCTTTTGGGAGGCTTGGAAGTTGATGAATAATTATGAACTTAAGAGACACCAACAAGAAGCCAACATGAAGTAGATTTTCGTCTAAAACTCTTAACTCTTAACCTTGAAGTTCATAACCAAAGTATGAACCTCAAGAGAGAATCAGAGCAAGTAATATCTTCAAGACTTAAGAAGAAAAATGATAGAGAGTGCATGCCATATGCACTTACAGTTTTCATCAAGTGAGTGAACAAATAATAAAAAGCCAAATAGTCCTTATGAAATAGCATTAGTGACACTTTTTGGAAACTTTCACTAACTTTCAGCATGCTCGTAAAATTGAAAATTGCTCTTTGGTCTTCAAAAAATGGCTCTAACTTCAATTAATGTTACATTTTTGTACAAATAATGTATTTTTAACAACTAATCTATTATTTACAAAAAATAAGCAAAGAAAGCTAACCTATTTAATTTATTACATACCATATGAATAAATAAATTATTACAACCATTTTTATAATAAAAACACAACACAACAAACATAATGGTCCTTGGCTACTTTATGCACATCATACATATCAACATACACATTGAATAACCTTTTTTTTTTCTAATACAACTTTAAATGAGAAAAGATGCATAAAATTTTTTCACGTAAAAAAAAATACAATTATAAAGTTGTCATAGAAAATATGTATGAAATTCTTTTTTATATAAAACCAAGTTATCCATATTCTCCAAAAACTAAGATTTCCAAAAATCAAAAAATATAACCAAACTTGCAAGGTCTCTCTAATACCAATTGTTGGGTTTTTATTTAAAAAAAAAAAGAAAAAAAAAAAAGCTAGTTTCAAAAACATGAAATTTGGTAACGGAAGACTTGATCATTTTTTAATAACATAAACAAGTTAAACCCACCAAGGATCATCTTGTACAGTTTGGAAAGAAAAACAACATCAACCAAAGAAGAGATGTAGCATTCTTGAGCATCAAAGAGGACTTCATAGCATACTAGTCTAATCAAGGACCAAGATTGTCACTATTGCAACAGAATAGATTGTCACTATTGCAACGGGGCCAATCATCTTGTGAATGATTGTATGCTTCGTAAGAAAGAGGTGAAGAAGAACAAGGTGAAGGATGAGGTGTATTATTCGGAGAAGCTGGAGGAAGTTAGAGCGAAGGAAAAAGGCATGTCGTTGGTTGCCAAAGGCGAACAGGAGGAAGAAGGTGTGTATCAAATCTGGTCTTCAGGATCAGATGATGATGAAATACGTAATCCGACGAATGGTGCTCTATACGCGAAACACGAAGATGATTCTGACGAAGAGGTCACAGGAAGATGCTTCGTATCCAAATCATCTGACAAGTTGCTGATGACCATGAAGGTACGTTCTATTCTCGAATCTTTCAATATCCCTTTAAATGCATATAACTCTGAAATTGTTGCTTTTGATGACATTGTTGCTTATTTCGATTCAATTGTTGTGTCTGCGAGTAACGCAGCTAAGAAACTGAGCTTGCAATTGTTAGAGACACAAAATAAGCTTGATTAAAAATTAACTAAGATAGAATGTTTAGAATTGCAAATCACAAACATCATGTTTGATAGAGACTCTCTTTCGAGCGATGTAAAACTCTTATTAGCACAAAGAAATATCTACTATAATTCTGCAAAAAGACTCTATGGAAAACTTACAGCCTTACATCATTCTAGTGACATTAGCAAAGAACAACATAGAAAGTTATTACCATTTCTATCTTTTGAGAGAGAGAAGGTTGATAACATAGAAAGTCATAAACAATGTATATCAAAATATCATAACAACTGTCAAACATATCAGAGTATAAACATCCCAGGCTGAACAAATGGTGTGTGCATTGCAATCTTCCCGAGCTCCTCTTCTGAAAACTGAGTACCTGAAACCAAAACTGAAACTGTAAGCACGAAGCTTAGTGAGCTCCCCTAAACTACCACATACCATACAATAACATGTAAACACATATTGGGCCTTACCCACTGCATCGGACCCAAGTCCGGAAACTGCATCGGGTCAAAGCCCAGACTAACTGGGGCCTTGCCCCTGCATCGGACCAAAGTCCGGAAACTGCATCGGACCGAAGCCTGGACTAACTGGGACCATGTCCCCTGCATCGGACCGAAGTCCGGAAACTGCATCGGGCCGAAGCCCAGACTAACTGGGACCATGTCCCTTGCATCGGACCGAAGTCCGGAACTGACTGATCATAACATAGCATAAACACATATCAACTAGTATAAACACATATAGTGCATACTGCATCGGACTGAAGTCCGGAACATATAACACATAAGCATGCTTGAATCACAGAGACATCAAGCACCCTAATTACTAAATCGGACTGAGGTGCGGAACTAACTGAACATAGCATAACATAATCATAACATATAACATGAACACATATACTGCATACTGCATCGGATCATAATCCGGAACACATAACTCATACCATGCCTGTATCACAAAAACTCCAAACATACTGAACTACTGCATCAGAATGAAGTCCGGAACTACTGCTAACTAAACAGGCCGGCATTGTGGCCGTAGACCCGTTCCTACTGGAAGGAAACTCACCTGGTACTGCTGAACTTGCTGATAACCCCCTGGCTGCTAACCGACAACCTTCTGAGCCGCTACTCCTCTAACTCTCTGAGCTATCAATATCAAAATGATACTTAGTCTGACAGTCCTTCAAAAGTCAACTAAGTCAACTCTGGTCAAATGTCAAAGTCCTGGTCATATTCAACCTTCCAGGTTGACCCTACTCATCGAGTTAGCCTACTGACTCGCCGAGTTCATAATCTCTGAAATCCCTTTCATTCGCGACTTGACTCGCCGAGTCTACTGATTTCCGAGTCCTGACCTATCCACTCACTGGGTCCCCACTCAACTCACTGATCCAAGTCTTAACTCGAAGGGTTTAGGGTTTCGCGACTTGACTCGCCGAGTCCAAGGCAATCTTCAACAGACTCGCCGAGTTGTTCATCCAACTCATCGAGTTCATCTCCATCTTCATACTACTTGTCGAGTACACTCGAAGGACTCGCCGAGTCTATTCAGTCCTTCACATAATAAGAGGCTTTTAAGTCATGCATGGACTCCAAACTGTAGATCCACTCTTCTAAAGCCTATTTCTTATGTAAAGTGGCAAACTTTACGTGTAGCTAAGGAGATCTAGGCTCAAAACACTATAAACTAGGGTTTAAGACAAAGGGGCTTAACAATCAACCCATAGACTAATGCTTTATGATTCTCTAGACCAAGATACACTTAGATCTGAAGTAGCAACTTCATATCTGGGCTTCTAACTCGAAATGGTTTTTAAACTTGCCCTAAAAGCCCCAAATCTCATGATAAAGGTTCATCTATATGCAAAGGAGTGAAGGTAGCGACTCATTACCTTCAATGCTCTGGAAAATCCCACAAACTCTGGATCTACTGCCAATCCTTGAATCCCCAATGGTTTCCTTTTTCCTTCTTCCTTCAAATCACCCACAATGGCAAGAAAGCTTGAATAAGCAACAATGGAGGCTTAGGGTTTCGGGTTCTGGACTATAGGGGCCGCAAATGAGCCCTAGGGAAGAGAATAAGATTCTTAAATAGGGTACCAAGTACCGGAATTAGGGTTTCCCAACCCAGACCAGACTCGTCGAGTCCACTTTCCGACTCGTCGAGTCGGTCACTTACTTTACACCTGGATCCCGCTCCGATTCGCCGAGTTCCTCCCTGGACTCGATGAGTCACCCCTCTTTAACTTAGGGTTTTTCCTTTCCTTTCTTGACCTTTCTGATTTTGGGTGTTACAACCAGATGATAGATATGCATATGGCATCGTAAAAATAGATGAATATCTTGATTCGAATGAATTAGTTGATATTGTTAATAAAACCTTAACCAAATCTGAACAATGTAAAATTTTGAAAAAGACTGAGAATTCGACATCTGACTTACAAACTAATTTTGCAAATATTGAAGATGATTCTGATAATATTAGTGAAATCAGTGAGTTTGAGGATGTTGATTGTTCACAATTATCTACCATTAGTGTCACATTAAAATCTAAAGGAAGAGAAATTGTTAAGGATTCGAAAGTAGAGATTGACACTGACAAACCTTCAACTTCAAAATTTTGTGATCCTGATTTGGTTGATGTACGAGATAGTCAAATAGATGACAGTGATGATGAAAATGATGAAGAAAATGAAATTATACGAAAAGTTGTTGACCAAGTGTATGGAGACACTACAAAATTCGAAAAAGTGTTGTTTGAAAAAGGTGCTCATTATTTGGAAACCAACACCGTGGTTTACCGAATTTCAAGTGCATTGATGATGTAATATTTCCAAATCAAGTGTTTGTTACTAATGGAAACATTGAGAATGTCAACCCTGAGTTCAAGATATTAATTGAAGAATACAACAAGAAAACGACTGATGAAGGATTCTTTTCCAACCAAAACATTGTCGAAAATAATCTAACAAAACACTCGTATGTTTTCCAAAGATAAAAACCTCAACGAAAATGGGTTGAGAGATCAAATATTGTGAACAAGGTTTTAAAACAAAAGGTTGTGAAAGATGAATATTATGTCAATTTGTTCTTTGAATTCTTATGAATTTAATAATCAAGATGGACGTATTATTTGAAGATATGATGCAGAATGTAAGATTCATTGTTGCAAGGGAAAATGGTCAGACTTGTGATTTCACAGTCGCAGATTTTCCTCTCATGAATTTGTATGACCTTATACAAATGGCTCTTCTCCTAAAAGATAAAAATTCCTTATACCTTCGAGAAACTAAACATGATGTTTTTCGACTGGGAGTGGCTCACATCAAGATCTTCTTGTAGAATTATTACGAGTGTTTAGCACTTACAGATGTGGAGCTAGCAACGGTGAAAGGGCTTGAAGTCAAAGTACCCATGGAGCCATCCAAGTCTCAACAAAAATTGAAGAAATATGTTGATGAGGAAATATGTTTAAAGCCTTTTGGTTTGGTATTTTCTAGTAAAGATAAATCTGGAAAGTCGAAGAGATTTTTGTTCCAAGCCGCGGAAATCGAAAGATATACAACATCTCAATTTACGAACTTCATTTTTCGTATGAATAATTGCAAGAAAAACAACGAAGGAGATAAGAAGGATCTGAAGAAGATTATATCTTGGTACACAGAAGTTCGAAGGGTGATGATGTATGCCATCCAGATTCTCACAACCTGAGAAGACTTCATTCCAAAGGGGGAGATTGTTAGGGTCGAAGACATTTTGTAATGAGTCGAAGGCCATACCCTTCGTGTACTTTGTTATGTATTTACTAAGGCGTCTTATATGTTTGAAGCTTAATTGTCATGTCTTAGTATTTTTTGTATACTTTCCTGTTTCCTATAAATAGGAACTTTACTTAGAGTTAGATAAAAAGTCTTTACAGAACTTGTCTTTGTACTCTCTATAAAACTGTGAAAGTATAATAGAGCTGAAACAAGATCATATTTACATCTCGTGTTCTTTCATATCGTTTTCACTTTGATTTGATTCGCATTACCTGATTAACGATTCATCAAAAACTACATCTTGTATCAGGAACCCAAGAATTAGCATGTGATGAGTTATTAGACATAATAGTATAATACATGTAAAGGCGGGCTTTATCTTCCCATCCCTTATGTCCTGCAAATATTTGGGGCAACTTCATTTCCAGTGCCCTTTTTCATGACAATGGAAGCATTCTGCTTCCTTTGGATTGGAAGAGGATTTAGCAGAACTAACTTTGGTCCCATTAGAAGAGGATCCATCATGGGACTTTCCCTTATGGCTCTTAGAAGGAGCCTTCTTCTTCTTTCCTTTCCCATGTCCAATTTCCAAGACAGGGGCAGTAGTAGTAGGAGTAGGTACAACAGATTTTTCTTTCAAACTGCTTTCAGTAGTTCTCAAAAGACCTTGAAGCTTGCTAATAGTGACCATCTCCTTGTTCGTAAGACAGGTCATACGAAACTGATCATAACAAGGAGTCAATGAGTGTAGGATAATGTTAATGGCCAACTCTTCATCAAAGTTGACATTCAACTTTAGCAAACGGTCCACAAACCTTTGCATCTTCTGCAAGTAGGCTGTAATGGACTCTTTATCCTTCATTTTGGTTGTGATCATGGAGGCTATGATTTCATTCTTTCCTGTCGGGCACTTTGATCGTACCTTTCCATCAAATCTTGGTGCATTTCATAAGGCCAAAAGTGCTCATAAGACTTTTGAAGTTCAGCAGTCATGGTAGTAATCATGATACACGACACTTTTGTCGTGTCCCTCTCATGAGTCTTATACTTAACAATTTGTTCGGAAGTAGCAATGTTTTCATCAATCTCATTTAGCTCTTTATCGAGAAAATATTCTTTGTTCTCGTACCAAATGGCCATGCGGATGTTTCGAATCCAATCACTGAAGTTCGATCCATCAAAAATGAACCTCCCACATAAGTTAATTATTGAGAAAGAGCCGAAAATAGTTGAATTTGAAGCGGTGTTTGAAGTAGACATCTAAAAAGAAAGACAATGTTTATATTAGATAAGGATCCTTAATATAACACCCAAATGAAAGATTAAGGCAAGGACCCGACACAATATTCTATAATTCGGAAGAGGGATGCCGTAATCTAATTTTAAAATATTTGAAGGTTTACAAATGATGATTTACCAATTTCCACCATGAAAAACGAAATTTAAGATTAGGTTTTAAATGGCATGTTTAAATCTCGATTATGCCCTTCAAGTTTGTGACTGGGATGCCGAGGATCACAAACAATGTGTGAATAACCATGCAAATGTGCTTGGTACACTTGATGTTACAAATCACTTGATCAATGTGTCGGTTAACCACACACGCTCCATTGATCATTGATTAACATCAAGCTACCCTTTGCTACTCTTGCCAGTCCCAAATTAGTGTGTCGGTTAACCATACACGTTCCACTAACGACTTAACAAGGTGCAAAGTGCAATTCCCATGGAGTAGCACCATTTTCACATATTTTCTAAAGTAACTAATATTTGGGATTTTATAAAAGTTTAGTTACTTTGTGACATCATTATACTTATTAATGAGGATTAATGTCCTATCCTACCAGTCGGCTAACGACCCTTCACTAGTCAAGTAAGCGGTAGGTGAGAGTGGACACCCATTCAATCGCCATTTAATAGGTAATTTCCTTATACTCCCCTTATAGACTGGCTTCGTGAATGAGGTCTACTAACGGTAAGACTGACTTTTCTTATACATATATAAGTATTAAGCTTTAATATTATAATAATATAGGGTTGAATTTTAAACTTTTAAAATTCTAGGGTTTGGAATTAAAGTTTCATAATTGTGACTTTTCAAAATCCAAAACTTGATTACAAGTTTTGAAACTCTTCAAAACCTCTTGAGTTTTAGAAGTTATGTTACTTAAATGAGACTTTCCAAGTTCCATAACTTGAGGATAAGTTATGAAACTCTTCAAGACTTTTGGAATTCTATAACATAAAAAAAAGTTAATGTTTCATGAATGATACTTTTCATATTTCATAACTCGAGGAAAAGTTATGAAACTCTTCAAGAAACATTTAAATCAATTTAACAAATAACATCATCATTTACCAATTGGCCTAATACTTTTCATATGACTTCAAATTTTACAAATAATTAGTTTTTCAAAAAAATCAGGTAGTTATCTTAAAATTTGACATTCATCATGTTATTGGATGGGGATCATCATTACCATATCATTAAAAACGAATTTTATGAATAAAAACAGTTTGTGGTAATGATCCTAATCTAAAACAGGCCAAAAACTTGAAAATTTTGCCAACAGATGATCAAACTCGTCGAGCCAGCCATTGGACTCATCGTTTTCATCATCATATGATCCAACTCATCAAGTTCCCTTATGGTACTGGATGAGTCCAGCAGTCAGTGGCCAGAAATGTCAATTTTTCAGCTTTGAAAATCACACAATTGCATCAATATAATAGAAAACACCCTAGGCTCTAATACCACTGTTGGGTTTTATATAATCTAACATTCTTATGGTGCACATAAAACCCTAATGCTTTGGATCTAAGTTTTCTCTAATTATACATGCAATATTCATTTTCCAAAGCATGAAGCCTAACTAGCATGCAAAGGTGACATTTGAATCATAAAAACTAGTTAGAAGATTACCTTGTGTAGTAGCTTGCAAAACTTGGCCTTAAGAGAGCTTAACACCTCAAGTGTGATGCCTCAAAAAAGTCACAAACACAAATAAACAACTAGATGAATATGACAGAGGTTTAGGAGATACAAATCGGCTATACTCTTCTTCAAATGCAAGGTAGTCCTAATTTTAGGGCTTAGGGTACATATTTATAGTGTAGAATTCCAAGAGTTATGTGTTAACCCTAATTCTTACACTTAAGCTTATGATCCAACACTATGATTTGGATTATCACTTAATGGACTTTCATATAATCTTATTCCAACATAAACCAATCATCGATCATTAGCCTAAATTATATGTTTCACCGATTGACATAATCAGTCCCTGTTTATTTAATCAGTCTCTTTTGATCACTAAATTAATTCCAAATTAATTCTTGATCAATACTAATTAAATAATATGATTTCTTAATTCATATAGTATACTTATAATATATTAATAAATCATAAATAACCTCTTTCTCAAATATCTATCTATCAAATTGTTCTGGTGAAGGCAACTCGAAATGAACCATGCTACTATCGGGTCAAGTATATACCAGTTATAGTTATGGGCTTACACACCTAATCCAACAGTATACTCCTTTGGTAAAGTAATAGATAAAAAGAATTTTTAAAGCAAAATTTATAGTAAATGAAGTAAAAATCTAGTAGCTTATGTTCAGAATTTTAAAAGTAGCGGAGCAAGAAACACAAAAAAGTATCAATGTCTAAACCAACCAAATCAAACTATATAAATATCGTTGACCTTGAGTGTAGAAAGCACAATTTTATATCAAAATCAAACACCTTTCCCTCATGACGATTGAAAATAACTTTATAACCAGCATCACAAAGTTGACTGATGGAAATAAAAGTACCTTTTAGACCTTTGATATAGAACACATCCTCCAGCTTAATAGTCCTGCATTCAAAAGTTCCAACACCCGTAACAACCCTTCCACTATTGGCACCAAAGACCACAATTGGACCATTCTTTTCTGCAAAATCTGTTAAGAGGGACTTGAAACCAGTCATGTTTCTAGAACTTCCACTGTCTAAGTACCAAGTGTCACAGATTTCATTAGGGGAATCATTAATAAGAGCCATTAGACCCTTAATATTCAGCCCATTATCATCAAATGTCCCCTCTTCTACCACCCATTCTTCACGATCCTCTTTTTTTAAATGAAATCTTTTGGCAGATAGATGTTTTCCTTCTTCATATGGGCCACTAGCTTCTCGTACAAGACTTCATAATTATCTGTACTTTGAGCTTCTTTCTTCTCCTTGCAGTCCTTGGAAAAATGATCAGGGCTTCCACAATTAAATCAATTACCTGAGTTTTTCTTCTCTGAAGTGGATTGCCTTGCTGAACTACTTCCTCTAAATTGAGTTCTTCGAGAACTGTTTGATCTGCTTTCATCATAACATTCGATAATAAGAGAAGCGCTGACAATAAGTTTATCAGTGAGATCTTCATCACTCTCTTCACACTGATCTAAGTTATCTGAGTCGCTGACATGCTTCATTGCTTCCTTTCGAGACACCACGGCAATAAAATTTTCTTTGCTCAATTCCTTCATGATTTCTTTATGAATAGATTTAGTCTCTTCATAATTTTGCAGATTACCGAACAAAGAGTTCATATCCATGGCATCGATCTTTCACCATTCTTAAGGACATCAACTTGATGTTCCCAACTTTTCCCAAGAGAGATAAGAAACTTCAGAACTAACTAATATGAATGTTTGACGATTCCCAGCCTGCACATATCATAGCCAAGCAATTAAACTTATTGAATGTTTGAGTAAGCAAGTCACCTTGTTGAGCAAAGAAATGCTCATATATCTGATTGAGGTTGTTAATGGTTGTGGCCTGGACTTCTATGGTTCCTTCATAAGCCACTGTCAGTATACCCATCATCTCTTGAGATGAATCACAACTCTATACGAGGTGATACACATGGTAGGGAAGATAGTTTCCAATTGCAGCTCTAGCTTTCACATCAAGACTGGGCAGTCTCTTGCCATCATCATCATAATTGTTTACGGCTTTTGCTTCAAGGAGCCAACGAGAGCATTATTGACCATGGGTTGATACATAGTGTGACATCCCCATTTTCACGGCCAAAAAAGACTGATTTTGTTTATGCTTTATAAAAATCAGAGTACTTCTTTTAATAAAAATGTTGCGGAATTTGTTCCCCGAAAAATACGATAAATACGTTATTAAAACATTTTCGAAGAAACGTATTTTATTCATTTCAAAACGTTTGGGATGTCATCGTTAATACATGAACATAAGCATAAATAGAACTTACATTTATTTACACTAGTGATCTACATCTCTTTAAATCTCTCAGTGTAAAGTGACTTCGTATCAACACCTGTGATATGAATAAACTGAGTGGGTCAGGTTGGGAAACCTGGTGAGTACATAGGGTTTTCAGCCCACGATAACATAATTATTATGTTTAAACAATCAAACAATCAACCCAATTACCCATCCCCATTATCTTCTTTAACCTTAAGGATCTACCCTAAGAATCAGCTATTCCTTGTTCATTCATTCCTAAGGATCATCCTAAGGAATCGGCACAAAGTCCCATTGCCACGGTTTACAACGGGCACTAAGTCTGCATAGTCGCCGGGGTTTAGGCATTAAGTCTGCATGATCACTAGGGTTTAGGCATCAAGTCTGCATGATCACTAGGGTTTAGGCATCAAGTCTGCATGATCACCAGGGTTTAGGCATCAAGTCTGCATGATCACCAGGGTTTAGAGTACACCGAGTGAACACATCGTTCATAACACCTACAGGTTGCGAGCCTGCTAGTGTTCCACTGACTGTCTAGAATAGTCTGTGGTTGTCATCCATACTCTGCTGACTGACGGGGCCATCATTTGGGAAAAAGGCTTCTCACATCATCCACCTCTCACCCTCACCTCGTGGTCTATAACACCTCTCAACTCATCATTCAACTCATATTCCATCTATTATATCTACCCATGTTTACCCCAACATTATCGTCGATATAAAATACATATACAGTTTAAATCATTTAAAACATGTATAAAACTGTTCATTTAGCATAGACAACAAGTACTCAGATAATATGCACACATAGCAGGTAATTTATATAAAATACTTCATATCTATGTGTAAGATGAAAGTAACTATGCACTCACCTGAAAGGCGGTGACTCAGCACTCGGACAGCGCTTCGATACTCTCAAAACAATTTCCTTCGATAAAACCTAGTACCAATACCACTAGGGTTTAGTCTAACGATAACCGCGACAAATTAATTAGTCTGACTATTATTATTATTATATAAGCGTTAATAACACTCAATATAATTCATAATAATAGCCCAAATAATTATTTTAAGGACCTAATAACATTCCTATAATTATTCGAAAGCTATATTAAAAGTTGCGTAAGCGTAGCACACTTACAGCGAATTTTATCGAAAACCGGAACTCAATTGGAGCAGCGTTTCGAAACCGAAAAACTCCTTTTTCTCGGGACTCCGGGAGCCTCAGGGCTTCCTTAGGGTGCTAGGGGTTCACCTAGACTTTAGGGATGGTTTGGAACCTTAAAGAGAGAAAGAAACTAGAGAGAGAATGAGAATTGGTGTAGAAAATGCGGAGACCCTCGCAGCTATTTATAGGCGCAAAGCCTTGGACTTACGCTGGGCGTACTCCTCGGGTATGGATGCCAGCCGAAGCCAGCTGTCTCGCACTCATCTCGGAAGGATAATACCAGAGGTACGCGGGGTGTACCGGACCTCGTACGCGGAGCGTAGATGCGAGTCGACATGGTGTGATCCGGAGCGAAGCCTTGGTCAGCAAGCAACGGCTCAGGATCGGCCACGTCATCAATTTCTCGCAGATTTCGCAATTTTGCACTCCGATTGCAAAAAATCATACCTTTCGCATACGAGCTCCGCTTTCGATGTTCTTTATATCCACGTGAAGGTGGGAACGTACCCTACAACTTTCGTTTAGACTTTGTTGGCTAATTTTGAATCGATTTTAAATTTCATATTTTTAACAGACCTTGACAGGATTGGTCTGTTAAATCCTCATAACTTCTTCATCCGTCGTCCGTTTTCACCCATCTTTTTCTCGTTACGCTACTCTTAACGAGATCTTTGATTCTCGTTTAGGTCGTGTCGGCTAAAATTACTCGATCTAATATTCGAATTCCGGGCTGTACACTGCTAATCCGAAACTTCGAAAAATCATAACTTCTTCATACGAAGTCAGATTTGGGCGTTCTTTTTATCGATGTTTTTAGTTTAACATATTCTATGACTTTCGTTTAGATTGATAAGGCTAAATATTTCTCTATCATAAATTCACTATTTACGCTTCCCGGTATCATGTCGGTTCCGTCGCAAAACTTCGACGGGTCATAACTTCTTCGTTATAACTCGGATTTCGGCGTTCTTTATATGTACAGAAACCTTGTAACATATTCTACAACTTGGTTAAGATTATTTATTCTAAATAATCTTTTGTCGAAAAGTCGTTTTCGACCCCTATTGCTTCTAAATTGACTAGTCTGGATCTACGGGCGTTACACATAGGAATGTGAGTACCTTTTTCAACGATCTTGCACATCTCATAGTCCATGGTTTCAAGAACAACCATGGCCTTTGTTTTCCACATAGCGAAATTGTGTTCATCGAAGGGAGGAATTTGGTTGAGACCAAAGGATTTGGGATTATTGGAAGTCCAAACGATTATTTGAGTGTATCAAAAACACACTCTGATACTAACTGAAGGTTTTTACTGACTGGATACACTTCAAGTATAAGGAATGAAAGTAAACTTAATCTAAGAAAAACAAAGAACATAAAGTAAATAACACAGGAAGTTCTCCAAGTTGTTCTTTCACCAAGAAAGGGTTTTGTCTTCACCAAGCAGAAGGTTTGTCACCAAGATGATTACGACACCAAGCCGTGTTAACATCAGTGTTTCACCTTAATGTTCGATATATACTAATCTATACAAGTATATCCCATGATTGAAGGGATTGTATCTTATCTATACTAAGAAACAATCTTCATAACACAGATATCGAATCTAATATATATTCTATACTTATCTATAGCATTACCTAAAATATACAAAAGATTACATACAATAACTATACTAAGCACTGACATTGATAGGCTTGATACATTGGTGTTGTCTATATAATAGACATTGACACTGACAGATAGCATGTAGGAGTGTTTGACTCATCATATCATAAGGTGTGACCATACAAAAAAAAACAAATCAATTAGATAAACCAAAAAAAAGGTGGGAAAACATCTAATGGGAAGCCGATCAAATGTTGTCAACTCATCGAGACCTATTAATCAACATCACACTCACACTATATATATATATATATATATATATATATATATATATATATATATATATATATATGCATAGAGAGAGAGAGAGTAGTCAATGTTATTTCATGTTTACATGTGGTTCCACATTTATCAACAAATGAACCTACTTTTCTACCAATAAAAGTCCTTAAATTATATATGTCCACCAATAAGATTAGAAAAGTTGAAGTATGATGAGAATAAGAAGAAAAGTAAGCAATTTTTGAAGGGGTAAGAAAGAAAAGGCTTGAAGTGCACCATTAAAGCTACAACTCATCCATCCAAGAAAGTCTATACATGTGTATCTTATTTTGATCAAAATTCAAAATAATCATGACACAATAAACCATTGAAGATAAGAAAAACTACCTCTAGGGCTTAACAAACAACCATCAAGAAATTTGAATCATCATACCTCAGATGGAGATCTTATGTACATTACTTTCAGCTCTTCTAGAAAACCCTCCAAATCTACTTGCATAAGTTGATAAAAAATGATCAAGTAAATAAAACATCAAACTCAAACCAAAAATTGTAAATAATTCATGAATCTAAAATTAAACTCAACATAATTTCAAAATCCAAGTTGAAATTTGAGTTTTTCTAAAACTTACCGGTGATTTGAGAAATTGGCTAGGATTAGGATCATGGTTTGATTTAGTATTAGTAAAAGAGAAAAACATACAAATAAACCTGGATAAATGAGCACGAAACTTATTGTTTGAATATCAAAAAGAAACCCATGGCGAGGAGTGATGTTTGTATCGTTTCTTGAAACTTTCAAACATTTTGGAGTTATCGATTTCAGATGGTTTACTGCTAGCAATAATTCTTGCCTTCACCATGCGTTGTCGATTTCTTGGATGGGTGTGAATGAGGCATTTTATTCTTTATACGAGTGTGGGTGTAGAGCCAGACGGTAAGTATCATGGGAAATGTTTTTGGTGGTGAAACATACTTGCAATCAAAGATTTTAGGGGGGAAATTAACATGGGAAATGGTTTAACTAGAAAAATAAATTAGAAAATAGAGAAAGAAACATACTTGGTTCAAGTAAAATGAGAGAAGAATAAAATAATGAATCGGTTGCAGGTGGTGACCTGAAATGGTGTTATATATTCGCATGAAAGGTTGCTTTAAATGGTCGTATTTGTTCAGTATCATAAGAACCTTACCTGATAACTATAACTTATCATGCGAAAATGAGGTGAAAAGAAATCAAGGGTTTCGGAGATAGAGAATAAAAAACACAAATAGATGTTGGATCCTTACAACTGTTATCTAAGGGAAAAAGAGAAACGATTAGATGAACGTGGGAAGACGACTTTGTTTTCCGGAGTTAGCATCAACAAAAAGAACCTCCCAAAACTGTAAAAAGTGACTTAGAGCTATCACGATTCAATTCGAGATAGGATTCATGAGGGAGAATAAGTATCATTGAAGACGAAGACAGAGTTGTAGGAGAGTTAAAGACAGAGGCGTACAGGAACCGATGAAGGTAACCGTAAATAAGGAGTACATGCGGTGAGGATGACATCTGAAGAAACATCGAACGGCAGAAAAAAAAGAGAGCGGTTTTTCACACCCCAGTGTTAGTAATAATAATAACTTGATTACGAAAGAAATTTCATAACTGATTGATTATTTAACCAACAATTATCAATTACGAAACATAAACTGAAGTAATTAAATAAAAATAAATTGTTTGCGATATAATAAAAGGTGAACACTCCCACTTTCATTTTAACAGTTTTATTCTCATTTACTTATATTTGTATTTGTTAACAACTAGTGAAGAAGCGCGTGCATTGCACGTGTCATATTTTTTTGTTGATGTTTGGTGGGTCAGGTACATAAAATTCCCATGCTTCGCAACGAGGTTGATGCTTTTGTAGTTTCTTTCATTTAATTGTAATAGAAACATACTTTTTTTCCTATGAAAGCATTCTAGGTTAAAAATAAATCGAATTAAAAAGTATCATCCCATTTACAGAGCATTTGCGCTGCTCTAATTGTGTACATTTAGAAAGTAGGATCCTATAATACATTAACATGAAAGAATGTTGCTATCAATTACCCTTGGAATTGAGACCTGATCTGCAACAAGACATTTGCGAGTCTAGAAGCAACATCAACACCTTCACAACCTTTTGGACGGTCCTCGCATTCCATTAATTTTCTTATTGTCTGCCATTATACTTAAGGTTGTTGTTGTAAATTAAAGAGATTAGTAGTAAGAATCACTAAAATTTCATGTACGTCTCTCTTTGATTTCCACTCCACAATTACCACAATTACCACAATATGATATTCAGCATAATGAAATTCTTTAAGTCAATTCCACCAAGCCAAAAGTAAGGCAATAGTTACAAATTATAGCCTTGAACTGTTGAATTGATTTAAAGCAAAACTAAAGGCATCAACTAAAGCTTGAAAGTAATTTAAAACATGATGGGGATAAGCCAAATACTTTTCACTTAAGATCTTAGACTATAATTGCATATATCAATTTACACATATGAAATTTAACAGATGAAGGTACCAGATCAACCTTCTCAATAACAGATACTTGAAAAACATCAAAGATCAAACAAAAGAAAATCAAAATTCTCCCAGAATAATAAAATTATAAATTGAAGATAAACATAATTTAAGCATGTAAAATACCAAAAACATAAGCGACGAGAGGACAAAACGAAACTCGGATGTGTTACTTCATAAAATTTCACCATATGCTCCAAATTATGGGGAAAAAATTATAGAAACATTAGCATAAGCAACAAAAATTGAAAATGAAAACAATAAGTGGAGTCAAACCGCATTCATTAAAAAATACTCAAGAATCTTGTAAGAAAACAAAACAGTTTCACAAACCTAAAAGAAAATTAGAGATGTTTGACGATGGATTTTGGATTTAATCAAAAGCAAAGAGAAGCGGTGGGAAGCACAATCGAGGAAGACACGGCTTGGAACCATTTGTTATCTCAATACAAACATTGTTGGTGAAGTAGTGAAGTAGAGGTGGTGGTAGGCGGTGATCATGGGCAGAACTTTATTAGGGCGAGGGGTTTGTCCCCCCTCCCTGATTTTTTTGTTACAAATAGGCCTTATACTTTAATTTTATACATATTAGACCCAAACATATAAAATTTTGGTTGTGCCCCCCCCCCCCCCCCCCCCCCCCCGCTCACTGATTTTTATACATATTATATTTTCAGCCCCCCAAATCATATATTAAAGCTCCGTCCCTAGCGGTCATGCAGATGAGAAGATGAGAGGAGAACATGAATCACTAGTTGATGACTAAGCATATTTAGCACCCAAACAAACAATAAAAACGAAAGTGAGCTAGTTAAAAAAATGGAGAAGTCGATCAAAAGCCAAAAAAGTTATCGGCTCCACAATTCACAAGCATGTTGAGAATTTATTGTATGATAAATTAGATAAAAAATAATTTTTTCGATTAACCAAATCTGGGTACAAATTGTACGAAAATTGTGTAATCGCGCCAACCATCTTACACATCACTGTGGATGATTTGGCGCGGTCGGGAAATCCAAAATGATAATCATCTAACACTCAAATAAAAAGAATGATATAAAACGAATAATTTTATAATAAATCATATAAATTAAAATCAAAATCCAACTAATGTTTATAAATCCAAATCTGTTCAACAATTGATTTTTGTATTCTCAAGAGATACCCGTTTCCAAGTAATTTCTCTCTTAGAAAACTTTTTAGGAAAGTGGTTAGTGTAGGAATAATATTTTGGTAATGTACGAAAACAAACAAGAAAATAGAAAAACTGATGCATGTGTTTAACACATTGTCCTTAAAACAAATTTGATCACTACTAGGTGTTTGTTTCCCAGAATACAACAGTTTGAAGTGGTTCTTCAAGACCACCCGAACCCTCAATATGTCTGGATTATATCATCAATATAGCTATAAAAAAGAAGAAGATGAAGTGGGGAAGAAAGAGTTTTCTTTCATTCTTTTGGTTTCTTCAAATGGTTGTAGAGTAGTGGTATTTATATTACACATTCTATAACCTCCCAATTAAACACCTCTATTAATCACAAAACTAATGTGTGTTAATATGTAATTAAATTGTGATATTAATTACAATTTCAGTTACAAAAGAAAGAAATGTTTGCAATAAAGGTCCCTGAACTTTTCTTTTTTTCTTTCTCCCGACCATTAAACTCTTTTATTTACTTCTTCCAACACCCTTACTTTAAAGATTAATTTCTCATTCATATTAAATACATTTTGGACATGTTAAAAAATAGGAAAAACTCATTGGTTAACACCAATTTTCCAACAATCCCCCACATGAATGAAATTTGATTAAGCATTTTCAAGCTACCTAGATAAAATCTAACAGTTGAATCATGCATAGGATAGGTAGGTATTACCCTTTGAGCCTTCCCTTAAGATACATATTTATTTTACTAGCGAGCCAGTACTAGCGGACCAGTAGACTCGATGTCGTTGAATTGTTTTGCCGTTTGTGGAAATAATCAATATGTGTCTCACATGATCCTCCCTAGCCTAGTTAGGTTCTCATTGATGTATCCGTTATGGTCATGGACACTTGACTGGATCTGTAAGAGCTCTTATGAATGTGCCTATACAATTCCTTTTGAAGCGACTTCACTTCTCTCTCTCACATAGGTGATTATATAATAATCATGAAAAATTAATTCTTATTTATTTCCAATTATCATCCACGACTATAAGCTTAACATGCATCATTGTTTATTTTAGGAATGGGTTGGGGTTGACCCCCACAGTGATTCACAATTTTTATATGCAAGTAGGTTGTCTCATTGAACCTAGATCTTGGGATCTCCAGTCAACTAGGTTGGGTTTTCCTTCGCAATAACTTATTAATCTATGGGTTTTAGTCCCATTCCTCATAACAACCTCTCATTCCAAACATTTCGTTAGTGGATCCGTAATGTAGTCATTAAATACAATTCATCTTGAGAGTCGTTGTTGAATGGTGTCATGTCAATATGTCTAGACTCACCATTATTTACATCATCATGTACATATATAGGAGTTTCTGGTTTATCATGGGACGTCTCCCAAGAACTTACAAAGACCTTTACTTTATTGTCCAACCTTGTAAAAAAATTCTCCTATATTTTCCAACAAATATAGACCATTATCAATATCGTTATTACTACACCATAGTTACCACTGTTGAATATGCATAACTATGTCAACATAATATAATAAGCATATGTCTACATGTATTTGTGAATTCACAATAACATTGGCCATATGTAATTATGAATATACCATACATGAGTCTCCTTGCAAATATCTAAAATTTCTTGCTTTAACCATCTACATGTAAAATTCTTAAGGCATCCTATCTCAAGGATACTAAATATGTCACAAAATGGAACAACATTTTGAAGTGTCATTTAAATGGATCTATTTCAACACATTCATTAATGTTGAAATGACATAGTCAAAATTTTGATACTATTGTTCCGAAACTTGCTTTAAGTCATATAATGACTTTACTACTCACACATTTTGTTGCTTTCGCTCAGGCAAGATAACTGCTTGGCAGTTCCATGTAGATTTATACTTCTAAATCTATATTTAGAAGTTTTAGTTCATATCAGAATGATATACTTCCATATATCGAGAAGTCACAACCACATATAACTATAAGAGCTTACAAATGAAGTTAACTAAGAAATTCTTATATTTGTAATCCAAACATATATTTCAAATATGTCATCAGCTCTTACTTCTCATTTAGAACTCCACTAAATCGCAATAATTTCTCAAGCTTAATAGTTCAACCGAGAGAACCATTATTAGTTTTTTTACAAATTAATCTAATATTATCTTCTAAGAAACGATCATATGATTCCAAATTTAGAATACTCATATTTCCACTCATAGTCCTTTCAACTTCATATTGAATATCTTAATATTCACCAAAACCTTTATCGTTATTTGATGAATTCCAACCAATATTATTGGATTTAATGGAAATAGCTTCTTAGAGTACAGAAGTATCTTGTGATTCTAAATTTTCAAATAAGAAATCGGTTCATATTTCTATTGAAATCATAGACCATTATGTTCTAACTGATTCTTATATTCTTTGGATCTATCTTCTTTCAATTTCTTCCTAGTGGTTTACATACTAGAGGTATATCCAGTATCTCTCATGTGTGATTTAGCAAGATAGAATATATTTCACTTTTAATTGTCTCTTTTCATTGAGATATGTCAAAGGAAGTGAATTCATTTTTTGAAAGTTTAAGGCTATCTTTTAACCATATTATAACACCCCGACTCCCGGGTATAAGTTTTAAAGCATTATGTACATGTTTATGGACCTACTCGATGAGTTGGTTGCCCCAACTCATTGTGTAGATGCGGGTTAGCCCGCGTGGATTATTAGAACTACTCGACGAGTAGGAGGACCCAAACTCGACGAGTAGGAGTTGGAAGATGACACCCTAATTTTTAGGGTTTGCACCCTATTTAAAGGACCTTAAGTCCTTACCTCCAGTCCCTTACCATCTCTTGATGGCCATTAGAAACCCTAATCATTCTAGACCTTGTTCTTGAATGTTTATGATATTTAAAGAGTGATTTTGGTGCATTTTGTGGTGAAGGTTTGGAGTTTAAGGAGCTTGAGAAAAGAAGACCATGTGAATCTGACTCTACCTCCTCTTGGCATCATTTTGAAGGTAACAAGTCGTTACCTTGACTTCCCTCTAGCTAGATCTCTCCATGCTTAAGTTTAGGGTCATTTTTAACATATATGTGAGCCATTTTGGGTATTGGCCATGATCTGAAGTTGTAACTTCAGATCTGGACTCCTCCAGGTCCCAAATTCATAAAGCTATCAACTTTATCTCGTATTAACCTTTCACCATGCCCTAAATCTCATTCTAGACTTGATTTTGTTGTTCTAAGTCGTTAAGACCATGCATGCACAAAAAGTTTGCAACTTTACGTGGAATCTATGCCTAAGGAAGTTGGATCTACAATTTAGAGCTTTGGGGTAGCTTAAAAACGACTGAATGGGAAATTGACTGAAGGGACTCAACGAGTCCGATGAAGATTAGTCTTTATGGGTTTCTACATGAACTCGACGAGTCAGTTAGGGTTTTCCTGACTTTTGGATACGTACGGACTCGATGAGTTGCCTAGGAACTCAGCAAGTCAACTAGGATCTTCACAATTTCTCGAGTTCTGGAAGGAATTGACGAGTCAGTGAGATGCACTTGACGAGTTGGGTCAACATGGACTGTTGACCTTGACCGTTGACTTTGGCTTTGACCAAGGGTTGACCAGTTTGACTTCTGGGGGTATTTTGGTAATTTGGGGAATTATGTAATTGGATCATTGGTGGATGTAGGTGTTGGTATTGGAGTTGTATTTGGAGGAGTTTGATACTATCATTCTGAGCTACTTGAGAGGTGAGTTGTCCTCACTATACTAACAAAGTCGAAGGCACCAATGTCAACAGCTTTTGGATTTGCATCCGGGTTATTTCATGATATGCTTACTGATTTACATCCTGGTAGTTAGGATGGTGATATGCTTAGTTGTTGGGTCAAAATATGGTTTACACTTTACTTTTCTGAGCAATTAGATTTTTGTGTAATATTTATGAATTTATGGCCTAGTTTACGGCCGTAAACACCTTACGGTCGTAAACTCATTTACGGCCCATGTGTGTCCAGCCCATATTCAAGTATAAATAGAGGTGTTATGGTGGCGAGTAGAGGTTGTTGAACTAGAAGGAGTTTACGGCCAGAGAGAAACATGACCTTATATGTGTATGTGAATCTTTTGTATTCGGATCATAATTCATATCAATACATACAAAGATTCATATTATTATTCTTCTCCTTCTCTTCTATTTGATCTGACATCATCCGTTTGATTGGGATTCCGCACCATCAAACGGATTTGATTGATACATTGGCAAATTAGAGACTTACAATTGGTATCAAAGCCAAGTTGTATCAGTCAATTTTGTCAGATTTGGGGTATTATTTGATCTTATTTTCGAAATATTATTGCGTTTTTAGATAGATCTCGCAAAAATAAGGGGGGTTTGTTCTTCGTGTTTTTCATAAAAAAGGGTTTTTGTTCGAGTTTTTGAGCTTCAAAGTCGAAAAATCGGTGTTTTTGGTCGGAGTTTGCGGCCGGCAGCTAGGGTTTCGGGGGTTCACGACCCAGAGTTTACGGCCCGAAGTTCGCGGTCCGAGCTTGCGGCTCGGAGTTCACGGCGTCGGCTTGCGGTCCTCGGTGGTTTACGGCTCGCACAAGTTCAGACCTCGTCTTCGCAGGCAGCAGCACATCGGATCCTCGCCTCGCCTCAGCGCCTTGCAGCCTCGCATCAAAAATCGAAACAGAATTAAGGGGTGCCGGGATTCGAACCCGGGACTACTGCATAGAAGACCAGCACCTTACCAGTTGATCTACATTGCCACATGCAGATTCCCTCTCATTGTTTTTTATAAACACTCCCTGTCGCGCCACTTTTCCTATTTTGACACTTTTAACCCAAAACTCAAATCCTTTTAATTCTAAATTTCTTTTCATCCAAAATAAAAATTAATAATAATAATAAATAAACAAATAAATTTAAAATTAATAAATAAAATTATATTTTAATTTTTTTTTACTTTTATTTTTCTACTTTTGACCTTTAATTTTGATTTTGACTTCCAAGTTTGACCTTTGACTTTAAACTTTGACTTTCTTGTTTGACTTTTAAATTTTCAAATTTAGCTTTTCGGTTTGACTTTTAAGTTTGACTTTTTCAAGTTTGACTTTTGAGTTTAATTTTTTTTAAATTTCACTTTTAAGATTGACTTTTGAGGTTTATAATCAAAGGGTTTGACTTTTAAGTTTTATTTTAGCTTCTAGTTGTGCTTTTAATTGATTTTAAGGTCTACGAGGGAGTTGAAAGCATGAAAGAGAGGCGTCAGGATATGTTAAGACAAAATTTCAGCATTTTCGATTATATCCCTGGAGAAACCCTCGGAACTCAGTTGCAGCGATTCACTACACTCACTACTGAGATGAATATAGTCAGGATCTTCTTGACAAAGTCCGAGCTAAACAAAAAGCTGCTAAATTCACTTCTGAAATCATGGGATATGAACGTGGCCATCATCAAGAAGACAAAAGATCTCAATCATCTTAGTCTTGCTGATATAATTCAGGAACTTGATGCTTTGAAGTGTAGAGAAACAATGAGTTCTGAAAACATTCCGGTTACTGAAGTTACATGTACTCCATCTTGTGAAGCCACGATTAAATTTCTTCGGGAACAAATTGATATATTTAAAAGAGAAGTTGAAGACCTGAAATATGAAGGATATCAACTCAGGAAAGGACATAAACCCCTGAAGGCTGAGTTGGAAGCAAAAACCAAGGACTTTAGGAAACTTCAGGAAGAGTACAGCAACAAGTGTGAAAATTATGATTATGTTAAGAGTCAACTTGCTGCTGTAACTGAAGAACTTGACGCTTTAAAAATTAAGTGTGGAAAAACTGATGTCAGTTTCAAAAATTATATTGCGTCAAGTCAGACAGTCGAGTCCTTATATGAAACCCAATTAAAATTCAAAGAAAATCAAAACAAGGGTCTAGGGTATGATAGTGTACCTCCTCCTTATAATCATAACTACACATCCATCCCTATAACACAGGACGAAACTGACAGGGAGCCACATCTTCGATATGGCAAACGAGTTGGATTTGTGTCAGGAGGAGTTATTAATGTTGAAAATACTGATGTTTCTGTTACATGTGCAGATAAAGTAGCAGAGGATGAGAACAAGGACAGCTCTTCTGAACAACCCAATGACTCCTTAAACTCTGAATCTGTTGCTTCAAACTCAACTGCTTCTAATCAACCTGCCGTTGGTAAATACAGGCCACCATTTCAAGCTAAACAGAGTGCCTGTTACAACTGTGCGTGTGGGAAAAATCAGAGACAAGGCAAAGATACGCCACCAGGGGCAGGAAGAGATAACTTCACAGTGAAGAAAAAGACTTGTTTTCACTGTGGAACACGTGGACACATTGCCAGAAATTGTCCTAATCGCGCATATGTTCCTTACTATGCTCAAGGCCGGCAGAACACGCCAACTGGTAGATACTTCAAAAGAAATCCTTTAAGTTCACGTTTAGACCATGATGACTGGAATGCGCACAAGGCCAAGCATCCAACTCCCAAGAACAAGAAGGGAATGTCAGCCCAGAAGTCTAGTTCAAGAGATGCTCCAGTGAAGCCAAGACCAGTTAGGTCAAAGTCATCTCGGCAGCCAGCTTCAAGTTCCAAATCAAGTGCCGAGGCACCCATCGGATCGAAAAAGAAATGGGTTAAACCCGAATATAGATGGGTACCAAAGGCTAACTCTCCTAAATCTTCTAACGATTCTAATAAGTCTACATCTTCTATTTGTGATTAGCAGGACATGTCATGGGAGAGGGTATTGTACGTTGATGACAAAGGTCGACCCAATTTTAAATGGACTGGGTTCCAAAGACCAATTAATCCCTCTCTGTGTCGGAGCAGCTATGGAGGCATATCATCATACTTCGGTTTGTTGGTAGTGGCTGCTCCTGGCATATGATAGGGGACATCTCTCAAATATACAGCACTCATAACTTTGTTGAGAGTATGTGTCCTTTTGCGGGAAAGGAAGAAAAGAATGGATCACATGGGTTTAGTGCTTAATGATATGAAGAATTTTTGGATCTGTTATGTGATTATGCTTGCTGTTCTCAGACCTTCTGAATGCAGATTCAATAGGTGAATTACGGTTTGTGTTTTCTTCTCTATACTCCTAAATTTTTCTTAACCTGATTCGCTTTAAAGACTAATTTTTGTTTTAGGATAGTTTAAATTTGTGCATTTACTTTCGTTTCTCTCCTATGCACAAATTTAGGGGGAGAAATAAAAACAAAACAAAAAATAGAAATTTTCAAAAACCCAAAAACATTAGAAAATCAAAAAATCCAAAAATATGTTGGTTATGATATGTGCTTGTAGGAGATGTAATGGGAAGTGATATTATCAAGTGATAACAGGCAACCTGAGTCTGCGTAACGTACCCAAAGTTGAAGAGTCTTTTCTCTGACTTGATGCGTCGGTAGGCACGAAAGATTCTAAATGGACATGACTAGGCAGAGTTGAACTTAAATTTTGACCTAGTTAGATCCGTTCAACCTGACAATACGACGCTCGGATAGGTTGAGCAGGGAGATATATATGGGAATCTACTCATCACATTAAATGAACTCGTACTTGGAACCGTGGTTTAACTTTTCCTCGATGTGCGGATTTTGTCCTTAATTCCGGGTGGATGGGGCGACTGGTAAATTCCGATAAATTAGGTATGTAGAATATCATTTTCTTTCTCTCTGTCTGTTAGTCATATGTTGCATCCTTTGCGTGATTGGAAGAGATCCGGCCTGGATTGCAACATATGCAACTCTATCTCTCTGCATGCTATATATATATGAAATTCTTCTTATCTGTTAGCCATATGCTGTCTCCTTTGCGTGACTTCAAATCTGACCTGGTACACAGCATATGCAACATTCTACTTCTCAACCCCTCTAAAGTAATAAGTTGTAGAATTCTGAATCTATCTTCTCTATGAATGATTGTCTGCTCACCCGGTGTAAGGAGTACTCTGGAAGTTCTTGATGGATGGGGCATATCTGGAAGCGGGAAACATGTTCCAGTACACTTAAAATTGAACTCATACAGATTTTCTATAGATCTCGCTGCTCAATTTAGGTGGACAACAATATCCCTGGTCATCGTCAGATGAATGGTCCTTAAGATATAGTATCTAAGGAATTAGGATCAGATATAATTTTTTGGATCTTAAGTTCACCTTGTCTTGTAACAAATAGTATGTCCTAAATCTGTCACAATTTTTCGTGTTTAAGTGGACAACAATACCGGCGATCGACCAGACAAAGACGTGAAGATAGAAGGTACCGACAAGTGGATAAGACTCATGAAGTTTGTGTCGAAGAGTTCTGAGCCAAGGCTTCATCTTGAAAAGTGATTTCAGGTATAGATAAGACTCATGAAGTTTGTGTCGAAGAGTTCTGAGCCAAGGCTTCATCTGTGAGCATCGAAGAATTCGCATTCGAAGGAACAAAGATGAAGATTATTCTTTTGACATTCAATCTTTCAACCCCAGAAGCAAGGTAAAGCTGAAATTGAAGAATATGTGACGGATTGCATTGAAGCCTCCTCAATCAGTCTGTTGCTATCTTAAACCTGCTGAAGTGATCTAGAAGTTTAGTTCTCTCTGATGTTCTCTCTGAAGATTCTCAAGCTGAAAGTGCTATCTTTCAAGAATCAGTACGTCAAGCCTCCTCACCCAATGTGCGTTCAATGCCAAATTCTGAAGAAAGGCATAATTGCTCAAGATGAAGTTATTCATTGAAGATTCATATGCTCATCGTGATGCTGTGAAGAATTTGAAGATTAAAGCTGAAGCCAAAGCTCCCGATGAAGATTATCAAGAAATCCAGCTACTTTTTAGGGGGAGCTTGTTGGGTCAATTAAGAAAAGAAAGCTATAAAGATGTAACAACCCGATATTTCGAGACAATGAAATGTAACACCAGTTAAATTTAGATAAAAATTGAACTTTCCTGGAATATTATTTGGGTTAAATAAAGTAGTAGGAATCGTGCCAAGGTTTTCATACATATAAAGAACCCTAAAATCCGAGTTATAACGAAGAAGTTATGGCCAACCGAAGATTCTTGGCAAAACCTGCAATACTGATAAACGTAAAACGCGAAGTTTCAATACAATAGTTTTTGGCCTTAGGTATCTAAATGAAAGTTTTAGATATCATCAAACCGTAAACGTACACAAAAAGAACGTCCAAATCTGACTTCGTATGAGGAAGTTGTGATTCTTCTAAGTTACAGATATAACAGTAGACAGCTAAAAACTCGAAATAGAAATCGAGAGACTTTTAGCCGACACAATCTAAATGAGAATCGAAGGGCTCAACAATACTAGCGCAACGGTAAAAAGTATGACGAAAATGGACATCAGATGAAGAAGTTATGGAACTTTAACGGACTTTTCTTGTCCCGACCTATTAAAAATATAATATAAAAAATAAAGTCAAAACTAGCCGACGGAGTCTAAACGAAAGTTGTAGATCATAGTCTCACCTTCGCGTGAATATAAAGAACATCGAAAACGGAGTTCGTATGAGAAAGATATGAATTTTTGAAGTTTGCTAATTAATTAAAATATAAATTTAATTAAAATCTGATATTATCCGAAGGAGGAGTCATCGGACCAATCCAGGTTACGCCCAGCGTACTCGGATGCTAGGCTCCAGTTCGTCCACGTCGCTCCGATGTTTCGACCGAGGATGCGCTCATGCATGACGCATGAGTACGCAGCGCGTACTCTCGTACGCCCCGCGTAACGAGGTCCTCCAGCCCCTATATAAAGGGTGCGAGGGTGCCGGCCATATTTGCTAATTTTCTTCCTTTCTCACGCCAAAGCTCTACGTTTCAACCCTCGGAGTCATCCCAAAGGCCCGATTTTCATACCCAAGGTGGGAAGAAAGTTTTACACTCCCGAGATTTCCCGAGAATCTCTAGAGATCCGCTTTCTCGAGTAGAAGTTCTGCTCGGTTTTCGTCACGCTTTCTTCAATCAATCAAGTGAGTTCATACCCCTATAAATTACACTTTTAAATGTTTTATAAATACTTTTATATGCTTTTAAGGGGGGAATACAAGTTAAATACTCGATTATTGTCGTGTGTTATATAATAAAGTTCATTATACGGTTTTTATCAACGGAATCATATGTGATTTATAACAATTATAGGGAAACTTTCGTATGAAAAATATATCACGATAACATCATAACTTTTGAAATGAAAAGTGTTGTTATATATATATATATATATATATATATATATATATATATATATATCAAACACTCTGCTTATACTGTATGTATATGTGTCCATCTTTGGTACTACAAACATACAATTATTTTGGCACGAAAAACATCAATATTTTGGGATACTTGTTGTTAATAAATCAATCATATGGGATTTATAACTAGTATACAAATGGATTTACTAGAAGTTTAGTAGTTTTACTAAACATATTACTTCAAATGACTTTCTTAAACGTTTTTACATGATTAAAGCTCTTTATCAAACTGTCTTACACACTGTAAGCTTCCTTTCAAACTCGGTTACAAAGATGTTTTCAAACAGTGGTTTTCCGTGTACTTAAATTGTCTTATCAAACAAAATACTTTCAATCGTTTTATAAACTGACATCAAGTCAAAAATTCTTTATTAGACTTTTCAACGGTTTTACAAAACTTCTTTTATGCTTTTATATTATAAATTGCATGCCTCTATATGTATAGTTATATAAGAAACGTTTAAAAGACTTAGGAAGGCTATCCACCCTATTTCCTTTTCCTCGATTTGGATGTGGTCTGGTGGGATATCGGGTGCCCGTCCGAAGGTCATTTAAATATTAGTTATATATCATGTGTACATATATAGTCATAAATGTTCCATCAGTTAATTCTGTTCTGACGCTCTTGGGTAGCAAGGGTGTATAAATCTACCTGGACACTCATCAATTACATTCTAGTAAACTATTATAGGAATAGTTTAGGGGATACAAAACATTATTCCTATTACAAGAAATTACACCAGAGTCAGTTCATTCATGAGTCTAGACTACATGCTATATGAAGGGATACTCTTACAAAGATTCCTCTTACATGGATATATTTATAGGGATACTCTTACATAGATACGCTTACATGAGTACGTTTACATGAATACTCTTACATAGATACTTATACATGAATACTTTTACATAGACATTATATGGCAAATTACTATTACATATTATTGTCTAGATATTGTTATATAGTTCTCCTTTCTATCTTTACCTTGTGATACAAACACATCATCGACGAGATAGATTGGACTTTATATCCTAGTACCAAAGGATACTTTACGGGATTAACCATTCCTAGAATCTCTATTAGCTACAGAGGTAAATGCACATCCACGGATGTCTTCAATTGATACCATTACAGGTATACTTTAAGGGATTAACTATTCCTACACCCAGCTGTTAGCAACAGAGGTAAATGTACATCTACGGATGTCTAAAGTTAACACTGTTAGTTATCCTAGTATAAAGGGATAATACGTAAGTTAGTTATCCTAGTATAAAGGGATAATACGTAAGTTAGTTATATTATTACCATTATCTTATGACTTATCCACATAACCAATGAGGTGAATCGTATTTGAGTATCCTAGTACCAAAGGATACAATTTCTTATATTAATAATAATTGTCAAACAGTCGGCTCTTGGTAGAAAACTACTTTCAAAACAACTAGGTCTTGGTAGAAGATTTCATCTATACTAATAGGAATCATAGGGATTTCTAGGGTTTACCAAACGGTTTTGATTACTTACAAACATTTCCACACTTATACGAACTTTCTTTCAGAACAATATCAAGTCTTTCATTACAAGTTTTACAAATCAAAAACACATTAATACCTATGAATTCACCAGCTTTTGGCTGATACTCGCTTTCAAAATAACTTGTATTCTCAGGTCGCAAATAGACAGGTACGACGACCAGGTTTTGTGAAGACGGAGCAATCCAGACTAATCTTATTTTCTGATTATTCATTCCTTTGTTGTATATTATGAAAGAACACACATGTACTTGAAACTTATACTATTAATGCAATGGATGATGTTGTTGCTTGTTTACTACTTTACATTGTTGTGATACATTACATGACGTCCTACGCCCCAGAACGTTTCCGCCGTTCTCGGTTTTAGGGTGTGACAACCAATGGGGGATATTGTTGGGTCAAAATATGGTTTACACTTTACTTTTATGGGCAATTATATTTTTGTGTAATATTTTTGAATTTATGGCCTAGTTTACGGCTGAGTTTATGGCTGTAAACACCTTACGGCCGTAAACTCATTTACGGCCCATGTGTGTCCAGCCCATATTCAAGTATAAATAGAGGTGTTAGGGTGAGGAGTAGAGGTTGTTGAACTAAAAGGAGTTTACGGTGAAACGACCCAAAAATACGACCCAAAAATTTCGTTTTTCAATATAACCAAAATCATAATCTGAGTGTCATATCATAAAACCATACGTGATGTATCCCAAACATAATAAAAACATTGTGCGGAAAACTGTATCATACTATGTCAAATCAAAACAAACTAAATCAATTCCCAGGATAAAAGCTAAAGCTGTGGTGTGTGCGATGCTATCACCCCGAGCTCTTCCCTTTGCTTGCGGAAGTACCTGAAACCAAAACTGAAACTGTAAGCACGAAGCTTAAAGAGCTCCCCCAAGCTACCACATACCATACAATATATAAATGAGCACATACTGGGCCTTGCCCACTGCATCAGACCGAAGTCTGGAACTAGCTGCATCAGACCGAAGTCCGGAACTGATTGGGACCTTGTCCCCTGCATCGGACCAAAGTCCGGAACTAACTGCATCGGACCGAAGTCCGGAACTGACTGGGACCTTGTCCCCTGTATCGGACCGAAGTCCGGGACTAACTGCATCGGACCGAAGTCCGGAACTAACTGCATCGGACCGAAGTCCGGAACTAACTGCATCGGACCGAAGCCCGGAACTGACTGGGCATAGCATAGCATAGCAAAACATATTTCAAATAGCATAACACACATGATCATAAACTCATATACTGCATACTACGTCAGGCCGTAGCCCATAACACTTAACACATAAATCCTGTCTGAGCCACGAAGGCATCAAACAGACTAACAACTGCATCGGACCAAATTCCGGAAACTACTGCTACTAAACGAGCCGGCATTGTGGCCTTAGACCCGTTCCTACTGGAAGGAAACTCACCTCGTAAACTGGTTGCTGAGTGTATGACTCTGGAATCTAACTGTTGCTGCTCCGGTATCTCCCTGGCTACAAGTCCATAAACACACTCAATCAAATACTAAACATTGCACTTGGGTGAAATGACTCTTTTACCCTTGGTCACAGTCAACTCTCATTTGACCTGACTCGCCGAGTTGGGCCGCCAACTCGCCGAGTCTCTACTCTCACACCTCAACCCTACTCGCTGCTACTCGTCGAGTATGGCATCGACTCGACGAGTACCCTCTCGATCCAAGAACTCAGACAATCTTCATCCGACTCGCCGAGTCATATGAACAACTCGACGAGTTGTTCTTGAACTTAAGAAGATTGCCTTGGACTCGCCGAGTTGTATGAACAACTCGCCGAGTCCCTTCATTACTGAGTCTACCCTCAACTCGCTGAGTCCACCCTACTACTCACTGGTCCCACACGACAGACACCGCTCAAAAGGAAGGAATCGGGGACTCGCGACTCGACTCGCCGAGTCGTTCTTCCGACTCGCTGAGTCACCGCCATGCAACTATTCTACACTCGTTTCTGCTCGAATCCAAAACATACAAATGATAGATCTGAGTCCAATAAGCTGGTTTACCATGTAAAGTTTCCAACTTTATGTGCACAAACACAAGAACAAGGGAATAAAGGCTAAAAGATGCATAAAAGGGGTAGATCTAGGGTTAATATGCAAAATAGCTCCAAAAAGGCAGTAGATCTGGGCTCTACAAATTCTAAATACACAGATCTAAAGATATCTCGGCATGATAAGGCTTCCATATCAACATAAGGCTTGAGAAAGGCATCAACTAGATCTAAAAAGGGCTTTTAAGCATAAAAAGGGAAAGAAACTAGAAGAATACCTCAAAGAGCTCTTACTTTCCCTTGAATCTCGGCTCTACACTCCTTCTCCTTGCTCCTTTCTTCTTCTCCTTCTTCAAACCTTCACAAATGCACACAAAATCACTTACAAACACTCAAGGATGAATTAGGGTTTTTCTCACAGCTTCTGAGGGTGAAGGAGGCGAGAATGAGGGCCATAAGGTGGCTTAAATAGTGGGCAACCCGGTGATTTAGGGTTTCACCCAGTCGGACAGACTCGCCGAGTCCGGAATATGGACTCGCCGAGTCTCCAGCTAACACGTGCTCGAAACCCCGACCCTACTCGGCGAGTCAGGCTATGAACTCGCCGAGTCCCTCTTGCAAAACTTCAAAACAAATGCCAAGGAATTAACATACCGGAAACGGGTCGTTACAATTCTCCCCCACTTATCTCAGACTTCGTCCTCGAAGTCTGCTACGGCTGAATCTGAAAATATCTCCGGGTAGTGCGCTCTCATCTCCTCCTCAGCCTCCCACGTCCATTCAGACCCCTTCCGGTGCTGCCACTGCACCTTCACTAACTGAATTACCTTGTTCCTCAAGGTCTTGGTCTTCCGGTCCAGAATCGCGACCGGCCTCTCAATATAATTCAGGCTGCTATCAACCTGAATATCCTCTAGGGGAACGACTGCTGACTCATCCACCAAACACTTCCTCAACTGAGACACATGGAAGGTGTTGTGGATCTGACTAAGCTCCTCAGGAAGATCTAACCGATAAGCAACCCGACCCAGCCGAGCTAAAACCCTGAAAGGACCAATAAATCTGGGGCCCAATTTGCCCCTCTTCCGGAACCTGATGACACCCTTCCAAGGTGAGACCTTCAGAAGGACCATATCTCCCACCTGGAACTCCAAGTCCGAAGGCCTCCTGTCGGCGTAGCTCTTCTGCCGACTTTGCGCAGTCTGCAGCCTACTACGGACCTGCGGGATCAACTCGGTCGTCTTGAGCACCACTTCTGTGCTCCCGATGACTCGCTGGCCGACCTCGCCCCAACAAATCGAGGTCCTACACTTCCTCCCATACAGCATCTCAAAAGGAGGTCGATCAATGCTCGCATGATAACTGTTGTTATACGAGAATTTCGCTAACAGAAGATACGTATCCCAACTGCCCCCAAAATCTAGAACACATGCCCTAAGCATGTCCTCAAGAGTCTGAATCGTCCTCTTGCTCTGCCCGTCAGTCTGAGGGTGGAAAGCGGTGCTGAAATGGAGACGAGTACCCATCTCGTCGTGGAACCGCTTCCAGAATCTGGATGTGAAACGGACATCTCGGTCTGACACCACCGATACCGGCACTCCATGACGTGCCACAATCTCTCGCACATAGATATCGGCTAACTTTTCCGCCGATATACTCTCCTGAATCGGAATAAAATGGGCACTCTTCGTCAACCGATCCACTACTACCCATATCGAATCCACTCCACGTGCGGTCCTGGGGAGCTTGGTGACAAAATCCATGGTGATGTCCTCCCACTTCCACACGGGAATGTCTAACGGCTGCATCTTGCCATGGGGTCTCTGGTGCTCCGCCTTGACCTTCCGGCAGGTCAAGCATCTCTCAACATACCAAGCGACGTCCCGCTTCATGCAGGCCACCAATAATCAGGTCGAAGATCTCGATACATTTTCGTCGCCCCTGGGTGGATAGAAAACCGAGACTTATGAGCCTCGTCCATCAATACCTGCCGTACTCCACCCTAGTACGGTACCCACACCCTCCCATGAAGCGTCAACAAACCCCGACTGTCATAATCAAACGAAGCTACTCGACCCATTATCCTCTCACACTTTTGCCTCTCCTCCTTGAGACCCTCCATCTGAGCCTCCTTGATCCACTCCAACAACGGAGTGATCACTGTCATCCTCATACACAGATCTCTGATAGGGGCCGCCGACACTTTGGGGCTTAGGGCGTCGGCCACTACGTTGGCCTTCCCGGGATGATAAAGGATCTCACAATCATAATCCTTCAGCACGTCCAACCACCTCCTCTGCCTCATGTTCAGACTCGACTGATCCATAAGATACCGCAAACTCTTGTGATCCGTGTAAATAGTACAACGGACCCCATAAAGGTAATGTCTCCAAATCTTGAGGGCAAACACAACTGCCCCCAGCTCCAAATCGTGGGTAGGATAATTAGCCTCGTGAGGCTTCAACTGTCTCGAGGCATAAGCTACCACATGGCCTCGCTGCATCAATACTGCCCCCATACCTGTGATCGAAGCATCACAATAGACTACGAAGTCCTCTACTCCCTCTGGCAAGGTAAGGATCGGAGCCTCGCACAATTTCTGTCTGAGAGTCTCGAACGCCGCCTGCTGCTCAGGCCCCCAACGAAATACCACCGACTTCTTGGTTAGTCAGGTGAGCGACACTGCTATCTTGGAGAAGTCCTGAATAAATCTCCGATAATACCCTGCCAACCCTAGGAAGCTCCGAATCTCAGATGGAGACTTCGGGACCTCCCACTGCATCACGACCTCTATCTTGGCCGGATCTACCAAAATACCCTTCTTGTTGACGAGATGACCAAGAAACTGCACCTCGCGCAACCAGAACTCACACTTGGAGAACTTTGCGAAAAGTCTCTCCCTCCTCAAAGCCTCCAACACCTCCCGCAGGTGCTCCTCGTGCTGCCCCTGTGTCTTGGAATATACCAAGATATCATCTATGAATACTATCACTGACCGATCCAGCATCGGCCTGCACACGCGGTTCATGAGATCCATGAACGCGGCTGGGGCATTGGTAAGCCCAAATGGCATCACCACAAACTCATAATGACCATATCGGGTCCTGAAAGCAGTCTTCTGTACATCCTCATCTCTAACCCGCATCTGATGATAACCGGAGCGTAGATCGATCTTGGAGAACCAAGACGCTCCCTGAAGCTGATCAAACAAATCATCTATCCTCGGAAGTGGGTAACGGTTCTTCACCGTTACCTTATTCAACTCCCGATAATCAATGCACATACGATGCGACCCATCCTTCTTCCTCACAAATAGGATCGACGCTCCCCAAGGCAAACTGCTCGGCCGAATGAAACCCTTGTCTAACAGCTCCTGCAGCTGTGTAGACAACTCCTGCATCTCAGGGGGAGCTAGTCGATACGGTGCTTTGGCTATCGGAGCCACACCAGGAATTAGGTCGATCCTGAACTCAACCTGCCTCTCAGGAGGTATCCCCGGCAAATCCTCGGGAAACACATTCGGGTAGTCTCGAACAATAGGGACATCATCAACTGTCGTCTTGCCCTTCTCCTGGGCATCCAAGACATAAGCTACAAAACCGGCGCAACCCTGCTGAACATAGTGCCTCGCCCTTGCGGCGGAACAAAAGATCGGTCCTCGCTGTGGCCTCTCGCCCTGAATCACTAACTCTCCCCCACTGGGAGTGCGAACCCTCACTAGCTGAAGCTCACAATCAATCACCGCCCCATTGGGGCTTAGCCAATCCATGCCCACAATAACTTTATTCCCTCGCAGGGGAATAGGTACCAGGTCCACTGAAAACTGCTCATCAAATATCTGAAGGGAACACCCTCTATGTACTCTGCCGACCCTCACGGTCCTATCATCTGCTATCTCAACCTCTAATGGACAATCCAGCTCCCCAGGAGCTCTACTAAATCTCTTGCTAAGCGCAAGCGATACGAATGATCGGGTAGCCCCCGAAGCGAACAATACCAAAGCAAAAATGTCGTTCACCGAGAACGACCCTAAATAAAACATACCATCAAGTAATATTCAAACGATAATAGTAATTAAAAGATGAAGGAAAGATACATACCCGTCACCACATCAGGAGTCGCTCGCGCCTCCTCTGCTGTCATCTAAAACGCCCTACTCTTCGCCACTGGCGCATCAGCTCGGCCCTGCCGGCCATCTGTAATCCTCAAGGTGGCAGGGGCAGGAGCAACCACCTTCCCTGCTGCAGCTAAACTTGGACACTGGGACTTTTTATGTCCCCTCTGATTGCACTGAAAGCAAATCAGATCTGATGCTGCAACAGCAGTAGCAGGGGCCGTACAATCCCTGCTCAAATGCCCAGTTCGACCGCACTTGTAGCAGCCGGAACTCCCTGCCTTGCACGTTCCCTCGTGCAATCTCCCACACTTGCCACACCGACCATGGCTCTGCTGACTCCTAGACCTGTGATCTGAAACCTTGGGCTTTTTGCCCAAACTGCCTGAACCCGAAACCGCCTCCGGTTTCCTCTTCTTCTCCATCTCGAGATCAATCTCCCTCTCCCGAGCTCTAGCAATCATGTCATCCAGCGTTTTACAACTAGACCGGCTCACAAACATGCGGATATCACTCCGCAACATCTCATGATAACGGGCCTTCTTCATCTCCTCATCGGCTGCATACTGAGGAACAAGAAGAGCCCTCTCCCTGAACTTGGCGGTGATCTCCGCCACTGTCTCTGTAGTCTGGGTAAGGTCCTGAAACTCCCTAGCTAAGTGCTGCACCTCAATGATCGGTGCAAACTCCGCCCTGAACCTGGTAGAGAAATCAGTCCAGGTCATGGCGTCCAATGCTGCATCATCACCGATGGTATGTCCGACCTCCTCCCACCAATCCCGTGCCCTGTCCTTCAGAAGACAGGACGCGAATCTGACTTTGTCCCCCTCGGGACACCTGCTAGTGCGGAAAGCATTGGCCACATCCGCCAACCATCTGGTACTCGCTATGGGGTCCCGCGCCCCATGATAGTCTGGAGCTCCGCATGCCCTGAACTCCCTGAACGTAAGTGTGTGCGACCCCATCATGGCCGCCATCTCGGCACGGAAAATACCCAATCTCTCATCCATCAGCTCTAAAATACCCTCCTTGATCGAACCGAAGATCACAGGAGTCTGCTCCAGTATGATGCGGGTAACCTCAGAAGAAAGGAACTCTCTGGTCTGCTCATCCATCTGCCCGACCTCCGGGCCTGATCCTGATCCTGATCCCCCTCCGGCATCTGAGCTGCCGACTGCTGGTCTCGGACGCAAAACTACCATTCTGAAACATATCGTAACAACATCAGAACACTGAAATATCTCAAGGGATCATGATACTACTACTATCTTCCTGGTCTTGTCTTGGCCTTCCTTGATTCGAGTACGGATCCTCTGCTTTCAGTAGTACGGGCCCATACTACCTTCCACATCTATCCGTACTTTCCTCAAGAACTGCCTTGACTCCACCAAGTCACTTCTACTATTGCTGCTCTCTGCTACTCTCATCCTAGGCTTGCCCTAGGGAAACCTCAGGCTCAACACAACTGGTCCTCAGCTGCTGAAGGTTTCCTCATAATGCCAATTAGCCACCACCTAAACACCATCACATGTGATGAGGATCAGATAATCTTTCAAGTAAAAGACCCGTCCCTATAACGGTTGGACTCAAACAAGAGCTGCGCAATAGGGCCAGTTCCAGCACCCTGGGATTATTCAACCCTGATCACATGTGGTGTGACATGTTCACCTAATGGCTAACTCCCATCACTCAGAACCCCACAAAGCACGAAGCAATCAGCATTCGGATAAGGGAAACAGACTCAGGCAAAACTATTCTCATAACAAGAAACTGTACTAGCATAGGATGCTAAGCTCATACTATCAGGCATAACCTAAACAGGCTATCCTACTGCTGTCTACTCAATACTAGCATGCAATACTCATAAAGCTGTAACACATAAAGCAGGCACATAAGGCATTCTCCTAGATCCTTAGTCCTATACTAGCATGCTGTTCTACTGAAACTGAAACTGAACAAATAACTTGTATGGGTAATTTGGGAGTACTTACTTGAGCTCGGCTGATCGCATGCACACACCTCTATCTCGTAAAAAAAATTCTTTCTTTCTAGGTGCTTTCAAAATTCTTTTTAGAAGACGTTTTCTTTTAAAAATAAAAATCTTTTTATTTCCCCTTAGTTTGAGTTCAGGTACACCCGGAAGTGTATCCGAATCCCTCAAACCAGGGCTCTGATACCAACTTGAAACGACCCAAAAATACGACCCAAAAATTTCATTTTTCAATATAACCAAAACCATAATCTGAGTGTCATATCATAAAACCATACGTGATGTATCCCAAACATAATAAAAACACTGTGCGGAAAACTGTATCATACTATGTCAAATCAAAACAAACTAAATCAATTCCCAGGATAAAAGCTAAAGCTGTGGTGTGTGCGATGCTATCACCCCGAGCTCTTCCCTTTGCTTGCGGAAGTACCTGAAACCAAAACTGAAACTATAAGCACGAAGCTTAGTGAGCTCCCCCAAGCTACCACATACCATACAATATATAAATGAGCACATACTGGGCCTTGCCCACTGCATCAGACCGAAGTCTGGAACTAGCTGCATCGGACCGAAGTCCGGAACTGACTGGGACCTTGTCCCCTGCATCGGACCAATGTCCGGAACTAACTGCATCGGACCGAAGTCCGGAACTGACTGGGACCTTGTCCCCTGCATCGGACCGAAGTCCGGGACTAACTCCATCGGGCCGAAGTCCGGAACTAACTGCATCAGACCGAAGTCCGGAACTAACTGCATCAGACCGAAGTCCGGAACTAACTGCATCGGACCGAAGCCCGGAACTGACTGGGCATAGCATAGCATAGCAAAACATATTTCAAATAGCATAACACACATGATCATAAACTCATATACTGCATACTACATCAGGCCGTAGCCCATAACACTTAACACATAAATCCTGTCTGAGCCACGAAGGCATCAAACAGACTAACAACTGCATCGGACCAAAGTCCGGAAACTACTGCTACTAAACGGGCCGGCATTGTGGCCTTAGACCCGTTCCTACTGGAAGGAAACTCACCTCGTAAACTGGCTGCTGAATGTATGACTCTGGAATCTAACTGTTGCTGCTCCGGTATCTCCCTGGCTACAAGTCCATAAACACACTCAATCAAATACTAAACATTGCACTTGGGTAAAATGACTCTTTTACCCTTGGTCACAGTCAACTCTCATTTGACCTGACTCGCCGAGTTGGACCGCCAACTTGCCGAGTCTCTACTCTCACACCTCAACCCTACTCGCTGCTACTCGTCAAGTATGGCATCGACTCGACGAGTACCCTCTCGATCCAAGAACTCAGACAATCTTCATCCGACTCGCCGAGTCATATGAACAACTCGACGAGTTGTTCTTGAACTTAAGAAGATTGCCTTGGACTCGCCGAGTTGTATGAACAACTCGCCGAGTCCCTCCATTACTGAGTCTACCCTCAACTCGCTGAGTCCACCCTACTACTCACTGGTCCCACACGACAGACACCGCTCAAAAGGAAGGAATCGGGGACTCGCGACTCGACTCGCCGAGTCGTTCTTCCGACTCGCCGAGTCACCGCCATGCAACTATTCTACACTCGTTTCTGCTCGAATCCAAAACATACAAATGATAGATCTGAGTCCAATAAGCTGGTTTACCACGTAAAGTTTCCAACTTTACATGCACAAACACAAGAACAAGGGAATAAAGGCTAAAAGATGCATAAAAGGGGTAGATCTAGGGTTAATATGCAAAATAGCTCCAAAAAGGCAGTAGATCTGGGCTCTACAAATCCTAAATACACAGATCTAAAGATATCTCGGCATGATAAGGCTTCTATATCAACATAAGGCTTGAGAAAGGCATCAACTAGATCTAAAAAGGGCTTTTAAGCATAAAAAGGGAAAGAAACTAGAAGAATACCTCAAAGAGCTCTTGCTTTCCCTTGAATCTCGGCTCTACACTCCTTCTCCTTGCTCCTTTCTTCTTCTCCTTCTTCAAACCTTCACAAATGCACACAAAATCACTTACAAACACTCAAGGATGAATTAGGGTTTTTCTCACAGCTTCTGAGGGTGAAGGAGGCGAGAATGAGGGCCATAAGGTGGCTTAAATAGTGGGCAACCCAGGGATTTAGGGTTTCACCCAGACGGACAGACTCGCCGAGTCCGGAATATGGACACGCCGAGTCTCCAGCTAACACGTGCTCGAAACCCCGACCCTACTCGGCGAGTCAGGCTATGAACTTGCCGAGTCCCTCTTGCAAAACTTCAAAACAAATGCCAAGGAATTAACATACCGGAAACGGGTCGTTACATACGGCCAGAGAGAAATAGGAGCTTTTATGTGTATGTGAATCTTTTGTATTTGGATCATAATTCATATCAATACATACAAAGATTCATATTATTCTTCTTCTCCTTCTCTTCTATTTGATCTGACATCATCCGTTTGATTGGGATTCCGTACCATCAAACGGATTTGATTGATACATTGGCAAATTAGGGACTTACATTAGTGACATGGTTAGGTCGGTATCCTAGTATATAGGGTAATGTTGTGTTAGTGACCGGTTAGGTATGTATCCTGGGTATAGGATGTTGCTATGATTATTGATCTGTTAGATCGGTTTTACTGTTATATATGCTAGCTTATGATATTTATGTGCACATGCTTGTTTAATTAGGGGTTGGGTTGAGGCGGTCGTACTTTATGTTGAAGGCCAACATACACAGGGCGGTCCGGATAAACTGAAGGCCCTGCGAGGCGGTCCGGTCAGGCCGAAGGCCTGTTGAGCAGTCCGGATAGGTTGTAGGCCCTGCGAGGCGGTGCATACATGTCGAAGGCTCGGAGTCTAGTCTAGATAGACTGAAGGCCTGCGAGGCGGTCCAGTCAGGCTGAAGGCTCATTATGCATGATGTTTGCTTATATGTTATTGATATGTTTGTATAACGTTGGTATTTTAGGGGAAACTCACTAAGCTTCGGGCTTACAGTTGTTGATTTTGTTTCAGGTACTTTTGATGATCGCAGGAAGGCGAAGGCGTGATCGTGCACCACCTTTTATTTTCATGATTTGATTTTAGGATACTCTAACACTATACTATTTTGAAAACAAGTTTTGTAATAATTATTGGTTTTGAAATGTTTTAAAAGTTTAAATTTGTAATAATTACATGCATAAATCATCTCCAAATGATTTCTCACTTGTCCCCTTTTACTCCATCATGATCTATTTATTCATCCATTTCTTCTTCATGAGAGGATTCTTTGTGCCCAATTGTTTTGGAGAACTTGTCTTTTATTTATCAAAACATGGAAACACTTTTCAAAGTATGATGCATTTTCTGATTCCATTAGTGTACAAGAAAACAATAAGCGCAATTGTTTTGTGTATAACCAATAAGGATGCAACCAACAATGTAGTGTCCACTCCTTACAACCATTGGGTTAGGTATAACACCCTTTACACCCCCAAATTTGAATGTATTTGTAAGATGATTTTATACCCGACCATAACTTAGATGGTATTTTTTTCTCGTTTTCTTTTGGGGTACCTTATTTAAAAGGTAATTAGTTGACAACACAACTTCCCCCCACATTGAGTGTGGCAACCCAAACATAAGTAACAACCTGGCATTCATCACTTCATTTAAGATATGACGTTTCCTTTCGGTGATGCCATTTGTTATGGTGAATAAGGTGCCTTAAGCTCATGTTTAATATCATGAATTGAAAAAAAATTCCTCAAATGGTGATGCATATTCACCTTTACGTTCACTCTTTTTGTTGAGATGATTCTCAACCTCACTTTTGTATAATTTAAACTTATACATCTTTACTTTTAAGCAAATTAACATAACAAAGTTTAATGCAATCGTCAATAAAAGTGATAAAGTACTTATATCACCGTTATATGGATTTGACTTCTTATCACACACATTTGTGTGAATTAATCCAAGGGGTTTAGTTGTCCTTTCAACGAACTTGAATTATTAGTGTGTTAACTTTGACTCAACACAAGTGTTGCATCCATATTTTGACTTATACGAAAGTGAGGTATGTGTTCAAGTTTGATTAACCTTCTTAATGTGTCAATATTAACATGTCCAAATCTTACATGTCACACATTAAAAATTTAAACAAGTAAGCATAAGAGTTATCAAACTCATTGATATTAGGCTCATTAGCCAATATATGGATTTTAAACATTCCACCATCCTCATAGTCCTTGCCTACAAACATATTTTTTTTTAGGTTAGTACAAACTTATTGGACTCAAACACCAAACAAAATCCATATTTATTCAAAAACCATCCAAACACTAAGTTCTTCTATAGAACATACAATACATCATTAAGTGTTATCTCTTTTCTTTGTTATACCATTTTTGGAATGTTTTAAACACCAAAGTTAAGTGTTTAGAATCAAAATTTTAAGAATAAGTTTTTGCCTTAACTTGGACAACCTTATAATTCTTGAGTCGCTCCCTCTTTGAGCACACATGGCGTGTAGCACCCATATCAATCCATCACTCATTGGAGTTAGCATCCATAGAGTTTACTTTGGAAATCATTCCACTTTGGATAGTGACATTTTTGAAATCATTTATACCATAAATATAAATGTTTAGAATTCTAATTTCTAGAAAATATGTTTGCCTCTTGCTTGGACAAAACTAAACATAAATAAAATTCTATATTTGAACAAATATAAAACTTGATTTCTGATGTAGAAATTCTAAAATTTGATTTCTCATGCAGGAAACTGATGCATAAATTATGATATCAGAAAATCTAATGTTTTCTTTCAGCAAAACTATTTAAAATGTGATGTTTTTAAGTAAAACCAAGTTGTTTTATGATTTCTAAAGTTGTTTTACATAAAATTGAAACGGTTTTTTACTAAACAAAGCCTTTTTATTTTTCAAAAAACAATGCAGTCTATTCAATACTACTTTAGCCCCACTTAAACTTGTCAAAAATGAAATCTAAGTTCATAATCCAGTAGTCTTGTCTCTTAGATTTCTAGGGACTACTTTCACAAGTTCATATGATTTTTATACAATTTATTATGAATTTTACAAAAGTGTGTATCATACTTGTTAAAATCTAACCACTCAGTGAAAATTGTATTTTTCACCTTAGTTAAATTTGTTTACAGCTTTCGGTCAAAACTAATGAAACGAAGTAGACTCATATACCAAAGTTTGAGAATTGGTTTCAACCAAAAATAATGATCCATGATTAAGTTATGATTTTTCAAATATTAGGACAAATTAGAGCATTTCACAACAACACGTAAGTTGTATTTTTGAGTTAAATTAGCTTCTTAACTCATTAGGTACTTAATAAAATCAATATCAAAGCTCGAAAGTCAGATTACAAATACATATATTAATGACTTAATGACCAAAGGTGCTTCAAAATCACAAAACAATCATTTTTTTTCCTTATGAAAATCGTACAATATCAAAAAAAAAAAAAAAAGTAAAATTGTTTCCAATTTGTAGTTTGTTTTGTACAAACGAATTTGTTTTAAGATTGTAGGAATAATATTCCGGTACTGTACAAAAACAAACAAGAAAATAGAAAAACTGAGACATGTGTTTAACACATTGTCCTTAAAACAAATTCATCTGATTTCGGATATTTATTTCTCATGATACAACAGTTTGAAGTGGTTTTTTTTAGACCACCCGAACCCTCAATAGGTCTGGATTATATCCTCGGTAAAAAAGAAGAAGATTAAGTGAGGAAGAAAAGAATTTTATTTCATTCTTTTGGTTTCTTCAAATGGTTGTAGAGTAGTGGTATTTATACAATATATTCTATAATTAACCTTCCAATTAAACACATCTATTAATCACAAAATTAATGTATGTTCAGAGGCGGACACAGGATTTTATAGTAGGGGTTGCACGGGAAGATTAGGGGTTGCACGATAGTAGAAAAAAAAAATTAAAAAAAATTTTCCACTGCGGCCGGAAAATTTAGGGATTGCCGGTACCACCCCGGAACCCCCCTAAATCTGCCCCTTTGTATGTTAATATATAATTAAATTGTAATATTAATTATAATTTCAGTTACAAAAGAAAGAAATGTTTGCAAGGAAGGTCCTTGAACTTCTTTTTTTTTTTCTAAAAACCATTAAACTCTTTTATTTACTTTTTACAACATCCTTCCTTTAAGGATTAATTTCTCATTCATATTAAATTTATTTTGTGACGTGTTAAAAAAAATCGGGAAAACCCATTGGTTAACATCAATTTTCCAAGGCATCACCTTGTACTCATTACATTTTCGAGTTTGTCATATGTTGTAACGCAACAATCACATAAGTTTTTTGTCTTTCGATTCTATTATAATGTACAGATTTCATTTTCGTTTGTTTCTGTTTTGAAAATTTTGTTTTCATAAGATAATAAAAATGAAAATAGATAATAAAATGGGATGCCGGCATGAAGAAATATAAAGAATTTTGCGTAGCTACCAAATTGAACAACACGATTCCGGGGCATGTTTCACGGATTCATTTGGATTAACATATGATTTCAATCAAACACTGAAAAAACTGAAACCATTAATACCTTCAATTAAATATAATAAAATAAAAGATGGACATAAAAACATATATATAATGCAAATAAGAAGAAGAGCGTTCCAGTTTTCATGCGACTTCACTCATACGTTTACGTACTTTTTATCTCTCTCTCTCTCTCTCTCTCTTCTCTTCTCTATTCGAGTCAAATCCCTCTCACTCCACGGCGACGACTTCTTCATATCCCCTCAGATGCGCCAAAATTCATCTCCGATCAAATTCATGGCGGCTACCACCATAACAGACCCACTAGTCAAACGGAAAACCAAAGTCTGTTTCTCCATCGCTGCCTATTCCAAAGACCTCATCGCCAATCTCCACCACCATTCCAATGTTCCCATCGACCAAGGTCTCACTCAACAAGAGCTCTCCGCCATTGAAGCCTCCTTCAATTTCGCATTCCCGCCTGACCTTCGCTCCATTCTCCGGGAAGGCCTCCCAGTTGGCCAAGGATTTCCCAATTGGCGATCGTCTTCCGCCCAACAACTCGATATCTTGATTAATCTCCCAATCTTGGGAGTTCTTAAGGAGGTCCACCGCCGAAAATTCTGGGATAACCGATGGGGTAATCGGCCGGAGAAAGATGATGATGCTGTTCAATTGGCTAAACAGTTCTTGAAATATGTCCCGGTTCTTGTTCCGGTTTACCGGAACTGTTATATCCCGGCGATCCCTTGCGTGGCGGGAAATCCAATCTTTTACGTGAACGGTTTGGATGTTAGGTTGTGGAGTTACGACGTCGTTGGGTTCTTTCAGCAGACTGAGTTCAAAGGAGGGGTGCTGAGGCCGAGGAGTTTGGGTCATTTTTTAAGTGTACCGTTATGGGCGGCTACGGAGTCTAGAACGATAGAATTTTGGACGGAGTTAACTGATCACCGCCGTGTAACTCCGGTGAATGGCGGAGAAACGGAAAAGCGGTGGTGGGGAGGGAATGAGCTGCGGCGGTTTTTGGAGGATGTGCGGTTGAAGTTAAGAAACGGAGGGTGGAAAGAGGAGGATGTAGATGAAATGATGATGGTGATGGAAATGGACGGCGGAGATGAGAAATCATCATCTTCATCTTCATCGCCGGCGCCGTCTCCGTCGTCGTGGTCATCATCGTCTGATGATGAGATCGGCGGTGTAAATTACGTTAGGATGTTGTCGGGGATGTTATTACGTGCGGGATGGAGCAGGGGTGATGTGATGGAGTCGCTTGGTTGTTTGACTATGGAGGAAGATCGAACGGTTGAGATAGAAAACGAGTGTGGTGGTGGGGATTCTTTGTTTGACTTTGAGTACAACAATTACAGTTGTGTTAGAGAGGGTCAAAGCCGGTGTTGAAAAATGAAAAGGCATTACTCATACTATTTGCTGACAATTTCATCCATTGAGATGTATTAATATACTTGTAATAAGTGCATTAACTGTAGTACCACACCATCATCAATTTTTGTTCATTTCTATAAGAGACACTCCTCAAGTCCTCATACTCAACAACATTTGTGTTTGTTGCTTCGTATAGAAGTTTGTAAGGTGAATAATTTTTCAAAATGATAGAATGTTGTTGAAAACTAGTAAAAAGGTATTAGTGAAGATAAAAGCATCAGAAAATGTGAACAATACTTATCGTGTTTTGGTATGACCACTCACCTACAACTACAAGGCTACAAATTTACAAAAATGACATCATTGACAAAAAGGGGAATGAGTTAAAACGAAACCTTCACCTACAAATGTAACACTCCATCTTTTATACATTTTCAATAAATACAAAAAATACATTATTTGCAATAAAGTCTTTATGCTTTATATAAATTTGATCATTTTAAAAGTTATTTTTGGACTAAAAGTCGATTATTGTGGTTACAAGTCAAAACATCAACAACAATAGAAAAGCAATCACAAGTTACAACTATTATTTACATGTTAAAAGAAACTATCAAATGCTTTCTATCATCTATGTGCGAAAAGTCTTTGCTAGTGATTTAAATCACTATTATTTCCTTTTGATATCCTCAGTACATGTCACAAAATAAATAATACATAAGGAATAAACTCTTTTGAGATACAAAAATTTTAATAAGAAAAAATATTATGGTGAATCTAATTCTTTAATAATAATAATAATAACCAATTAAATGAAAACGAATATAAAACAAATTAAAATGATAAAATAGATTTTTTTTAGGCTTGAACGAGACCATAACTACAAAAAAAACAATAACAATAATGATTATATATTGGATCAATCGGTGCTAATCAAAAACATTTTAGCCACTATCCACAATCACAGTTTTTTGTAATGACAAAAAAGGGACCAAATTTAAGTTTACTGTTTTTGACAAACTACACTACTACAGGGACCAAACTTGCATTTTCCTATTCTTTGCCTTTATGATCAATCATTTTTTTGTGGAAGTCTAAAATTGCAACAACCAGACTATTTCGCACGCCCACTGCACGTGCCTTACTTATTCTCTAATCCTTAATGGGCCTAGTGGCTTCGGTGACCCACCATTTATGAAGAGAAGAACTCCACAATACCCATCGGAAAATTAGTCTGTGTCTGTCCGAGAAAAAAAAATCATAGAGAGATGGCGTCGGCGATTGTGAGATCTACTCTTCGAACGGCTCTTCGAGGTGGCGCTCGCGTGAATCCGGCCTCTAAGAGATCATTTTCTGCCGGTGCATCGGTTGAAGAAGAAGCTCGTAAGATTGTTATTCCTCTTTATGATGCAATAACACTTTCTAGTTTCTACGCTTTTAATTTTTTTTAACTTCTTCCATTATTTAAGATTTAGTTTTTGTGATTCCTTGTTTGTCCTGTTCAATCGCATAGTATTCCGATCTGAAGGATTTCATCCTGTCCGATTTAGGGTTTTATTTGTCACAATTGGGAATTTTAGGGTTCAAATTTCAGATTAGTCGAAACTTACTTGAATTTTGAAATCTGATTATCGAAATGACGACAAACTATGGTGTGTTGTGTTTGTGTATTCACAGGTGAAGCGGCGAAATGGGAGAAAATTACATATGCAGGAATCGCTGCTTGCTCGATTCTTGCATTTGTTAACCTATCCAAGGGTCATCCTCATTTCGAAGAACCACCTGTAAGCTTAAATTTTGATTATTTCTGTAGCTTTTACATATGTTTAAATAGTTATCCATTGCTCTATGAAACTTACATCCTTGTAATAGCATGACATTGGTGTTCATCTCTATTAATATTTGATGTATTATGTGTGTAGGCGTATCCATACATGCACATCCGTAACAAGGAGTTTCCATGGGGTAAGTTTTGATACATGTGAATAATTTGGTTGATGTTTACTAATTTTTATTGTTGTACAATTTTCAGGTCCTGATGGGCTCTTTGAAGTTAAGGAACACCATTGATGCCCAAATTGAAGTTGTGAAGGGCATTCAGATTTCAGAATAACAATCTTGATGTTTATGTTTGATTGGGTTTATTGTTTTTATCATTCAGACTGGATTCTCGTTGAGGTTGGTACTTGTAACTTGTATTTGCCTCATTTCAATGGATTGTTTCTTTTTTTATACTTTGCTTCTCAGAGATTTTTTTTTTATGGAAAATAAGAGTTCATGAAATGGAACATTGGCTTTGTAAAAATATTAAGACTCGAGTTTTGAAGATGTTGAACAAAATTTTCACAACTATGTGTTTTAGATGTTGGTTTGTAACCGCATATTTTTGCAAAAACATGTACAAGTTTATAGCATCCACAATAGCAGTTTTTTCAAGAGTTTGTTGGATTAAATAAGCTTTCACATAGATTGTAAATTTTGAAAGCTCAATGAATGGATACTTTGAAAATACATAATCTATACATAATCAAATTAACCAAGTCATTGGAAAAAGCTAAACGTTGCATACAAGACATATTTATGAAATTGGATAGTTTATGAATTCACTTCAAATGTCGCCGTGTATTTTGATAGTGATGGGTTTATAAAATTGTTTTATCTTATTTTAATTTCAATAAGCGGTATATTTTGTGAACTTCAGAGCATAGAAAATACTTTGATTTATGAATAATCATGTAAAATGATCTCACTTGTTTATTAATGTTTTAATTGTTTTTTTTATTCAAATAGTTAAATGAGTATCTTGAATGGTTATTATGATTAATAAAGGACATGTTTAGTATTGGGAGAATTTTAAAAATCTCATTAAGCTTCTTGAAACACATTATTATAAGCTAGATGTGACATGTCAAATGATATAAGATAAATAAGATGCTGAGTGTTTTTTTTTTCTTCTGAAAATTGAATTTTAATTGAACTCGTCTTTAACTTTTCATATTGCATCCAAATTCCAAAGTTTCTTGTCTTGTTTTCTCGAAGACAATCCATTTTCTTGTGATAGCTGAGATCATTAATTAATGAGCTCGAGAATGTTGTTTTTACAAATAAGTGCATCTAAATTCCTTAAAGAGTTAAGGGTTCAAGCCCAACAAAAGTGCAGTTTCGGGAGTAACATTTAGAGTGTATGCGTGTTAGCAAACTAAAAAAGTTACAAAGTTCTCTTTAAATAAATCAATATTAGTTGATTCTCTTTAAAACAATAAAATATCATAATCCAAACAGTATTAATTTATAGAGGTTTCACTTTATATGGTTTTTATTTTGGTTGGTAAATAATCATTGAAGCGAACAATAATATATATAAACTAATGTGACAGGGTAAAATATCAAAAAAGAATAATTTGTACAATAATATATAAAAAAGTAATGGCATTTAATGTTAACATGAAATGAAAACTTCCATCATCAAAATCTCCTTTACATGACAAAATATAACTTTGGACAAAATAAGAAAATAGCATTAGCCAAATTGCAGAAAATAGGGATGTAGTTTTTGGTATTGTACTTATATTTCCTTACCTATAATAGCAACCTACTTACATTTTTTTTACTGTTAAGATCAATATGTAGCCCATAATAGCAACATAGTTACATTTTTTACACATAGTATCAACATACTTACAATTCCTACCCTATAATGGCAGCAGATGAAAATTTCTTTACTGATAATATCAATATGTAACATGAAAACCATGTCAAATACAGAATCATTATATCTTTGAGATAGGGATAGATCCATATTCAATAATCAATATTTTGGAGAAGTTATGATTTGGCCAAAAATAGGGCTCCAAATCATATCCATATTTCTATAAGAACTTAAAGAATAGAAAATTGAAAATACTTAATTAAAAAAAAAAAAAGTAAAAAACTCACTCTACTCTGCAGCTGTGTTTTCAGTGCTTCTGCTTCCTCCTATTCCACTCTCTGGTAATGTTCCCAAGTCTGTAAGAGCTTCTTTCTCTTCTTCTAGAACACCACCTTCCTCATTTTTCACTTCAGATTCTTCATTATTCTCATTCTCATTCTCATTTGATTCCTGTTCCTTTTGGTTCTCATCTTCCCCATTCGAATTCATTGAATCTTCTGAGTTTCTATTCACTGATACTGCATTCTTGAGGTCAACAGAAGGCATCAGATTCGAATCTTGACTTGTGTTCATATGTTGTATAGTTTCCTCCTTTGACACTGTCTGTGTTGAAATATTCACACTGGGTCCCACCTCACTTGACACATTCTCAACTTTCATGCTTGAATTCATCTTCTTCTCATCTTCCTTCTCAAGAACAGTAACTTTGTTTTGCTCATTGTTCGCCTTTTCATTCACTTTTTCTTTGATTTCTTCACCACCATCACTATGTTTTCCTTCTTCTTTGTTCACCTCAGTCTTCTTAATCTTTATCAGTTCATGTTCTGTTTCTGTAGTCTCTTCTTCATTCTCACGGTCTTCCTCATGTTTCATATCTTCATGTTCTTCACTCTCGTGATCATGAACAAGATCGTCAGGTTCAGTTTCATTGCTGATTTCATCAACTTGATGTTCTTCGGGTTCCTTTTTGTCTTGAAGAACAGTTGGTTGCTGTACTTTTGGTTTAAGATCTTTTCTACCCAATCTCATCATGTCCTTGTTAACTACATTGTGTAGCTTGTTTGTGATATGTGATGGGACTGATGGTGTCTTGTCGTCTGAATGGTGGACCTGATAAAGCAGCCATATACTCACACCAAGCAATAATGAGATCTGGAGAACGTGTTTCACTTTTAGCCCTTTGTTACGTCCGTTTCTACGTGGTGACTGCCTGAACATGATTCAATCAATCTCCAAACAGAACCACTTTGAGTTGATGACTTCAATTTGTTGTAAATCTGAAAGAAAAACCATCGAAATTATTGTATAATCATATATCTAAATGAATTTGATAATCAGGTTTGCATAGCAGTAAACCAATCGTCAATCGGATGAAATAGATCTGTGTTAACGAACAAATTTGAAGTCTGTTTAACATTTATCGAACGGAAATCCACTTTTTCTCAAATTGATTTAAGCCTTAAATGAATGATTTAAGGCTTCGTTTTGATTTTTTTTTTGTTTCTTAAAAATTCTCATCTCAATCGACAGCTATGAGACCTAATCCTGCCATTGCGATTTAACCAAAATTCAATTCACTACGTGAACCACATCCATCAATTAAACGCAAAACAAATATATCAAACCGACTGAAGCTGAAATTGGATAACACTAACGCGATCAAACAGGGGTAGAATGTGAGAAATTAGAAGATCCGAACAGCAGAAATGAACGAAGGGATAAGAGATTACCAGTAATTCATGGAACGCAGGGGAATGCAGATGCAGAATCGGGACCCTTGCCTATCTTTAAATCATAAAACCTACAAAGAAAAAAAAAACTTCGCGAATTCGAATTCTTAAAGGTTTGATGCCTGTTCACTACATTCAAATCAATATTGAGAACGAAATTGCGTTTTGGAACAGGTAAATTTCACAATCTTCAACAAATTTGCCATCTGAACTGACAATGAGAGCTATACCCGATGACAGTGACGCACACTCTCGCTCCCTAAAATTGGATCCGATTTTCGGTAGTTTGTTTGTGTTTATATATTCCGGAGCAAAATAATAAATTACAAATTTGATCCTTATACTATTAGATGATCTGCAGGTTTAGTCCAAAATAAATTACCTTTTGATCCTTCGTCCGTGTTAAAGTATACATTCACCTCTCTTTGTTTTATGGTATTAATATTTTTATAAGATAAAGATCATTGGAGCTACTTTTTTTAAACTAAGGTTTTAATTTACAAATTATAAATTTTGGTTATTATTGTTTAGGATACAAGTATTATCAAGCATCTAAATTCATAGTAAAATCCACTTGAAAATATAAACCATATGAAGTAATGAATACTTGAATGAAATGTCTTATATGTCTTTATGTCCTAATAGGTAATGTTAGAAATGGGGTATAGAAAAAGCTTGGAAATTCTGAGAATTATGGCTTTCACTTTCAAATTAAAGTATTTTGGTGGTACTCCCAATTTTTAATCAGATAAGACTCAAAATTGAGAGAAAACAGAAGAGAGAATGTTTTAATGTTATGAAGAAGAAGTGTACCAACCATATATTCGATATGATCATATAACAGAAAAAACTTCCTGTCTTAAAACTATCACATGACAGTTTTATGTCTTAAAACTGTCCACAAACGGTCATAAACAATCTTAAATCCGAGTCTAGAATATGGATCACAAAACTGGGTACAAAATTGGCTCTAGAATTTGGGTGGACCCCGCCAGGGGCTACGGCCCCTTGGACCCCGCTCCCAGGGGCGCTGCCCCCGGACTCCCGTCGGTTTAGGGGTTTCGCCCCTAAATAGCAGTATACTTTCAACAAAGACAAAATTAAACAAATGTGCACTCCACACCATACCGATTTGTTCAATAATTGTCAAAGTGACATTGATCAACAAATTAACCCCATTACACTTAAATATCATTAGTGATATAAAATCACCAACAGGTAAGGTGTGAATCCGTCATTAAAGTTTTTGATTCAAAATCAGACGGAGATGGGAATGTTGGGTTTGTTCCCCTTTTGACATTTTGTAAGTTTTATTTTGTTTTTCTTTTGTGTCCGGTCTTTTTCCTTTAGGATGTGGTTTTAATAATATCCGCCGGATAAAATCAGATGTCATCATCTTTTACATTGATAAAATTTTAACTTAACTCTCTCTTGGTGGTCATAGGACTTGATGAAGAGTGATGTTTGTTCTTTTAAATCAAAATAGCCAAGACAAAGAATGAGCCTCAATTCAATGATGAGAACACATCTTTTCATCCGCCTTTATTTTTATTTTTTTAAGTCTATGCACAACATTTATGTGTTAGCATGTTATTTTTAGTAAAAAAGGGTTTTTGACCGTACACTGTGACTCCCTACTTTGCGATGATTGGTGGAGGGGGGTCGTTTTTTGGACTATATGCTAAAACACCGAGGTACGTCGAATACTCTCTCCTGATCAACTTTTAACTAAAACCCTCGGGACTCAAACATTGAACATCTCATATGTAGATGTCATTCTTATCTAGTAGGTCAATAGACAGTTGGTTAAATGTTACTTTTTAGTACTATTGGTTAAAAGTTTGAATGGATGTAAAAGTATTTACTTATTGACTTCAAAAACGAAGTCGGCTTAATTGTAAAATACAAAAGATTATAGTAACTAAATCTATAACCCTTGCCTTGAGCCCTAAGAACGAAGGGTATGAGAGGGGTGTTTCTCTCACTTTTTGTGGGCCACACCACCCTTTCCCTCGCCTAAAACCTAAGGAATGGGTGGGAAACTCCTCTCACTATTTTTTTATTTTTAAAAAATATATATATTTAGACTCAAACTAGTAACCAAAGGAACAACGCCAAATGAAAATTTAAGCACACCACTAGTGGTAGAACTCTTAAGGTACCTGTGGAGGTAACACCCTTGTATTTCACATCTATGTATGTAATCAATGGTTGCTTTGTGTTCTTGATACAATAAAGATAGTTGTAGATGAATGGGCCAAATGGTTGTGATCAAGGGACCGTCCATGGATAAAAATAACGGGAGCGCATGCTTTTTTAACAACTCAAGGGACCATCCCATTTCAATATACATATCTTAACTTTAGGGATAATGACTTAAAAGGGTAACATATTATTGGTTTTGTACACATTTAGTCCCTGACTTTTTTTTGTCTACATTTTACCCTTGAACTTGTTGTTTTGTATAAATTAAGTCATTATTACCGGTTGCTTCCATAATTGCTGACATGGCTACCTATGTGGACACTCATTAAAAGAAAACACTCCTACGTTCTCTTATTTATGTTGATTATAAGATGATGCCTAGCCCTAACTTCAGTAAAAAACATTCGAACCCATACCCAAAATCGAAGAAGAAGATGTCGACTCCCAGTTCATCTGGTTCCATCACAAAGAAAGAAGAGTTATGTGATTGTCAACTCCCAGTTTGAATATGCACATCCAAGACTAAAGACAACCCTAACAAAATGTTCAAAGTTTGCCCTAATTCTCTGGTATGTCGATCTTGATTTCCCTCTGTACTTTTGATTTTCCTTCTAATAAATAAAGATTTTGAGGTTCTTACAATTTTTATATTTGATTTCAAAGAAACCAGGTAAGAAGTGTAAGTATTGGGAATGGATTGATGAACCTGTGACTGGGAATCCGAATTTAAAACAAGAACTTGAAGCAGTTAAAGTGGATGTTGCATGTTTGAAGAAAGAAGTTCAAGAGTTGAAGAATAAAGCACATAGTTATAGGGTTGAAATCAGTTGTAATATTATATGAAAACAATTTGAATAGAGTTTTGTATGATGTATTGAATTGTGGTATTTTGAATGTAGGGATTGAATGGTTTATATGGAATGTACTGAATAGTTTATATTAAATGTATTGAATGGAGTTTGCATACTGAATGAAGTGTTACATGGTGAACATTTGATTGTAATTTACATTGAATTTGGCTACAATTTCAACAGCTAAAAGACAAGGACAATGATAATTGAATTTTGTCTGCAATTTCAACAACCAAAAGACAAAGGACATTGATAGAAACAAATAGGGAATATGATTCCCAGTACACAACTGAAATATGATTCCCATTATGACCTTCTTAATAAACTAATTCATTAATACCAATAAAGATTGAAAAGGACAAAACACAATTGACATAGGATACCATATCCGATTCCATTTACTTAAAGACCATAAAAAGTTGCTAGGTTACAAGCAAGGGTAGTATTTTCAATTACATCAAAAGTTGGCCTAATTAACAAAAGAAAGTCACCATACATAGTGTACTATTACATACTTCCAAAGCAAAAGAAAACAAGTAACCCTAATCAATCTAAATCTAAAGTAACGTGGTTGTCCTCAGTCACTCCTTTGCCATCCTTTCGGAAAACATGCTTCCTGATTTGTATCTTGTTGATTCTCTCTGAAGGCTTCCTTGCTCTAACACCATGTCTCCTAGGCACTCTAACACCAAGATTCACAGGCACTTGGTTAACAGGTAATGGAATCACAGGATCTTGGTTAATAGGTACTTCATTCACAGGATCTTCATGCACATTCTCCTTATTCACATTCTCCTGATTCATAGGATCTTGATTGATGGGAACTTCATTCACATTCTCCTGATTTACAGGATCTTCATTCACAGGGACATGGTCTTGAGTCAAAGGATCTTGATTGACATGTGTTGGAGCACTTGGAGATGGAGTGCTTGGACCTGCTTGTGAAGGACAGTTTCTTGCATTACTCTTCTTTCTTGCTTTACTTGGACCTGCTTCAAAAGGACCCCTCATTGGACATGTAGCTTTGTTGTGTCCAGTTTCATTACAAATTGTACATTTATGCTGAACACTTGCCCTTCTTATAGTATGGCTTATGTTCCCACTGAGTTCATTTTCTGCTTGGTCACTTTTTCTTTTCACACATGGCCTACCAGGTAACCTCCTCCTGGAGGTAGTATCTGGTGAAAATCAGGCATTTGGGGCCACAAGGTACTATCATTCAGGGGATTTATGGTGTACTCGTAGGCCCTAAGAAATGCAGATTTAGTAAACCAATCTGCAACAAATTCCTCTGGATCAAGATTCAAGGAAGATATGGCACATATGGCATGTACACAAGGAATTCCTGTCAATTGCCAACCTCTGCATCCACATTCTCTCTTCCCCAAGTCAACACCATACCTTTCATTACATTGCACAACTTCAAACTGCTTGTATCCACTAACATATGATGCCCATAATCTATCAATTCAAAAAATTAGTCAGCACTAGCTTGTACAAAAAGTAAGTAAAAGTGTTTGTAGCAATTAACCTTCTCAACTTCTTTATTTTACCAAGTTTACTTTTGATAGTTGGACAAATTGCCAAATCCCAGCCCAATCCTTTCCCTTTCTGCATGTACAATCTCTCCATCACAAATACCCTTATGTCCTCCAACATAGTGATGAATGGCTTCTTTCTAGCTTCTTCAATAGCAACATTGAAGCTCTCAAACACACCATTTTCCATTGCATCACATCCCATTCCAACCTTAAAAAAAGCCCTTGACCAACAGTTGGGGTCCCTTTTAATGAGATAATCATATGCCCCTACATCAAAGCTCTTGATTTCTTCCATTGCAAGTTCAAATTTTAGAATTGTAGCTTCCTTTACAACCCTCCAAAAAGGTTTAATTTAGCACTCACCCTTAAAATTTTTATGGAAGTTAGCAAGGATATGCCTAGCACACAACCTATGCTCAACTTCTGGACATCTTTCTTTCACAGCCTCCATTATACCCTGCATTGATTTGGAATGTTAATTTATGTAAAAGGTAATTTTTGTAAAAGAAAAGTAGTGTATATATGTACCTTGTGTCCATCTAACATCAATGTGATTCCATTACCATTTCCCCCTTCATCTATGTCTTACATTAGATTTTCCAAGAACCACTTCCAAGTATTATTGTTCTCAACATTTAATACTGCCCAGGCTATTGGGTAAAAGTCCAAACTATAGTATACCGAGCGGACATTCAGGTTGATGACAGCCTGAACTACATCGAGCGGCCAGTGACGGTCCTTGACAGGAAGTCAAAGGATCTGAGGAACAAGAGAGTGGAGCTGGTAAAGGTGCAGTGGCAACACCAAAAGGGCTCGGAGTGGACTTGGGAGCTGGTGAATGAGATGATGGAGCTTTACCCAGAGATTTTCCAAGAACAAGCAACAGACTTCGAGGATGAAGTCTAAAATAATTGGGGGAGATTTGTAACACCTGGTTCCTAGTACGTATTTTTAAATTAAGTATTTTGCATTTTGGCCTGAGACTCGGCGAGTTGGTGCCCCAAATCGTCGAGTAGAAGCGGTTTGGACACGGGAGTTAACTGGCTGACTCGGTGAGTTAGAGATCGTACTCGACGAGTTTGTTCTGTCTGGAAAAAAAACCATAATATGAGGGTTTGCACCCTATATAAACACCTTAACTCAGCCTCCCTTGTCCCTAACACTCTCCTAGAGCTGCAAATCGAAACCCTAGCCGATTGTGTGTGTGTTAAGGCGGTTTTGGAGCTTTTGTTGACTTGTGAAGCTTGGAAGGAAGAAAAGGAGCTTGAGTATTCGACTTAGGCTTGTGGATCCATAAATCTCATCCCATCTTTAGCTTAAACAAGGTAAAATTCTCCTGCTTTGGTCTTCCATTTGGTTGTTCATCTTTAGATTGTAGATCTTGGGTGCATTTAGGGGTTTCAAGCCATTTTTGGATTTAAGCGGTGTTATGTGGACTCTAGCCTTCAGATTTGGGGCTTAAGAGGGGTCTCATGGCATAAAGGTTCCAACTTTAGGGCCATAAGAGCCCCATGCACATTGTAGGACACTTTATATGGATTTTTGAGCTAAAAACCCCATGCACGTGCATCAAGTTTGGAACTTTATGTATAAAATGTACATTAGGACGCCAGATCTATGGTTTTGGTGTGTTATACCTCATTTAAATCGACTGTATGGAATTGGTCAAGGTTGGACTCGGCGAGTTGCTCTTGGCACTCGACGAATTGGTGACCATTGTGCACCCAAACCCTTTTGGTGAATGGGTAAGTGTTGGGAAGGAAGCCCCTTGTGGTTTTAGACGCGAAAAGGGACCTGGAAGTCATGGGACTCGGCGAGTGGTATGAGCAGACTCGGCGAGTCCATAGCAATCTCCCAATCTATGAAGATGGACTCGACGAGTTATTCATACAACTCGGCGAGTCATAGACTGGACAAGTTCTTAAGTTGGAGATGAACTCGACGAGTTCAAGAAGGAACTCGACGAGTCAGATGAAGATGGTCCCGATGTTATGATTGAAGGAGAACTCGTCGAGTTTTTGCTAGACTCGACGAGTGAATCCGACGTTTTGTGTGGGATTAGAGAAGCATGGACTTGACGAGTTGGTAGGCCAACTCGGTGAGTCAGGTCAACTGAATGTTGACTTTGACTAAACTTGGGCTAACCCTGTTTAGGGTTGTATGTGATATGTGTGGACTTGAAGGTTGTCGTGTAGGGATCAAGGAGTCGTTGGGAGTCGACTTGTGCGTCGAGGATAGTTCAGACATTGCACGATATTGAGGTGAATTACCTTCCAGTAGGGGTGGGTCTACGGCCACAATGTCGGACCACCAAAAAGGGGTATTTAAAAGATAATGGTATTTGTGATAAGTATCTTGGTATGGTTATGTGTTGGTTATGAGGTTTATCTGGATAGTATGTTATGTGTATGGTATGGATTAGTTTCCCTGACAGTGGTCCTTAGGACCCAAGGGTAGGTCAGTACCCGGATATGCCTGACTGTATTCTTATATCTGTTGATTGTATGCTAGTGGTAGGGGTGAAATAGTCCCCAGTTACCGGTTGAAAGATATCGATGTTGGTTACCGGTTGAAAGATACCGATGAAGGTTACCGGTTGAAAGATACCGACGATATTGTATGGTATGTGGTATGATGAGGGAACTCACTAAGCTTTGTGCTTACAGTTTTGGTTTTGGTTTCAGGTACCTCTTCGTCGAAGGGGAAAAAGTTGGCGGTGTAGCAGCACATCACACACACACACATGTTTCCGCAGGAAGTTTTTGGGACTGTACTCTGATTGTTAATACTTATGATGTTATGGTTTGAAATACAACATTATGATTTTGTAATGGAATGTTTTATTAACAAGGTTTTGGTAAAATGTTTATTAAATGCGTTAATTCAAAAATGAAATTTTTGGCCTTGAATTTTGGGTCGTTACATTATTACACCATGTAAAGGCAGTCCACTAGCTACCAACATATACATTTTTATTTGCGACAAGAACCCCATATTAAAACTGATCATTTTTAATGCATTATTTCACCAAATAATATTAAATGTAGTTTGCAAACTTCTACGATGACCCTTTTTAGTGACCTAACATATTTTTGGTCGATTTAAGATATTTGAGTGGTTGAATTTTCTACCAAATATATCATATTTACACTTAAAATCGATCGGTAAACTAAACTCTAAATAAAAAAATCATGGGGGTTAGTCGAGGTAAACGTTGGTTTGTGCCGGAAGTGAACAATGCTGGTGCACGTGATGAATGATGCTGGTAATGACCAACCATAAAAGAAATTGAAACGATATGGACCATTCTTGTAAATTGTAATACCTGGTTAACGGAGGATCTATTAAATTCTAATGAAAGTGACTTGATAAACATTTAAGTTGTAAGTTTAATGACCTATTGAGCAAACACAATACTTTAGTGACAAAATCGGATAAATGACGATACTTGATTGAACTATAGTTTTAGACAATGACAAATGTCATATTAGCACAACCAACTTATCACGTTTGTTTTAAGAGGTGCCTAAATTATTTTTTTGGTACATAAAGGGAATAAAGTAGAATGTGACCTGTTGAAATCGTCCCTTAACCCCTTATAAGAGGTCACTTAATTATAATAATAATATAAATTAAAACAAATTTAAAAAAATACAAAAGAAAACTTAAACGTTTCCATATGGTTTTGCCCTCTTCTTCATTCAATCGATGACGACTTCTCCTCATCATCTTCCGTATCCCCCTTTCTCTTCTCCATTAACACTTTGTTGCCAAAGACCATCAATGATTCTATTATGAGGTCTTCATCGGTGTTTATGAACAAAAGGATAAAAAATACTCCATCTCAACTGTTACTGTTCATCGTCGTCACTAAGATCAGTGAACAATGATGAATTGACAACACTCCCATTCGTTAATGCTAAATCGCTTCATCATTATGGCTCCTTGATACACGCCTTATTGAATATCCAGTAAATCCTCACCTTAATCCCCTTGATTTCATTAACTCAATCTCGAACCTCTGAAATACAATCACCCATTCTTCCTTTTAATCGGAAAGTTGTGGTCTATACTTAGAATAATATGCACTATTTTGTAACGCTCATAGACCAGGGCTAGTCAATTTAGAGACGATAAACATCAAAATGACTTTTTGATGGAAGATTAATTTGAAGGAATAATCTTAACTAAGTTGTAGTATATGTTACAAGGATTCCGTACATATAAAGAACGCCAAAATCCGAGTAATAACGAAGAAGTTATAACCTGTCGAAGTTTCGCGACAGAACCAACATGACGCTGAATGATGTAAAAAGTGAATTTACGTTAGAGTGATATTTAGCCTTATCGATCTAAACGAAAGTAGTAGAGTTCGTTAAACCATGAGCATGCATAAAAAGAACGTCCGAATCTGACTTCGTATGAGAAAGTTATGATTTTTGTAAGTTTCGACTTAGCGGTATGCAGCCCGAATACTCGATTTAAGATTGAGTGGTTTTTAGTCGAAACAATCTAAATGAGAATCGAAGATCTTGTTGATAGTAGTGTAACGGTAAAAGACAGACAAAAACGGACGTCAGATGAAGAAGTTATGAATTTATAATAGAGTTTTCCTATCCCAGCCTACTAAAATAATATAATAAAAATAAAGTCAAAATTAGCCGACGAAGTTTGAACGAAAGTTGTAGGGCCTAGTCTCACCTACGCGTGGATACAAAGAACGTTGAAAACGGAGTTCGTATGAAGAAGATATGAATTTTTGACGTTTATTAAGTAGTTAAAATATTAAATTTAATTAAGAAATTCAGATATTATCCGAAGAGAGGAGTTACCGGTCTGATCCGAAGGGTGCGCCCCGCGTAACCTTTAAGTACGCACATCGTACCTCGGTCTTATGCAGTCCGAGAGAGAGCCACGATTCACCACCTGAAGCTCGACACGTGAAAGGTTGATCCGAACTACGCCCCGCGTAGTGCCTCGTACGCTCAACGTACGTGCGAGGTTCAAACATTATAAAAGGGCAGCGAGGCCTCCGACTTTTGTTGCTAATTTTTACACTTCTTCACCCTAAACTTTTTTCTTCTTGGCATTTTATACCCCTGAAGGCCCGGTATTAATCCGATACCCGAAGCAAGTCCCGAAGCCCCGAATATCCTGAGAAAAATAGTTTGCGAGCCGAAGTTCTGCCCGCAAGAAGCCCGGTTTTTGTGAAGATCTCCCGGTTTCACCAAAGAATACTACTTTTACAAGCCGTAGTTTGTCCGATCGTCTTCTGATCAAGTGAGTGTGTGGTTACTTTCTTCTAACACATAAATATAAAGTATTTGCTTTGAAATACATGTTATGTGTTTACATACTATTGTTTATTTGAGATAAGTGTGGAATGGATGTCTTATATGGTTTTTAAATGAGTTAAACCGTATATGTATTTTATATCTACTAATATTTTGGGTAGAACATGGGTAGATGAGATAGTTGGTATGTGATAAAATGATGAGGTAAATGACGAGGTATGTAAGATGCTTAAAGAATAATATTGGTAGATGCACCAAGTAGATAATGTCATAATACTAGCAGATGCGCTTGAGAATAATATTGGTAGATGCACTAAATAGAGAATGTCATAATACTAGCAGATGCGCTTATAGGATAATCCTAGCAGATGTGCTTATAGGATAATATCGGCAGATGCGCCCAAAAGAGAATGTCATAAACCTGGCAGTTGCGCCTCATAATGTATGACGTAATCCTGATAGATGCGCTTAAAGGATGATGTTGGTAGATGCGCCTTATGTAGCAATAGATTTTGTACCAATTCCTTAGGTCAATCCTTAGGAATGAATGAATGGCGGGTAGTTGAATTCTAAGGGTAAAATCCTAAGAAATAAAGAAGATAATGGAGATGGTTAATTGGGTTGATTGTTTGATGGTTGAATATAAGAATTATATTATTGTGGGTTGAAAACCCTATATGTTCACTAGCTCCCAAGCCTGACCCACTCAGTTTTCTTTGTATCACACGTATTAATACGAAGACATATTTCACTGAGAGATTAAAGGAGATGTAAATCATTAGTGTAAATGAATGTAAGTTCTGTTTATGCTTATGTGTCTGTATCGGAACATGACATCCCGAGATTTTGTTATATAATGAAAATACATTTCTTTAAGAATTGCTTTGATAAATTCTTATCATATTTTGTTTTGGGAACAAATTCCGCATCAGTTTTCTTTAAACGCTTACTCTGATTTTAAAAACAAAGCATAAAAAAATCGGTTTTTTCTGGCCGTGAAATTGGGGATGTCACATATTTTGCGCAATTGGTGATCCGAAGTTGCTTCAAAGAAGTCTGCAGTTGGCTCGGGAATACGCTGTCGACATATATTCAAAGGTTGTACTCTCTGTGTGTGGCTACAGTATGAGAGGATAGAAGATGAGCTTGAGGACATTTCTGATATGGATTGTATCGGTAAAGTTTTCGAATGCCCGAAATCCGCTTTGATTGATATCTTGTAGGAATATCAAATGTAATATTGAACTAAAGCAATGCTAGGTCAAATTCATATACTTGTTATGTGTTTTGAGTTTGATTCTTTTGAGGATTTTGTTGTTTGGTGGGTTATTGCTATATTTTCTTCAATTATGTTTTTGTAGTTGATCTCAAGTCTTAATTTTGTTTTCTAGCATCTTAGCCTTGATAATGTCGCTTTGATTGTGATGCTATGAACGAGTATTATACAGTTAAGTTGCTTCAGTTTGTTGGGAGTTGCTTAGACTTAATTCCATTAGATTTGGATGAATGTTTGTTGCTTTAAGAACATCTCCAACCCACTCTCATTCTTCATTTCCTCCAATTTCTTTCCTCATTCTTCTCCAACCCTCTCTTATTTATTCCCCTATTTTGGGGGATATGAATGGTATTACACCAAATATGATATTAGACTATTCATTTCTCCCAAAATGGAGATGAAGTTTGCATTGTCGGTTTTAGTCCCTCTGATTATATATTTATACATTTCTAGTTCATTTTTACCTACTAACTATAATTTAAATATAATATTTTATACTTATAATATTTTGTTATATATTAAATTATATTAATTGATTATAAATATAAAATTTGTTTTTTGTTCATCAAATTCATATAAAAAATTTAAATACATATTGAAATTTTTAAAAATGATAACTTATTTTACAAAAACTTATAACTAAAAGTGTGTATGTCTAGTATATATATATAATATTTATTTAAAAGTATGTATTTGTAATATTTTTTTTTATAAATGTATGTATAATATTTATTTATAAGTTTATTATAAATATAATCTTTTGTATTTAATATTAATGTAATGAAAAAAATAGATTATATATTTGTTAAAACTAAATTAGTAGATGGTTGTGTTTGACAATCTATACAAGTTGGAATAATAGAATATACTAGGAACATATTTTTTTGGCGTAAAAATGGAGTAGAATTGAAGATGAAATACTATTTGCCTCATTTTTTACTCTATTTTTTAGAGAAAAAAATGAAGATGAGTTGGAGATGATTTAAGAACCGGTGGAACTATGGTTCATAATTATTATTGGTTTTGAGAAGATTAACTTCACAGAGTTTTGCTGTGAAAGGGAAACAAGTAGAACAAAGGTACTACAATGGAGCAGATTACACGACCATTTAAAACACTAAACTCAGACTTCGTTCCCTTTATGTACCAAAAATAATTTAATGACTTTTTAAAATGGGAAAATTTCACATATATCATTGCAAACATTAAGAATTACGTCTATATCCTTCTAAAATTCGAAATTACCTATATATCCTTTTTAACATATTAAATTCTCATATATATATCCAATCCTATAATTTAATGAAATATTAATCAAATCACTATCAAAAATTATATTTAAAAATCATAAATACAAATAAATTTACAAAAATACCCTTTACATATTATATTCAAATTAAATGCCATTCTTTTTTTTTTTCTAGAAATCGTGAATCAATAAAAAAAAAATGATTCCCTTGAACCTCGATCAATCCATCCCAGATTGACCTTTCTCCTCCCCAAAAAATCGAGCTCATCTCCCCCTCCTCCTATCTTCCGGTCTCCCTCACGGCGTCACCCTCTTCCCTCTTAACCTTCTTCCCTCTTAGCCCTCTACCGACTACCACCACTGGCAAGCTACATTGCCGACCTTCACGCCTTGAAAATTCCTAACCATGTTCTTCATGACAGAAAAATCGTCATCCACACATCCCCCATCCTCTTATCACCGATGGCCATCAATTGAAGTGTCAATCCTCAATTTCAAGTATGTGGGAGCATCAAGCCTCAATTTCAAGTATCAGTAGGTATTGAATTCATGTCTAATTTTGTATGTGTTATTCGCTTATAAATTAGGGATTTGCTGTGAATAAGCTAATGTGCATAGATTACATTGCTTATTATTGAATACGCCGACACATCGATTTATGATTTTGATAAGGCGATATTTGGAATGTCAAAAGCGACTTTGAATTATTCTGATTCACTGAACCATATTACACACCGGTGTTCAATTTTTTATTCGGAGTATGATAATTGGGTATATAATACTCCATTTGAAATCATCTTCTACAACGTTTGTTTGTGTAGTCCGTACCACTATTTCAATTTGTGATTTCTATAAAGTCTGTACGTACCACTCTAGCACTAACATGTACATATACCTACAAATACATACTAAATTCCATCATCCAAATCTGTTCTACATTCCTCTTCTTCTCCTTTGTCATTCTTCTTATTCTTTTTCAGTTTCTGTTCTATTTTTATTTCACCTGATTAAAATTTAGAAGAAATCTCATTATCCATCAAAGAGGAGGACAATAATCTGTCTATTGCAAACCAAATAATTGAATACATAATCAAAAATTAATCGAATGCAAAAAGTTAATTGAAACCAAAATTAATCGAAGGAAGAATAACATTAACCTGATATGAAGAAATAATGTGATTTACTACTATTGTTCTAGCAGCGATATTCTAAGAAACGAAGGAGAAATTCTCACGGCTTGTAGAAGAAAAAACGTGATGAAAAAGTTAGGAGATTTCACGTTTTGGGGTTTACAATTCATGTGTTTAGGTTTTGCCTTATTAATTAGGTTTAATGCTAATTAAATCTATTTAGTTTTGAAAAGGGTAATTTAGTACAATCAACTTTTATTTTGATTTTTAAATACGTTTTTTTGTATTAAATTCATTAATACCTCATTAAATTATAAGATTGGATATAAATGTGATTTTAATAGGTTAAGAATGATATATACGTAATTATGAACTTTGGAAGGATATAGACGTAATTCTTAATGTTTGCAAGGATATATGTAAAATTTTCCCTTTTAAAATAAACTTTGGGTTAATATGATATTTGCAACAACTATTTACTAAAATTGGGTTGTTTAGAAACTATTTATCAAAATAGTATTATTTCAAATTAAATTTTAATATTATTGTTTTAGAAAAAAAGAAAGAAGAATTATTCCTCCTATCGAGGAGTCTTTGACTCTTTGGTTTGTTTAGAAAAAAAACTAGGGCTCTCTTGTCGTTCCCCTTCGATCCGCCTCACCTCATCGTCAACGGCCATCTGTCGCCTCTCTTATCCGTCGTCGGCCACCTGCGGCCTCCCTCATCAGTCGCCGACCACCTGTCGCCTTTCCAATTGATCAATTTTTTGCAGTAAGTCGATTATATTAATGCATTTTTGGTGATTTTTCCTAACCTGCACACAATTTAGTGATTTACAGTCAAAGCCTTTAAATGTTACGTGTTTGGGCATAATTTGGTGGTTAATTTATTTATTCTTAAGATGTTATCTGTTCGAGTTTCATTCGTAATCTTGATTATGTTGCAACAAAACCTATTTTAACTTTGCATTCCCATATTAGTTAGGCTATTTTATTTCTTCTTAAGGTGTTATGTGTTTGAGTTTCATTTATAATCATGATTATGTTGCATCAGAAACACAAAGACTGTTTTTTTTTTTTTTTTTCTTGCTCAATTTTTGTAGATGAATTCTTATTACCCTCGAAAGAAATGCCAACCTTTGTACACAAACATGAAATAACTGCTTCAGCTCTCATTTATTTATTTTTTGCTGAAATCAATTTAGAACTCCTAATATATGCTTCATAATTTTTACTGAAATCATATTGGTTCTTATATTTTGTTGAAATCAGATTAGAACTCCAAATATTAGGTTTATGCTTCCTGAATTTAGATATGTTGTTGCAATCATATTAGAACTCCAATGGTGCTTCCTGAATTCTTTATGTTATTTTTTTTAATGCTTCCTTCTTCCTGAAATCAGATATGTTTTGCTGAAATCAGATTAGAACTCCAATGGTTGTTTACTTGGTTTTATGCTTTTTGGATCCTTTATGTTTAACTTTGTTTTATGTTTATTTGTTTAAAATTGCAAAACCATATTAACTGTGGATACGTTTAAATTAATGAAATGGGTTTTCTATAATGTCTTGTAATGTTAATATTTCAAATATTTAATTAATTAATTCAGTAAAAAATAGTTCAAACGTTAGAAATAGTCATTTTTCTCGTTGTATACTTTTCATCCATCTTAATTCTTAACGATTCCACGTTAATTTTTTCAGCATTTGAGCAACGGCTGGTAACGCGCCACGTGTAATATCTTTCAACCGCCAGCAAGCCTTGTATCCTTAGCTTCTTCCCCATTTCTGCCTTCGTATCTCGAAGAGTTTTTCCGCAGACCTACCAGCCGAATAATGGCTTCCAAATTTCTCGCAGCCGCCGTCCGCCGATCGATATCCCTCAGACTCCTGACACCCGTCCGCTCTCTCTCCACCACCGCGGCGGCCGTGGCGGAACCCTACGATGAGACCGCCGGAATCTCAATGAAAGGGGTAAAGATCTCAGGAAGACCACTCTACCTAGATATGCAAGCCACTTCTCCTGTTGACCCTAGGGTACTCGATGCTATGCTCCCTTACTTCGTCTCTCAATACGGAAACCCTCACTCACGCACTCACCTCTACGGTTGGGAATCCGACGAGGCGGTGGAAGCTGCACGACTGCAAGTCGCGAATCTCATCAACGCATCGCCAAAAGAAATTGTCTTTACATCCGGCGCCACCGAGTGTAACAACATCTCTGTAAAGGGCGTGATGCACTTCTACAAGGAGAAGAGAAAGCACGTAATCACGACTCAGACTGAGCATAAGTGTGTTCTCGATTCATGCCGTCATTTGCAGCAAGAGGGTTTTGATGTCACGTATCTCCCGGTGAAACCCGATGGTTTGATCGATCTAAACGAGCTCCGATCATCAATTCGGAGCGATACAGGGCTTGTGTCGGTGATGGCTGTGAATAACGAGATCGGAGTTATTCAACCAATGGAAGAAATCGGTGAAATATGTAAGGAATTCAACATCCCGTTTCACACAGATGCAGCTCAGGCGTTAGGGAAGATTCCAATCGACGTCAACAAGTGGAACATTAGCTTGATGTCGTTAAGCGGACATAAAGTCTATGGTCCGAAAGGCGTTGGAGCTTTGTATATGAGGCGGCGACCTCGAATTAGGGTTGAGCCACAGATGAACGGCGGTGGACAGGAAAGAGGGATCAGAAGCGGGACAGTTCCGACTCCATTGGTGGTCGGAATGGGTGCAGCCTGCGAGCTTGCAATGAAGGAGATGGAATACGATGAGAAGTGGGTGACAAAACTGAAAGACAGGCTTTTAAATGGAGTCAGATCAAAGCTTGATGGGGTTGTGGTGAACGGAAGTACTGAAAGTCGATATGCAGGTAACTTGAACTTGTCGTTTGCATATGTTGAAGGTGAAAGCTTGTTGATGGGGTTGAAGGAGGTGGCTGTATCAAGTGGAAGTGCATGTACTAGTGCTAGTTTGGAGCCTTCTTATGTGTTAAGAGCTTTGGGTGTTGATGAAGATATGGCGCATACTTCAATTAGGTTTGGGATTGGGAGGTTTACCACTGAAGAAGAGATAGATAAAGCTGTTGAATTGACTGTTAATCAGGTTGAGAAGTTGAGGGAAATGAGTCCACTTTATGAAATGGTGAAGGAGGGGATTGACATCAAGAGTATACAATGGTCTCAACACTAACTTAATCGAGTTTCTGGTGTTCTTACAGGGTATTATACCATGTAACCATATCTTTTCTTATGTTATTTACTAGTTACATGTTTATAGACTTTGCTTCTTCTCTTCAATTTTGCACAATGGTTGTTAAATTTTGGGTTTTTCATGACATATACATTATTTACATTTCTGGTAGTTTTTTTTTTTTTTTTTTTTCCTCTGTGTATGGTTGTTTTGTTTGGATCTGTTTAGGCTGATGGTGGGTTTGTTGGTGTCCCTACAGAGACAACAGAACCCTCATGGTGGCTAAGTCGATAACAAAGTCAATGAAGCTGAGGCAACAAACAAAATCTGCGTCTAAAAGACCAAAATACTAAGAGTAAGAGACATGCCTATGATAAATAAGGGTCTTTGCATTCCAATTGTTATTTATAACCTAAACAGCTAAACTAGATGCGGGATTACTTTTTGAGTTACTTTTTTTTGTGATTTATGTATTTGTATATTTTATTTTCTTATACCAAGCTACATGTTGGTGGTTTTAGCGTCATCATGATATTTTGTGTAATTGAAACTTATATGTGAGCTAAGGGGTTTCATAATCGACTCTTCTTTTTGAGAAGGATAACCCTTTAGCGGAGTTTTTCTTCATACAAACTCAGAATCTCCTAGCAATCTAACTTGTGTTTTCTGTGCCTAGATTAGTAAGTGTCATTTTGGATTATCTTAAGTTGAATTTCTTATAACCCGTGTATCGTGTAGAAATATAAGTTCGGAAAGTGGTTATATGATCCAAGGGTAGCCAGATCTTCAATATAAACCCTACCCAAATCTATAAACCCGACCCAAATTTCTAACACTACATACATAGGTTAGGAACTAGAGGGTTATTGACTCATAGCTATGGTTGTAAAATTTGACTTCTTCCAACCCATTTGGACCTACAAATCATAAAAATTTCATTAAAACCAATCATATTTTTAGATTTAGTAAATTGTATAAACAAAGTTGATCTATGTCAATATAGTCATCATTAAAGCTATAAGAGTTTTCTAGAACTTGGTGTCATATTATCGAACTATGCTGTTGCTGACATCTTAGCTCCTTCAATTTTTAGAAAAAAATGAATGACAGAAATACCCTTCTGGTGCTGAAGAGCAGATTGAGAGGTAGCTTTCCCCATTTGAAGTGGGAAAAAGAAGAATGAAGCTTCATTTGAAATGGACACTGAAGCTTCAAAATCATCTTTCACATGTTGTGAGTTTGACCATAGAGTTCACATCTGATGACTGATGACTGTGTTGGTAGGTCAAAAACATACAACCCTTTGAGTAAATGCTACAAAATAAAAAATACCCAAAACTGAAATGAACTTCTAAATTTGCAATTGATAACATTTCCATCTGGTCAATATACTAGTCACGGCTCCAAATTTAAATTTGTATTGTTCATAAGCCGGTTGTGTTTTAATGTTATATATAATTATATTGTAATTTCTTGCTTTTATTATTTCATATCAACCTAACATTTTTTTGGAAACAGCGAAATTTTATTAAAAACCACAGCCTATACAGAAACAAGGTCGGGCAAAGAAAAACAAAAAACAGAGTACAAACAAAAACGATTACATGATATCAAAGGGAGAGCAAACCCAAACCATCCAATTACAATTCTCGTAATTATCCCTATGTTTGATCCAACCAAACACCATAGCGAACACGCTATCCGCCAACAGAAAAAGAGAAGCACTTAGATTATTAAAAATGCTATCGTTTCTCGCTTTTCTAATACACTATAAGAAACCATAGAGACCATAGAGGATGACCAACAAAATCTTCCCTTTTTTTGACAATTTATCCAAGTTGCAGCAAATTGCACAAATCCCCCAACTGAATAAAATTTTTGCCATGGGATACCACACCAATTAAAGATCAACCTTAGGGAAACTTCCACCTGAGGACAACTTAGAAAGAAAAATGATTGGAATCGTCGATTCCACCATTTCGCCGAACTGATAGAGATGTTCAAGACAGAAATACCCTTTTGAATGAGAGTCATAGTTGAAGGAAGCCTATCAATACAAGCCCTCCAAACAAAGACAATAATTTTCAACGGGATCAACTTAACCAAACAGTCGGATTAGGCATAGGAACAGTAAACTTAGAATCGGTAATGACACACAAATCATGAACGGAAAAGTTCCATTAAGAGATAGCTTTGATTTCCAAATATCCGACTCGTTACTCAAAACCATCTCTTCTGTGCAGCCACTTAAACCTCTCAATTCCTCGATTTCAATATAGCTACTAGGAATTCTGCTCCAAGCCCCGACAAATCTATTATTCAAGATGCTCTACTCAATATAACATGATTTTTTCTTATCAAGGAAAAAAAGAGCTAGGAATCGTGTAGCCAATGAACTACAACCTATCCAATCGTCTAACAAAAACAAAATAGTATTACCGGAATTAACATGTATTTGAAAAACTGAAGAAACGTCGATTCCAACCTCCTCCACCACATGGGCCACCTTGACGACAATAAACCAGATTCCAGGAGTTGATTTATTGGCAAGACTGTCAATGAGTTTTCTCTTGTTGTGAATGTCATAGATGACTTGCTTCCATAAAAAAACCGAGTCACATTTAAACCACCAAAGTCATTTGTATAACAAAGCCCAATTCAATGACTTGAGTGAGACCATCTTGATCCTTAGGCCCAAGAACCCCTTCCAGGCCACCCAATTGATTTTATTTTTTCTTTCATTCCCTCCCAAAGAAAACGTCTGCGAATCTTCTGAAGATACTCGATAACGGACTTAGGAGCCATGAACAGCAAAATGAAAAATAAAGGTAAAGATCCAATGACCGATTTGACAAGAGTTAAACGGCCACCTAAAGAAACTTGTTTAGCTTTCCACGCAGAAAGTTTGGATTGAACCTTTTCAATAATGGCAAACAATTCCGTTTAAGATTCATCTTAGCTCCAACTGGGACCCCAAGGTACTTGAAAGAGAAGGAAGCCGCTTCACACTCGATCCTAGCACAACTTGACACCTCATTGCTAGAAACCCCAATACCAAACACCTTCGATTAATGAAAATTCACTTTTAAACCGGAGGTTGCATTAAAACATTTAAGAATACAGACCACGTTTGCAAAATTTGAGCTCATCCAATCCCCAACGAAAAACGCATCATCGGTATAAAACAAATGCGAAACAGAGGACCATCGTTAGGAATTTTAACACCATGTAAAAAATCGGTATGACAAGTCATAGATTCAGCATTTTCTACCCTGGAACTAAGCGCTCTGAAGTCTTAAATGGAATAAATGGCTGCCAAAACTGTTTCGTTTGGTCGTGTCCTTTAAAATGTCGGAAGAAATCAATGATCATATTTCCCTTTAATGTCAAATTGCAATATCGGTTTGGGCCGAGTTTTGCTTGCCATGGTGCTTTGGATCATTTGACAAAGCAATTAAACGTAAAGTTTAAAACTACACCTGACTTTTAAACTATTTAAATCATACAAAATGCTATTTTTGACTAATAAACTAATGCAAAAAGGCTATTTCCTGCAAAAATAGTTTTTTGTAATTTTGTTTGTTTTATGCAATGCTAGGACACTAGTGACTAGACCATGTATGTAATTTTTACTATTACAAAAGGACCATTTATTTAATTCTCAAAAAATGTAATAACATATGAACAACTACTGTAAATTACTAAATCATGTAAAAAACTGTAGTTTGATGTGTCATTATGAACAATGCATAATATCAGGACCGGTCCAAACGTATATGGGGTCCGAGACGAAAAGAAAAAAAAAACCCTCAAAGACATATAATAAAAATTAAAAAAGGTATCATTTATTCTTCACTATAGACATGTTCAATTAGTAATAACAAACGAACCAAATTATTTATCTTTTGAGGTAGTTTGAGTTTGAATCAACTTTAGAGCTTAAAAATTAATTAGGTAATAACTTTATATATATATATATATATATATATATATATATATATATATATATATATATATATATATATATATATATATATATATATATATATATATATATATATATATATATATAACCCAAAATTTTTGGGCCCTCGAGTTGATTCAAACTACATAGCACAAAAAGCCTTGGGTTTTTTGGATTCCTTAAGTTGTCCACCATCTGAACCGACCCTACATAATATTTACTAAATGTAATACTGTATTATTTGAAATAGCAAAGAATAAAAAATAAAAGAAAATACATATGTTTTTTTTTCTAATTTTTCTATAATGGAAAATTAAAACTCAAATAATTTATAGTCAAACAAGTTACTAAAAGTGAATACTCCATTTTTTTTTTAATCTTTTTCCAACCGATTATAATTTTCTACAAACAAACATACTTAAAATTTCTTAAAATCTTTCAAATTGCCATCTAACCGCTAACTATTCCAACTATAATATTCATGCTAATGATTTTCAATATTTTGCGCATGTTTTCTTGCGAAAAAAATAACGACCCTTTCTGGATGTAGAGAACAATAAGGTTGATGGCTAACTAATTTATGTGGTTAAAGTTTGACCTCATCATTCAACGTCTGTTTTTATTAGATTTCTAAAATCCACTATTGTATTATGTAAATCTAGTTTCAGACAAAAACCTTATATGTGAAAATTCATGTTTTTAACATATAATACGTTTATCATATTGGAAAGTTGATCCATGCACAACATTTTTTTTTTCTGTATATAACAATTTTCACTTCAAAAAGTTGTATCGTATAATTATATAAAGCCTAAAAGTTTCTAATTACATTTGCATACAAAAAACATTCATTATTAGAATATTACATACATAAATTTTACAAAGTCCTTTAAATGGTTAGTAAAGTTAATATAACCCTAATACCACGAAAATTAATTTGGCGTAACTAAACAATAAGATGCATAATGCATTAGTAGAAAAAAAAAGTTTAAAGCTCGTGAAGGAGAAAAAGCAAACATTTTCCTAGGTAGGGGCCAAACATTGAATTGAGAGGTAATGGTAAGCTATTTTTTAAGCATTAATTACATTTTGAATTACCCACTTATAGAATATCTATCTTGAAACGAACCAGACATTTACTAGTTGGAAAATACGTTTTTCTAATAAATCAACAAAATTAGACATTCTAGTTAACAAGCATGGCATCTAATGGATTTAACTTGTGGGATTCAAATTCAAGAAAAATTTTACATGCTATGAAAACGTATGATATTAGAAGGACAAAAAAAAAAAAAAAGTTAAGACGGATATGGTAAACTAATCGTATTGATCAGGTAGTAGTTGAGAAGTCAAATCCATTATAAAAACAAATGTGATATTAGTCAAATCCATCATATTAAACTCGAGAGGTGTTTGATTGTGAATTGTGGGATTCATTATGTGATATTATGGTGTGGAGGTTGTCCTTGAGAATTTAGGTATTCATTTTCTTTATGACTTGACCGGTTTATGGAAAATATAAAACATTACAGTGCGTTTCGTTGTGAAAAATTTTAGTTGATAGTTTTTCATAAAAATTTTCAAATGAAAATGAAAATTTTCAAAACGTGTTTGGTTGATTCAGTTTTTAAATTTTTTTTAAGAACATGAATTATTTATTTGTTTTCCAAATTATATGTAAATTAGAAAAATGATTTTTATAGTTTTTCAAAATTTTTTGGATTTCTAAAGGGTCATAAGACTTATTAAGGTAATTAACTTTTCGGGTTGTTTACGTATATGTAACTATTTTTTTGTGCACATCTAGGTAACAAACTTTTTGGAATTGTTTACATATAACCATTATAACATGCTGTAGCAAGTTACATCCAGTTACAATAGGAAGTTCATATGTTGCTTAGGGCCTAAGCAAGGGAATTAGGGTTTCCAAGTTGTAAACCCGAAGTGCCTCAACTATAAAAGGAACCCCTAGCTCCTCAAAATCGACATCTATGATCCCATTAGAAACCTTAGCCGATTTTACAAGTCCCTAACCTCTCTCTCACAATTCTCCATTGCTACTTGGTGTTTGTGACTCATTAGAGGTGCAACAATTGGGTCACTAAGCTCTTGAAGGTCAAGATCAACTAACTACAAGGAAAATGTATTCATCTAACTTGGTTTTGGTTGTAAAATTCGAAATTATGTATGATAGACTTAGCGTTTATGCTTTGGATGATTATTTGCATGTATAACTTGAGAAAAACCTGGATCCAAAGCATTAGGGTTGCATGTACACCATAGGAATGTTGTAATGCTTAAAACCCATCAGTGGTTCAAAGACTAGGTCGTTTTTCTGTTATATGTGATATTAATGTGAATTGTTCAAAGCTGGAAAATTTTCGTTTTTGCTTTCTGTCTGATGACCACAAGGTGTTGGGTTCTCACGACGTGAGCATAGTGCTCACGGCGTGAACTCAATTCTGATGACAGATTTTTCGGATTTTTAGCCAAAATTAGATTAGGATAATTACCATAAGTTGTTTTAACTATTAAATTTCGAATTTCATGATATGGTAATTGATATCCTCATAATTGAAGGATAATTGTCAAATTTTAAGATAATTACTAGATTATATGATAAATTAATTATTTGTAAACTTTGATTTGTGTTTATCTTGCTAAAATTATAAGATTATGTCAAATTATGTGATAAAGATAAATTATGAGATTAATTTAATTGGTTTTCAAATTTGATCAAAATGTTTTGAAAACTTTCAAAATTAGCCCTTAAGTTTTGGAATTTAAAATTTGATTAAAAGTTTTAATTTTGAAATATTAAATTCTTAAATCCTAGTAATTTGAAAAAGTTTCAAAAGTGCACCTCTTGGTTTTGTAATTTGAAATTTAATTAAATAGCTTTAATTTTGAAATTTTAAATTTAGAACCTTGATAGTGTGGATAGTTTAAATTACACCCTTATGATTTTATTAAATTAACTAAGTGTTTAATTAAAAGAAAGAATTAATAAATACATAATGACATGGTTTAAGTTTAATTAAATTAATAGTCTGATGTATTAATAGATTAAAGCACTTAATATTTTTAATGTGTAAATACACCCTTATACTATATAAAATTAAAAGTCTAATATATTATATATGTATAAGTAAACAGTCAGTTTTACCGTTAGTAGGACTCATTCACAAAGCTGGTCTATAAGGGGTGTTGAAGGAAGCGACCTATAAAATGACCGCCATTAGGTATCCACTCTAACCACTTGACTGGTTAACCATGTTACATGCTGACGTGACAGTTTTTGATGACGTGACATGCTGACATTATATGCTGACGTGTCAAAATTGAATTTTTCTCTCACAAAAAACACTAAGTTTTCACTTTTTTTTTTTTTTTTTAATTTTTTTTTTATTTTGACACTAAGTTTAATTTTTTCTTTCAACTTTGACACTATGTTTTTTTGTTCCAAATCGAACATCATTTTTTCCAATTTTGTTCGATGTTGACAATTTTTTATTTGAAACCGTATAAATATCTTTTTAATACATTTAAACCGTATAAAAATGTTTTTTTTTTCATTTAAAAACCATAGTTTTGTATAAATACATTTTTTTTTACACTCAAACCATATTTTTATATATAAATATGTATTAGTTATATAAAAACTGTATTTTATATTAAATATGCAACTTTAAAATGTGTTTGGAGGTTTGGAGGCGTGTAGTCGATCAAAACTCAGATATCAAGTTTGCAACCCATCAAATTTTTACATCTTATTAAAAGCTTATGGTTAATGTGATTCTCATGATATAACTAATGCTTTGAATGTAAGAAAAAAAAACACCTTGTATTTAAATAAAAATGTGGTTTTTAAACGAAAAAAATATGTTTATATGGTTTAAAATGTAATAAAAAAATATATTTATACGGTTTCAAATAGAAAATAGATAAAATTTAACAAAATTTGATAAATGATGTTCGATTGGAACAAAAAAAACATAGTGTCAAAATTGAAATAAAAAGTTAAACTTAGTGTCAAAATCAAAAAAAGTGAAAACTTAGTGTTTTTTGTGGAAAAAAAAATCAATTTTGACATGTCAGCATATCATGTCAGCATGCCACATCATCAAAACTGACACGTCATCATACCACGTCAGCATGTAACCTGGTTAACCGGTCAAGTGGTCAGAATTGTAACAAATTGGAAAATACAGTGTCAAAATTGACACAAAAATAAACACGGTGTCAAAATCGAATTTATGTATAGAAAGAGTTTTTTTTGTGTCATTTACCCTATATAGTACTATACAAATTTTAAATTATTACTGAAAAATATAAATAAACATGACAATTAGGTTGGTTCGAGTTGACGGGTCAAAATACATTGACCCAACCCAACCCATATAATATATCTGGTGAGAGGTTGACGGGTTGGAAACATCAACCCAATCTAACCCATATAATTTGTTTAAATATATTGGTGCACGTGTTTGCGGGTTAGTGAGTCGACTTGGGTCAAAGAATCAACGAGTTATTTTTGGATAACTTTTCAAATATTAAATTTATACGAAATATACATATCTCTAAACTAATTAACAATTAATATTTTACATTGATTAGAATAAAATGAACAACCAAATATCAGCCTAAATATCATACATAATAACTTAACAAGCAACACATTTGAAAAAAAAAAGTTTTTTTCAGCGTAAAGTCATAAACGTTTAAATGAAATTGAAAACATTTGAAAAAAAGTTCAATAATTCATTCATACTACAATTCTTATTTCTTTCTCCAACTTGGGTTCTTTTTCATGATCTTCAAATAGAAACGATATATAAAATTAAATTTATGATCATTTGAAAGGCACATAAATAATTTTATGGCTTTGCATTAATTCATAAATATTTTTTTCTAAATATAATATATATATAGTCGGATTGGCGAACTCAAACAACTAATCCAACCCATCCCATGAAACAAACGGGTTAACGGGTCAGAAATCTCAACCCAAACTCATTTATTTTCGTATCGGATTACAAGTTTGGTCGATAATTTTCACCCTAAATACAAACAAATACAAGATTTAGTTGAAATAGCTAAAGCACAAGTAAAAGTTTTGGATTCAAATCTCATTGAAAACTTTTAATAAAAAATAAAAAAAGTAACATTTAATTGTCTTTGTTGGAATTTGAATATATATATATATATAGAGTCAAGATCAAATAAAAAAAGTAACATTTAATTGTCTTTGTTGGAATTTGAATATATATATATATATATATATATATATATATATATATATATATATATATATATATATATATATATATATATATATATATAGAGTCAAGATCAAATAAGAAGGAAATTTTTGGTAGAAAGGTAAGAAGTTTTTCTCTCTCTCTCTCTCTCTCTCTCTATATATATATATATATATATATATATATATATATATATATATATATATATATATAACCATACTACTTAACTATTTCAACCACACATTCTTATATTTTTTGTCTTTTTAATGAAATTTTATCTTAACAACAAATGACTAATATCACTAAAGTCCTATGTTTTTGGCATTAAATTGGAAAAAACGCTGAATTTAATTTTTCATTTACTGTGACCACGATATTTTCATTGACTTATCGTTTGAGGGCACAAAGCTGGTTTCAGCAGGTTGCGTAGCTTAGTCGAACTTTGGAGGTAGTTGTGGGTCGATTCTTCTCTCCAACGTCAAACCAAAAATATGGTAAGCTCCTCCAACACGCACACACAAGGTTACAAAGAGTGGGCTTTAACGAATCGTTGGTCTGAAGATTTGAGATGCGAATGTGATGAACCTGCTACATTCTCGATCTCCAAAAATGTCGATAATCCATGGAGGAAATTCAGGGGGTGTCCAAACTATCAGGTAATATTAAGTAATTTTTTGTGGTCTTGTTAAACCATTATGAACACGTGATTGTTGTGCAGGACTAAAAAAATGCGATTTTTTTTATGGCTTGATCCACCCATGCGAAACACTTAATACAAGGAAACTATGTGGAAGTTCCATATGGATTTGGAGGAGGGTAACAACAATAAAGCATTTGGAATGGAGGTTTTGAAGCTTTCGGAGGAGGCCAAGAACAACAAAGCAGTTCAACTGGATATTTTAAACCTGTTGAAAGTGGAGCTACTTATGATGGTCATGCTTTTGGTGGTGGTGATAGTGATGGGGTTTATGGTTTACAATGTTATGGTTAAAGCAATGTGAAGCTGTGGGCATTAGTTAGGTTCGAGTGGAATGGTAGTAGTAGTTTAGGTGTAAGTGTATTTTGGTCAAGTTAGGCAGTAAGTAGATGCATGTGTTATGTATGGCACTATTTTGGTTTTGTAAGAGATGACAATGACAACAACTTATTATGTCTTAATGATAACAATGTATTAAGTCATTTAACACATACATATGTATAAACCTACTTACCAAGCTAACCAAAATATGGAAGGCAACAACAATTATAGTGATCAAGGCATATATATATATATATATATATATATATATATATATATATATATATATATATATTGATAACTTAACAATCATACCAAATATCAATGTTAGTTAACAGCCCAAAAATGGGAATGTACTTTACAATGCTTCCCACAAACCACTATCATACCATTTAACCTAATTAGAACCAAACTTCCAATTCTACGAAACATCATGGATATGAATTGGAAGCTTGTTACCAAAAGACAAGTGTACCCAAAGTAGATGTTTACAAAAAGGGTAACTTATTTACTAATACCCATTCTACCCATTGAACCCTTAAACACAACTCCTTACTCTCTTCAAATCCTTCTTCCTCAACCACTATGCCTTCAACTTCTTCTTCCTCAATCTGTATGCCTTCAACTTCTTCTTCTTCAAACTCTCTCTCTTCAACTCCTTCATCAACCTCTCCATCTTCAATCAGTTGTTCCTCAACCTCTCTCTCTCTCTCTTCAACTTCTTCTTCCTCAACCTCGTTTTCTTCAACCTCTTCAATTCCTTCCTCAGCCTCTTTTTCTTCAATCTGTTGTTCCTCAACCTCTCCATAAAACTACAATATAGAGGGCTAGTTAGTAAATCTACAATATGAAAGCACAAAATAGTGATTACCAAAACATACCTCTTTCATAGCAACCACTGCATCAACATGTGTATATCCAGACATCAACAACTCCTGTAAAGTAAGTCTTTCACTCACATTCACCTCATTGTCATCATGTTCTTGTTCCTGAACATCCTCTTTTGCTTGACTCATACCTTGCTTACCATTAGGTGCATGGGTAAAAAGATCAACAAAATCCTCATCACAGGTTAGGGACACATCCTCCTTTGCTTTACTCTTATGTTTCTTGTCATTAGGTGTTTTATTTAGTGTTTTGTTCCTTGATCCAGACACTTTAGTTTTCCCTCCTCTCCTTGCCATCATCTTAGTCCTTTTCAGAGGACTAACATTAGGACCACCTACTTGATTACTAAATTCTGAAACTGGGGGAGGAGTAACATCACTTCTTGGTATATCAGGCCCACCAACTTAATCACCACATTCTGAAACTGGGGGAAGAGCAACATCACTTCTTGGTATAGCAGGCTCAACTGGAGGGAATTGGTCAAAGAAAGGTTGGCCTCCCTCATCTTTCCTAGGTCTTCCAATCTTTCTTTTGGGGACAGGGGGCTTAGGTACCTCATCATTTTTGCATGAAATCTTATTATTCCCAAGTTGTTGGAACTTTCCACACCTCACAGTCATAGTAACCTTTAACCTTTGTGAGGGGTATTTGGCATCTTCTGATTCAGATGCATGCTTCACTATATTTACTTTGGGTCTTCCAGGAATCCTTCTAACTGGGAGTGGTAATGGTTTAATAAACCCAGTCATTGGCCACAAGTTGCTTCCACCTACAGGTTGTATGTTCTGACTGTAGGTTGCAACATATTTGTCCTTGTGGAACCAAGAAGAAAGGAATTACCTTGGATCTTTGTGGACATAGTTGATTGCAACTTGACTATGAACACATGGTATGCCCAACAACATCCACAAGTTGCAGGTGCAAGTGTGATTGGCTAAATCAACATTGTATCCATTGTAGCCATACCTAGTCTCAAACACATCACCACCACTTGGCACCACTATCCACGACCTACACACATAACAAACAAAGTACACATATAAATACTTAATATTTTTGGATACATGCCAATAAAAACTTATATTACCTCATATCTTTCCCAAATTCATTAAGCTTTAGTTGTATGTTAGGCCCATAATTACCCCTCCATTTGGCCACCTCTTGACCTTGATGAAAAAACCTTTTCATAAGGAGAATACTTCTTTCCTCAAGTATTGTGATTATAGGCTTCTTCCTTATTTGTTTGATCATGCCATTGAAGCATTCTTTAACCCCATTCTCTACTGCTTTACAAGCATACCCATGAGAAAAGAAAGCTCTGCACCAAGTTTCAGGTTTCCTTGCCATAAGATAGGTGTATCCTATTTTTCTTATCTATTTTATCTTCTCCATTGTAGCAAGAAAGTCCCCTTTCACTATACTCATAGCAGCTTCCCAGAACAAACTCTTTAGCTCTAATCCTGTGTATTTCTTTCTAAAGTTTCCAAAGATGTGTCTAGCACATTTTCTATGTTCAAGATGAGGGAGTAGGTTTGCCACAGCTTGTAAAAGTCCCTATAATTGACAAACAAAAACAACACAACAAATGTAAATATTAATGACTGTAACATACAAATATATATTGTATACTAGTGTATGTTGTGGTACCTTGTGTTGGTATAAGATAACAACCAATCCATTTCCAGTACCAAGATCCAAATCAGCAACTAAATTATCAATGAACCAGGTCCAGTTGTCCTTATTCTCAAAATTCACAACTGCCCATGCTATTGGGTAGACATGGTTGTCTTCATCCCTCCCAATAGCAGTTGAAATTTCCCCCTTAACCTGCCCCTTCAAGAAACTACCATCTAGTCCTATTACCCTTCTACATCCTTTGCTCCATCCATCTCTGAAAGCCTTGAAGCCAACATAAAACCTTTTGAAATAGTTACACCCCAGATTACTTTCTACCCCCACCAAGCAAGTTTTACCCGGATTACTCAACCTAATTGCAGATGCATAGTTCCAAACCTTGGCATATTGGTCTTCTAACTTCCCTTCTATCATCGCCATTGCAGTAGCCTTTGCTCTTTGGCATTGCCCAAGAGATACACTCACTGAAAACCTTTGTAGTACAGCTGCTTGCATCTCTATCAATGCCATCTTGGACTTCATGATTACATATTTCAGGTAGTGTTTGGCTAACCAATTGCTAGTAACTAAGGAACCAAAATGATAATTCCTAGCACACAGATGCATTTCATTACAAAATTTTATCTAGAATGTTCTTTCATTGTACTTCCATCCAGTTGCAACCCTAAATGGACACTGTATTTTGTTATTATCATTGTTGTCCCTGGTTCCACTACCACACTTAGTTATAGCCCTCACTCTATCACTTTTTTCAAAATAAAGATGGTACCCTCCATGGACTGCATAGTTAGTTAAAGCAAACCTGAGTCGAGCAGGGGATTCATAACAGTCTCCTAATCGGGGCCTCATCTCTTCCCAGTCAACATTGGGATCATGCACCCTATACTCCACACCAACATCTTCATTGTCCTCATCTAAGTAGGCATGCTCTTTTTGTTAGACACCAGGAATGTCTCCATCATCCACCATTCCATCAATACTCCTCCTTAATATGTTTTCATTACACAATAAGTTAAGAAACTGGTCATCACATAGTCTTGAGGGGGCTTTGAAAGTTTCTTCAGAAAAATCCAAGAAGCTAAAGTCAAATGCATCATCATCAGAGTTAGAGTTTGGAAGATATGTCTTCTCAGGGAGCTTAGGCCCTTTAGGCTTCTTAGTTCCAGAAGTAGAAGCCATTTGTTTCATAAAAAAAACCAAAAAAACAACTTGTTAGTTCAAACTTGGAACTCCATACTCCATAGACGAAGATACCCACCCTCATAATCATCAATTTCTTGTTTCCATACACGTACCTTTCTACTCCAACCTTACTTCACCAACGATTTCGAAGCTTCAAGTTGCGAAACTGGGGACTGTGAAACTCTTCTTAGCGTCAAAACCTTCTCGAATGCATGAAAAAACCTTTAGTAGTGATGGTTTGTGAAAGGTGATGGCTAGGGAATAGCTTAGTGGTGACCGGATGGTACAGGTTACCTGCTGGTGACCGGCTCTTTGCCCTCAAATGAAAATATTGTGGTCACAGTAAATGAAAAATTAAATTCAGGGCTTTTTCCAATTTAGTGTAAAAAACATAGGACTTTTGTGATATTAGTCCTAACAACAAAATCTTAATATTTATGAGTTTTTAAGTCCACTCTTGATTTTTTTAAGAGAACATGGGTGAAAGAAGGACGGTAAAACATAAATAAAGAGGATCTAAATCCATAAACTCATTATTGGTTAAGACTTTTTCTCTGTATTAATCAAGATTCTAAATAACGTAAGGTGTGACTTGGCGGCAATGTCAAGTCTCATGTTTTTCCGAGCCTTGGCAAACCACGTTGTTTGTAAGACGTGACTTAAGGAGACAATTTTGTATATAATTAATATTATTATATGTATTTTCAACTATTATTCTATTTTATATACATATATGAGTTAATGTGACGTTTGGTAAAACTTGGCGGCAGACACAAGCCTTGGAACCATAGCACGCCATGCGGAACCATGACGGGCTTTTTAGAACATTGATATTTATTGTATTAAGTAAAGAAATATAGGCATGAAATATGTTAAGTGATTTATCAATGAAGTCTATTATTCTTCTTTTTTTTAAATCCATCTTAAACTTTTTTTTTTGAGAAGTTTGTTTGTTTTTTTGTGGTTGTTAACAAAACTGCTGTTTAACATACAAGATATGTTACTCATTTAGAGCAAACATAGAAGTTATTATACTGACACTATTTATCTATACCACATCAAATAAAATCGATTGAAAACGTTTATATAAAATAATTAAACATAATAATTGTTAAATAACAATAAATAATTTTGTTAATTTAGGAAACATGTAACATACACGTTTTGAAATCGTGTTTTGTAATGAATACAATTGTGAAATACTATGTGAAATTGAGTGTTGAGTTCTAACAAATGGTTTTTACTAGAAATGAAGTAAAATGATGTTTAGAATCACTCATAAAATATTGGAAGTCTTATGAGATTCCAATTAAAAACCAAATAGTGAAATTTAGCGAAAATATAAAATTTTAAATAAGTAAAATTTTATTATTTGATGTTGTAGAGAATCTCGTTAGAAACTTGTAGGCGAAAACCTCGTCGAAATCCGAGTTATAACGAAGAAGTTATGACCAACCGAAGATCCGCGACAAAACCGGCACGGCGCCGAATGACGTAAAAAGTGAGTTTTTGATAAACTGCTTTTTAGCCTTAGTAATCTAAATGAAAGTCGTAGTATTCGTTAAACCGAGAAATTCGATAAAAAGTACGCTAAAATCTGACTTCGTATGAGGAAGTTATGATTTTTCGAAGTTTCAACTTAGCTGTAGACAGCTAAAAACTCGAATTTTAGATCGAGCGATATTTGACCGATACATCCTAAACGAGAATTGAAGGTCTTGTCATTTGTAGTACAACAGTAAAAAGTCTGATGAAAATGGATGTCGGATGAAGAAGTTATGAATTTTTAACGGATTTTCCTGTCCCGGTCTGTTAAAAATAACAATATTAAAAATAAGGTCAAAACTAGCCGACGAAGTCTAAAAGAAAGTTGTAGAGCGTAATTTTAGCTACGCGTTCATAAAAAGAACGTCAAAAACGGAGCTCGTATACGAAAGTTATGGATTTTAGAAGTTCGGGGCTCAAAATCCGAGAATTTCGCATGAATAGTACCAGCCACCGGAGACCCTCGTTGCAGCCACGTCACCTTGGCACAAAGCTACTGCGTTACCGAGTTATGTCCGTCGCTGATTGGTCCAAAGCCGTGGCCCAATGGCCTTCCGACGTGCCTCGCTCCGTGTTACCGTTCTGAGCCTCGCACCTGGCCACGTCGCATGCACGACATCTGGCGTCCGACCCTCGCATCCGAGCCAGCTGCCGCATCCGAGCCTCACTGCTGCGTCACCTGCCCTTCGCTGCTGATGCCACCGAGCAGCTTCGTCACCCTCCTCCGAACCGAACCTCGCAGGCGCGACGTGGACACCTCCCAGCCTGTGACATCCCCAAAATCACGGCCAGAAAAGACCGATTTTTGTTTATGCTTTATGAAAATCAGAGTACTTCATTTTATAAAAAGGTTGTGGAATTTGTTCCCAGAAAAACACGATAAATACGTTATTAAAACATTTTCGAAGAAACGTATTTTTATTCATCTTAAAACGTTTGGGATGTCATCGTTAATACAGAAACATAAGCATAAACAGAACTTACAATTATTTACACTAGTGATCTACTTCTCTTTAAATCTCTCAGTGTAATGTCACTTCATATCGCCACCTGTGCTGTAAATAAACTGAGTGGGTCAGGTTGGGAAACCTGGTGAGTACATAGGGTTTTCAACCCACAATAATATAATTATTATGTTCAATCAAACAATCAACCCAATTACCCATCCCCGTTATCTTCTTTACTCTTAAGGATTTAACCTAAGGGTCGTCTATCCTGCATTCGTTTATTCCGAAGTCCCTTACTTCCAGGGTCATAGGACTGACACTAAATCCATAGCTGCCAATGTTCGTTCGTAAAGCACTAATTTCATAGCTGCTATATCTTACTCATCGGGTACTAAATCCATAGCTACCAACGCTCAACATGTACTAAGTCCATAGCTACCAATTCCTACAGGTACTAAATCCATAGCTACCAGTGTCTAACTAATAGGTACTAAGTCCATAGCTACCAACTCCTAACAGGTACTAAATCCATAGCTACCAACGTCTGACAGGTACTAAGTCCATAGCTACCGGTGTTTGTCCCATAGGCACTAAGTCTATAGCTGCCAATGTATACTCACGTCATCCTCTATCTCTCATCATTTATCTACCAATCATCATACCCAACATATTTGTATATATAAAATACGTATACAGTTTAAATCCTTTAAAACATGTATAAAACGTTCATCCAGCATAGACAACAAGTATTCAGATAATATGCACACCTAGCACGTAGTTTATATAAAATACTTAATATCTATGTGTAAGATGAAAGGGACTATGCACTCACCTGATAGGCGGTGACTCAACACTCGGACAGCGCTTCGATACTCTCAAAGCAAATTCCTTCGATAAAACCTAGTACCAATACCACTAGGGTTTAGTCTAACGATAATCGTGACTAATTAATAGTCTAGCTATTATTATTATTATATAAGCGTTAAATAAAACTCAATATAACTCATAATAATAGCCCAAATAATTATTTTCAGGTCCTAATAATGTTACTATAATTAATTAGAAGCTATATTAAAACTAGCGTAGGCGTAGCTCACTTACAGTGGGTTTTTTCGCAAAACCGGGCTTCGCTGGAGCAGCGTTTCCCGAGCCGAAAGGCTCTTTTCTCGGAGCCATCGGGCACTCCGGGGCTTCCGCCTCATGCTAGGGAGTTACCCTAGGCTTTAGGGGGTTAGGGAGGCTTAGAGAGAGAGTTTAGAGAGAGAAAGAAGGGTTTGAAGGTGTGAGAATGAATGGAACCCGACACCTCTATTTATAGGGGTGCTGACTGGTCTACTCGCCGAGTAGGGGGGACCTACTCGCCGAGTTGGTCCATGTGGTGGCCTTCTGGTGGTGCCACGTGTCCAATTCTGGTGGTGCCACGTCACCCCCTATCGCGTATCAGCCTTCAAACTTAGAAAAATCATAACTTTCGCATACGAGCTCCGTTTTCGATGTTCTTTATATCCACGCATAGGTAAAATCAAGATCTACAACTTTTGTTTAGACTCCGTCGGCTAATTCTTGACCAATCTCAAATTTAACAGTAGGAGGCGTTTAGACTGTTAAATGACCGCGAAGAATTCATAACTCCTTCATACGGACTCCGTTTTCGTCTGTCTTTTTACCGTTGAGTTCCTATTAATGAGATCTTCAACTCTCATTTAGGTCATGTAATCCAAAAACCGCTCGAACTAAAATTCGAGTTTCGGGCTGTACACTGCTAAGCCGAATCTTAAAAAAATCATAACTTCTTCATACGAAGTCAGATTTGGGCGTTCTTTTTATGGATTTTTTTGGTTTAACATATTCTACGACTTTCGTTTAGATCACTAAGGCTAAAACGTCCTCCATCGTAAATTCACTATTTACGCTTCCCGGTGCTGTGCCGGTTCCGTCGCGAAAGTTCGACGGGCCATAACTTCTTCATTATAACTCGGATTTCGGCGTTCTTTATATGTACGGAAACCTTGTGTCATATTTTAAAACTTGGTTAAGATTATTTATTCTAAATAATCTTTTGTCGAAAAGTCATTTTCGACCCCTATTGCCTCTAAATTGACTAGCCCGGATCTACGGGCGTTACAATTATCTCCCCCTTAGGATGATTACGTCCCGGAATCATCAACGAAACAGGGTTCGTATAATGACTCTATACGTCATCTCTTCATCCTAGGTAAAAGTTATAACTTCTTTATTCCTCCAAGTTTATCTTTTAGACTTATTGACTGTAAGCAGTACTTAATCGTGCACCTGCTCTCTACCCCAGGTTAGACTCCAAATTATGATCTATCATCATGTGTCGCACTTTTAGACTTAGGTCTCTTAGAGTTAAATTCTTTAACAGACTAGGCCTCCCTTCATGTTCTAATGTGATATAATCACACCTTAACATGTAGCATTTCTAGCTACCAACTTCTTTAACAACGAGCGCGATATTTCTATTGATCGCTTTGATTTCAATTGTTTGGTTTAAGTCGGACGCTACATCAAACTTGGTTTTCTGAACCACGTAACCTACTCATCGTAGTCGGACTCAATGTGATATGACCACTAGGGTCGGGATAACAACAATCTTCTTAGTCATTACCGAAACAATGGTAACAACATACTTGAATAAAACGAAATCAATTACTGGCTTCTTGGTAACCTTGTAACTTTCCCTGATCCAAGTGTGAGTCCTGTGCTTCCGGTAGTATAGGCCTCTACTACCATTCACACCTACTCATACTCGTCCCAAGTATTGTCTCACAGTTTTCCAAGTCACCATCCAAGAAAATCACATAACAGTTTAACACACCAGATAACAAAACGAAGGTTTTATATTATTCCTTGAAACTATTACATAGGTGTTCAAGTTCATCCTAGAGTATGCCTCTAACAAGCTTCACCACGTGGTACTATCTACATGACTACTTCATAACTTCATCTTCGGTCATCCGTTCTTACTCTTGATTCCTTGCATTACTAGCTGCTTTGCCAAGGGTGCTCCTTAGCTTTAGAGGTGCATTCGCTCCTGCTGCTTCATTTTTCTTCAGACAGTCCCTAGATAAATGTCCTTCTTTGTTACATCCATAGCACACCTTACTCTTAGACGTGCACTTGCTGGCGTAATGCCCTATCCTTCCACATTTGTAGCAAGTCACCTTCTCATCGTATCCCTCATAGTGCTTTAGCAGTACATTTGGCGTTGTTGCTCTCATCGGACAATCTTGCTTGAAGTGTCCCTCTCCACTACACTTAAGGCAAACTTCCTCCTTGGTTGAGCATTTATGGGCATTGTGACCAATCTTCCCGCATTTGAAGCAGGCCACTTCCTTAGGGTATCTCCTGTTACACCATTTTGCTTCACCTCTTCCTCTTATAGACTGTGAAAATAAGTTTTTCCTGTTGGACCTTGAAGATCCCTCAAATTTCCTCTTCTTGCCAACTTCAACCTTGTTGGCGATCCTATCGTTGATCTTTTCTTCGACTGACTAAGCAACCTAGATGGTTGCCTCAAGAGCGGGTGCCTGGCATAATGGCACAGTAAGTTCATCCTTACTTTGTTGAATTAAGCACCTTATTTCTCTCATCTGTTGATCCAACATCATCCACACCATTGCGTGTACTCCTTCCATCGTGATTGCCTCGGGTGCAACTGCTACTTCTGGTGTACGCTCAATCACTTGTGGCTTAGGCTGCGGGTTACTATCTCCGAATCCGCTTTGAGTGTTCATCATGTCGATCTATATATCGAATTTAGATGTCCAGTGTAGAGTGACGAGAATTTAGATAGAGAAGATGTTTATTTACGATCGACGTGTAATTCTCCTTATCTCTCCGAAAAATTACATGCTAGTTCTAATATCGTAATTAAACGTTTAGAAACCTGAGCACATAAAATTCCCAGATCCGGTCGGCAATAGACCATAGATCCGATCAAACTATAGCATAACTAATCATTTAGCACATAAAAGCAATTTAGGCATCATTCCTAAAATAAGCTAGTGCTCACACCTCACAATCATCGCTTAGCATTCTAAGTTTAAGTCTAGAAATAAATCCATATTCCTAGTTCGCTTAAACTAATGCTCTGATACCAACTGTGACATCCCCAAAATCACGGCCAGAAAAGACCGATTTTTGTTTATGCTTTATGAAAATCAAAGTACTTCATTTTATAAAAAGGTTGCGGAATTTGTTCCCAGAAAAACACGATAAATACGTTATTAAAACATTTTCGAAGAAACGTATTTTTATTCATCTTAAAACGTTTGGGATGTCATCGTTAATACAGAAACATAAGCATAAACAGAACTTACAATTATTTACACTAGTGATCTACTTCTCTTTAAATCTCTTAGTGTAATGTCACTTCATATCGCCACCTGTGATGTAAATAAACTGAGTGGGTCAGGTTGGGAAACCTGGTGAGTACATAGGGTTTTCAACCCACAATAATATAATTATTATGTTCAATCAAACAATCAACCCAATTACCCATCCCCGTTATCTTCTTTACTCTTAAGGATTTAACCTAAGGGTCGTCTACCCTGCATTCGTTTATTCCGAAGTCCCTTACTTCCAGGGTCATAGGACTAACACTAAATCCATAGCTGCCAATGTTCGTTCGTAAAGCACTAATTCCATAGCTGCTATATCTTACTCATCGGGTACTAAATCCATAGCTACAAACGCTCAACATGTACTAAGTCCATAGCTACCAATTCCTACAGGTACTAAATCCATAGCTACCAGTGTCTAACTAATAGGTACTAAGTCCATAGCTACCAACTCCTAACAGGTACTAAATCCATAGCTACCAACGTCTGACAGGTACTAAGTCCATAGCTACCGGTGTTTGTCCCATAGGCACTAAGTCTATAGCTGCCAATGTATACTCACGTCATCCTCTATCTCTCATCATTTATCTACCAATCATCATACCCAACATATTTGTATATATAAAATACGTATACAATTTAAATCCTTTAAAACATGTATAAAACGTTCATCCAGCATAGACAACAAGTATTCAGATAATATGCACACATAGCACGTAGTTTATATAAAATACTTAATATCTATGTGTAAGATGAAAGGGACTATGCACTCACCTGATAGGCGGTGACTCAACACTCGGACAACGCTTCGATACTCTCAAAGCAAATTCCTTCGATAAAACCTAGTACCAATACCACTAGGGTTTAGTCTAACGATAATCGTGACTAATTAATAGTCTAGCTATTATTATTATTATATAAGCGTTAAATAAAACTCAATATAACTCATAATAATAGCCCAAATAATTATTTTCAGGTCCTAATAATGTTACTATAATTAATTAGAAGCTATATTAAAACTAGCGTAGGCGTAGCTCACTTACATCGAGTTTTTTCGCAAAACCGGGCTTCGCTGGAGCAGCGTTTCCCGAGCCGAAAGGCTCTTTTCTCGGAGCCGTCGGGCGCTCCGGGGCTTCCGCCTCGTGCTAGGGAGTTACCCTAGGCTTTAGGGGTTAGGGAGGCTTAGAGAGAGAGTTTAGAGAGAGAAAGAAGGGTTTGAAGGTGTGAGAATGAATGGAACCCGACACCTCTATTTATAGGGGTGCTGACTGGTCTACTCACCGAGTAGGGGGGACCTGCTCGCCGAGTTGGTCCATGTGGTGGCCTTCTGGTGGTGCCACGTGTCCAATTCTGGTGGTGCCACGTCACCCCCTATCGCGTATCAGCCTTCAAACTTAGAAATATCATAACTTTCGCATACGAGCTCCGTTTTCGACGTTCTTTATATCCACGCGTAGGTAAAATCAAGATCTACAACTTTCATTTAGACTCCGTTGGCTAATTCTCGATCGATCTCAAATTTAACAGTAGGAGGCGTTTAGACTATTAAATGACCGCGAAGAATTCATAACTCCTTCATACGGACTCCGTTTTCGTCTGTCTTTTTACCGTTGAGTTCCTATTAATGAGATCTTCAACTCTCATTTAGGTCACGTAATCCAAAAACCGCTCGAACTAAAATTCGAGTTTCGGGCTGTACACTGCTAAGCCGAATCTTAAAAAAATCATAACTTCTTCATACGAAGTCAGATTTGGGCGTTCTTTTTATGGATTTTCTTGGTTTAACATATTCTACGACTTTCGTTTAGATCACTAAGGCTAAAAAGTCCTCCATCGTAAATTCACTATTTACGCTTCCCGGTGCCGTGCCGGTTCTGTCGCGAAACTTCGACGAGCCATAACTTCTTCATTATAACTCGGATTTCGGCGTTCTTTATATGTACGGAAACCTTGTGTCATATTTTAAAACTTGGTTAAGATTATTTATTCTAAATAATCTTTTGTTGAAAAGTCATTTTTGACCCCTATTGCCTCTAAATTGACTAGCCCGGATCTACGGGCGTTACACAGCCACTAAGTCCGAGCCCTCTTAGCCTATATAAAGGGAGGCTGCGAGCCTTCCCGGGTAACTTTGAAAAATTGACACTTTTTCACCCTAATTTCATATATTCACTATTTTGACTTTCCCCGAAGCCCGAGTATCAATTTTAGCACCCGAAACACGCCCCGAAGCTCTCGAGAAGCCCAAAAATTTTATCTTTTCGGTTTTGAAGCCCTACCTTCGCAGGGCCCGGTTTTCAATTAAGCTCCCGGTTTTCAACATAGAAAGTCATATTTAAAGCCGAAATGCTGTCCAAATTACTATTTTAACCCCCGGTTAACTTAAGGTGAGTTCAATATATAGGAACAATTGTATGTTATGTGTTATATGTGCTATGTGCTTTTCAATGTTATTATTCTGAGTTATTTTCCCGTGTGATTTTATTCTCTATGTTTATAGCAATTGTAATACCTTTGACCATGTGATCAGTGAAAGGACTTAGATTTACATTGATACTGGTACGTAGCCTCTGGCCATATAGAGCATGTCTCCGTAAGAGAATGACTTCTATTCTATATCATTGGTAAATGGTTAGACAGGACTATAAGCCTGAAATCTAACAAGATGTTAATCAGAAATTACATGTCTTCTATGCCATTTTGGCAAAAGCTTTATTGATGTATATCAAGAATTGAAAAATATATCTTTGAATAAAGTCTTTGATTGATATGAACGCTTGTCACATGATCTCATATATGTCTTGTTACTCTTCTTTGCCTTTGCCACATTGAAGTAGGGCTGTGCATGGATCGGTTTGGGTCGGCTTTGGACCCCAACCCAACCCAACCCGTAAATGATCGGTTTCTGGTTTTCAGAACCCAATAGGGTCGGTTTCTGGTCGGTTTGGTTTCTCGGTTTCTGATATTGGTTTGGGCGGTTTCTCGGTTTCTTGGGTTCAACCCATACACTTACGGTTTCTAGGTTTAAACCCATGGGTTTTGGGTTTGAACCCATTTTCCAGAAATGTAACAATTAGTTAAATAATTAAAAAAACACCTAAGCTTCTTTTACTTATTTTTATTTTTTTAATATATATATATATATATATATATATATATATATATATATATATATATATATATATAATCAGTAAAAAGCACCGGGTTTGCAGGTTTGCTGGGTCGGTTTCTCGGTTTTAAAGAGGGGTCGGTTTCGTGGGTTGTTGGGTCGGTTTCTGGGGGCAAAACCGAAACCGAACCCGGAAAGTTGGTTTTTACAAATTTAAAACCCACACCGTCGGTTTTGATTCAGTTTCGGTTTTTTCGGTTTCGGTTTTGTCGGTTTCTCGGTTTCTTGGTTCGGGTTTCTCACCCCTACATTGAAGTATATATATGGCATAACGTTATATTGTATCTATTATTGAACTCACTAAGCATCACCGCTTACCCTATCAATATTTAACAATTGCAGGTGATAAGTAACTAGTATGTTCACATAATATTGAAAGATTTAGAATAGTTTGTAATAGTACTTTTGTACTATAGTTTATGTTTGTATAAATTACAATATCCTGGGTAGTTATATAATATATATAACACTTTGTAATAGACGGTTTGTATCCTATAGTTTGTAATCCCTTTATCAATATAAAATATTGCTTTTTATGAATATGCAAATAACATGTTTTGGAGTAATGATATTGTGAAATATGAAAGTTTGGTTCTTTCAAAAATACGAAAGTTGGGGTCTTTCAAAACAACATATTCATTTTGTTAAATTTTCGAAGTCGATGGTTATTTTTTCGATTAACTTCAATAGATTTGGTAATTTTAGTGGTTAACTTTGTCTTAATTTTATAATTTATTAATATTTGATTATAGACAATGTAATACAAAAAGATATTTATATGAAATTTACGAAACGCTTTTGAAATTATATAAAGTATACTTGAATTGTTTATAATGCATTTCTTAATATTATTAAAATAATAAACATGTTGTTCAAAAAATAAAATAATTATATATTAAATAATATAACTTAAAGTAAAGTGACAAGATGTTTGAAGAATAAGGTTCAGTGCTGCATACATAATAATTTTTAAGTCAGAAATCTTTTAAAAAATAAATATATGTGAAAAATCAAATGTTACACGTGTTCTGCGCAGCACAACCATAAATGATTAGAAATTGATTTTTAGAAAAACAAACAACCTCAAATTGGTGTTATGAAATCGAATGTGTTGTCCGGATGGTTTAATTTAGTTGTGTGTATAAGTATGTACTTTTATTTCTTTTTGGTGTGGCTCAAAATCAATTTGGAATTTTCTTTTCCAAGTTTCAAACGATGTTGTTGTAGTTTGATGTTTGCAAACTCTAAAGTAAATCCTAAACATGTATAATGTATTCTATTCATGACATGTTTTTGAAGGAAACTTTGGTTGGAAGAAATTGTATTTCAAATTTTGTTTTCGTATAGTTTTTCTATTAGAGTCAAATAAAAGGTGTAAGTTGAAGTTTAGTATGTGCCAAGATTACCTTGTCGACATCATGGGTGGGATGGAGTGGGGTGGGTTGTGGGGACTTATGATTGTGATAAATAATTTAACTAAATGAAATAATTTTGCTCCCATGTTGGCTTGGAAAATATTGATAAACAAAATTTCTATGATACTGAATTTGGATAGATATAGAATTGTTGCCGACTCCTTACTATGTCTATCTTGTGATTCTCAAATGGAGTCAGTGGACCCTCATTATTCTCAAGTCTTGTGACAGCTTCTATCTGGAGTCAAATCGGTCGTTGGTGGGATATTGATATCTTTCTTACTATGTTTTCGGATTTGATCTCGTAGATGTAAATGCGATTCAATTAGAATGTTTTGATGTTGTTGTGCTTACGACCATTTGTGTTCGTTGGAATTTTTGGATCGTTGAAATTTTTGGAACTCTTTCATTTTCGGAGTTGTCAAATAAAAAATCAACTTTTCTTTATAAAATTGTGTCATGCGTTTTTATTAATATTTTTGAACTAAGTTAAACTTTATTGGAATGCTTAGTTCAAAACCTTATTAATATTATTTATAATGCACATTTGTTTCTAGTATTTTAGTGGTTTGAATTTTTTTGCCATTCCAAAAAAATACACACACAAACACACACATCTAATACTATTAACATTTCATAATGATCATTAAAAGCCAAAAAATGCTTTTCATAAAGCTAAAGTAATTGTCTTGAATTGAAATTGAGTTTTGGAATTGCCTCATAATTATTGGTCTCTTAGAGCCCCACTAAGAAATCAAATCAACTAATCCAAAGTAATTTATTGGTTCACTTGTCATTAAACATCAAATTCAAATATAAAAATATTACGTTATTTGGAATAAGTTTTAATCAGTGGAATTAATAAAAGAAAGCCATATTTGTATACAGAAACCATAATACACATATTTGCTTCTTAAATCTTAATTAAGGTATGAATAGACGTGTCTCCCTTTTAAACTATTTGTAATACATGAGGGTTTCGTGATCTTTTTCAGAAACAAACTGTGATAAGATATAATAATTGTATAATCATATTCCCTTCCTTAATTCTCATTGAAACACGTAACAATTTGTTTTTTTTAATGGACAATTACACAAATGACTTATGTCTTTAAAATCAACTTTGAAGCATTTTAAAAATAGTATCTTGAAATGAGCCAAAAAAAAAAAAAAAAAATAGAATTAGGGATGAGTATATAACAATCGAGAAAAATAAATACCCATTGCAGTTCCTTGAGGTTAATAATCAGTTAAAAAATTATTGTAAGATTATCACGTCTTGGGTTTGCTATATGTATTTTTTTGAGATTAATATGTTTGTTCGGTGTTAATTTCCAAGTATTTTAAAAAATCATGTATAAAAACTTCATTTGTTTTTATGATGTTCAAACTAAATTACAATATAAAAGCATAAGAACAACATCTTAGAAAATTAATAAAAACATTACAATACATAATAAATTAACAACTCTTCAATTTAAGGTAGTTTTAAATCATAATTGACGTTATAGCTCTGTGAACAATTCGCAGAAGCCCCAATATTAATTGTCGTCTCCATAGTAGGAATTCTCGTGCGACTTGCTCCACTGCCGGACGCCCTTCCAGAACAATTGTTTCTCGTGTGTCCTGCTTTGGCAAAGGGTTCACTGATTCCTCATATGTTTTCCTTAATGTTTTGGTATGGTAAACTTTTAATGCATACATCGAGAAATCTTGGTAATTGTTGACTGTTAGCACTCTTATGACATGACCACAAGGTATACCGTCAAGTTGTCAATGTCTACATATACATGTCATTTGTTGGAAATAAATAATAATGTTTTGTCTCCCCTTTTTGATATCGTATATCTCACTTGAGATCATGCGAACATCCCAATTACTAAAAGTATTTTTATTTTGTTTTACAATATCATTGGCTCAATGGGTGAGTGTTGTTGTTGCTTCCGCTAAAAATATAGAGAAAATTACACAGTTAAGATCAATAACATTTAACACAAATATTAATATTACAACTTACTACCTGTAAAGTTACGTCTTTGAAACCACTATTGCATTGTTGCACGAAAACAATTGATCAACATCAGTATCGACACCTTAGGTGCATATCTAGATAATGCATTTATAGACTCCGCACTGTTGGACGACATAAGATTGCATCGGTTGCCTCTAAACTGTGCCGAGACCAAGTTTCAAGATTTATACTTTGTAAGTATTCCCATACTGGTTCTTTTATCTTTTTTATAAGGTCCATGACAACATTAAAACCATCAACTGTATAGGCTCTACAAGCCTTCCAAAAAATTCTTGTAACTGTGTTACTCTTCCGATATCTAGCCACTATGTTGAAATACAAAAGAACACCATATATTCCATGGTGAGCGTGAGGAAAAATGTTGGCAACAAATGTAGCTATAGATAGAGACCTATCATATATACTTGTAAGATCATCCATATTGTCTATGCAATCATGTAGTTTTTGAAAAAACCATGTCTAAGAATCTGTACACTCATTTTTGCATATACCATATGCAACCGATAATATTTGTTTTTGTCCGTCCTAAGTAATTGCAAGTAACATGGTACCTTTGTGTTGGATTAGTGTCTAAGTCCATAACTATTTTGGTATGTACTTGACCCGATGGTGCATGGTCCTTTTGGGTTTCCTTCACCAAAGCAACTTGATAGGATGAATTATGGAGAGAGATGGTTAATTATGATTTATTAATATATTATGAGAATAATATATTAAAGGAGGAATCATATTTTTTAATTAATATTAGTCAATAATTAATTAAGAACTAATTTTGTGGCTAAAAGATATTAATTAAACTTGGGGGACTAGAACTATCAGTTGTGTGATAGTTGAATATTAGGCTAATGGACTCCATATTAGAAGAGTGGATGAATTCTATGGGGAAACCCATTAGAAATTGTCCAAGGGCTCTAAGGAGGGAGTACATGGGCTACTTAGGGCCTAAGCAGTCAAATTAGGGTTTCCTTGTTAGATAACCCTAATAGCCATACATATTTAAGGACCCCTAGGGCACCAAAAATGTGACTAATTGATTCCTTAGGGTTTCTAGACGTTTTGGGGTGCCTCTCCTCTTCTCCTTCTTCATCCTCTTGCTCTTGATATTTATAACTCCGTTAGAGGTGCAACACTTGAGGCACTAAGATTGTAGAAGCCAATTACAAGGAAGAATAGATTGTTATTACTACATAACAATCGAAGGTAAGATCTAAACCCTATTCATATGTTAATATCGATTATCACTTGCTAGATATATGGTTTAAAGTCTTGGATGAATGCATGTACAATAGAGAAACCTAGATCCAAGCATTAGGGTTTGCATGAGCACATAGGATGTTCGTATGGCCAAAACCCATCAGTGGTATCAGAGCCTTGATTGGTTTCTATTGTATTGATGTCTCGTATATTCATTCTTGATGTAAAATCGTTTTTTTGCTCCTCTAACTGACAAACTCATCGAGTCCCAAAGTAAACTCGTCGAGTAGGATGAACTCGATAAGTCCCTATGGGAACTCGGCGAGTCATGGTGTCAGGAAGAGGGATTCTCAGGATTTCATGCCTATTTTGCTGTGGGATAATTGTCAAATCGTTTTTTATTGATAATTTGAGAATTTTATCAATATTGGATGATTATCCTTACCAAAATAAAAGATAATTTCAAATTAATCAAATATTTATTTCCTTAAATGATAAATGTTAATTTTTTGGATTATTTGATCATTATCTTGCATGAAATTGAATTAGGTCATAATTAGATAACCACCAATTAATTGTTTAATTGTCTTATTTGTATTTTGATCTAATAGTTTTGAAAAGTTTCAAAACTTGCCCTCAAGTTTTGAAATTTAAATTTTTGATTAAAAGTTTAATTTTGAAATATTGAAATTCTAAACCCTAATGATTTGAAATGTTTCAAAACTTGCCCTCAAGTTTTGGAATTTAAATTTTTTATTAAAAGTTTAATTTTAAAATGTTAAATTCTAAAACCCAAATTTTTGAAAAATTTCAAATCGCACCCTTATGATCTTATTAAATTAATTAAGTGTATAGTTAAGAGAGAGTTAATAAATCCATAGTGATATGGTTTACATTTAATTAAATTAAAAGTGTAATTTATTAAATTAGACCACCTAGTATTTTAAAAGTGTAAAATACACCCTCATACTATATATAACATTAAAAGTCTAATATTATATATGTATAACTTAAACTGCTAGTCTTCCCGTTAGTAGGCCTCATTCACGAAGCCGATCTATAAGGGGGTATAAGGTTATGGCCTATAAAATGGTCGTTTAATGGATGTCCACTCTCACCCACCGCTTCCTTGATTGGTGGAGGGTCGTTAGCCGAACGGGTAGGATAGGACAAACCTTTTCCATTAAAACTATAATGAAGTATAAAGTAACTAAATGTTTTTTACAAAATTCCCAATCTTAGTTACTTTAGGCAAAAATGAATTTGATGAAATTCCATGAAATTACACTTTGTACCCTTGCAAAGACGTTAGTGGAGCGTGTGCGGTTAACCGGCACACTAAATGGTTCTAAGCAAAGGTAGCAAAGGGCGACTCAATGTTTGTCATAGTTCAGTGGAGCGTGTGTGGTTAACCGGCACATCGAATAGGTAACTGTAATAATAGGGGCACCATGTAATTTTGCATGGTTATTCACACCTTGTTTTGTGATCCTCAGCATCCCAGTCACAAACAAGGGACATATCGAGATTTAAACATACCATTGAAAAGTTCAATGAATCTCAAAGGATCTAGGAGTTTTCAATACATTTAAAACCTAATCTCTTTTTCGTTTTTCATGGTGGAAAATTAGTGAATCGTCATTCACTTACCTTCAAATGTTCTGTAATTTGGGTTACGACATCCCTCTCCCAAATTGTGGAATATTGTGTTGGGTCCTAGACTTAATATCTCATTTGGGTGATTTATTAAGGACTCAATCAATCAACTAACTTGATTTTTCTCCCATGTTGTAGATGTCTAAATCTGACCATGGTCTTCCTGAATCCCAAGGAAAGGGTTTTCCTGCTCAAAGTGAAAGTGTGTTACACAATGAAGGTGGAAGACCGATCTCTGCATTGTGGTCTAACTTGGTTTCACTTCCTCTACCTCCTCATGTTGTTCTCCCACACCCACAAGATTGAAGAATTGAAAAGTTCAAAATCACTCAAGCCCTGTTAGCAATGAAACATGAAGATGGAAAATCCGTGTGTGCTCACGTCCTAGGGATGAAATCACACATCGATATGTTGAGAACGTTGGGTGCATCTTTTCCAAAGAAATTGGCTATAGACTGGGTTCTTCAGGTACTCCTTAAATTATATGATAAGTTCATAATAGAGTATTATATGATGGATCTTGACGCGACCCTCCTTGACCTAACTTACATGCTTATTGCTGCTGAATCAGAAATGATTTGGCAAAGTAATGCAACATATTTGTCTGGTAATTCAACCAACCATGCTTCCGTAGTCGCTCCAGGAGAAGCCACATGTTTCTGTTGCCAAGAGAAGGGGCGTTGGATACGAAGCTGCCCTGAGGAGCTAAAGAATATAAGAGATAAGAGAGTCAAAAAGTATGGCTCTACTTCAAGTAAAATCCACTATCTAACTCCATTAAGTTCCTATTCATTGATTCTTAATACATAATGTGATAAGATTGCATTTGAATGTTTTGCAGAATTAGATAAAAGAGAGGAAGCTTGATGGAAGAGCAAGATAAGTCTGATCACGAAGAAATGGATCACGATCGCATGGATTCGAAGATCATATTTTGAGCTTAGAAAGTTATGATAGAGTTGTTAGGAATATTTGACTACATAGTTTTTCAGTTGATTTTGCATTGTAAGAACATGTTTCCGCTGCTTTTATGAATAAAATAAGTTTTTGATTTGTCTTATTTATATATATCCTTGCAATGAAATCGTTGTGAAAAATGTTTGTGTATTTCTATAAATGGATGTGATTCTTAGTTATGTTATTTATGGTAGTGTCAAAATTTTCTAAGTAAGGAAAGAATCCCATCACCCAAGTTTCAATTGGATAGAAACTTGGAATCATATGATTTGAGTCATGTGATGAATGGAAATCTTGGTATTTAGGAAATTAAGACTAATTCCTTGATCACACAAGTATGTGAGTTAAGTGAAGGACTAAAGGAATAAAACACAATGTTGTGCACTAGTCAAGTCCACCACAAATAACAATAAGAATATTCGTCATAATTTATTAAAAGTATAATAAATGTGGTTATGCTTACAATATTAAGTGGAATTCTGAATCATTGAAAAGTTTCAATGAATGGCAGAACGAATAAGAAGAATCAATTAGGCAGAAAGATAAAAGTTTCTCCAATATAAGAAAAAGGGAGAGTACTTTTGTATCGGATTTTATGACCGTCTTAATGATTAAGAACCATATCACAATTGATCCTCTAAGGACATCTTAGTGCACTAGTATGGCTAAGAAGAGGAATCAGAAATTGTTGAAATGGTTAAATCAAAAGGATGAGCCATACTTCATTCCAAAATCAAGTCATAGAATCGTACTCCAAGATTGTGAATTGAGTGACACACTCATCAAATGTGAAGTAGAAAAATTGTTTTCTTACTCTTGCACTTTTGAAATTGGTGTGTAGTGTTTGTCTTGATGAGAATCCGCACTAACTCTTGAATATTTGTTTATCAAGAAATGTTTCTTGATAAGAGAATCTTATATGTCAAGAGGTCAGTGGGAGTCTAAATGATCTTGAAATTTTTTGAGAACTAATCAAGAGTAAACCTATTACTAAACACTAGCACACTACCTGCGGTTTGTAACCCATCGTGTTGACATGATCTTGTTTCTGTGCCATTCCGATTTAGTAAACTATGCATGTGAGTTTCTACGAGTTCTCAATAGAATGCATAAGGCAAACACCTTCTTCAATGAAAGTACATTGAGTGGAATAGGTGAGCTGCTAGATAACTTGGATGGGACCCTTGATGGCAAGAAATTAAGAATAAACAAGTTTGAATTTGTCACAAACATTATCTTCCGATTATGGTTATGGCAAATTCACATGGATAAGAACACATACACCATAAAATCTAAGTGTCATAAGGTTTCTCTTCTTCATGAAAATGATTATGAGGAAACGCTTTCACTAAGAGAGATTTTAAGGAGATAAAGATTATGTAAATTGCATTCTCGAATTCGATTATGATTACAACATCTCTCTTTATAGTTCGAATTGTGAGATTTGGCAATTAGTTTGAAAATTTGGGACTTAGTAATATAAGTTCTGAATTAGTTTAGACATACATGCGAGCTATCCAAGGGAAGGTGTATAAAGTTGAGAAGCTTAGATAAAGGCTTATCAAAGCATATCGTATTAGAAACAATGAACTTTGGAAGTCAATAAGTATTGTTTTTCTAGAAGTTTAGTTGGTTTCTAAATGCGTGTTAGAGCTAGTGGGAGTATAAATGTTATGCTAGAATTGATATAATCATCATGTTAGTGGGAACATGATTATTATTTAAGTATTGCAAGTTGGCAATATTAATTATAGTAAAACAAAAGTTTCACTTTGCAAAGTTGCAGGGGTAGAAAAGTTGTTTTTGCTATAATTAAGGGAGAGAATGTTATGCTTCGTTTCCAATCTAAAAGCTTAGATTGAGAAATTTAATTGTATTTAGTCAAGGGTATATTTATTATTTGCATTCTCAAAATACAAATATGATTACCGCATCTCTCTTCATAGTTCGAATTTTGAGAACACGGCAAATAGAAATATTGTGACGATATTATAGTAAGAAACTGGTAAAGTATCACGTTTTTCATTGCACCATTGTATTCCATACGCTTCGGGTATAGGATCGATTGCATATGCTGTAATATTCGACCGTTCTAAAATTTTCCAAATGCCTTGGGCATTTAGAGGGAAAAAGGAAATAGAACCCGTTTTGACTATAATAATTAAACAACTGACAAGGACAATCTAAGGTTCGCCAATGATTGGTCGCTTGTGGATAGTTGAAAGTATTGTCATGGATGGACCATATTGACATTATTATGAATAAATAAGATTCTATTTAGAATGAGTTGTCATATGGAAAATATGGAAATGTTTCCATATTAGGAGTTGGATATCGAGAATAAATGTCTAGATTAGAAACTTTTATGTAAGAAGGATGTTCAAAGTAATGTACTTTGAATATGAGACTTCATGACTATGGAATTGTCTTGTGACAATCTCCAATAGAGTATTTTGTAATTACATTGGTCGAGTCTTGGTGATTTTTGTGCCATGACATTACGAAAAGGACTGTTGCATAAAATGTTAGAATCTAACATATTCTAGTAGTGTCAAGAATTTTGTATTCTTACACTAATGGATAAAGAATTGTGAAATGAGTGTGATTGAAAATGTTATTCAATTATACTATTTCACAAAGTAAGGAGCATAGGTAAACATACTGTGCATGTTAAGAGCATGGGAAAATTGTTGTTATAATTCAAGTAAGAAGTTGATTACCCGAAGCAACAAATAATGAGTAATCAATATGGTGATTAAATAAAAGGTGTTTTATTTATACTCAAAAGTTTGGGGCCATATAGGATTAGTATTATTCTTGTGTTTGACTTTGCATGTTTTGACTTTCCGAATAATAAGATTATTCAAACCCTCCACAGTCGCTCATTCTTTGGAAGTAGGTATGAAAGAAGATTGTCATGAATCTGACTGTAGATTGTCTAAAGTGTTTTAGACATAGCAAAAGTTTACTGCAGGGTTCATGAGTGCTGCTATAAGATTAGAGTATTGGATTAAACCCACGCTCACTTGGATCGCTTCATGGATTTTATCACGAGTGATTGGTGAGATGATAATATCTTATATTATTGAAACCGAGATGTGTAGGTTGTATCTTGCGAGTCGGTTACACACTAATAATATGTAAACGCACCAGTAACTTGGTGTTATAAAACATATTGTTGTGTGTGATTCGATGAGTGAGTACAAGCGAGCATTGAGTTGAAGTTTATCTATTCCTTTTACCCAAAGTGGGATAAAAGTGATATATGTGGGCCCCTCGATGATTTAGTGATGACACCTAAGTGCTTGGCCAAGCCGGGACTAAGTTGATGTGTTCAACTGTAGTCTGTTGTCAGTCATCATAAATCGGAAATCGGAACACATAGAGAGAGAGAGAGAGAGAGAATGATTTAAATCCATGTCTCACTCTATACGATATCTAGAATGGAGGAATATATGATCCCTTATCTAAAGGAAATGCTTCTGATAAGATCAGAGTTGACAACGGCTTTTAAAAGCTACAATTGCGGACCAGGATCTGAAGTCATACGCAGAATAGTTATTCGACTTATCAAAGTGGGAGACTGCTGCATTAGTGTCTAAGTCCATAACTATTTTGGTATGTACTTGACCCGATGGTGCATGGTCCTTTTGGGTTGCCTTCACCAAAGCAACTTGATAGGATGAATTATAGAGAGAGAGGATTAATTATGATTTATTAATATATTATGAGAATAATATATTAAGGAGAAATCATATTGTTTAATTAATATTAGTCAATAACGAATTATGAACTAATTTTGTGGCTAAAAGAGATTAATTAAACTTAGGGGACTAGAACTGTCAATTGTGTGATAATTGAATATTGGGCTAATGGATTCCATATTAAAGGAGTGGACGAATTCTATGGGGAAACCCATTAGAAATCGTCCAAGGGCTCTAAGGAGGGTGTCCATGGGCTACTTAGGGCCTAAGCAGTCAAATTAGGGTTTCCTTGTTAGATAACCCTAATAGTCATACATATTTAAGAACCCCTAGGGCACTAAAAACGTGACTAACTGATTCCTTAGGGTTTCTAGACATTTTTGGGTGCCTCTCCTCTTCTCCTTTTTCATCCTCTTGCTCTTGGTGTTTGTGACTCCATTAGAGGTGCAACACTTGAGGCACTAAGATTTTAGAAGCCAATCACATGGAAGAATAGATTGTTATTACTACATAACAATCAAAGGTAAGATCTAAACACTGTTCATATGTTAATATCGATTATCACTTGCTAGATCTAGGGTTTAAAGTCATGGATGAATGCATGTACAATAGAGAAACCTAGATCCAAGCATTAGGGTTTGCATGTGCACATAGGATGTTCTTATGGCCAAAACCCATCACTTTGAACCTACCCTTTAGGTGGGCTCCATCTACTACAAATGTCGGCTTACAACAATTGACAAAATAGCGTACCCACAATATATTGTATATCTATTCAAATATATTGAGTATAGTTAAGCACATCAAAATAATAATAACAATAATAATAATAATAATAATAATAATAATAATAATAATAATAATAATAATAATAATAATAATCATAATAATCATAATACTAATAATAATAATAATAATAATAACAATAATAATTATTATAATCATAATAATAATAATAATAATAACAATAATAATAATAATAATAATAATAATAATAGTAATAATAATAATAATAATACTAATAATAATAATAATAATAATAATAATAATAATAATAATAATAATATAGTAATACTGACTGAGAAACCAAGTGCAACATACAAGAACTTAAACCGATCATCACCATCTGTTTGAATATGTGTCACCGTGTCGGGGTTATATTTGACTAAATTGTGGAAATAAGTTGGAAGTTTGGTAAAAGAATCATCTTTCGTACCCCTTAACAACAACAATGCATATTGCTTCGCATGCCAAGCCTGATGGTATGAGATACTGATTTTCAATTGAGCATTCATATTATTAACAATATCTTGTCCCCGATATACTCTACTATAATCTTCAGCCAAAACATCAGCAAGATATTCACCCAAAACATATTAGTTTGCTTGTCCATGATTAGGTTGCAACATTGTTGAAAAACATGTGTGTATGTCAACAAATTTATTCACTTGGAAAAGACCGCCAAAATTTTTAATTCCTGTTGCTCTTAGTAACCAAGTGTAACATCCCGTTTATTAAATAAACAAATTAATGAATGATTAGTAGCACTAAAATCAATAATAATTTAGCAAGGTGTGGGTTTCGAGGAGTTAATTGTCATAATTTTAGAAGTTCCAGGTTAAAAGTGTAAGTTCCAAATGGGTTTTGTAAACATTTATGAAGGCAGGGACTACTTAGTAAATTATTGGGACTTAATTTGAAGAGATTTTGGAGGCTAAGGGGCTGAATGGTAACTATTGGACTAAATATGAAAGGAATTATGGGAGCAGGGGTATGAAGCGTAAATTATGGACTTTATTTTAAAGGAATTAGGTTGGAGGGGTTGGTAATGTAAATATGGGAAAGTTGTTCATGGAGACGTGGGATATATAATCCCCCCCCCCCCCCCCCCCGATCCAAACCCTAACCCTAACAATGTTTCAGCTGCCACCATCCGGATTCATCGGCCACCACCTTCACTCCTTCGACTTCCGGTGCCGCGTCACCACCACTGTTGAGGTCGCCAACCACCAGACCCACCACCATGTACCTGATACCGCCGCTATCTCCGGTTGATGGCTCCGCTGCTTCTGCTGTTCCATTGTCGACGGAGAACGGTGATTATCGCGGCTTCCGTTCGTGGTTAAGGAAGAGCGAACCTCTCTCATCTCCTTCTCCGAATCTGTTCCGGTACTTCGTTGTTGCGGTTCTGACAACTCCAACCGCCACCTTTCCGCCAGACGCTAGACCCGTTGCTGCTGTTCCCGATGACGACTAATCATCACCTCCCCATCGTATCTTCTTCTCCTCATTTGTTGAAGATCTAGCAGTTATCTTCGTGCTGCTGGTGTCGTTCGAGCAACTACTTTCTGCGCTCCGGTTGCCCTCCGCTATTCTCTTCCACTGTTACATCGCAAACTGCCGCCGCTGCTCGCCTTCTTGTGTCACTATCGCCACCGTACGCCACTAGGTGGTAGCTGGGTCCATCTTGAAAACATAAGCGTGTGTGGGTGTGTTTATGTTGTTAGTGTGTTGTGTGTGGTGTTGTTTGACTGGAATTCACGAGAGCAACAACCCCTCCAACCACCGCCTGCCGCCACATGGGTAGCTAGGTGTGTGTGTGTGTATGTGTGCGTTCATTTGAATATTTCGTTGTAATATTTTATATTGACCGAAATAATTAAGGAATCTGTCACCACCACCGTAAGGTGGTGACCGCCACCATGAGCCGCCATTGACCACCACTACCCGAGGTGATAGTGGGTGGTGCCCAACTTAATTAACAAGTAATTAACCTAAAAGCTTAACAAATGGACTAATTGGGTTGCAAATGGATTGGAAACCCTAATTAGGGTTTAGAAAACCCTAATTTTGTATATGTTAATTTGGAACTGTCAGGACCCGCAAGTTTGGACAATTGGATTGGAATCATGAATTAATCCCGAACACATTGTATGTTGACCTAGTAGAGTGATGGACTTAATGGATTAAGTCCTTAATGGGTTAAGTACGAAGCAGTTAACCCTAATCATCATTTCATGTGAGAACCCCTAATTTTGCTTGGGCCTTGAGTTGGGCCTTTTATTGGGCTTTGGTTATTGGGCTATTGATGGGCCATTCAAGAACAAGCATATGTATTACAATATTTGGATGGGCTTTAGGGTAAGGCCTATGTGAGGGTTTGGGCCTAATTTAGAAAATTGGGCCATGACTGGGCCTTGATGATTATGAGATGTTGGACCATTAGAATACAAATGTTTGGACAAGAATAAATGGCTGGGCCTTAGGGTAAGGCCATGTAAAGGTTTGGGCCCAATTTGGAAAATTGGGCCATATGTTGGGCTTTGGTTCATAGTTTGACTTTTAGGCCTTTTGATTGGGCTTTGGGATTGAGTCAAACTAAGTTAGTGGTAGAGTAGCCTTTTACCCCAAGCATGGACTTAATGTTATGTGTTGGAACCTAATTATTAATTGGGTATTGTTTTGATGTTGACAGTTCGGGAATCTGTCATCCAGCAGTCATGGTTTTGTCTGTGGGACTTCAGCAGTGCGATGTGAGTTACTCTCCAATAGAGGTGGGTCTAAGGCACCAATGTCGGCCTAGCAGTAGGTGATTATGTTTCAGATGATTGTCTTTGTGATAATTGTCTGGTTTGCTACTATCTGATATGCTTTATGTGCTAGGATGTTATGATATATGTGATAGTAGTAGTAGGGGTAAAATAGTCCCTGGTTACCAGTTGAAAGATACCAAAGGGGTAGATAGTACCCATGCATGCCTAGCAGTATGTTCATGATATGTTATTATGTGGTAGTGGTAGGGGTGAAACAGACCCATTATTCGGTTGATAGAGACCGAAGGGGTAGGCCGGGCACCCGCATATGTCTGACAGTATATTTATGTATGTCATACTATGTTATTATGTGGCGGTGATAAGGGTGAAATAGTCCCCGTTATCCGATTGAAATAGACCGAAGGGGTAGGCCAACACCCGGATATGCTAGGCAGTTATCGGTTGAAAGAGACCGAAGGGGTATGCCAGCACCCTGATATCTAGGCGGTTACTGGTTGAAAGAGACCAAAGGGGTAGGCCAACACCCAGATATGCTAAGAAGTATGTGTATTGTATGGTATGCGGTATGATTGAGGAAATCACTAAGTTTGTACTTACAGTTTTCAGTATTGGTTTCAGGTACTTCGTTTTCAAAGGAAAGGAGCTGGCTCGATCGTAGCGCATCACACTATGTTTTCGGCACATGAGATCTTTAGGATTATACTCTGATATTGTTTTATGATAACATGTTTTGATTAATTACAGTTTAATTTTGACATGGGATGTTATTATGAATGTTTTTATTGATGGGTTTTGAGCACTACAACAATCCTATGGTGTACATGCAACCCTAATTGCTTTGGATCTAACTTTTTCTCTATTGAACATGCAAATACAAACTCCAAAGCAATAACCCTAAGACTAGCATACAATTTCAAAATCGACACATAAATTAGAGTTTAGATGTTACCTCTCTTGTAATGTAGCAACAACAAGTTCACCTTGAATATCCTTGACCTTTGAAAGCTTAGTGCCCCAAGTGTTGCACCTCTAATGGAGTCATAAACACTCTTGCAAAGGATGATTGGAGAGGTAATGAATTCCGGCCATTGTCTCTTCAAAAACCATTGGGACAAAATCCATAGGCTTAGGGGCTTTATATAGTTGGGGCCATTAGGGTTTTCAAGTAAAAACCCTAATTTCCTTGCTTAGGCCTTAAGCAATCCATGGATCTCCTTAATTAGAAGCCTTGGACGAATTCTATAGGGCCTCTTATAGATTTCGTCCAGTCCTCCTAAAAGAAGTCCAACAGCCCAACTTTGCAACTATCAGTGATTTGCAAAACCAGTCCCTCCATTATTAATCAGTTCGTTTAATCCAAAAATTAATACTAGATTAATTTATGATTAATTACTAATTAATAATATGATTTCTAAATAATATATCCATATATGTGATATGATTCATAATCTCGTTCGGAAGTCGTGTGAGGTGACTATGTGGGAGTCCTTTGGCTCCGAAACTGGGCTGGAACCCGATGTTTTAGATGACTGGCGAACAAATTGGGTCCAAGGAGGTCTCGGTAGATTTTGGAAAGCAGCCATGTAGCAGCATGCCGTTTTGGGCAGTTTCAGTGCTTTGGCAGTATTAGTATTAGTATTTTAGGATTTCATGTATGGATGGAGTAACTAATTGCTTGGTTTTTGCTAAGTCACTCACAGTGGGATTAAATAATCTCAGAGTAATAGATTTGACCCTGTTGCGCAACTCTCGTCTGAGTCTAACTGTTACGGGGATGGATCTTCTACTCGAAGGATTATTTGAGCCTTCTGTTAAGAATGAGTGCTCTATAATTGACTATGGTCAGTGATTTTGTTTCTAATGGTAACATCAAGATAAACAAGGCAGAAAGTGTGCATTTGGTCAACTAGTTGAGGAAAATTATGCTTGGTAAAGCTCATCATGGGTGGTTTGTTAGGGAATCGGACCATCTTGAGACTGCAGATTTCAGGTTAAGTAAATGTGATTGTTGCAAGGAATTCGTTCATCTATGGATTTTAGGGCCTTACGAAGGTTGGTCATGGTTACCCTGGGAAGGCAAGGGTGTGCCCAGGATTGGGGCCATGTTACTTGAGTGGTTTAGCGTGTAAGAGATGGTAAGGAATGATTTGGAGGACGAAATCTAATTTAGTATACATAAAATCAATAATAATTTAGCAAGGTGTTGGTTTCGAGGATTTAACTATCATAATTTTAGAAGTTGGGGGTTAAAAGTGTAAGTTCCAGATTGGTTTTGTAAACATTTATGAAGGCGAATGAACATTTGTGTGTTTATCATTAGGATTTAATATGAAGCTTATCATTCATCCCAAATTGGTTATAGCAATCATGAAGCATGATATGCCAAGATTCCTCATAAGTTGTATGGAGGTTGGGGAAGCCCACAACACACCTTCTTAATCAAAATCAATGATCCAATTGAAGCAATTAAACCCAAGAAGTTGATTACCATTAAGAATGAAGGAATCCCTAATTCCTAGAGGATGTCAATGCTTACACATCCATAAAGGAGTTATGATTCATAAGTTAGAGATGATTTCTACCATCATAAAGCCCTTGTTCTAAATAATTCAATGATTCAATGCTAAACCAAAGAAATAAATCAATAATTGCTTATTAAAGTACCAAGCTCACGATCAAAGCATTAAACAAGCATAGGAAATATGCACTAGAATCATAGACATAAGATAAATGATAAATAAGCATAAATCCTTCAAAAACCCACAAACATTCAAAGGTTTTAGCCAAGGTCTACCAAAATAGAGGATTTAGCCACTCATGGCAATTGAATAACAATCAAAAAAGTCTAATTGGATAAAGAAACTACCAATAACTTGGAAAGATGAAAAGAAATGAGTCTCAAGCTCCAAAATCGCCTTTTTCCTGGTCTCTAATGGTGTAAAATCGAAGTGATAGTTGATAGATCCAACCCCCCAAGGTAACGGCAAGCCAAATGAGCAAAATGCCCAAAAATGGGCAGTTGCGCAGGTACCTGCGCGACGAAATTTCCACCCGCGCAAGTGCTACTGGAATGCTATTGGCTCATTTTTCCTCCACTAACTATTCCACTACCAAAGATTCCCTTGGTCCCCTCCATATCCCAGATGATTCAAATTAACCAATCATCTTTTAGCTTCAAATATGGATGCTCCAAGCCCAAAATAACAATCCATGATCCATCTTCACAAGCCCACTTCATCCAAGTCTTTAGCCTTTTAAGCCCAAATCTCCCTTAACGGATCCGCAAAGCCCAATAATGCCTCGGAATCCCACAAAGCCATTTCCAAGCTAAACCATAACCGCAACAAGCTCCAAAACCCTACAAAATACCTCATGCAACATAAAAAGTCCCCATTATGATCCATAATAAAGAAAATAAATAAAATACAATGCAATAATGATAAAAGGATCTAAAAATCTAAAATAAACTAATAAAAATAAAGAAATAAAATAAGCTTCAAAGGGGTAGACCAGCACTCGGATATGCTAGGCAGTATGTGTATTGTATGGTATGTGGTATGATGGGGAAACTCACTAAGCTTTGTGCTTACAGTTTTCTGTGTTGGTTCCAGGTACTTCGTTTTCAAAGGAAATGAGTCGGCTTGATCGCAGCGCATCCCACTAAGTTTTCCGCACATGAGATCTTTGGGATTACACTCTGATATTGTTTTATGATAACATGTTTTGATTATTGACACTTTGGTTTTGACATGAGATGTTATTATGGATGTTTTTATACAGTTGGTTTTATAATAACTTAATTAAAAATGAAATTTGTCTTAAATTTTGGGATGTTACACCAAGAACAATTTTTCCCAACATACACAACCTCATACCTTGATTTGGTCGATCTATTTGTCTTCGTCTGAAAACCTTCTTGAAGACATTTTTTCCCAATCGCCCATTTTAGAAGGTATTTGTTATTAAATATACAGAGACATTCAATCTTTTGAGTGATGTCTAGCATCTGTGATGAGATATTTTAATTAACATCAACTCAATATGCTGGTAGAGGGGGCATACCGTAAAAAAGTTATCGAGAAACTTAGCTTTACGCATTACCCAACTCATATCCATCAAAATTGTTTTCTAAGTCGGTTATATCTAAAGCTAAATCAACAACATCAACAAAATTCTCGTAACCATGTAGATTTTCATCTTTCTGAATCATAAATTTTTCTTTTTACTATTATCTACTCCACCCCTATTCATAACTTTAAATTCTTGTTGGGGGACATAACAACCACCCACGTCATTAAGATATGTACCAAAATCATCATCACCAACGTACTTGTAATTTTCAGGATCCACATAGTGAATAGGTGAATACTTCACATTAACATTTTCAACAACACTATGAAACTGATGTACACCAGGAGTCATGAAAGTACCTATTGGAATGTTGCTCTCTTTATCGTTGCATAAGTTAGCAATCAGCTCATTTTCACTCTCGCCACCCTCTGTAACCGCATCACCTTCATCAACCACCACAAACACTTTCATAGTCCTTCCTCCAACCGATTTGATTACATTGACCAACATTCTAACATCAATGTCTTCAACTAAGGCTATATAATGATTCAATTCAGGAGAATGAAAACGAAGACTAATTTTATATATGTCTAATAAACGGGTTTTTATTTTCACCAAAGATATAAAATCACTATAACTAATATACTTGGAAAATATCAAAGTGAATTCAGAAATACCTCTTTTTGAACATACGTATTCAAGATTTGTTTCCACAACTTCCCACATCCCATCGGTTACAATGCAAACCAAATATTCATTCATTTTATTATAGATGTTTTAAACAAATTTTCCAAAGAAATAACAATTAAAGTGATATTTGCAAAATTTTATACATAATATGATTGTTTCGTAGTCAAACGATATCAATTTCGTAATCAAAATAATAACAATAAAAATAAAATTGTACAAAATCAGAGATGAATTGCAGAGGAAACCGCAGATGAACTAAGTTCATCTGCCATTTTAGTATGAGGGTGAAGGTATTTATACTGAAAAAAATTAAAAAAAAAAACTAAAAAAAAAACTCATCTGCAAATGTACAACTCCTAATGCTCATCTGTGTTTCACCGACTTGTACGTTCGCATATGGTTAGGGTAAATCGTAGATGACCTTAATCGATCTGTGACTTTGATGACTATTTTTATAATTTGAGTTTTTTTTTAATATTTTCTAAAAAGTAATTTAAAAATGGTTAATTTTGTAATTTTCTCTTTATTTTTTTTATTTAAACAATTATGTAAATATATAATTTAGTACAAACGTTTACTAAACAACAAACACTACACTCATTGTTGTATCCAAATAAAATACTATATACATTTCGTTTAGATTATAAAATTGTAATGCATAATATTCCATTTCGTTCGTCATACAATTGTTTCCATTCACGAAAAAATGGTACCATGTTTTTATTAGGTTTTAGAGGTGGCAAAAAAGCATATAACTTAAAACACAATGGAAAAAATATTTCACTAAAGTGGACATTGCGGGTCGAGCCCCGTCAGTCCCGATGGATCCAATAAGCTCCATTTTGTTTTTTCCCATCAAAAGGTAAGAAATAACCAACTTTCATAATATTTTATAATTTTTTTATTTAAAAAAAATATAAATTTTATATAAATATTATATTCATTTTTTAGGAAATTAAAGACTATGAATTTTTATAAGTTTTTCGTAGATATATAATTTAAAAAATACTAAAAACAATACTGACCAATCACACGAAAAGAAAAAGTGAATAACAGACTTCCTTCACTATCGGTATGGTGTTCCAAGATGAGGAAAATGTTTTGTCACTCATTTCCCACTCCATACTTCTAGCCTAATTTAGAGGGAGACAAATTATGAAAAATTGAGTTATTAACGGTTTGCAACTACTATAAGTTATTTATCTCTCTCTCTTTCTCTCTCTCTCTCTGTCTCTCTCTCTCTCTCTCTCTCTATATATATATATATATATATATATATATATATATATATATATATATATTTGAAGATTTATAGACTCTAGCCCGTTCACGACTTAAGACAGATCTACGATGTGTATGAGATCTTTTTAGTAAGAGTAAATTATGCGATGGGTCTTTATGGTTTAGGGTAATTTTCACGTTTAGTAATTTTTTTTTTTTTTTTTTTTTTAACTTGGGAGGTCCCTACTGTTTGTTTTTGTTGTGCTTGGTCTATGTGTTATCTAAAAAGTCTATGTTGCCCTTATATTTTTTAGTTTATTTAATTAAAACACCCCCAACTCCACCCCACCTCAGTTTACCTTACCATAGATACCTAGGGATGAGCACAACCGGGTACCCGCCTATTTTAGCCGGAACCGGAACCGCTCCCGGAACCGGCGGTTCTTAGTTTTTAGGTATTGGAACCGGAACTGCCTACACCGGTTCCTAGAAAATTGAAACCGCTCCCGGAACCGCCGGAACCGGTTCCGGTTCCGGGTACCCGGCTTCTTGATAAATTACATCTTTTATTGTATACATTTCATTGAATAAACTTTTATAAACAACAGGAGACTAGGACTGCAATATATAAAACTAAAATAATCATAAAAACTTGATCTCAAAACACCATGCCAACACAATTGGAATTTATCAAGTAGTATAACAAAATGATAATTTTCAGCAATAACAAACAACAAAACAGCAAAACAATAAACAAATTTTATCAAGTTTCAAAACAGCAAAACAGCCAAACAGCAACACCAAAACAGCACCAACAACAAGCAAAAAACAGCAAAACAGCAAGCAAAAAAGCAGCAAAACAGTAAACAGCAATAGCAGGCAGCAAAAACAACACCATCCCAACTTCAAAAACAGCAACTACTAACTCCCTCCACGTGTATCTTCCATATTGCGACTGATTTCTGCAATGGAATTAAACATAAAAATTCAAATTAGAGTATTAAATATTATATAAGAAACATAAAATAAAAGAATAAATAAAAGTGTATCTTCCATATTACCTTCCTCATATTTTTCCACATCTTCCAATAACTGTTCGAGGTCAATACAAACATTTGATGCCCTTAACCAATCTTGAGTACAAATCAAAGCTTCCACCGTCTTTGGAAGCAAATTACTACGAAAATCATCAACCACACGTCCGGATGTACTAAAAGTGGACTCACTAGCAACCGTAGAAACCGGAATGGCTAGAATGTCCTTTGCCATTGATGCCATCACCTTGTATGTTGTGCATTTGTCACTCCACCACTTCAAAATATCAAATGTTTCATTATTCATTTTTTCGGGTGGAGCATCAAGATATTCCTCCAATTCAGATTTTTCCATAGCATCTTCAACATCATTTTCATAAAACTCATCATATATTTTTCTCATTTGCTTATTCTTAACCACACCATCAAAATTTTGACCATCATTATCATTTGTATTGAAAGAACTAGAACCATCATTCTTGCCCGTTGAAGAAACATTAGAATAATGATTATATAGTTGATTCAACACCTCAAACACTTTAGCATATAGTTCTTCAACCTTCTTGAAGTCTAAAGGATAGATTTTTCTTAGAGAAAACTTCACAAACCTCATCTTATACCTTGGATCAAGTGCAACCGCAACTAACACCATCACATTTGTTTTTCCAAAGTCTCCATAATACTTGTCAAACTTTTTCCTCATTTGATCACCCATAAGAACAATATTGATATCTTCATCTTGTGTCCACTCCAACAAGGAAGCAAGTACACCTAATATCTCATGATAATGCATATTAGCTGTAACATACAAAGTTCCCGACATCCTTTTTGTGGCTTCAAAAAACTGCTTCAAACAAAGAGATAAATTTCTAGCACTTTCCCAATCTTTTTGGGATGGAAATCCATCTTTAAGATCTTTCTCAAATGCGGGGTCTTCTTGTCTCATTCTTTTAAAAGCTCTCTCAAACTTAACTGCCGTTTCCAACATAATGTAAGTGGCGTTCCACCGTGTTGGTACATCAAGAGATACAGATGCTTTACTCAAAATTTTTGATTTTGAAACACAAGTATCAAACAACTTTGATCTTTCCGTAGAGCTTCTGACATATCTAACTACACCCCTAATCCTAACAATGGCATCTTTAATCAAATCGAGACCATCTTTAACAATCAAGTTTAAGATATGGGCGGCACATCTCATATGGAAAAACTCACCTCCTAAGACAAGTTTATCCATTAGATTGTCTTTTATATGAGCAACAGCTACATCATTAGCACTTGCGTTATCTACAGTGATGCAAGATAACTTCTCTTCAATACTCCAATAAAGAATACAAGATTCTACTTCTTTCCCGATTTCCTTTCCTTTATGACTATCAATATTACGGAAATTCAAAATTCTTTTATGTAATTTCCAGTTATCATCAATAAAATGAGCAGTTAAACACATATAGCTTAAATTTTGCACAGAAGTCCAACAATCAGTAGTAAGAGCGATCCTAGAATTCAAACTTTTCAAGGTATTTCTCAATTGCTCCGTCTCACAAAGAAACACTTTACTAATATCTCTAGCAACCGTGAAACGTGACGGGATACAAAACTGTGGAACAGCAACACTACAAAAATATCTGAACCCGTCACGTTCAACGTATGAAAATGGTTGCTCATCAATGACAATCATTTTTGCTAAAGCAAGCCTGATTGTATTTTGGTTAAATTCCCAATTAGAAACAGTAGTCGCATCACTTTGACTTGTTCTAAAAGTGCTAATTTTCTTTTGTTTTTTGTCAATATTATCAGGATTCTGTAAACATACAGCATTATGTTTACCCAAAGATGATGTACCATTCTTTGTAGTAACTATCAAGATTCTGGAACAATGTTTGCATTGCGCCTTTATAATCTTGCCCGTCTTTGGATCTCTAACATCTGTGTAGTTGCGCCAAGCGTTTGATGTCCTTTTATCCCCAACTACCGGCACTTTGTTTTGCTCAACAACGTCACTTTCACCATCCAAGTCAACATCAATTCGACTACATTCCATTGTTGAACCTAAAATTTTAGACAAAAAACATAGGGTAAATTTCATTCACATCCTTACAAAATTTCAATATTACATCAATATCCTTACAAAATTTAAAACAACATACATGTCCATCTAAAATTATAAAAATTACAAATATATCCAAACTCATATTTTGCTGAATTGCTTATGTTAATTTATTTTATTTCTAAATTTGTAAATTTCTAAATTTGTAAGGATATATAAGTCTTAGAAGGACATATATGCAATTTCTAAATTTGTAAGGATATATAAATAATTTTGAACTTCCAAAAAAGATATATAAGTCATAGGGTAAATTTTAGACAAAAAAGATAAATCAATAACATCCAAAAGAAAACAATGAACTTTTGACAGCATAAAACACAAAAAATAACCACTCTAATACATGCAAGTGCTAGTGGAAGACTTCAAAGTCTTTACAACAATAGACTACATGGACTGTGGAGTTGCATATATCGTGGAGTAGCATTAGTAAAATAGTATTAAAAATTCACAAATACAGATATCGTGGAGTAGCAGATGCACTTTATCCAAAAAAATGGATTAATCAACACTATTAAAAAATTCACAAATACGGTTTAATATTAACTATGCCATAGGAATAAGAACACATACAGATACAGGGCAGTAAATCAAATTTGATTAATCAACACTATTAAAAATCGACATTTTAGTTGCAGGATTCGAGAGATTTTAGTTGCAGTCATGGAGGTACCAGTCAAAAATCGACATTTTAATGCAGGCTTCGAGAGATTAATAGATGGAGGTAACAGTTTGAGATTTCGAGAATCTAACCTTAAAGATGAAGACTTGTAGTTGCAGGCTTGCAGCGATGGTCAACGATTTGGTCGGAAATTGGGTTTCTAACTTTCTTCGTTCGTCGATTGAAGACGGGGAACAACGTGAGCGATCAATGACAAAGCGGGGCTTAAGAATCGAACGAGTCCATCTTCGTCTTCTACTCCAGCAAATCAAACGAGTAAACGAATCTGAGTGTCGGTGCTTACGATTGCGATTTGCGATTTGTGAGACGGGAGTGTGAGTGTATGAGTGTCTGCGATTTTTTGGTGAGAATGAATTCTCAGTCACAAACCCTAAAAATGATAAGGCAATTACGCTTTAGTCTTTACGCCACTTCTTTTTCCAAAATATAAATATAAATATTATATATATATATATATATATATATATATATATATATATATATATATATATATATATATTAAATATATGTTTTAAAGAGGCGGGTACCCGGCGGTACCGGTTCCGGTTAACCGCCGGTTCCGGGTACCCGGTATTGGAACCGGAACCGGCGGGTATCCAGCGGGTATCGGTTTTTTAAAAATGAGAATTGGAACCGGAACCGCCTAAGGCGGTTTCGAGACTTTAGGAACCAGAACCGGAACCGCCTAAGGCAGTTCCGGTTCCGGAACCGGCAGTTCAGAGGCGGTTCCGGTTTCGAAAGCAGGTACCCGCTTCCGCTGCTCATCCCTATAGATACCCCATCATTTTTCCCCATTCCCCCTTCCATTCCCGTTTCATGTCTATGACTGCCCCTCATCCCTAGAAAGCTATCTACCGTATTCTTCACCGCCACCGTCCACCCCATCATCAGAGTTAAAACCATTACATGTCTGCATCTAAAATCAAATTTATCAATAAGCTTTGACATAATATATAATATTTATCATTAAGAATTGGATTGAGATATCTAATTCAAATATTGAAGCATATAATCAGTTATGAAATATGAGATCAAAATTGAAACATAAATTGAAATACAAATCATACACGGAGCATTAATTGAAACTTGGAATTCAATTTATGTAGATACACTTGACATCAGACTCAAAAACTTGAAATTAAACACTTATGGACACATATTTATGCAATAATACTTGAAATCTAACAAAGAAATTTATACGAAGCAACTGAATAGAACTCAGCTAAGACCACAAGCGGACATATTGATAATGGAGGTTGGCGACAGTCGTTTGGCGATGGAGGCAACTGGCGATTGTCTGTGATGGAGACCAACGACAATATATAACTTTGATGACATGAGAGGAGGTCAGATAGAAAATGGAAACGGATGTATATCATGTGTCATGCCTGGCCGATAGTGAGAGACAACGGAGACGATGGCGGAAGCGACGTTCGGATGGTTGGTGTCATGAGTAATAGTGTTGCAACGATATCTAGGTCAAAATGGGTAATTTTGAAATCGGCGTTCTATTAGTTATGAAGAGGTGTGCGGTGAGGAGTTGACGAATGAGATACTCAACGTTGAAGATAGAGGAGGGAGTAGTTTCAAGTCTATAAAGAAGAGGGCGGAGGGTTGAGGACGGGGGAGGTCGGCAATGATGATGAAGTAGGATCAATCGACCAAGGGTATTGAGAGAAACAGTAAAGGAATGAGACCCACATGCCTTTTTTCTTATTTACAATAATAAATTAAAATAATATAAATAATAAAGTTAATTAAAAGAGAAACTAATAGAGACATAATAATCCTTTTAGGTAAGACATAGATCGTAACAAAAACAAACAGTAGGATCCTTCCGAATTAAATAAATAAGTTAGAAACTAAACATGTAAATTACTCCAAACCATAAAGACCATTCGTGTAATTTTCTCTTTTAGTAATTCATTTGTACCTTTTGAATTTTCATTTATTTAATTCACTACCAATATAAAAAGTAGTTAATGGCATATCAAGATAATAAATTATTTTAATTTTTCATTTAGCTATATAAGTTTTTACGGGTGGTTTTATTATTGTATTTATTGTGGCAACGATAACACCTGATTTTTCTGGATGCAAAACAAAAAAATTTGAATTTTTTTCTATTATCATTAACATTACTAAAATTTCTTACGACACCCCTATTATGAAATCTTATGTTTGACCTAATAAGTTTTAATTATATTTAATAGAGTTCCAAGCGCCAAATTTTATATAAATATTAGTGATCCAATATGATATTGTAAGTTTAAACGTGGTTTATATTGATATGACAATACATGTCACTTAATCTGCGTTAATAACATAAAAAGTAACAAATGATTGAAAAAAAAACTATAGTCATAAAAATTCTAATTAATGTTTTATTCCTATTACCAAGCTACTCTTAGTCTTGGGGCTTAATCTTAGTTGAACTCTACAAATGAATAAATGAGAACCTCCTGGACCTAAGACAACACAAATAGAAGATTCAGGGTGTGCCATAATGCTTTGGTAAGTGATCTTTATATAAATTTGTTTCATGTATGCCAGTGTTTGTTTCATATAAATGACATACGCTGTTGTTAAAATTAGGATTACTTTAGTAAGAAGAAGAAACACATCGACCTTAACCTTAATCGATTAAATATTCTTATCATGTTGGTCACGAAACATGTTGAATTGGCTACAACAAGTGCATTGTTGGTTCCTTATTAAACAAATGACATATCTCTTGCTATTTTATATATTAATGATGTTGTCAATTGAAAATCTATTGTTATTAAACGTCTCGTGATGTTTTCACCTAACTTATTAAATGTACGTAACATCAAATTTTATTGGAAATAAATATGAATCAGATTTCATGGGTTATTTTCACTATATCTGAATGTTTGGGAACACAATAGTTTACAAGTTTTCAGTAGATGGCTTTTTTTTTTTTCACTATATTTCTTTTCTAACATTTGAATGTCGACTTCTTTCATTGGTTTTGAGTGTATGTGTCGACCAAGTTTTTATCATGGTGGTAGTATTCAATTTGAGGAAGGAGCGATTTGGTGGACAATGTCATACAATTATAGTTACATATATGATAAGGCTGCCTTATTTCTTGATATGGTTTACTCAATTCTACAGATAGACAAATAATATTTGATTTAGAGAAGTGATTCGTACACATAAGCTTCTCCACCTCCCACTGACTACAATATAAAATTCTGAAAAATATAAGCGGCTAATATAGATGGGGTCTTTAACATTTTATCCTGCACATTTCAAATCCATAAAATATTTATAATTGGTCTTCCAGATGACTGTTTTGATGTTTTTTATATAGATTATTCTATCGGATGAGAAAAGATTATGGTCATTGACGATAGAGAAATTACATCTTATAAGCTTCATGTTTGTCTTCTCATGCAATAATAAGGATTAACTGAAAATTTTAGATTCCTCTACATGATGTTTCCTATTTTGGGATCTTTTGAAGCTTCTTGTTTGTCTTTTCAAAACCACATTACAAATTAATAAAGATGTTGACAATGCGATCTCGATGTAAACCATCAATATGTGAATACGTGAATGCTTCATGAATGACATTATAGATGAAAATTTTGAGAATTCTAACACCTTTATCATTGGCTATTGCAAATAACATATTATTTAGAAACATAAGAAATGAGATAACTCCATATGATATTGGTTCCAATAGAGATTAAATATAAATGGTCTAAAATTGAACACTCACTGTGAACTCACAATCAGAATTCATGGTAATCTCTACATAAATTTTGCATAATGATGAATCCCGAATTAAATGGATATTGCAAATGGTCAACGACAGCATTTATTTGGGAAACTAATTATCGCGCATTCACAACATGCAGTTGTGAAGTTTGTTGTTGTGAAGTTTTATTGTTGTTTTGGGTAAAAGATAAGAAAAAAGAGTTATGTATGTTTATGTTACCATTTGCAATAAAAAATGATATACCTTTCATAAAAAATAAAAAACATTACAGCTTGTGAGATAATCCGAAATAATAAATATTAAAACCCTTTCATAAGACAAGTTGAAAGAAATATATAATTGTGGGAGGGAAAAAGTACAAAACAAGAAGAGATCATTTACTTTATCCCTCATGATTGACTGGTCCATTATTAAGTGGAAACAAAAACAAGGGTCATGATTAGCAAAAATGGTATCTGAAATAAAAATATATGATTTTTGAAGGACAATCATGAAAATTTGATGTAATAAGGAGTTCTTCTTTGATCGATATTTGAAATAATTTTTAGATTATGAGATTTTTGCTCTATATTAAAAACTTTAACCCTGACTTTCTAATAACAATTTTTTCTATAGTTCGACCTTTTATGAAATATTACACTTTGAAACTCTCAAAAGCTTATAATATATATAGAAAGGTAACTCTGCAAAAACATGTCATATACATAAAGTTACATTATTACGAGAAAGAAAAATACAATTACAAAACAGATATGCTTCAACATGCAGGGTTCTATTATTATTCGGCTCGTGTAATGTTAGTTGAACCAAATTCAACTTTTAATTGTAACATAGAAATATATAATGAGTGGAACAATAAATAAAAAGGCAAGGACAATTACGTTTATTTATTACAAAATTGAATTTCAAGACCTAAAAGTGAATTTATTTATAACATGAAAGCAATACATCATATAGTGTAATGATTAAATGAATGTCAAGAAAGTAATGTACAACCTCGTTTGATTAAATTATCTTTATTTCAATTATAAGTAATCAAAAGAACCAAAGTAAAAGGTGTACCATTTTCAACTTTCAAGATCAAGTATAGTTACTGAAAAATCTATGACCATTCTCATGTGTCTCCATGCATTGCCAAATTTACACAAAGACCCCTCTCCTTCTAGGAAATAGCAATATTAGTCCCCACACCACCCTATAAAAGCTCACCCCATGCCTATTTATATATCCCACTCCTATATCCAACATAACCACACTCTCAAAATGCCATTTACATACACAATACTTTCTAATACCCTTGTCTTCACTATTTTCCTAATTAGTGTTGTTGCACTTCCTACGGCATATTCAAAACCAGCCATGTTCTTGGAAGATTTTCATGTAACATGGTCCGACTCCCACATCAAGCAACTCGATGGCGGAAAGGCAATCCAACTTCTCCTTGACCAAAACTCTGGTTTGTAATTTCTTTTGACCAAAATCTACTCGATCCTCTGTAATACTGTTTAAAAGGATAAAATGTACATCTGACAGGTTGTGGATTTGCTTCGAAAAACAAATACTTATTTGGGCGTGTAAGCATGAAGATTAAGCTCATTCCAGGAGACTCTGCTGGCACTGTCACTGCATTTTATGTAAGGTTATTGTTAATTATTAAAATATAATATTGCTTTTCTTTTCTATAAAAAAACAAGGTTTTCATGGCAGATGAATTCAGATACCGATCAAATACGCGATGAGCTTGATTTTGAGTTTTTAGGGAACCGAACCGGTCAACCTTACTCGGTTCAAACTAATGTTTATACTCATGGAAAAGGTGATAGAGAACAAAGGATTAACCTATGGTTTGACCCGTCCGTTGACTTTCATACTTATTCCATTCTATGGAACCATTACCATGTGGTGTAAGTTGCATAAGTTTTATAAATCCTTTAAATAATCGAATAATTAAAATTTTGATTTCATGTACATAGGTTTTACGTGGATGAAGTGCCTATAAGGGTATACAAGAATAATGAAGACAAAGGAATTCCATTCCCAAAAATTCAACCAATGGGAGTCTACTCAACATTATGGGAAGCCGACGATTGGGCGACAAGAGGTGGGCTCGAAAAAATAGATTGGACGAAATCGCCCTTTTACGCGTACTACAAAGACTTTGACATTGAAGGTTGTATTGTCCCGGGTCCGGCCTGGTGCTCTGCGAACCCATCCAATTGGTGGGAGGGCGCTGCCTATCAACACCTAAACCCCATGGCTGGGCGTCAGTACCGGTGGGTCCGGTTAAACCACATGGTTTATGATTATTGCACGGATAAACAAAGGAATCCAATTACCCCACCGGAATGTAAGGCCGGAATTTAGATTCCTTTTCCATCAATGGAATTGAATAGTTGATGGGAGGGTGTAAGTAAAGTGGAATTTCAATGGTGGCACTTTGAAAGACACAAATAATGGTTGGGCCATAATTGTGAAAGGATATAGTAATGTGATAATTGATATGCGTACTATATTATATATATATATATATATATATATATATATATATATATATATATATATATATATATATATATATATATATACTTATTTTATGTGAATAAAAAGCTTTTACTTTTCCCCATTCCTATACCTTTATGCTTATTTTGTCTCTCATAACTAAATCATCTTGAAAAAGTTCTAAGGTACATACAATCACTAATTAAAATCTTTTTGGGCAATAATTAGGACATTGTGGAGAATATCAAAACATACTTTACCCTATTTACCAATATTGGTAATGCATATATATATATATATATATATATATATATATATATATATATATATATATATATATATATATATATATATATATATATATATATATATATATATATATATATATATATATATATATTTTATACTTACGTTCGCAATATACTTCATATTTTTTTAACTATTATCGCAATATACTTACATTTTTGCTACAATTTTCACTAATAAACAAATCAAAACAATTTATTTTCTTGTGCCAGTTTTGACTGCAACGGGTTCAGAGCAATACGGGCAATTCCCAAAAAGGACATTAAATGATCTGCAATATAATCACAAAAAGGAAACAAATTAAAGTGAATGATCATGTTTCATGTTATTAGGACAAGGGGCAAAATGGGAATAAATGAGTATTGGTTACATACTGTCTTGTTGTTGTAATGGAACGTAACCAATCTCCAAGGCAAACACTATGAAAAGCCTTGTTGCAAATGCTATTTTCACATGAATAGTCTGTTTTGCCCCCACTATTAGCTCCAAATTCATCATTTATTGGAAGGAATTCTGAATAACAAATCCCACATTCAATTTGTTGCTCATTTTTCTCGACACCTTGTGGTTTTGGAAGTTGAATCTCCAACAAATTTGATAAATTTTCACCAAATGTTTTTTCCTTTTTCCTAAAACAATATACACACAATAATCAGAATTTTTACACGTTTTATAAAGAATGTTGAGTAAAAAAAACACCATTTCTTGCAATTCTTCCGCCATTTGTCCCTTAGTGGATTTACATTTTCATTCAACCCCATAAAGCGACACCTGTCACCACATAAACATGATGATGTCAGCATAAGTTAAGGTGATGAGTTATCACTATTCAGTATGCTCAATGTAACTAAACTTTACTCTGGTAAAGATCTTGGCTCATTTGCATGTATTAATACTATGATAGAGCAATCATTTCCTGAAAAAAAAAAACACAAAATAGAAACATAATTATATATTTTTTTTATTCAATAATGTTAAAAAGAGTAAATTACATTGCTATTGTTGCAAGTTACCAATATTTATATGGCGAAGTGACATGGCACGATGCAAATTTGATGAATCAAAAAGGCAAAGAGACTGGTCAATATCTTCAACCGTTGACCAAAATTGTTGAAGATTCTCAAGATGCTGAGTGGATCAAATCGTTTAGGAAGGATATTATAAATCTAGTGTAAAGAGATTCATGGTAATATACCTGTTTGAATTGGTTTACAACGTCTTTGAGTCTTGAATTTTTTGACCATTGCAGATTGAAGATGTAAGGTACATCCTGATGAAGGATTCAATTATTAGTTATGGAGTAAAGGTTGTTTGAGAATAATGTAAGAGGTTTATAGATATTGGATAACTAACAGCTGAGACTGATGGTGGGGTGTTTGGATAAGATTTGTCGAATGAGATTTCTAAGATGTGAACTCTTTCCTTCTTGTCGCTGAAGAAAAACAGTAGAAATGGTGGATGATTGAAGCATTTTTCAGAAGTTCATGATGGTTTTATGAAGGTTTAAGGATCTTACATAACACGAAAGGTAACAAATGATAGATCTTCTGATAATCTCACCAAATGTTCCCATCCAATTTCTTCAATCTGAGAAAAGAATTGAGAGACTGGAGTGAGGAGATGTTGTGCTTTCGTAAATGTTGGATTTATTTAACTGATACGAACTAACCTCGGAGTGAATCACGCCGATATTCATTGAGGTCAAGACTGTTGACAAATTCTGCATTTTGTATAAAATCTTGAATTTCGATGTAGGCGAAACTTGGAATTATGTTAAATTTACATAAAGGTAAGCGGTTTCAAGGAATTGGAAAGATGAATTGCGTCGAAGGGATATATTGGAAAGTAGGAGAGCATATGATGCTTTGTTTGAAAGGGTTTTCAATCCGTTTACATAAGCGAGCTTAATATCAAACAGGTGGTGTGCATTGTCAGTGCTAACAACATTTCAGACTAAAAAACCAAAAGAATTACCTCGATTTCTTTGCTGTGACGTAGGATTTGGAAGAGTCGCCGGACGAAGTCTACCTGTTTGAGAATCAGTAACCGGAATTACGAGCAGCTCTTCGTTTGTCCATTTTTTTTTTCGGTAGGACTTTTTAAGGCCCAGGCCCATGTCACAAAATGCTACGTCATATTTTGTTCACTCTTCCAAACTGAGGAAATAGTCACATTTTACTTTCTTTTATTTTTTTACTATAAAATTATTTTAATTATAGAAATTAAATGTTAATAAATAACTTAAATTAAATAAAAAATTAATTACTAACACAAAATAAATAAAAGTTTTAATCTTTAACTAGATGAGGAACCCCGTTTTGCGAGGATGGACTTTGATAGCTCCGATCATTTTAACCACTTCGTATATAACTACAAAATTGTAAATGATCAAAAGCTATAAAACTATGTAATATGTAATTAAAATTTCCAATTTTAAAATAAACAGACAAAAAGTCAAAACTACATGTAAAATCAATGAAATTAAGGGATAGAACAAGTAATGTCAATTCGATTTTAGAAATTAGTCCCCCTTACTGCATCTGTTAGTCCCTCTTACTGCAACTGTTATTGGAAATTATTCCATCACCCAACCTATTATAGGTATAGTTTTGGGTATATATATATATATATATATATATATATATATATATATATATATATATGATTACGTAATATAAATGTGGATTTCGACCTAGCGATTCATTGCGGAAGTCACCTTTAGTTTCCCAGAATCTCTTCTAAGGAAAACTTTTAGTATGGAGACTATCAATCACATTATTACTTACTTTCAGCGGGTCTCGTGAGAAGACTACTTACTTACTTACAGCGGGTCTCGTGAGAAGACTACTTACTTACAACGGGTCTTGTGAGAAGACTACTTACTTACTTTCAACGAGTCTCGTTAGAAGACTATTTACTTACTTTCATTTGGGTCTTGGTATAAGACTACTTTTTATACTAGTAGAAAATATGGGATTTTATAGGGTTTTCATACTTATACAAACTTTTCCTCAAAACAAGTACAAGTCTTTTATTACAAGTTTTATTTACAAATAATGACATTAAATACTTCTGAATTCACCAGCCTTATGCTGATACTCGCTTTCAAAATAACTTGTATTCTCAGGTCACCAATAGACAGGTACGATGACCAGGTTTTGTGAAGACGGAGCAGTCAAGACTCGTCTTTTATTTTGAATATTCATTATATTGTTATTCTATGAAAGAACACACTTGTATTTAAAATTATACTATTAATGCAATGGATGATGTTGTTGCTTGTTTACTACTTTGCATTGTTGTGATACTTTACATGACGTCGTCCACCCCAGAACGTTTCCGCCGTTCTTGGTTTTGCGGTGTGACAACAATGGCCGGAACCGACGTCAGTAGGTGGCGGCAATGGTGGTAGTTGATGATGAGAGATGGGGGGTTTGTGTTTGAGTTGAGTGGGAGTGTTTGGATGCAAGAAAAATAACCCAGATCTTATTTTGTAGTTTAAGTTTAGAGGTTCTTTGAGTTCTTAACCTTTAGGGGTTCTCATTTGAACTTATATATATATATATATATATATATATATATATATATATATATATATATATATATATATATATATCCCTATCTAATAAAAGAGTAGTTTGTTTGTCATGTGTAATAATGTTAGGCATTATAATTAATATCATAACACTTATCAATCTATTGACACTTGTATTTAATATCATGACACTTATCAATCTATTAATTCTACATTTCAAATTTCAAAATTTAAATCACATTTTAATTATATTAAATTAATAATATTAGAATAAAAATAAAATAAAATTTATAAAATTATAATAAAATAAAATTTATACAATTATAAGATGATATGTTTTACATATTTATTTGAATCAACGATTATAATTTTATATATAACTAAAAAATATATTTTAATTAATATTTTATTTAAAATTATTAATTAATAGTTTTGAGTTTTTACTTAAAAAGTTTAATTAATTTTCTAACCGTGGATCCCACGGGTTATATATATATATATATATATATATATATATATATATATATATATATATATATATATATATATATATATATATATATATATATATATATATATATATATATATAGGGTTAGGTTCATTTGAGACCACCTATATTTTGTGAGACCGTGAGACGCATTTTTTTTTATTTTTTTTAGTTAATTCATGTTCCGAAAATAATATTTAAAAAAAGAATATTTTGATTTTTACATTTATTTTGCATTTTAAAATTATTTTTAGAATATGTACAGTGTAATATTCTATTTAGAATATTTCACGTATTTTTCAAAAAAAATAGAATTTTTTTTATTTTTTTTAGTTAATTCAAGTTCCGAAAATAATATTTAAAAAAAGAATTTTTAGATTTTTTCATTTATTTTGCATTTTAAAATTATTTTTTAGAATATGTCAGTGTAATATTCTATTTAGAATATTTCACGTATTTTTCAAAAAAAAAAAAAACGGAATTTATTTTATTTGTTTTTATTTTTTATATATATATTTTTTTATTTTTTTAGTTAATTCAAGTTCCGAAAATAATATTTAAAAAAAGATTTTTTGGATTTTTCCATTTATTTTGCATTTTAAAATTATTTTTAGATTTGGTCTCACGATCTCACAAAATTAGAATGGTTTCAAATGATTCTGAACCTCTCTCTCTCTCTCTCTCTATATATATATATATATATATATATATATATATATATATATATATATATATATATATATATATATATATATATATATATATATATATATATATATATATATATATATTATCCGGAACACAATTATATCTAGATGAGAAAGACTTTTTTTAACCTTAAAAGTTAAAACTTGCGTGGAAGCCATTAATTGAGAATAAACAAAACATTCTCTTCATCTCTTGTAATATCATAAGCAGGAAATAATTTAGATGATAACATATATACAAAATTTTAATAAGAAAGTTATAGGAGTGGAAATTCTAATATTTTTCTACAATAATTTTATATTTAAAATACTTGAACATTGACCTGCAATCGCAAGACAAGCCCTTAATTCTAAAACATGTAGGGCTGTGCATGGGTAATATATAAATTTAACCAATTAACAAGCTGCTGATGAACTAGAGTAGGGATTAAAAAAGTTTCTTTTAGGAGCCATTGTAAAAGGGATGTTCTTGGACGCAGGATTGGTGTCTCCGATCTGTTCACATGACGGACACATGGTGAGAGTGGCCGCCGGCATCTGCATGTAGATGGGTTGCAACAACTTTTGTGTTTTCAGTTCGTGAACCTCTTGCCGGAGTCTTTGATTCTCATCGGTTAATCTCTTGCAGCATTTCTTTAAGTACTCGCAATCCACCTCCGTTTGCTTCAGTTTCGTTCTAAAATTTAACGACGAAAAACAAAGATTTTCGTCAGTTAATTGATTTTACTTTGAAAACTTTTAGAAATCAAAATTCGGTTACATGTATATCTGGAGTAAGTAAACAATACCTGGCCCTCCTATTCTGGAACCAAACTTCAACTTGTCTCGGCCTTAGCTTTAGGTCCCTTGCCAGCTTTTGCTTTTGTTGCTGCTAATATTCAACACCAATCACTGTTAGCTAATTACAGATGATATGATAATAACTGAATTAATATATAAGTATATATGAATAATAAAGTTTCGCTCTAAAAGATAAAAAAAATTACAGGGTTCAAAGAGGTATGCAATTTAAAGGCTTCCTCAAGTAGTCCAGACTGAGCTTTGGTTAACCTGAGTTTCTTCCTACCATTAACACTACCATCTTCATCTTCTTCGCCATCTTCACCACAAGTATTAATCGCCCCTAATCTCTCTGATTCTTCGCTTGCGACATCTCTTTCCCTCTTCACACTCGCATTAGAGAATGATGAGCCACCACCGGCACAACCATATGAATCGCCTGAAAGAGCCAAGCTTAGCGATGGCTCAAGGAGATGATCGGAGGTCAAGTAAGGTTTTTTGGTGGGCTTCCTCGTGTTTTCGGCCATGGATGATGAATTAAGGCCTAGCTCTAGTACTAGTTCACCCTTGGCAAACCCATGGAAACCCATTTGGATATTTGAATTAAAATTTGAGATTGAAGTGTAGAAGGAGAAAGTACGGTGGGTTGGAAGATTGAGAAGAATATGAAGGAGAAAAAGGAGCGGATATAAGAAATAATTGGTGGTTATGATTATTAATAACGAAATAAATGAATGGTACAAAATAAGTGTGTGGGAAAACAATTTAATTGATTAATCAATGGAAAAAAAGGCTAAATTCTCTCTATACAACATGTATTTATAAAGCATACACTACTACAACATTGATTTTTAGCGACTGAAAGATCCATCATTGGAAAAAAGGCTAAATCCTCTCGATAGATATATGATTTTTTTAAGATATTATCTGATACAAGATAAAAACAAATATGACCCAACACGATATTTGATGACAATATGTCGACTCATGTGAAGATGCCAAATAGTTAAAGAAACTTCGACGTTTCTTTCTTCATTGATAATGATGTCCATCATCTGATAAAATACTTCCGGATTAATATGTCTATTTTGTATGATGAAACAAAGCAAATTTTAATCTAAAACCTAAAGCTTTATATTATAACAATCTCAGGAATTGGAAAATATGTATTTTCTTAAAGTGTTGAGGGTTAAGTCTCTTGATTAGAGCCATTGGTGTTTACTCGCACATATAGTTACATAAATTTAAATAACTACCAAAGTCTATGTTTCAATCAGTGTCTATATTTGGGTTGGATTTTTAAATGAAGAAAAAATAAATTGAAATGAATTTCCCAAATAGAGGGAGGCCACATGAAGTGTCCCTTTTGTACATACTTTGGTCCAATTTCGTAGAGATAGTGTTCATGTTATCTTGCTTGCTTCTTTTTCTAACTTTCATAAATGGAGGGGGAGTGAGAATGATAGATATATACACATGTCTCGTTTTGTAAATGTGGGGTAGGCTATGATGTCTTATCGTATGGTGTTTCATTTAGGATTTCTAAGTTTTGTATTGATAGATTTTATAAGATGGATGTATCCGAGTTAATATCGACTTGGCATTACGAAATGACTTTCATATAATTTGCGGTGAAGATGTTTGAAACCCCTTTTTCTTGTACTACAATGTGTTCTTTTTTTTTTTTTTTTTTTTTTTTTAATGTTGAATTTGACTATGCTATTATAGAGTGATATTTTCCTTTTATTCAACATTTCTTCCATTGTTGCCGTATATTTATTTTTATTAAAGATATAACAAATTGGCAACCAATGGAACTTTATTTGTTCTTTAATGTGGTCTTGATCAACATATCTTTTTTGACCTTTTTTATCTGCGTCACGTACATCACATACAGACATCAACCTTCGTAAAATGTTTGTTTTTTAAAAGACCACAAATCTAAAAATGTATGTGCATCATCTTCCTGACGCAAACGTAGATTAGAGTCTTCTAACTTCTTAAAATATCTTCTACCCTCATAAAACACATCTCTCTCAAATGCCTCTTTTTTTTCTTCTTGCAAAGCCTATTTTTTTCTTCCAAATGTTTCTTTTTTGTAATCTCTTCGAACATTAATATTTTTTGTATGAATGTCTTTTTGTAATACTTTCTTCTTGTAACTACAACAAATAAGCAACATATCCGTTAATTCATATCATTTTACTTTGAGTTTTTATATTACAACACATTGTAGTGACAATTGAATCGAGTATAGAAACAAAATCATATTAAGAACATATTTAGACACAAGATCTAAATAATATCTGGTTGGCTCGTTGTATTGCTAATTAATCAGTGAATACAAGAAGATAAGAGAAATGAGTACAAAAATGAGAATCAAAGTCTTAACCTCTAAGTGTATCCATCCCATATATATATATATATATATATATATATATATATATATATATATATATATATATATATATATATATATATATACATATATAGGGATACTGAAAGCACAAAAAAATATAAGAACATTTGACATTACAAGCTTCGAAACTAAAGCGTCCTTATAAAAACATTACAAACTGACTGCGATATCACAAACAACAAATACATATTCGACACCTCACAATAACTTTTGAAACCCTACATTCTCCCCATTTGTGAGAAATGTCGGATCTAAGTTGTTAACACCTTTGTAGTTTGATGGATAACCCATCGAATATTAACATACCAGTTTATAATCTTCCCAATCTCAGCTTTCTCCTTATCATTGTTCTTGGCACAGTTTCTCATATATACCATGAGATTTGTGTGATGAGGCGTTGTATACCTTTCGACATCACATGCTTGAAACATGAATTTTGAATTATTTCCTTTCTTTTTTTCCCAACAAAAACAATTCCTAAAGGTTTCAAGGTAATTCTCCATATTTGAAATCTTTCAAACTAACTTTACTCAAAAGCATAGTTTTTGGAATAGTTATTTCTTTGTCAAAAGACCTAGCCAACTCAACATCTGTTAAGGCTAAAGCTCCATAGTATCCATCAATGAAAACCTTCAGATAAGCAAAAGCATTCAATAAATCTTCTTTGCTTGTCACTTGCAACTTCGATAAATCAACATTCTTCATGATCAATGCTACACTAACAAATCATGAAGATTCATTAATGGAAAGTATGCAATTGAGAAGTCGAATGTGACATTGTTTGCTCGGACTGCATGATATTGATAATTATGTAGCATACCCTCAAACAAAATATCTTTGGTTATGCCCAAAACCCGAACTATCTTGACAAATGACCATATATCTTCTTCCTTCTTCCCAAGTACAATATGGAAACGAAACTTCATACACATGTACTTAAGTTTATCCTTGTACTTGTCAGCAAGTTCGAACTGCTCATTCAAGAACATCATTATGTTCATTGTGAAGTCTAATTGATTCATGTTGGAGTTTATAGTGTCGAAGCTTTTCTTAGGCACTTTCTCAAATTCATGCATCTTCCCAGAAAAAACCAAAGCTTCAATATACTCATAATGATAAAGCTTTGTAGGATCACCTTTGTTATGACCAGGAGAATCATTGGCTCTTTGTCGAAGTATACTCTGAATTTGTCTTTGCTTTTTGATTTCTTGTTCCATAGCTGCTTTCTTTTCTTCCTTTGAAAACTCAATACTTATGTCTTTCCCTTTCCCTTTATATGCTTTAGTAGACTTGGGTTCCGAAGATGAACTTGTACCACCAATTACAATTCCCTTCTTCAAAGGAATTGTTGTTGTTGTTGTTGAAGTTATTGGATCATGTTTACTTGGCATTGTCACCGGAATCTGAGTAGTTATTACCTTTCCCACTACCTTCACATCTTCACTTGTTTTGCCATAACCTCCTTCCCTTTTACCAATGCCAATATTCCTTCTTTCTCCCCCTTGCACCCTTATAACAACAGGTGGGGAACCCATTAACATCAAAGAAAGAAGTTTCGCAAGCGAAGCCATTTCGTTTTGAATTATTGACTCTAACAAGCTAAACTTTTGAGTTAAGAACTCGAGAGTAAATAAAGAAAATGATGAAGATCTAGACTTTGACATGATATCCTTTAATTCACCCAACAAATGTGCAATATTACCGAAACTGGTAGCATCAACTTCAACCTTCTATTCGAATTTAGGAACAAAAGAATTGTACCATTCAATAGCTTTCGTGACGGCATCAACGATTATATCGACCTTAGTATGAAGGGTAGAATAATTGTGATTTAAAAACTGTGATTTCCTTCGTCATGTCATCTCTTAACTCTTGAATTTTCAAATTGACATTCTCATGAATGGCCTTGAAATCTTGAACATACAAAACATGTCTTTCCTTCGTAACATCCTTCATAGCTCTAAGGGCTCCATTAAAGTTCCTAGATTGAGCTTTGACCCTTAACTCATTATTCTTGTCAACTCGATCAAGTTTTTCCTGAATACGATGCTCTTGAGCTTTCAACATAACATACACCTCGATACCCGAAACTGAATGTTTACCCCCAACATGTAACGACCCAATTTTCACGACCAAAAATTTTATTTTTTTTATAAATTACTTAATTTAAAACATTCGTGGGAAAGCATTGTCGAAACATTACATCTCATAAAACTATGCATAATGGCTGAAATCCAAATCATAAAATAGTGATAATGTCATACTACAATCCCAAGGAATCTCATAGTGCAAAATATGAGGTGTGTGTATGAGTGCAGCTACCGTACCGACTCCTTCCCCTTTGCTGAAGAGGTACCTGAAACAAAACTGAAAATTATAAGCACAAAGCTTAGTGAGTTCTACAATCACATAACATACATATAATGTCAGGCATATCTGGGTGCCCGACCTACCCTTTTGGTCCTGTCGACCAGATACTGCCTAGCATATCTGGGTGCTGGCCTACCCCTTCGGTCCTGTCGACCGGATACTGCCCAACATATCTGGGTGCCGGCCTACCCCTTCGATCCTGTCGACTGGATACTAGGGACTATTTCACCCCTGTACTGCTACCACATAACATGTATCACATAATCATATTCTATCTAGTATGACTGGGTATGACTACCCCTCTTTGGCCCTATCGACCGAAAGTCTTGGGGACTATATCCCCTACTGCTACTGGCATATAACATCATATCATACTAGCACATAACATATTAGGTAGTAGCAAACCTAGATGAATATCACAAAGACAATCATTTAACATACAACTCCTACTGGTGGGCCGACATTGTGGTCGTAGACCCACCGCTACTAGAATGTAACTCACCTCATAAGGCTGACTACTGGAAAATTGCTCGACAACTGTCTGACTGCTGCTCCGGTAACCCTCCGGCTATAATCCCACAAAGCACTCAGTTAGAACTTGATATCTACTCTTAGGGTAAAATGACTATTTTACCCTTAACCAAGTCCAAGTCAAAGTCAACTTCCAGTTGACCCGACTCACCGAGTTAGGCCGTCAACTCGTCGAGTCCCTAACTCATTACCCGTCCTTATCTACGTCTTTACTCGTCGAGTTTAGCAACGACTCGATGAGTTCTCCTTCTATATGAAGATCGAATGAACCTTCATCCGACTCGCTGAGTTGTATGAACAACTCATCGAGTTACCTTCATCTGATATCAAGTCTTGTCCTTGACTAACCGAGTTGTATGAACAACTCATCGAGTTCATCTTCAACTATAAGGAGATTGCCTTGGACTCGCTGAGTCTGTTCTTGCACTCGCCGGGTCCCATGAACTCTAGGTTTAAGGCTAAGTCCAATACGTTTCTCTTGGACCCTCTTAAAACCCTTCTAGCGCCCAACTGGGTTCCTTCAAACCCTAACAGCAAAGGGGAGTTATGCCTCGGACTCGCCGAGTCCAAAGAACGACTTGTCAAGTTGAGCATGTCCAAGTCTCATTTCTTGATTTCCAGCGTACAACTCTTGACCAAAAGATAGATCTAAGCTCCTTCAATCGTTCTAGCACGTAAAGTTACAAAATGTACGTGCATGCATGGGACTTTGAGCTCAAAAGGACATAAAATAAGCTCTTATGATGCATGGGACCTTAGATGGGTGCAAAAGCAACCCCTAACTGCCTTGTGACTCCCTTAATGACTTGGTTTTGAAGCCTCAACCCCCAACCATGCTTACAATCACGGTTGGTTACCAAAAATGGCTTATAAAAGCCCTAAATCTCCCTAAAAAGGGATCTATCAAATGAAAGAGCAAGTTTACAGCTTTATACCTCCAATGAACTATGGAAGATGCACAAACTCGGTTTCCCCTGGTCAAGCCTTTCCCTTCCTCCTTATGGTCAAAACAGGAACCAGGTGCTACACAACATCTGCTTGTAATTATAGTAATGAATTAAGCTTCCGATTAAGAATTTTAAATTGCTTCCGAGGCATCAGCATGTGATCGGGAATATCCTCCTCATTAGGGTCAAACTCTATAGCAGCAAAAGAACCTGCAAACCCACCATCATCAGCTTCATCATCATTAAATGTTTTGGGACCTTCTACGGATTGGGATGGGAATAAGGACGTAATGGGTTGTTGCATGATATTATCAAGAAAGTAGGTGAATGAGTTGATGGTGGTGATTTGGCTAAAGTGAGAATAAGAAATGGAGGTAAAGAAATTGTCGTATCAACAAGAGATGTTTCGAAGGTATAGGAGACAATAAGATGTGGATTACCTTGGGCAGCTGTATTCGATACTCTGAAGCGCGAACCTCCTCATGAATGAATTTGGAAGTCGACACTCAGGGTGGTATAACTTGAGTCTGTTCAGGAGTAGACGTCTTCGTTTGTTCACCTGGATTGATGGGTGTGTCAATTTTAGAAGTTTCCACATTACCATCAGGATTTCCAGTCGCCTCGAGATTTGACTTGAGTGGAGAATCCCTCACAGATGAAGAATGGCCCATTTGATCATCTTAAATTGGAGACTCAGGAAAAACTTCCTCACCCATTGAATCATCATGGATAACTAACTTCCTTAGCTTCTTCTTTTGTCTCTTGGAAAGACGTTTGACCATGTCTTCTGCCCTCTGTTTCTTCGAAGCTGTAGAAACAGATACTTGAACTTCACAAAACAGAACCCCCTTTCGACTTACTTGTGACTTGACTCTAGAAGTTGGTGAAAAACTTTTCGATCTTTCAAGAGAATGGCGAGGTTTATGAGCCATCTTTTTCAACTTTTTCAACACAATAGATTTCGAAGGTAAGACTTCCATTACAGTCTTCGAAATTAGTTTAGGAACAACCATCGGAGGTGGCTCAGTGTGCACTTTCTTCTTTGTAGCAGACTTACCAACCTTCTCAACTTGCTCAGGTTGTGTTGTTGATGGATTTTCCTTTGTAGCTTTCTTAGACCCCTTTTTCTTCTTTGATGGGCTAGTGTTTGTAGTTAACAAACACCAGTTTCAATATCAGGATTAATCATTTTCAAATAGCTCAGAAATACAGGGTGAGATGGATCAACCTTGCGAAGCATTACGCCTGGAATTCTTGCAATAGTTAGAAAATTTTCCTCATCATCTTCAACAGTTTTAAGATGATGAAACATCACAAATTCAACAGTTTTTCCGTTTTCTGGAACCAAAATACATTCCTTCTCAAAAGCAAATTGTAAAATTAAGCTCGAGTAACGAGCACACGAAATCCCATCAACTGCATTCGTGTTCCCGACACGTTCCACAAACTCATTCTAGAGTTGACTTGCATAATCCACCGACAAATCGTAGTATAATCCTGCCACCATTGCATAAACCTGTAAATGACCTTTATCCAACCCTACTGTTCTTCCAGTTAAGCGACAGTGATATATCCCAAAGAAAAAAATTCAATATACAAGGTAATACAGACTTCTTAAATTCACTGATTTTAGTAAGAATACGTTGATAACCCATCTCATTGAACATATGAATGATTTGTTCATTCATTACCTTATAGAAGGGTTCAACATTAGGAATACTGAGAATCTGGGCAAAAGTCTTATTTGACAATGGAAAGTTCTTTTCATTCATCATTTGAAAAGTCATTGTGTTCATTGTCTTGCTATAAGTAGCCGTAGAACCAGCAAGAGACAGCCAAGAAACTGGTACTGAAAAAGAATTGAACATCACCTTTGATAATACAAAATTTTGAAGAGCAACGATGAGCATCTTCAATTCCTCATGGTAAACAGAGACATCTGCTTGAACTTGAAAGTTTGTGTTTTGAATCTTCATCATCGGTTACGATATGGTGTCATCAGTGGTTTCTGATGGATCAACATTGACATTTGGTGTAGCCATGGTTAGGGTTTGAAGAATCGGTGAAGAAGACATAAAGTTTTTTTGATTTGGGGATTTGCAGAATGCATAAAATTGGAATGAACCCCAAAACCCCTTTTTATATGGAAATAGAATTTGAATTTGAAGCGGTTTCTGGCATTAAATGTGGCTGACGTAGCTCCTTGAAAATCATGCCCTTACGCTGAAATTTTTGTGATTATATGGTACATCATATCCTATTCCACTATTATAGACCCTCAGATCATGATATTTGATTATATTCAATCCAATGGTTCATATATGTGCATTCTGACACACAATAGTTAGTAGAAACAAAATAACCTAACCCTATATATATATATATATATATATATATATATATATATATATATATATATATATATATATATATATATATATATCATGGTTGCAGAAATCGCTAATCGGTGGACTAGCGATTAAGGATTAATCGGCTAGGCGGGGATTAATCGGGAGATTAATCGAAGACCATTAATTCTTAAGAAAATTATTAAAAAATTTATAGATCTAACTTTAATTCTCCAAAAAATGTGATTAATCGGCGATTAGGTCCGATTAGGTCCGATTTTGACCTGCATTGACCAAACCCGATTAGGTCCGATTAACTCCGATTAGGCTTGATTAGGTCCGATTAATTCCGACTTTGACCTGCATTGACCAAGCCCGATTATAGTGACCGATTAGCAATAAATCTCATCGGTGCAGGTCCGATTAGCGATTAATCGGCCGATTAGGCCGATTTCTGCAACACTGATGGTATTATGGATATGGAAGTTAGTGATATCTAAGAAAACATATCATAAGCAACTTAGATGCATTGCTGGTACCAAAAAACTTTGTGAAAGGAGGCAAACTTTTGAGGTTCATAAGTAGTATGCAAGAAGACATACCGTAAACATCTAATTGTATCCAATTTACCAAAATTTCTTTTATTATATCATTTACTACGTGCATAAAACTTGTTACCTAGAGTCCAAATAGCTTGAAAATGGTATAGTAAATTTAATAATAAAAAATTATTGTTCAATTAGATATAATTACAAGTTTAATAACTTATAGAGCAAATAAATTATTATTGGTTTTCATATTTTATGACATTTCACTTATTTTTAATATTTAACCTCAAGGAGTTATTTGTTTGGTTCTCAAGTAACCATCAATTATGTAAAATTATCTAGATATCGATTCTTATCATTACTTTATGTATTTTCTTTAGCCATTTTCACCATGTGAGATTCTCCTTTATAGTATAGACAAAGTCGTGCATCTGGTTTTCTCCACAAGGGTTTCATTTATATTTGTGTTTTCAGTATACTTACAATTTTTTTTTTAATTTTCAAATTTATAATGATTACGATATTTGACGGTGTAATTTGATTTCTTTTGAACGTAGTGTAATTTTATTCCTTTCATAACATGCATATAAAAAATGATATAACAAAAATGATCATTTGGAGTACTATTTTCTTGATGTGGTGCTTCCATGTATTGAAAATTAAATGTCGCATTCAATCTTATGTTCATGTATTAAAGAGTCATAGATCTATAAATTCTTAGAGACGGTAGATACGGTACAATTGCTTACGTACAACTGGATTAAGCATACGGCTAAAATCTCAAGTATGACATGGAAAAATTGGTGTAATTCTCATGTTTTCTTTCATAGGTAATTCTATCCATTGCATCTAGCATTCTGCTATTGTGTTTTGATAAGATAACGAACTTTCAATTTTGTTCACATTTAATTATTGATTTTTTTTATGTTTGATTTATCCTTGCATTATTTAAAAATTTTCACATTTTACCTTTATAACCGGTTATAAGGGTAAAATATCATCAATTTCAAATAATTTAAGGTAAATCAAGCACAAAAAAATTTAATGACTAAATGTGAACAAAACTTAAAGTTAGTTACCATTTCAAGCCATTATTTCGTAAATGGTTCTAAATGTTATTAAGAAATGAACTCAAACTAAATATGAAGATCACAAAAGTAAGAATATTGTAGTAATCGTGTGATATGTTTTTATTGTGTAAGGTACTAGAAACAATACTTAGAAATACAATAAAAGTAACTTTAATCACATAGAATTAGAAAAAACAAAGATTGTGGTGGTTTCAGACATTGACAATAATTTTCAATCTAGATGGTGTTGACGACCATTGTAGATTGTGTGAGAAAGAGAGAATGTATGATAAAAAAAGTGTGAAGATAATGCAATGTTAATTTTGAATGAGGTTTTTCTCTTTACAAAGACACGAGTTTTGATTAGAGAGCGTGGATACATAAGATAAATGTCGTTGAGTAGTACATGAGTAGTCTAGGTGTTAGTTGTCTTTACATTATTTGTGCATTTTGCCTAGTTTTCATTGTTTTTTTACTTTCAACTTGTTTTAATGATACTTTTCTTCTTAGTTATTAATTATATTTACTTTTTCTATTTGTATGTTGGTTCTATATGTACCTTCTTACCATGATCTTTTTGATTTTCGATCTATTTTCTGTTTTATTGTTTATATATGTGTCTTTTTGCCTTTGTGAAACTTTACTAATTATTTCTTCTTTGTGGATTAGTGTTTCACTAATACGTAAATAAAGAAACTCAAGTTAAAAGTTTATCTCGTTGACTAGGATTAATGTAATGAACTACAACATGGTTATCTGATATGCATTCTATTCTGTAATACTTCTTACAAACACAACACAAAAGAAATCATAGTGATTCAAATCAAAATTATTAATCTAAGTAATTGCTACCAATAAGTAAAATATATTAGTGTAAGTTCATCGTTTTCTTCTTGAAATTTTCCTGTAAGAAAAAGATTAGTAGGAACGTGGTGATTGAGGCTAGAATTGGACTCGATTCCCTTAAACAGATCCGCCGTCTGTTCCCAGGATACAACAACCTTAAAAGTGTGTGTACTGCCGGATATTTTCACTTGACTGAAAAAGTCACCAGAAGCAGGTGTATAGAGAAGGATGAGGAAAAAGAGTATTTTCATTCTCGTGTCAAATGAGATGGTAGAGGTCTCCTTTTATAGTTGAAACATAACAGAAATAAATCAATTCGATATTAAGGAATTGATTGTGCATTGAATCTAATAAATGTCATTAATTACGTAATCAATGCATCCATTAGAAAATTCAAAATAAGGACCAAAACTGTCAAAATGTCATTAATTACGTAATCAATGCATCCATTAGAAAATTCAAAATAAGGACCAAAACTGTCAAATTTAGCAAAAACGAGGGTAAAGTGAGCCCGAGTTTTCGTGTCCACAGGTCGCACCCATGCACAAGTTTAGTGTTTTTGGTCTACGAAATCCAAGATTTGCACCCCTTTTGGGTGGGTAGGAATTATAGTAAAACCATAGACACAAACTTGTAAGCCTTTAATGCATTCAAGCTTATAAACCTTGTTGAGTGTGGTCTTTCTACTAATGTGGGACTCATTTTCACATTCATCTCTTTTGCTAAATTTATTTTTAAATACTGATCTTTGAGTATCGATATCTCATTCACGTATACTACAATTCGAACATATAATATATCGTTTCGAAGTTCTCACGGAGGAGAACACAAACTCACTTAGAGTTAATTATATATACAACATATGTGTATATTTATATATGTCCAAAGTTAGTAAAAATATAAATATTTATACAAAATTTCCGAACAAAATAAACTGAAGGATGATTACAATATAAAGATAATGACTTGAAATGGTAACAAACTTTCAATTAGTTTATATTTAGTCACTAAAACTTTTTTCGTGCTTGATTTACCCATAATTGTTTGAAATGTTCACATTTTACCCTTATAATCGGTTACCTATAAATTATTTGAAATGTTCACATTTTACCTTTATGACCGGTTGTAGCCGGTCATAAAGATAAAATATAAACAATTTCAAATAATTTAGGAGTAAATCAAGAAAAAAAAATCAGTGACTAAATGTGAACAAAATGAGAAGTTCGTTACACCCTCAAGTCATTATCCATTTTATTTATTAAACTTTCACTTCCATTGAAATATATATATATATATATATATATATATATATATATATATATATATATATATATATATATATATATATATATATATATATATATATATATATATATATATATATATATTAAAGATCGGCTAGATCCATAAATTCTTGAGAAACCTCGTTTGTCTATCCATTAATCCGCATAACTTGATGCCTACTTATATTTAAATCATTAAAAGATATTGTACAAGTTTTTCATGATAATTATTTAAGCATATGTAGATCTTTAACAATATTCACTAAATTGAGGGAAATTAAGGTGACAGAATATGATTGGTGAATGGTGATGCATTAAAATCCAAAACTTAGCTGAAATAGAAAGTTTGATGAGGTGTTAATGGGACCAACTTACATGATTAAATGTATGAAGTTTGATACACATATAATAAAGTCCATGTCCAATAATAATGCATTGTCGGCTCACATATGTTTTATCATCGCCCAAAGTTAGGTCTCATATTTTTGTAATTAAAAAGTGATATTATTAATATAATATCTATATTCAGCTTAATAAAAAATTTATATCAATTAAATATTATAATACTTATATCATAGTGTGATGATTCCTCAATTGTTTGAAGAACTTGAGATTTTTTTGTTGGGTGGATAATGACGAAAAGAAAATATGTTTGATAAAAGGGAAAAAAAATTGGCATCCAAAGATGAACGAGACTTAAGAACTGATAGTTACAAAGTTATCTAATTAGAGGGTGAGCTACTTTTCGAAGTCGGGTATTCATGTCAATCTTTATATCTCCGAATTCGATCCTTAACTGCTTTAGAATTTGATATGCCACTTCTTCTTGGGAGGTCAAACAAGGGAAAAGAAAATGTGTTTTGCGAAATGGAAAAAGGTTTTGGTGCCTAAAGAAGAAGGTGGGTTCTGGAATCTTTTTTCTTTCAACTGCGCTTTACTTTTCAAATGGCATTTACATATTTCTGTTGGAATCAAATTCGTTGTGGGTGTAACTTACGAAACAATTTCATGAGTTTATTAGAGGATGGTTAAATCAACACTCTATTTTACCATTTAGACACCTTATATAATTTTTAAGGTATTTTTATTAGTTAAAATTATATTATTTTTTTGAAAAAAATAATTAAAAATAGTTACCTATTGTTTATAATATAACATATGCTATGCACAGACTTACTGATAAAGGAATCACCCTTCACTGCTCGGTCATTTTAATTACCATGTATACTAGAAAGTCTAACCTAAAAGTCAACTAGGTTTGTTGGTTTTAAAACTCTTAATTTATTATTTATTTGTAATTTTTCATAACTTTCTCATAGCTTTTAATATACTTTGATGGGTAAATGGTATAAAAATCATTAACTTTTTTTTTTTCCGATTTTGTTACCGTGGTTTTTTTTTTTTTTTTTTTTTTTTTTTTTTTTTTTTTTTTACAATTAAGCCACTATGTTTTCAATGTGTTGCAATACCGACCAGTTGATCTGTTTGCTTCAGGTCATCCGGTTGCCATTGTTGACGTAACATGATGACGTGTCAGAAGCGAAAAAAAACTTAGTGTAAAAGTTGTTAATTTTATTTATTTATTTATTTATTTTGCGGTTTTAACACTAACTATTCGATATTTTCCAATTTTAATACTAAGTTTTCGATTGTGTCCAATTTGCAACATAAATGCAATAAACATATGTAAAGACATAATTACTCGATTTACCCTATAATAAAATAAAATATATGTCCAATAGATTAAGAAAATATAAATGAAATAAAAATATATAAAGATATAACTGCTCCATTTTTTGTATTTGGCTTTCTTTCTCTTTGCAAATACATAATTGTTCAATTACCCTATAATATAATAACGAAGTTTCTTATGAGATTGTATTGGTGTACCCAACCACAAAGAACAACATTTTCACTATGAAATTTTTTGGCGAGAATATGGCGGTCAGAGTTAGGAAGATGCAAAAGATAATTTATGATGAACAACTTGATGTAGGTATTTTGGTGAATAATGTCGGGGTGACTTATCTTGTGGCTAGGTTTTTTCATGAGGTTGAAGAAGTGTGGATGAATGTGCTGGAAGTGAATGTTATAGGTACACGTTTGGTAAAAAGAGTTGTGATTAAGGGAATGATCAAGAGGAAAAAATGTATCATTGTTAATATTGGTTCGTGTGTTGCCATTGGTGTATCTTCATATCCTCTTTATGTGATCTATGTTTGCAAGCAAAGCGTAAGTTGGTTGTTAACTGCCTCTTTCTTTCCTTTAGTTTGATCCATGGTTCACTCTTTCTGTTTTAAGATCAACTTAAAGGCATATATGATTTAATTTTAAGTCGAAAAAACATGCATTATCAATGTTTTTATGACCAAAAGGAAAGCATGTTTTTTAGTTATGAAAATAAATTATTTACATACATGAGGCAATGTTAGAGAAACAAGGGAAGGATGGACAAATATGTCAGTAAAACTACTCCATCAAGGAATAAGTAAAACCCAAAGGGTATATACTATGACAAATTTAAGTTTTATAGCTCAAATCTTATTTACAAATATAAGATAAACAAAAGCTATATACAACAAAGATTTTCATTGGTTGGGGAAAATTGGAAATGTTTATTTCATTTACTACTTAGTGTCAAAATCATAAAAGTTAAAACTTAGTATCAAAACTGCAATAAATAAATAAATAAAAACTGTAATGTCAGATTTTCTGCTAGGTTTGGACGCTTAGTTATAAAACTTGTAACCTTGTCGGCTAAAAATTGTGAATTTTTGATAATAAATAAAATTAAATTATTCAAATAAACATTGTGAATTTTATAGATATTAAGTGTATATGATAACTCTGTAAATTCTTACGTCTAACGTAATTAATAGGGCTAAAATATAAATTAAAAATACAATATTATTTTGGATAAATAATCTAAACAAAAGTCGTAGTAATCGTAAATGCAAAAGCATGCATATAAAGAACGCTCAAATCTGACTTCGTACGAAGAAGTTATGATTTTTCGAATTTTTAGACACAATTCAGTACCAGTGTACGACATAGAAACCGAAATAGAAATCGGTCGATTGTTAGGAAAAAGAATCTAAATGAGAGTTGAAAATCTCATCCATACCTATCTGTTGATATAAAGATAATCGAGAATGGATATCATATAAGAAAGTTATGATTTTTACACGGAATTTAATAATCTAAGCCTGTAAAAATATAACTTTAAAAATAAAGTCAAAATTAGCCGACTGAGTCTAAATGAAAGTTGTAATCTCGTCGATATCTACGCACAGATATAAAACCCGTCGGAAACGAAGCACGTACGGAAAAGATATTAATTTTCTAAGAAAACGGGAAACTTCGCGCACAACCACACACACCGACAAGGTGTGCGATGCACATCTGACTCCCATGGGACATGTGACATGTAGCACCACACAAATAGAGATATGCCATCTGGGCAACCACATGCACGACGCACAGGGAACATAGTGTGTGGCGTGCACTCGTTTTTCAACTATATGTAGACACGATTTTTTAGCATTTTCTTTACACCCTCCTCCAATTCTCTCTAGATTGCTTCTTAGCCTTTTTGTCCTTTACTCTCTAGTTCCGGGTTACTTTAGTGAAGCCCTATGGTGTCAGATATTTGAAGAATAGAAGATATCGGGTTAGAATTATGCCTGCATAATTCCTGGTTTTTGTTAGATTACTTTGCAAGTCAAGCTACACTTATTCATTTTAAGTGTAACTTTTAATTATAGTCATAGTCATTTTTTTGAACCTATATTTAATATTTATCGATGATTCTAAGTCATTATACTAATTTATCTACTTACACGAGTGATGTCAAGGTTGGATTTAGTAAGATGTTTAAAGTGGGATTTCTAAACCAAATGGACCCTACCTCCGATATGATCCTACTTGGTTATTCCTTACTTGATAGATCTTGATGTAGATATTGGTATTGTTGAGGAATCTAGACTATCATTATATACTAGCTAGGATTACGAAGTTAGACTACTTAGTACTTTATATGCTAAGGTCTTTGAGAAGTGTTAAAGCAGAGTGCTGCTCTAACCTCTAGTCACCTACTTTGTTAGGTGAATGCGTACTTACTTTCATGAACATAAACTAATAAAAGTATTTATTAAATATTAATTGATTAATTATTCTATGTACTACTTGTATACCTATAATAGTACTACTTTTTAGGAACTATGTCAAAATTAGAATTGCCTTTAGATATAGTTTGGGTTAGTTATGGACGTATAAAGTTTACTTAGTTCTAAATAAGTTGGAATTTAATTAGGACTCATTCTGAGGGTAGAATGTGAGACCAGAGTAGAGTGTAGTATTCCTCTTCTTTTATGGATAACCAGAAATGGTGGGTCCATATCAGACAACTGGTAGGTATGTCTAGTTCATCGACCAAAGTAGATGACCACACTTGACTATTATAGGTGGTCTAATGAATTACGTTGCTATTGTGGACTTATAACCCACATGCATAGATTAAACATGCATCAATAGCTCTGAACATTGGTTGCCTTTATATGACTTACACTGGCCATGGACTCCCCTAGCCGTGTAGTCAACCAGATACTCAAACAGTTTATCAGGAAGGGTGATTCCTCTAGATAATCGATGACCTAGGATTCGTAAGAATCAGTTGGGCTGGGTGGAAAGTCTTAAGGATATTTATGTCAAATTTTATATATGTGTATTATCTTTCAATGATTGTTTTGTAGGAATGATACTATGATTTATTATCATTAAAGTATTATATGCTTTAAAAACCTATGCATTTTATAATGTCCATGTTTCTTGTTAGGCATTAATTAGATAATGTATACTTAGGGTTAACAACTGTAACTTATTTGATATAATAAAAGGAAATTATTTGAGTATTACGTGCTTCATGTGCAATTATATATAGTATATGTGCTTACGGCAACATAATAAAATAAGAATAAAATATGCATCCAAAATAGAATAATAATTAGGCCTAATACCCTCGACGAAAGTTGAAGTAGTCGTGACAAGGATTTTAGGGATATAAGGTGCACTTAAATCGGGCTTATAGAAAAGAAGTTATGGTTTGTTGAAGTTTCACAATTCGATCCGATTCGACAACGTGCGCCGTAAATAGTAAATTTTTGTTAGATTACTTTTAGCCTTAGTGATCTAAACAAAAGTCGTAGTAGTTGTTAAACTGAGAGCGTACATATAGAGAACGTCCAAATCTGACTTCAATAGAGGAAGTTACGATTTTCTATGATTCAGTGTAGTAGTAGACAACCGAAATATCAAATTTTAGATCAATTGGTTGTTACCCGAAACAATCTAAATGGGAGTTAAAGATATCGTTAATTGGATTTCAATAATAAAAAGACAGTCGAGAATTTGTCATCATTGGATGACAAAGTTATTCATTTTATACGGGCTTTAGCAGTCTAAGCATGTGTAAAATAAACAAATTCGAAATTAGACAATGGAGTCTAAATGAAAGTTGTAAATCTCGTGAATAGCTACACGTGGATATAAAGAACATCAAAAAGGAGCTTTTATGAAGAAGTTATGCAATTTTAAAGATTGAAATCCATCGCACGCATCTGCACCCTACACAGAACCTTCTAGAAGGCGTCACGTCGCTACAACCATTTATTGCCACATGTCAGTGCACCTAAGGAGTCACATTGACCCTGTGAGTGGTGCATATAACCATTACACGGTGCGCATGGTCATTCATCACCCTATAAATAGAGGTCTTGAGTTCATTCTTCTACACACCTCTCAAAATCAACTCTCTCTCGATTACTTTTGATTTGGTCTGAATTTCTACTTAGTAGTTAGGATATTTTTGAAAGTTCTAAAATCCTTAGGAGCTAGGTATCTAGTAGCTACCATCCTTGTAACACCCGATTCCTGGTACGTACTTAAAATTCAAGTAGTTTCATGTTTTGCTCTAGGAATCGTCGAGTTGGAGGCCCAACTCGTCAAATATACTCGATTTTGATTGAAAAGTTTAGTGACATACTCGACAAGTCGGGGGACCGACTCGACGAGCAGAGGTTGTCTGGAAGAAACGCTAATATTTATGGTTTGCACCCTATTTAAACGACCTATTCTACTTCAAACCAGCCCCCATCATCCCTCCCAACCCAGAGAAACCCTAACTCGAAACCCTAAGCCATTATTGAGTTTTCTTGAGGTTTTTGGTACCTTTTGTGTGTATTTGAAGTTTGAAAAGGAGAAGGAAGCTTGGAAGATCAAGAGAGAGCAAGTAGATCCATAAGTCTTGGCACATTTCCTGCTCATTTGAGGTATAAAGCTGATACCTTGGCTATTCATTACTTAGATCTTGATTTGGGGGTATTTTCTACCTTTTTCTAAGCTTCAGTGAAGCTATACCCAGATTTGTGTGTATATTTGGAGTTGTACTTCAGATTTGGCACCGTTAAGGGTTCCCATGGCATAAAGGTTCCAACTTTATGGCCATAAGAGACCCATGCGACACAAAAACCCCTTTTTATGGCTTTTTTGAGCCAAAAGCCGCATGCATGGACATCAAGTTCGTAGCTTTTTCATATAATATGGACCCTAGGAGGTCAGATCTATTGTTTGGACGCATTTAGACCGATTAAAATCGACTGTATAGTTTGGTACAAAGAGGGATTCGTTGAGTCATTCATGGGACTCGGCGAGTCGGGACGTATTTTCTAGAAAATCCTTACTGTTGATGGACAAGATGCTAAGATTGAAGATCACTCAGTTTTCTAGGCTCATTAGGGACCTAGAAACCATGGAACTCGGTAAGTATATGAGCGGACTCAGCGAGTTCATTGCAATGTCCCAACCACATGAAGATGAACTCGACGAGTTGAGGGAGAACTCGGCGATTCATAGAGTAAATACCTTCATACGGATAAAGATGAACTCGATGAGTTCAAGGATGAACTCGGCGAGTCAGTTGAAGAAGGTCCCGATGTTTTGGTGAATGAGAATTCATCAAGCTCTTCCTAGTCTCGACGAGTAGGGACGGGATTATAGTATCTTGTGGACGTGGGGACTCGACGGGTTGGTGGACCAACTCGGCAAGTTGAGTCAACCAGATGTTGACTTTGACCAAAGTTAACTTTGACCAAGATTTTGAACTTGACTTTGACTTGGACTTAAGTTGACCCTTGAAGGGGTTATGAGTATGAAATGGAAATTTAGAAAGGATGTTGTGTAGGGATCGAGGAGTCGAGAAGAGTTGATTTCCATACCAAGGACAATGTAGACACTACACGACATTGTGGTGAGTTACCTTCCAGTATAGGTGGGTCTAAGGCACCAAGGCCAACCCACTAGTAGTTGATTATAGTTGAGATGATTGTCTTTGTGATAATTGTCTGGTTTGCTACTACCTGATGTGTTCTATGTGCCAGTATGATATGTTATATGTGATAGTGGTAGTATGAGGGGAATGGCCCCATGATTCGGTCGTTAGGACCGAAGGGTATGTCGGACACCCCAAATATGTCTGACAGCATGATTATGATATGTTATTATGTGTTAGTAGTAGGGGTGAAATAGTCTGCGTGACCGGGTGAGATAGAGCGGAGGGTAGGCAGGCTCCCCAGAATGGCCTGATATGGGTAGGTCAGCACCCCAAAATGGCTTGACATGGGTATGTCGGGCACCCCATAATTGCCCGACATTGTGTATGATTGTATGGTATGTGGTATGATAGGGAAACTCACTAAGCTTTGTGCTTACAATTTTCAATTTTGGTTTTAGGTACCTCTTCATCTAAGGGGAATGAGTCGGCAGGGTAGCAGCGCATCACGCACATATGATTCTACATTTGAGAACCCTGGGATTGTACTCTAACATTATACTATTTGACAGTATGGTTTTTGAGACATGTAACAATGGTTTTGTGGTTGATGTGATATCAGCGATGTTTTCCTCAAACGATTTTACAAGTAATATAACTAAAAACAAAAAAATTTGGTCTCGATTTTTGGGATGTTACAATCCCAAAGTTCCGCCTGTGTAATTTCCAGACTTTTGTCTACGAAATCTTTGTAAGTTAAATTACACTCTATATTATTTTAGTGTAATTTATGTTTAAAATTCATAGATGTTGTTATGAATTTATAAATAAGATTCATCAGTAGTTCCAGTGTCATATTACTAATTGATCTACACATGGGGATGATGTCTAGGCTGGATTTAGTGAGGTGTTTAAAGTTGGATTCCCAAAGTTCTGCATGTGTAATTTCCAGACTTTTATCTATGTTTTCACTATCGGACATGCAAGTATTGAACACAAAAATAAACCCTAGGAGACATCTACTATAATCAAAATTCATAATAATAGATAGTAGACTAACCTTTGAATGTTATATAGTAATAACACTAAATTCCTTGAAGTTGTTGAAGCTTGAGAACTAGCATCACAAGTGTAACACCTCTAATGGCTCACAAACACACTTAGGAAGAAGATGTATGAGAGAGGAGATGGAGGAAGCCTCAAGATTTCGGCTCTTCTTAGGGTTAGAATGGTGGTCAAAATCTCACAGGGGTATAGCCCTTTATATAGTTGTTGGTAGCTTAGGGTTAAAGCTAGGGTTTTAAGGAGGAAACCCTAATTCCTTAGCTTAAGGCCTAAGCTGCCCAAGAACCTCATCCAAGAAGCCCTTAGATGAAATTTCTAGGGTATTCCTAGAAGATTTCGTCCAACCCATCTAGGAGGGTTCTAGAGCCCAATTCCATAACTATCAATAAATTATCAAACAACCACTGCACTTTTAATTAATGCCTTTAATCCTAAAATTAAATCCAAATTAATTTCTAATTAAAAATTAATCAAATAATATGATTTCTAATTAATATATTATTTTCATAATACATTAATAAATCATTTATTTCAATTTATTAATCAAATTAAAAAATTCTTACTCATTCTCAATAGCTCATCTTGTCTAGTTGGTAGTATGAAGGCCTCCCAAAACAACAATGCTACTATCCAACATATAGTTATGGGCTTAGACACATAATCCAACATATACTATGTATACCAAATGGACCTTACCTTCGATATGATCCTACCTGGTTGTCCCTTAATAGCTATAGATTAGTAGACTTTGGAATTTATGATGGAACTAGGCTATCTTTATTCTTAAGGGATATTAACCTAAGACTTAGTGTTAATTGAAGCTAGGTCACGTCAAAGGAAAATACAAGTGCTAAAGTGAAGCGGTGTTCAAGTTTCGAGTCATCACTTTAGCAAGTGAGTACATAGTTACTTTCATCTTACACATAGATATAAAGTATTTAAGAAAATTACATGTTATGTTTGCCTATTATCTGTGTTCCTGATATATATATATATATATATATATATATATATATATATATATATATATATATATATATATATATATATATATTCTAGATGAATGATTTTTATACATGTTTTACTTGATTTAAATTGTATAAGTATTTTTATTACCTATAAAAACGTTGGGTAACGATGGATAGATGTAAGATGATATAGATTAGAGATGAAATATGATATACATGATGAGAGGCCTTGACTTTATTAATGATCCAGTCGTAAAGCGGAGTATAGATGATGACCACAAACTATTCTGAACATTCTAGTGGAATGCTACCAGGCTCGTAAAGATGATTCCTTATGATGACCACATATATTGCTAAGGTATCCCTTGAGTAGTATTGTCTATCCCAAAGATGATTCCTTATGATAGGTCCCCTGAATCAGAAGTTTTAGGGACATAAAGTGAGGATAACAGGAATGGGTAATTAGGTTGAATTTTGGATGAAAGAATATAATTTAATTATTGTAGGTTGAAAACCCTATGTGCTCACCAGGCCCCCAAGCCCGACCCACTCAGTTTCTTGAATTGTAGGTACTAACACAAGAACACAAGTGTGATGTTATGATAAGCGATTTATGGATGCTTATAATCTAGTAGTTTAGATAAACTAGTGTAAGGCCTGTAAGATTTTCTTTTATGCTTATGTATTGTATTGACGATGGCATCGCAATGTTTTCAATATAAATAAAATACATTTGTTTGGAAATGCTTTGATAATATTATTATCAAGTTTTTTGGAACAAATTTAGCAATATTATACTTCAAAAAAAGGATACTCTGATTATAAATACGCACAAATAAATCGGTCTTTTCTGGCCGTAAATTTGGGGATGTCACACATCTCACCAGGTTTCCCAAACCTGACCCACTCATTTTATGTGCATCACATGTAGTGGATACAAGGTTGTTGAAGCTTGGTTAGGATTCCGAGTGAAATATGAGATGAGCACGTTATAGTATTTCAGGACCTTTGATATATTTACGCGGTAATGTATGTTTCGATATGAACGATGACATCCTCGGAATTTAATATAACGAAATAACTTTTTTATCTCAATATGTTTTATATAACTAGGAATTTCCGCATCTAAACTATTAAAGCGTAAATAAAAGGTTTTAATCGGTTATGAAAATAAGGGTATGTCATAGTTGGTATCAGAGCATAAGTTTAAGTGAGCTAGAAATTTAGATAAATAAATTCTAGACTTAAACATAGAAGCTAAGTATAAATCGATGAGGTGTGTGATAGATTGCTTTAGGATGTATGCCTTAGTTGCTTTAGATGCCAGCACTAGCATACTAAAGCAATATGCCTTAATTGCTATTATGTGTTAAATGTGTGTGTATGTGTGTGTGTGTCTATATATATATATATATATATATATATATATATATATATATATATATATATATATATATATATAAAGTAATATATCGTCCCACTAAACAACTCGCTTCTACGACTATAAAACGATACGACGATCACGAGGAGCAGTGGAGTCGTCAATAACGAAGGAGGTCCAACACCTCAGAACAATGGACTCAGAGCTGCTCGACTCACGATAAATGATGATCGAGCAATGATGCAAGAGATGCTGGATCAGCAACGACTTAAGTTTAGTATCTCCTAGCTCAGGAGCTATCTAATGCTAGAGGTGGAGCGTATGTGATCAATGAGTTGGTAGTCGTTGATCAAGTCAACAACGGATTGATTCTTGCTCATCTAGAAACGGTTCAAAACGGAACTAATGATAAATCATAAAGTTATCAAGGACCAAAGTAACCAGGGGTCCGAAGGAATGATGAACCCAGAGGCTACTGCAAGTATAAGCATTTCATGATTTGCAGGCCATCATCATTTAATGGGAAGGAAGATCCAATAGGAGTCATGGACAGGATATCTGAAATGGAGTTGGCTTTCGTAAGTTACGGATGCACGGGGAATTCTTAGATCACATATGTTGTAAGGTAGTTCAAGGGCACAACACGTCATTGGTGGGACACATTAGGAAAGATATTGAGTCCCAACATGCCACTACAGCTGATTGGGAAGATTTTTTTGACCCAATTTAAAAGGAAGTTTTATTCGAATGAGAACATATTGGAGTTGTAAAATCAACTCTTGAAATTTTATAATGGAAGAATAATGGTTGAAAAATACACCAATGCTTTCACGAATAAAATGGAGTTCGCTCTGTCCCTTGTTCCAGATGAACTAACCAAGACTGAAAGGTATGCTAATGGGCTACATTGGGAGTACAATGTGCTAGTGAAGTAGGAACCTACCTTTGAGGCGGCCGTCTGGGCTACAATATTTGTTAAAGGGATGATGAAGAAAAAGGATAGGCAACAAAATCTAAGTCGGTGAGAAGAGAAAAGTTAATGGGTTCTCAAGAAACAAGAACAACAGAAAGAAGAATAAGAAGTTCTCCAGGTGGAGCAGCAAATCTAGAAGCAACCAAGAAGGGGAATGGTGCAACCAGTGTAAAAAAAGCACTTTGGCGATTGTGTCATATAATTCAAGTGCAAGAAACGGGGGCATATTTCCACAAATTGTCCGGTAAAAGGAAAAGTTTGTTTCAATTGTGGAGAGGAAGCTCACATGAAGGTGGAGTACCCAAAAGTTGACAAGAAAACCCTGAGAATCCTACCAAAAAAACCTAAGGGTGGAAGCTACCATATGACATTCAATGAATCAAAGGAAGAGACTAGCGTTGCTTCAGGTACATTCCTGGTTAATCAAATTCCTGCCAAGATTTTATTTGATTCAAGAGCAGATCACTCTTTTATATCACACTAATTTGGTAGACAACTTAAGTTAGCACCGCTTAGACTAAATACTCTTATCTTATTATAAGTAGTTGGTGGTATGAATGTATCTTTTAGCGATAAGTTAGAGGTCGTAACCATTAACTTGAATGAAAATGAATTTCGTCGAGAAATTTTACCTTTCGAGTTGGGTGACTTTGACATAATTCTCGGAATGGACTGGTTGGGAGAGAATCATGCGAACATCTTATTTGGAAGGAACGTGGTGCGCATCAATCCACCTGAAAGAGAGCCATTCATCGTATACAAAGATAAGAGTAGAGTGAAGACCGGAATCATCACGATGATGAAATCTAGACGATGCATATCTAAGGGATATTCAACATTTATGGCATACATGATTGAAGTAAAGAAGATACAGAGGGCAATGACTAATATACATATGGTGCGAAATTTTCCAGAGGTATTTCTAGATGAATTACTAGGAGTACAACCACAAAGAAAGGTAGACTTCAGAATCGACTTATTTCCAAGCACGACGCCAATTGTAAAAGCACCGAATCGTTTAGCACCTAACAAAATGAAGGAGTTAATGGCGCAACTCCAGGATTTACTGGATAAAGGTTTCATCAGACATAGTTAATCACCCCAGGGACCTCTCATACTGTTTATAAAAAAGAAGGATGATACTATTAGAATGTTATTGACTATCGAGAGTTAAAGAATCGATACCCCTTACCTAGAGTATATGACTTGTTCGATCAGTTGTAGGGAGAAATATTTTTCTCCAAAAATTATATTTGGTTAGGCTATCATCAGTTGAAGATAAAAGAGAAAGACATGGGGAAGACAACCTTTAGAACAAGGTATGGAAAGTGAATTCCATGTTATGTCCTTTAGACTAACAAATGTTACAACAACATTCCTGTAATGTCCCAAAAAACTGAGTAAAATTTTTATTTTTAAATAATTCAAAAACATTCAGTTTATTATCCGAAAAGACGATCAAAGTAAAAGTATTATCAAAACATCAGAGTAAAATTATAAACAATAATTTTGAAATAAATCTCCAGGGGTGCAGTGTGATCAAGCCAGGCTCTTCCTTTTGAAATTGGATGTACCTCAAAATGGTTAAACCACAAAACCGTAAGGTCAAAGCTTAATGAGATCTCTAAAATATGTCATAATATATATATATATATATATATATATATATATATATATATATATATATATATATATATATATATATATATGAAACAATACGTAGTTATGTCAAGTCTGTAACAACCCCCGGGTGCGTATCAAACCCACATCCATAATGACTCCATATAATAGCATGTAGATGTATCGAGTCCATAAGAACCCTCAGGCCCGAATCAACCCCGAGTACATAATGACTCTATATAATAGCATGTAGTTGTATCGGGTCCATAACTATGCTCGGGTCTATTTTACCCCACACACATAAGCATACATGTAAATCAACATGAGTCACAAAGATAACAAGCACATACATACATATCAGCAAGTGTTATAATGACAACTATCATCCTACAAACATATTTAGGTAGGCTAACATTGGTGCCTTTGACCCACGAGAACAATGAAGAGACTCACTTGAACTACTCAATAGAAGCCCAACAACTACCTCAGCATCAGAATAGCCAACCCAAGCTTCCCAAATCCAAACTGAAACCAACCCAATCAAATACTCAATTATACCCAAGTTTGACCAAAAGTCAAACTGGTCAAAAAGTCAATGGTCAAAGCAAGGTTAAATTGTCAATCAGAAGCCCTCCATGTTGTGGCCCTCCTCGGCCACATCATGGGCACTAAATGCCACGTCGTGACAACCTAAGGCCATGTCGTGAGGACTGGTTTAAACAGCTCATACGAGCTTACTCCATTTCTTTCGAATTTAAGAGCTCCAAAGCCCATATCTGGTCAATTTCGAGGTCTTAATGTATACGTTTCCAAATTCATCCCTTAAGTCATCCTAATAGGCCAAAACATCTAACCCTAAGTCCTTAATGACATCATGAGGCATGATATAACGTATTAAGCTCTTAATCGACCAAGACCCCCCACCTAAACTTTCTAGAAGACCTTCATAACTAAAATACACAATAAAAATGTGTGCTTTATAGTCATGCATGAATAAAGCATGACTCTCTCCAAATAGGTCAAATCTAAGAAAGAAAAAGGGCTCAAACTTACACATGCTAAATACACCAAGGAACACAAGATCTGAAATATATAACCTCAAATCGACCTCAAAAATCCATAAGTTGCCAAGTTTATGGAATCCATTCTTTCAACTATCACAATCATGGAGAAAATGGATAAAAATCATAGATCTAAAAGTACAAACCAAAAAAGCTAGATGCTTAAAAACTCACATGGTTTTAGAATACACATAAGATGATGATAATGATGATTATGTTGCTTGATGTATTAATAAACTAAAACACATTTTTCTTCTTCTTTAAGGCACCAAGAATACCAAAATGAACCAAAACTCTTTAAGGGAGGTTAGGTTTTGAGGTAAAGAGTTGGAGGCTGAAGAGCATGGGATAATCCTCTGGACATATTGTTTAAATATGGGAGGAAACCCTATAATTTTGGGCTTAGGAAGAACAGCTACCACACCATGGCCTCCTATTGCCACGCCTTGCACTCATTAAAACATGTGTTCCATTTATTTATGCCATGTCGTGGGTATCCTTGGGCCACATCGTGTCATTAGTGTTTTTCCTAAAAACTCCATCTTTGGACCCTGATAAATATTAAGCTAAATCATTCTGAACACGGGTGTTACAATTCATGGATTTGATGCATCTAGTTTGTAAACCTTTTCTCAATAAATCAATAATAGTATTCATTGATGAAATATTTATTTACTCCAAGAACATCAAGATCACAGTAGATGCCTTCAGGAACTACTAGAATCCCTTAAGATGGAGAAGCTTTATGCAAACTTCTCAAAGTGTGACTTTTAGATTCAGGACATACACTTTGTGGGTCACGTGGTTAGTCAAAATAGCATAATGGTCGACAATGCAAAAATAGAAGCTATTATGAAATGGGAGATGCCAAAGGGTCCAACTAAAATTCGTAGTTTTCTAGGATTTGGGGTTACTATCGAAGATTCATCCATAACTTTTAATCTATTGCAGCTCCATTGAAAGCCATAACCAAAAAGGGGGTTATATATACTTGGAGTGAGAAGCAAGAAAAGACTTTTGCTGAATTAAAGAAGTGATTGTGTGAAGCACCAATCCTGGTATTGCCAAAGGGAACAGATGACTTTATAGTATTCGGTGACGCTTTTGATGGGCTTTAGGTATAAGAAAACAAATTTAAAACTCTTTAGTGTTCGTGCAACCTAAAACAAGATCTATGTTTTGTCTAACGAACCCATAGATAAGAACGTAAAATAAGAACCCTAGAAATCCTAGCTAAGTTTCGTAAAACACACAAAAAAAGGTTTAGGATTACACCACTTATTGTTATTATAGTAAATAAGAATTATCCTTGACTTGTAGAACCTTTGGAAGCAAGCATCACACATGTCGTGCCTCTAGTGGTTTACACCCAAGCTAGCAAGAAAGGGATTATCGAGAGTGGAGAGGGGAGAAGGGAAAACAAAAATTCAGCCATGCCTTGGGAAGGAAGTGATGGCCAACAATCAAAGGTCTAGGGGTCCTTATATAGTGCAACTAGGAAATCCTAGATAACCCTTATTTGAATTAAATAATATTAATTCAAATTTAGTAATTATCTAGCTTCCTAATTATCCACATGGGGTAATCTAGAAATCCTAGATTATCCCCTTGACACCGTCCACCCTCATGGTGGACTGGAGTCTTTTGTTCAACTATTGAACAATTGCAATTTAGACCCTACACTTTTAATTAATTCCATTAATCTAAAAAATAATTCCAATTAATTTCAGATTAATTATTAATTAATTATCATTATTTCTGATTAATATATTATTCTCATAATATGTTAATCAATTATTTATTTTAATTTAATAATCAAATAATAATCAATCTCTCCCTCCAAAAATCATATTGTCCAATTGCTAGGTTTAAAGGCAACCCAAAAGAACTGTGCTAATATCAATTCAAGTTTATACCAGTTATAGTTATGGGCTTAGGCACCTAATCCAACAGTCTCCTACTTCAATAAGTCTATAACTATGATTGCCAATATAACTTCTGATCAATCAGTAAATTGTAGCTACCAAATGCCGTTGTTGAACTCTAACCAAGTCAATTATGTGTCCTAAGATAAGCGATCATATAATCTTCCATTCTGCAAGATATCATTCCGACATGAAACATGGAACAAAATCAATCTCATTGTTCAATACTTTGTTTCCCGATTTTGGATTTGTAATGACATAGACCTTATAATCGAACACATCAATTCAGTCATTGTCGGGCCCGGCAATATAACTTAACACCAAATCACCGAGGGGCCCAAAGATATCGCTTTTCCCGTTAGGGAAAAAGGAACGAATAAACTTTAAATTATATTCTTGCACCATTTATTTATCAAATCAAGCACACCAATACATTTTTAACATCCAGTTACTGATGTGTTTAAATATCATCAATGCACAACTAAGTTGTAAACCACAACTAATATATCTCCATTTTAATATTATGAGATCTTATCATCTTAGAATTACTCGTGATAAATTCCATGAAGTAATTCTCCAAACGGGGTTAATCCAATACATAAATCCTAATTTCTAAGTACTTATGAACATTGTAGCAATACAATTGCTACGTATAAAACTCTTTAAAAAATATACAATTCAATTCATGACAGTCTTAGTTCACTACTTACTCCAAAAGTATGAACGAGTATGGAGTTTGAATAATCAAATTATTCGGGAAGTAAAACATGTGAAATATAACACCATAATATACAATTGACAAAAGGTGGTAAATAAACACATAAATAATTCTCTATTATTTAATCACCAAAAGTAAAGGACATTTACTTTGTTACAAGTTTAAAAATAGCTATCTAACTACTAAAACTAATATCATCTTTTGGGCCAATGCTCCTGGCATGATGGATGTGTTTAGCCCTTCTTAGACCCTTTGTGAGGGAATTTGCAGGATTCTCTTCAGACGATACCCTCTTCACAATGAGGTGACATTCTTCTACTCTATGTTTGATGTGATGGTATTTTCTTTTGATATGTCTTGATCTACCATAATCTCTTGATTCCTTTGTTAAGGCAACCATTCCTTCATTATTGCAGAAAATTTCCATTGTCTCCTTGATGACTGGTCCAAATCCAAGATCTCTGATGAAAATTTTCAACCAAATTGCTTCCTTTGATGCTTTGCTTGCTTCTATGTACTCTGATTCATAGGTAAAATCAGCCACTGTCTCTTGCTTGGAACTTTTCCATATAACTGCTCCTCCATTTAAGGTAAATACCCAGCCAAATTGAGAATGAAAGTTGTCTCTGTTCGTTTGAAAGTTGGCGTCAATATACCCAGTCCATCTCAATGTATCACTACCACCAAGTACCAGGACCCGGTCCTTAGTCCTTCACAGATACTTGAGAACTTTCTTAACTGTTATCTAAAGAGCTTTACCTAGATTTCCCAGATAATGACTGGCCATGCTAAAAAAAGATACACTAGGGTGAATAAATGTCGTTGCATACATGATAGATCCTATGGCGGAAGAGTATGGAATCCTACTCGTTTATGCTATCTCTACATCGGTACTCGGACTCTTAGTCTTACTCAGTTTGGTATTACTCAAGAAATGCAATTCTCCTTTCTTGGAATTTTCCATACTAAAACATTTTAGCACCTTTTCCAAATATGTACTATGACTAAGTCCAATTAGACTTTTACTCCTTTCTCTTAGAAATCTTATCCCTAGAATATAAGCAGCCTCTCCTAGATCCTTCATAGCGAAACACTTTTCAAGCCAAGACTTAACCCCTTGCAAAGTTGAAATTTCGTTCCCTATGAGAAGTATATCATCAAAATACAACACTGCGAAGGTTACTATACTCTCACTAGCTTTGACATATACACGGTACTCATATTCACTTCCAGAGAAGCCAAACTTTTTAACCTTCTCGTTGAAACAAAGATTCCATTTGTGAGAAGCTTGTTTCAACCCATAGATGGATTACTCAAGCTTACACACTCTATTGGAAAACTTTACATCAACAAAACCCTCTTGATGACTCATGTAAACATCCTCAACCAACTTCCTATTAAGGAAAGCTGTTTTGACATCCATCTGCCAAGTTTCATAGTTATGAGAGGCAACTATGGCAAGCATGATCATGATAGATTTTATCTTATCCACTGGTGAGAATGTCTCATCCTAGTCAACCCCTAGAGTTTGAGTAAAGCCCTTCACAACTACTCGTGCTTTGAATATGTACACATTACCATCCATCTTAATCTTCTTCTTAAAGATCCATTTGTAACAAACTGTCTTTCGACAAGGTTGTTAATCAACGAAATTCCAAACTTGGTTTCATACATGGACTTGATCTCACTGTCCATTTCCTCTTTCCATTTGGCTGCCTCAAGGTCTGCCATTGCTTCCTTGTAGTTAGCAGGTTCATCTAAATTTATCAGTGTACTATCACTGATAAGTATATCACCATCTGTAATTATATGGAAACCATATGTAACATCCCGACTCCCAGGTATAATATTTAATTAAATTATATTCATTTTGTCAGGGCAACTTAACGAGTTAGAGGACCCAACTTGCTGAGTAGAGTTTTAGATTTCCACGTAATTTTTAGAGTCTACTCAACGAGTTGGGGGGACCCAACTCGAAAAGTAGGAGCTAAGTGTGAAAACCCTAATTTTTAGGTTTTGCACCATATTTAAAGGACATTAAGTCGTTTACCTCGCCTCCCTCGTCACCTTAACACACTGAGAGAAACCCTAATCGATCTATTTTCATATGTGTGTGTGTGTGTGAGAGAGAGAGAGAGAGAGAGAGAGAAAGAGAGGCTAAGATGGTATATTTTAGTGCATTCTTGGAAGGATTTTGAGGAGTAAAAGGCTTGGAATGAGAAGGAGCCCTTGGATCCAGTATTCTTTTTGTGTTAGCTACCATTTGCAGGTAAAGAGCTATCAACTTGACCATTGGTTTGTTAGATCTCTTCACTAGGGAGTTTATGGCCATTTCCATCTTCTCTTTGAGTCCTTTGGTTGTTTGAGCATGCCTTATAGATGAGACTTCAGATCTAGATAGTATGAGGTCCCTTAGGCCAAAGGATTCAAGCTTTATCAAGCTATTGGCCAACTTTCATGCATTATACCCATTGTTGAGCTTTGGGTTTGCAAACTTAGCCCTAGATGCCATGCATGGATGTAAAGCTTGCAGCTTTTGCGTGGTATTTCAGCCTTAGAAGTTTAAATCTAGAGTATGAATCCTTAGTTCTGCTTAAAAACGTCTAAATGATAGACTGGACCGAAGGGACTCGATGAGTTGGTTAGGGTTTTCCCCAATAGTCTAGATGCGTTACAAACTCGGTGAGTTGGTGAAACAACTCTACGAATTGAGCTGGATTTTCCTAATTTTGCAAAAGTAATGAGGGAATTCGACGAGTCGCATAGATGCACTCGACGAGTAGGGTTAACATGGACTGGTGACTCGAGTGTTGACTTCCGTTGACTTTTAGGGTTTATTCAAGTAATGTATTATGGAGACCATGGAGGGGTAAAATGGTCTTTCACCTTTTCTGAGAGTTAGAAAAGGGGTTAGCTTAAAATCTTTAGAGTTGTTGTTATAAAGTGTTAATTAGAGATGATTATGATATGTAAGCGGAGTCTAGACCGATCGTTGAGTACGTGACCTATTAGCTTACGTATGAGGTGAGTCTTCTCACTATACTTACCTGAATAGTAATATTGTGTGACCAAAGTGTCTTATTTGAGTTACAAATAGGAGGGTCTTATGTGCTTATACTGAGTTATGTGATATGTTATGCAATCTGTCTTTGTCATTTATGTTGTATATTATTATGTGCCTTATTGAGTTAGGACTAGAGGGTCCAAACCAAGTTGTGAGACTGGAGGGTCCTCACTGAGATACAGGACTAGAGGGTGCAACCCGACTGGAGGGTCTTCATTGAGATACAGGACCGAAGGGTCCAACCCAAGGTGTGATATCGGAGGGTCCTCACTAAGACACACATTGGGAGGTTCATTATCGAGTATAGCCATGAGAGGCTAAATATTTATGTGTGTGGTATTTTAGGGAACTCACTAATCTTCGTGCTTACACTATTGTGTGAAATATGTTTCAGGTACCACTCAAGATCGCGGGAAGGCACCGGCTTGATTGTACACACCAGCTAGAGATTATGTTTTTGAGGATTTTGGGATATTATCAAGCATTTTGTTGTCTTGTGTTTTGAACAAATTATACATTTGGCTTTTTAGAAATGTGATATTGTGTTTTATATGGTTTTAAAAATGATTTTTTTTTGAAAATTTAGAGTGTTACAAGTTGGTATCAGAGCCTTGGTTTGAGGGATTCGGATGTACCCTCTGGTATGTCTAGACTCAAACTGAGGATTTGATAAATTTTGCTAAAAATAAATGAGTTTTTTCCTAAAATGAGTAAGAGATTTTAAGAGAAAACGAGATGAAGAAGTGTGTACAATCAGCCAGAGCACGAACAGTGATTTCCTAAAATACCATTACTTGTTTATATAATGAGATACTTATGAGATATTTATGAGATATTAGAGCTACATGCTATAGGATAGGATATGTTTTTTAGGAATTTAGAGCTAGAGTTGCCTGATTCATGATGCCTTAGCCTAGGGGATGTTATTGATTGATATTATCTGCTATTTGCTGTATGTAGGGGATGAGTAGGAGTACCTAGCAGGAATCTTTTAGAGAGAGCTTTAAGTCGAGGAGTAATCTAGGAGAGATACCTAGATGTGCATTGAGAAATCTACTAAGAGAGTAGTTTGATATCCTTGAGAGATAGAGTACTTGTGAATTAGGATCCTAGGTGGAGGACTTGGGGCGACTATAGGCTGGTGTGGAAGGTAGTATTGGGCCCGTACTACTAAAAGCACTGGATCTGCATGCGACCCAAGTAAGAACCTTAGGATGCTGAGGAGCATATATGGGTGGGTAACGGCATGTATCCTTGAGCTAGTCTCTGATGATTTTCATGTTTGTGTTTTAGTGACACTATGTTGATTACTCGTAACAACCCCAGGGGCAGTGGTACTAATGATGAGGAGATCCATAGGATCATTGTTGAGGAGGTGGCTACCGCTATCAGGGAGGTTGTACCAGAGATGTTCGAGTCTATTAAGACCACACTGATTGAGACATTTCATGAGTAATATGTTGTTGTCACAGAGGCTTTTGCTGCTGCATCCACCACAGCCGTGGCTGCTGCAAGGCTACAGGGGGTGACTCGTTGTTGTTTCAAGAGTTCAGCAACACGAAGCCACCAGATTTTGATGGGACCCAGGACCCGATTTCTTCCATGAGATGGATCTCTGACATTGATGGGTGTTTCTATATGTGTACATGTCCGAAGCATTTGAGAGTTCGGTTTGCACTAAACCAGCTTCGCTTAGGAGCGAAGGACTGGTGGAAGCTCGTGACGAATGACTTTACTCCTGCAAATCATGCTGCAGTGACTTGGGATAGGTTTACCCAGCTGTTTAGAGATGAGTATGTTCCCCAGGTGGAGAAGGGAACGTTTGGCACAGGAGTTTCTATCTCTCACGCAGAAGACATAACAGTGACAAAGATTAAGAGGATGTTTCATGAGAGGGAGTTGTTAAGGAGGTCATGGCAAACTCATCATATCATACATTGGTTGAGTTGTAGACCAATGCTAGGAGGAGAGAGATTGAGCTGGAGATTCAGACCAGGGAGGAGGGAGAGCATTAGGGGAGAGATAGAAGACCAGTGTAGTCGTAGCCGGCGACGAAGCTAGGAGACTATATATGATTCAATGTATGAATCAGAGTATGTAGCAGCAAGGGAAGCGTTAAAAGAGGCAATATGGCTAAAGAACTTCATCGGAGACCTTGGAGTTGTACCAACTGTAAAGGAGCCTATGGAGATTTTACGTGACAACGAGGGTGTAGTCGCCTTAACCAAGGAACCAAGGGATCATGGTAGATCCAGGCATATCGATATAAAATATCACTTCACAAGACATCGAGTAGAAGAGGGACTCCTCATAGTGAAGAAGGTATCGTCAGAGGATAACCCAACAGATCCCCTTACGAAGGGACTGAGTAGGGTTAAGCATTTGCAACATGCTAAGAGCATTGGCCTAAGAGACGATATTAGTTTTAGTGATTAGATAGGCAGTTAGAAACTTGTAATAAATAAATGTAGTTGACAATTGATGGTTAAATAATAAGGGTTTTATTTATAAGTAAAGCTTACTCTCTTCTGTCAATTGTTTATTTTATGTTTCACTTTTGTATGTTTTGACTTCCAAAATAATACGATTATTCGAACTATCCACATTTAATCATACATTGGAAGTAAGTTATGAGGTAAGACTGTCATGAATTGGCTTGTAGATTGTCTAAGGTGTTTAGACATAGCAAAAGTCTGCTACAACGTTCATGAGTGCTCCTGAAATTAGATTTGAGTATTAGATTAAACCCACGCTCACATGAATCACTTCATGGAATTTATCACGAGTGATTGTGAGATGATAATATCTTATAGTCTTCAAACCAAGATATATGAGTTGCTGATTACGAGTAGGTTGTGCATTGATAGTACGAAAACGCATCAGCAACTTGATGTTATAAAACATGTTGTTGTGTATGATTTAACAAGTAATTAGTACAAGAATATATATGTCAAAGTTTATCTATTCCTTTTATCTTAATAGGATTAAAATCGATATTATGGGCCCCTCGATGATTTTGTTTTGACTTATGTGCCAGGCCCGGTCAGGACTCAATTGACGTGTTCAATTAAGTTGTATGTCAAACAAATCAAAAACCGGGAAACAAATTGTTGGAAAATGAGTATGACTTCATTCCATGTCATTGCCCACACAATATCTTCATGAACAGAGGATTATATGATCCTTTATCTAACGGACCCCTTATTGACTAGGTCAGAGTTCGACAATGGCTTTTGATATGATGGATATTTGAGAAATAGGTTATTTGTGATTTATTATATGAATAATATATTATTATTTAATTTATTTTGATCAAGAATTAATTTGGAATTAATTTAGTGATCAAAAGAGAATGGCTAAATTTGCAGAGACTGATTAGGTAAATCAGTATTACTTATAGTTTGGGCTAATGATCCATGTTGATTAGGGATGGGCTAAATCTATGTGAGAGTCCATGAAGAGTTAGTCCAAAGGGCCTATCATATGGAATATTGGAATACTTAAAGGTTTAAGTAAATTAGGGTTTTATGTATGAAACCCTAGGAATTTCACACTATAAATGTAACCCCTAACACCCCTAAAATTGGCCAAGACTTCCAAGGTGAAACCATGGCCGATTTTGGTGTTTCCTAACTTCTCTCTCATAAGCCTCCTCTTGCTTTTGGTGTTTTTGACTTATTTAAGGTATCACATTTGAGGTACTAAGCTCTTGGAAGGACAAGTCCTACAAGCTACAACAAAGAGGTATTTATTTAACTTGTTTTATGTTTCAAATCTCAAAATTGTATGCTAGTTAGGGTTCATGCTTTGGATAAATGAAAATTGCATGTATAAGTTGAGAAAACTTAGATCCAAAGCGTTAGGGTTGTATATGCACCATAGGATTGTTATAGTGCTCAAAACCCATCAGAAACTTGTAGTATGTGAGATCCCTCGAGTATGATGAGTATATTGATGTTTGTTATGGTGTATTTTCAGCATGGTGACATTATGCACTAGACCAGCTGGTAACTCAGGTACCAGTGAGGGATCAAGCTCGGGCTCTGGAGCCAGGCAGCTCGAAGAGTAGATGAGAGAGTTCATTTCAACTGAGTTCACGCACAAAATTTTAGACCAGACTCTTGTGATCTTCGATATGGTCAAGGAGGGCATCTTGGAGATACTTGACTAGAGGTTGAATGCTTTCCGCACTGAGATGGAAGCCATTCTAGGGTCGCATATGATGACCTCCAGCGAGTTCCGAGCTTACGAAACTCCAGGCTATCATGGGGATCGGGACCCCATTGCTAGTACCGGGTGGTTGGCTGATATCGCAAACGCCTTCGTACGAGCTGATGTCTCGAGGGGGAAAAGGTCTTACTTGCTTCCTGTCTTCTAAAGGACAGAGCAGGTGACTGGTAGGAGGAGGTCAGACATGCCATTGGAGATGATGCCGCTTTAGATTCGATGACCTGGAGTGATTTTTCGGCCAGGTTCAGGGCCGAGTTTACACCTGTGATTGAGGTGCAGCAGCTTGCTAGGGAGTTCTAGGAGCTCCAGCAGACGACTGTGACGGTGACTGAGATCACCACCATGTTTAGGGAGAGATCCCTTCTCGTTCCGTAGTATGTGGTGGGCGAGGAGATGAAAAAGGCCTGATACCATGAGATGTTGTTGAGTGATATCTTCCTGTTTGTAAGCTGGTCCAGCTGCAAGACGCTGGAAGATATGATTGCTAGGGCGAGAGAGAGTGAGAGCGGGAGCGAGAGAGAGAAAGAGAGAGAGAGAGGGAGAGAGAGAGAGAGATAGAGAGAGAGAGAGAGAGAGTTGTATTTGGCGATTCACAAGAAGAGGAAACCAGAGGGGGTTTAGTTAGGGAGTGCAAGCAAGAAGCCCAAGGTATTAGATCACCGACCTGGGAACCAACAGGGTCGCAGCCATTATGGAAAATGCGACAAGGTTGAAGAGGGGACATGCAAGAACAGGAGTTTTGGCTGCTTTAAGTACGGCCGAACTGATCATGTGAGTAGAGACTATACAGCTACCAACACCACGATAGTATTGGATCTGATTTGATTTCAGTATAATTAGAGGGGACACAAGTGGTCCTAGTGCCTGAGTTTAGCAACAGCAAGACAGGTGGTAGCACATGCTCCTACTACGTTGAGGATTACAGACGGTCGTCAGGGCCATGCAAAGGCGCCTGTAGTGAAGAGCATGGCCTTTCAGTTGACATTAGAGAAGGCACGTGCAGCTCCCGACGTTGTGATGAGTATGTATATTCTCTTTATCTCTTTGCTTATATTGATTATTGCTTACGTTTATGTGTTTCATAATAGGATCGTTCCTTGTGAATGGTATATCTTCTCTTGTATTAGGGGCCAACCGATCTTTTGTGTTGCTCGGGCTCAGCAAGCGATTCATAGGGGATCTGGGGGAGCTGGATTGCTCAATTGATGTAGAGATAGAAAATGATAGGACCGTTCGGGTTGCGAGGGTTCACCGAGGATGTACACTATAGTTGTTTGATGAGTAGTTCTCTATGGTTTTAGTCCCTATTCCCCTGCGAAGGAAGAAGGTTATAGTTTGTGTGGATTGGTTGAACCCCAATGGGGTAGTGATCGACTGCGAGTAGCAGCTAGTGAGAGTACGTACTCCTAGTGGGGGAGGGTTAGTGATTCAGGGCGAGAGGTCGTAGTGTGACCGACCTTGTGTTCAGCAATGAGGGCTAGGCGTTACCTTCAGCAGGGTTACACAGGTTATGTCGTTTATGTCGTGGATAACCAAGATAATGGTAAGGCTATAAAGGATTATGTGCTGATTGTGCAAGAGTACCCAGACGTATTCCCGAAGGATTTACCTGGGATACCTCCGAAGAAGCAGGTTGAGTTTAGGATTGACCTAGTCCCTGGTGCAGCTCTGATAGCCAAGGCACCATATCGGTTGGCTCCTCCCGAGACACAGGAGTTGTCCACGCAGCTGCAAGAGCTGTTAGACAAGGGATTTATCAGGCCGAGCAGTTCGCCATGGGGAGCCCCGATCCTGTTTGTGAAGAAGAATGATGGGTCACATTGGATGTGCATAGACTACCAAGAGCTGAATATGGTAATGGTGAAGAACCGTTATCCCCTCCCGAGGATTGCTGATATGTTTGACCAGCTACAGGGTGCATATTGGTTCTCCAAGATTCATCTACGACCGGGTAAACACCAGATGTGAGTCAGACCGATGTTGTACCAGTCTGTGATAGTCTTCATGGACCTCATGAACCGCGTGTGCAGACCGATGTTGGACCGGTCTGTGATAGTCTTCATCGATGATATCTTAGTTTACTCCAAAACTCTGGAGCATCACGATGAGCACCTGAGGGAGGTGGTGGAGACTCTAAGGAGGGAGGTACTTTTTGCAAAGTTCTCCAAGTGTGAGTTCTGGTTGCACGAGGTGCAGTTTATGGGGCACCTTGACAACCAGTTGGGTATTATGGTCAATACAACCAAGATAGAGGTCGTGATGCAGTGGGAGGTTCCGAGGTCTCCAACTAAGATTCGAATTTTTCTTGGTCTAGTGGGTTATTATCAAAGATTCATCTAGGATTTCTCCAAGATCGTTGTTCCTTTGACCCAACTGACCAAGAAGTCGGTGACATTCCGTTGTGGGCATGAGCAGCAGGCAGCCTTCGAGAATCTCAGACAGCGGTTACGCGAGGCATCAATTATGACTTTGCCAGAGGACGTCGATGACTTCGTGGTTTACTATGATGCTTCGATCACGGGCATGGGTGCAGTATTAATGCAGCATGGTCACATGATAACTTACGCTTCGAGGCAGTTGAAGCTTCACGAGGCGAACTATTCGACACATGATTTAGAGCTGGGGGTTGTGGTTTTTGCCCAAAATATTTGGCGGCATTACCTCTATCACGGACCATAAGAGCGTGAGGTACCTTATAGATCAGCCGAATCCGAACATGAGGCAACGTAGGTGGTTAGATGTAGGACTATGACTGTGAGATCAATTACCACCCGGGCAAGGCCAATGTGGTGGCTGATTCTCTGAGCCGCAAGGTAGTGGCATCTTTGATTAGATACATATGGCTGAGGATGACATTAATTACTTTGTTCCTAGAGCAGACCTGGGAGGCGCAGGTTGAGGGCCTAAATGAGGAGCTCCAGAAGTGTGAGAGGATCATAGTCCAGGTAGCCTCATTTGATTATGACAGTTGTGGGTTGTTGACTCTATATGGTAGGGTTTGGGTTCCGTACTAGGGCGGTGTAAGCCAGGTTCTGATGGATGAGGCTCACAAGTCGAGGTTCTCCATCCATCCTGGGGAAATGAAGACATATCGGGATCTTCACCCTGATTATTGGTGGCCATGCATGAAGTGGGACGTAGCATGGTATGTGGAGCGGTGCTTGACCTACAGGAAGGTCAAGGCCGAGCACCAGTGACCTCACAGCAAGGTTCAGCCGTTGGATATTCACGTGTGGAAATGGGAAGAGATCACCATAAGTTTCATCACCAATCTTCCTAGGACCGCACGTGGATTGGATTTGATTTGGGTCATCATGGATCGTTTGACCAAGAGTGCTCATTTCATCCCAATACAGGAGAGTATATCGGTTGAGAATGTAGCTGAGATCTATGTACGAGAGGTGGTGGCACGTCATGGAGTGCCAGTTTCGGTTGTGTCAGACCGAGATGTCCATTTTACTTCTAGATTTTGGAAGCAGTTTCACGGCAAGATGGGTACTCGTCTCCACTTTAGAACCATTTTCCACCCTCAGGCGGATGGGCCGAGCGAGAGGATGATTCAGTCTCTCGAGTACATGCTGCACACATGTGTTTTGGATTTTGGTGGTAGTTGGAATACGTATCCCCTGTTAGCGGAATTTTCATATAACAACAGTCACCACGCCAACATAGGCTGACCTCCCTTTGAGATGCTCTACGAGAGGAAGTGTAGGACCTCAATTTGTTGGGACGAAGTCGGACAGAGGGTCATGGGGAGTACTAAGTTAGTACTCAAGACCACTGAAAGGATCCAGTAGGTCCGGTGCAGGCTCGAGACTGCTCAAAGTTGACAGAAAAGTGTTGGTCGTTTCAAACCCAACAAATAAAGGGGTACGATATATACTCAAAAAGAACACTGCTTTGTTACACTAAAAGGTAGTATAAGGCAAGCAAGGCCGAACCACAGAGCCATGATCCAATTAGTCTATACCTCTTTGCACAAGGTACTTTGATCACCAAAAGTAAAAGGGGGGGTTTTTTATGTAACAATTCAAATAAGTAATATAATGGACAAATAAACAATTAGCTGATTAAAGTGAATTTCAGAATTTTTGAGGACTCCAACTCTATCTGTAATGACTTAGCTATGTGATTCCAAGATGACATGACATTTGTTCAATTCTACTTAAATTGGTACTTGAAAATGTTAACAAGCTCTAACATTTCCTATTCACCACATTAATTATCCAAAATAAGCTCTTTGATTAACCTTGACCTCATTAATCTAATCTAAACAAGCTCATAGAATTAGGTTGAAAGATTGCATTAAGCTTTATATAAAAGTTCCCAAAAACATTCAATACTCCTCACAAGCTCGGGAGCATAAGAATGTGTGAATATGATTTACACAAGATTTATTCGAAAGAATTCAATTTAGTGCTTGTTACTTCCTCTATTTCAGAAAACAATTACCGATTTTGCAAAGCAAATAACTTGAATGACCTAACCCTAATTCAAATGGCCAATACGAATTGCAATTAGAATCAAACATTCGATTAAAGAAAAATCAAATTCATTAGATATAAATTAGAAACAAACATCAAATCACATGATTGAAATCACGACTAAAAGTCAAGACATAAAGCTGGAGAATTTAGGGTTCTAGCCACACATGGCTAGAACAAGATCACAAGTCGAAAGGATGGAAATAGTATGCAATTACAACTTACAAATAAGAGAAATAATGTTTCCAAATGATAAATGATAAATCCTTTCAAAAGCCTTCGAAATCCTCTCACCAATTGTGCTCTGATATGATGCGTGTGTGTAAAATGACCCTAATCCCGTAATACGAAAGATAGGAAAAATAGTCAAAAGGCAGTTTTTGGGTCGAACATGGCCCATGTCAAAATTGACTAAACTGAAAAGGGTCATGTTCAGCATAGTCAACATGGCACGTGTTAAACTAGGCTAAACTGACATGGGTCATGTTCAGCATGGTCAACAACTTCTTCTTGGTCAAACACACCCCGTGCCCACTTTTCAATGTAAATCCAACACGACCCGTGTACTCCTCTAACTCTGAATCTAAACTTGATTTTTCCAACATTTCCGTTCTTTATCGGATCATCCTAAAATATTCACCAATGCTTCCCGGTACCTCCCAAAGAGCATTCTAACCTCCGGTTTACCTGAAAAGAACATGAAAGTGTGAAAATAAGGTTTTTCTATAGACTAGCATGAATTTTATGAAATACATGAAAAATGTATAACAACTATGCTAAATAGATGCATAAAATGCACCTAACAAATCTCCTTAAGCTTAGACCTTTCTTGTCCTCAAGAAAGAACAAGAACCAGACGAAACAGGATGACTTCTAGATAGTAAAAAGAAACATAGAGAAAAAGGGGATAGAAGAATCCTCAAAGCTAAGAATGGATGCATGCAATAAAAACCATGAAAAAGAAATACATGTACGAAAGAAACTTAAGAAAAATGAACCAACGAAAAATTTAAGAGAACAACTAATCTTTTTATTTATTTTTATAAATATGAATATATACGATCAGACTTTACATTGATGGGGCTCCAATCACTAATGCCTAGGCGACCATCTTACTACCTTTCATATATCACAGACTCCGAAAGTTAGGAAGACCACAAAATGGTGTAACCCAAGAATCCAACAATAGTTTTATTTAAACTTCATACCTTAATTATCTTTGTGAGAGAAAATAACAAAGTTTGGGATCTCATGTCCATAAGACTAAATGGTCAAGAATCAGAATCGATGCATCCTTAAAAATCCATCACGGCAAATCAGCTATCGCTGAAGCAGTGAGCCTACCCGAAGGGGCCCAACTCCTATGCTTTCATTTTTTTCGAGAGCCAAAAGTATCATATCACACAGTTCTGCATTCACCAGATTTGAATTTGTGAAGGCTTCTGATTTGATTGAACTTGGATTTGTATCTTCGATTTAAGCTTTGAGTTCTTCAATTAACCTTTTTTGAATCTCTTAAAATTTCTTCGATCGGGTGCTCGAAATTTTGATTTGGGTACTGGATTTGACAGTTGTACCCTTTCTTCCTTCTTGATTGTGTGGATCTGATACTTAAGCTCGATATTACCGCGAGGGTAACATGTGTCAACAAATAGGTCCACGTTCTGTGGGTCCAGAGTTGTCGATAAAGAAGTTTCTTAAACATTAAGAAGCAAATAATCCTAAAGCTGTTAATACCATCCACAAAAATGCTTCATTATGCCATTTTTTATTATCTAAAGTTGGGGTCTCGAATTACGGTGTTAAGGTCCCCTAGTTATAGCAGTTGATTCTACACTTCCAGTAACAATCCTGTCGCTTCGGATTTTCTTGATTTTGATTTTTCATTTTCCCACTTCATGGAGTTATTGAATGTAAAAATTGTCTTTATCTTGTTTTTTTATGAATATGAACATGAAAATGCATGGATGAATCTAATGTACAACTCTACCCCTCCCTAGGCTTAAAAGTAAGCATTGCCCCCGATGCTTGGAGAGGGTAGAACAACCTATTGAGGATGAGGAAGAGGATAGTAGTCGGGTTGGGAATGGATCCAAAATAGTCACAAATGCACACCAATTATATTTTTAAGCAACATATGAACGATTAAAAATATGGAAAGAATTTTCGAAATCGTTCTTGGAGCCTAGGAATTATGGTGAGAGCCTTCTCTTCATCATCCCTAAGCTATCTGTGAAATATTTTAGAGCCCGAGATTCATTTTCTAGGCATAAAAAACAAGTTTAAAACCATTTGGGACATTAAAAATTTGAAATTTACCTAAGACTAAAAAGTTTTAAAAGATAGGACAAAATACCCCTATGTTTTCTCCCGGTTAGCTGTCCTTTTTTAAATTTGTTGGCTCGACATGACCCTTGAATATGCATCAATCTAAGTATGTGGGGCTCTCCAACTTAGTAAAATTTTCACTACCTCCTTCCATGGAACAATTATCTTGTACATGACTTTCTTTTTGCATCAGAAACATGCTGGATTTAGAACCTTAATGACAACAATCATCCAGCCGACCCCTTTCTTGTACTTGTCCAGTAAGGTGGTCAAATCTTCCTTCTTTGAAAAGGTGGTCGATTTGATGACCGGTTAGGTGTCATCCTTCTCGGGGTACATATCCTTTGAAGTCCAATAAATTTAACATTTTCGGCTCTTGTAGTTGGTCTACTAGTGAAAGGATTTTCTTATTGGTAGTGGGTGGCCCAGGCTCTTTTTTGTCAACCTCCAACACCTCCTCTACAACTTCTATTTCAGCATTCTTAATTTCTACTTCTTCCTCGACAAACTTCTCCACTTCTACTTCTCCCTCCTCTTCCCCGTCTTCTAATTGTAGTCTTGGTTCATCAAAGTTTTCCCCATCATTCAAGGTGGTGGCAGAAACGGTATGCCTTGGGTCTACTTTAGTCTGAGATGGTAATTTGCCTTGAGTTTCCAATATACTCACAATCTGAGTAAGTTGTGTAATTTGTTTCTCTAAGCTTTTGAGGCTAGCTTTGGTTGTTTCTTGAAAGATTTGGGTAGTATTGGCAATGCTTTTCACAATATCTTCCAAGGATATGCTTAATATTTCAGTTTTTTCAGGTGGTGGAGGATACGGTTGTTGGAACTGTGGAGTAGGTTGGTATTGGTCATATCCCCAAGCTTAGTATTGGTTGTCTCCCAAACTTGGTTGTTGTTCCACCATTGATAATGTTGAGGTTGATCATAACTCCATTGGTGTGGCCAGTAGTAGCTTCCAGTTTCATGCACTTCTTCCTATTCTCCTTGTAAATATGGACACACATCGGTATGATGTCCATTTTGAATGCAAAAATCGCAAGAAATAGGTGTGGGTTGTGCACTTTGGTCATTTCCAATCATCATAACTAACTGAGCTAGCTCAGAAAGTTGGTCTTAAATGTAAGGAGTATTCATTTACGAGCGACACTTTTTTTTTTGTTTTTTTTTGTTATACATACATACATACATACATACATACATACATACATATATATATATATATATACCTGCTCACAAAAATCTTGGCATAAACAATCAATAACACCGTGTCCCAGCGAACAACGCCAATTTGTCGTGCTTGTCAAACCCAACAAATAAAAGGGTACGATATACTCCAAAAGAACACCGCTATGTTGCACTAAACGGTAGTACAAGGAAGCAGGGTCGAACCATAGAGACACGGGAGAGTCAGTCTATACCTCTTTGCACATGGTACTTTGATCACAAAAAGTAAAAGGGGATTTTGTATGTAACAATTCAAATAAGTAATATAATGGACAAACAAACAATTAGCTGATTAAAGTAAATTCAGATTTTTTAATGACTCCAACTCTATATGTAATGACTTAGCTATGTGATTCGAAGATGACATGATATTTACTCAATTCTACCTAAATTGGTACTTGAAAATTTTAACAAGCTCTAACATTTCCCATTCACCACATTAATTAACCAAAATAAGCTCTTTGATTAACCCTAACCTCACCAATATAATCTAAACAAGCTCTTAGAATTATGTTGAAAGATAGCATTAAGATTTATATGAATGTTCCCGAAAACATTCAATACTCCTCACAAGCTCAGGAGCGTAAGAATGTGTGAATATGATTTACACTAGATTTATTCAAAAGAATTCAATTTAGTGCTTGCTACTTGCTCTATTTCACAAAACAAATACGGATTTTGCAAAACAAATAACTTGAATAACCTAACCATAATTCAAATGACCAATAAGAATTGCAATTAGAATCAAACATTCGATTAAAGAAAAATCAAATTCACTAAATAGAAATTAGAAACAAACATCAAATCACGTGATTGAAATCATGACTGAAAGTCAAGACATAAAGTTGGAGAATTTAGGATTCTAGCCACACATGGCTAGAACAAGATCACAAGTCGAAAGGATGGAAATAATATGCAATTACAACTTAAAAATAAGAGAAATAATGTTTCCAAATGATAAATGGTAAAATCCTTGAAAAATCCTTCAGAATCCTCTCACCAATTGTACTCTGCTATGATGCGTGTGTGTAAAAATGACCCTAATCACGTAATATGAAAGATAGGAAAAACTGTCAAATGATAGTTTTTAGGTCGAACACGACCCGTGTAAATATAGGCTAAACTCACACGAGTCATATTCAGCATGGTAAACACGACCCGTGTTAAAATATGCTAAACTGACACGGGTCATGTTCAGCATGGTCAACAACTTCTTCTTGGTCAAACACGTCGCGTGCCCACTTTTCATTGTAAATCCAACACGACCCGTGTACTCCTCTGACTCCGAATCCAAACTTGATTTGTCAACTTTTCCGTTCTTCGCTCGATCATCCTGAAATCTTCACCAATGCTTCCCGGAACCTCCCAAAGCGTGTTCTAACCTCCGATTTACCTGAAAAGAACATGAAAGTGTGCAAATAAGGTTGTTCTACAGACTAGCATGAATTTGATGAAATACACAAAAAATGAATAACAATTATTCTAAATAGATGCCTAAAGGGACTAAAAGGTGTGCAAAAAGGTACACCAAATGCACCTAACAAAAAGCTATGTAAACAAGCATCGTTTAGACTTATAGTTTCAAGTGGGGCGACATGGTCCTCCTGAAGGTGTCACCTTGGAAAGGTGACATCCAATTCAGGAAGCGGGGCAAGCTGAGCGCCAGATACATCGGTGTCTTCAAGGTTTTGGCTCGGGTGGGCCAGGTTGCTTACTGCTTAGATGTTCCAGCAGAGCTCACTAAGATCCACAACACTTACCATGTTTCTCATCTATGGAAGTGCTTATTGGATGACTCATCGGTTGTGCCTTTAGAGGATATTCAGGTTGATGACATCCTAAATTACATCGAGAGATCAGTAGCTATCCTAGATAGGAATACAAATGAGATGAGGAGCAAGAGGGTCGAGCTGGTGAAGGTGCAGTGGCAACACCATAAGGGCTCAAAGTAGACCTGGGAGCCCGAGGAGGAGATAAGGAAGCGCTACCCGGATTTATTTCCAGATGTAGTGGACTTCGAGGATGAAGTCTGATTCAATTGGGGGAGAATTGTAACATCCATCACTTGAGGTAATAATCATCTAATATTTCTTTAATTAATTGTTGGGCTGAGAATTTAATAGTTGTATTATTGAGTGGACCATTAGTAAGTGGGTCGTGTAGATGGGCTGCCCAAAAGACGTACATTGAGCATAAGCTTTGCACGTAGAGAAGCATTGGATTTGGGGGGTGCATGCACGAACGACCAACGTATGTGATCATACTCCAAACCCTAATTTTTAGGGTTTATGCCATGTAAATACAACATTATGAATCAAAACCTAGCCTCCTTACCAACCTCTCAACCTCAGATGCCCTAGATAGTCTCTCACTCTTCATCCTTGTGTGTTTTTGGCTTTGTGAAGCCCTTGGTGGTGTTTAGAAGATTGAAAGGAGAAAGAAGGAGTTGGAAAAGAAGAACTTAAGTATCTTGAGCTCAAGGATCCGAGATTACACCACATTTTGGCACTCATTTGTGGTAAAAAGCTTCCATCTTGCCTCATAAATGCTTAGATATTTTTTTATGGTGTTTTGGACCTCTTTAGGTCCCAATAATGGATTTTTATGGTTCAACTATGTTTCTAGGATTAGGGTTGCCACCCTTAGTGCTAAATGTGTCCCAATATCAGTAAAGTTTCACTCTTTGAGGTCCTTTTGTGACCATGCATGAGATCTAGCCATTTCCATGGAAGGTAGTTTCTATATTCCATGTGTTGGGTCCATTTGGTGGGTTGCAAGCCACCAAGTAATCGACTTTTTGAGTTAATACATGCTAACGGACTCATGTCTATAGTATAGGCTTAAGGTCTTCATGGAATAAGCACTTTTGAATTATATGGATTAACAGGGTAGTACGTTGGGCGTACAATCCAGTACGCGCAACATACAAGCCATGCAACAGTACACTTAGTGTACAGAGGAGTATGCCCAGCGTACTTTCAGGTTTTGGGCTTTGCAACGTTTGGGCCTTGGTTTGGTCCAATCTTTGGACTTAGCAGTTATTGGGCCTTGATGGGTCATCAGAAGTCAAAGAATGGACCAAGGGCATGTATGGGTTAATGGAAGGCCTATTTGAGGAGTTGGACCCAATTTAGAAAAATAGGCCATTAGTAGGCCTTTAGTGGGTTTGGAAAGATTACATGGAATTGGACGTAGGTTGTGGTCCAAATTAGATCAGGGTATAAAATGGTCATTTTACCCTAAGAAGGATTATTGAATTTTGACTAAGTGTTATTTTGATAATGATAGTCGGGGAGTCGCGGGAGCTGCTGATAGAGATTCCTTACCGAGAGATTCGGCATCCGGCTTTGTGAGGTGAGTTTTCCTCCAGTAGGAACGGATCGAAGGCAAAAGTTTTGGCCCGTTTATATGTTTCCGGAATTCGATCCGATGCTACAACAATCCGATGCTACAACAATCCCGAGGAATGTTTGTATGCTTGACGTTTTCATAGTTCTTGCATGTGTCTGTATGTATGTTTTCGGACTTCGGTCCGATGCTGGGGCAAGCCCGAGGAATGTTTAAACGCTTTTGGATTTCGGTGCGATGTCGGGTGGGGCCTGAGGAATGTTTATATGTTTATGTTATTTGTATTTGTTGATATGCTTATGTATACTGAGGTTTGCTCGATGTCGGGTGGGGCCCAATGCCATATTTTGGTCTGATGCCAGTTGGGGCTCGATGCCGGACTTCGGTTCGATGTCGGGTGGGGCCCAATGTAGTGGGTTAGGCCCAAGTTATGTGTTATGTGTTTATGTGATTATGTGTATGGTATGTGGTAGTTTGGGAAAAACTACTAAGCTTCGTGCTTAGAATTTTCATTTTTGGTTTCAGGTACTTCTGATAGCGAGGGGAAGAGCTCGAGATGATTGAAGTGCACACACCATGTGTACTACCTAGGATGTTTTACTCTGATATGTTGATATTTGTTTTGATATGATACTCTGATTTGATATGAAGATTTATGATCTTGGATTAATGTTTTTGATAATTATGGTTTTTATTTATGATTTTAAAATGAAAATTTTCGACCGTATTTTTGTGATGTTACATCTTGTTGTGGGCACGTGACTCAAAAAGAGAAATGGGTCTCATTCAGTGTTGGACGAAGATATCGAGGTTGCTAACCTGGATATCGGAAGTCTAAGGACTTTGATATTTGCGGGATGTTTAGTGGAACCTCCGGGTTTGCTTGTTACAAGTTCAAATGCTACAGTATGGAGAGAATGGGCATGTCGTTCACAACTGCAAGAAGGATCGAACATGTTTCCACTGTCACCATTCGAATCATCTCAATCCTTAGTATCCTACTTGGGTAGCGGGGGGAGTGCAAGCCCATATATCTACCGTCCGACAGAAGGTCAAGGTCGAATTGCAAGAAATCACAGGTGTGAATTTTGATCCTAGGTTTTATCTTGAGTGGATAGTCATTCGTATAGTTAGCTTGTTAGAACTATTACATTAGCATCTGTAGGTTTTAATGGTTTGGTGTTTCAGCCTTCGGGATGAATTATAAATCATAAAGTAAGAGGATCATTTATCAAGGGTTGCAAATTGTAATGTTGGGAAAGTTTCTGACGTCTCCATTTAAGGATTAGGATTTCTTTGTGATTACAGGTTTTTATTCAAGAATTGTCATATGCCTTTTCTGCATACCAAAGAGCCGTGTTTAGAGAGTATTTGGATAGACCGGTTTAGGCTTCTTCGTGGATGATGTCAGCCAACTAGGGAGTAAGCCTAGAGTAGGGGAGGACTGATTGTGTTTCTTGAAGGATCCGCGACTAATTTGATTTTCATTGGTTCCAGCATAATAGGTCAGAGGAAGTTGCAGTGTAAGTTTATTGGACTTCTGGTATTTGAAATAGTTAAGATCTTTTATAGTGGAGGAGATTAAGGGGTTGATCGGCACTGGGTGACGGTTGAGTTGTTATCAGATTCACGTTTCCAAGGTTGTGTGCTTGGTCCATACATCAGAAGCTTCTAGACAAAGGATCTCGTTGTTGCAAATTAAATAAATGAGGAACAAAATAAATTATATGGTTCGTAATCAGATCCAATTCGAATAAGCCATAGATAAAAGCACGCAACCACACAGTTAAAACACACAAATTTAGAAAGATAAAAACATGTATAATTCAAATGAGAAGGTTTTAAAAAGTTTATAGAAGAACCATGTGGTACACGAAGAGACACATTAAAATATTAAACCACAACTTTTATTGCTTTAGGCTTCAAAAGTCCACGTCTAATTTGACCATCTACAATGACAAAAACGATTAATTAGTAAAAGATGTAGAAAGTGAATATGAACCAACATAACCATCATATTATTAAAAGTAATATACCTATAATCAGATGAGGTGTCAATAAATATACATCTTTTTCATCTTCACAGAAACAACACCCAATTCATTAATCTGTGGAGAAACACACATACAACTCTTAACCTCGTTCACCATCATCTTTTGACTATCAAATCCTTCTCTCTTGAGGATAAGAAGTCATTGCTAGTTTAGACACAACTTGGCATACAACTAATAAATTATGTAAATCAAGAAAATTTTAGTATCTTATCAGAAAAAGGGGTATATGGCTAAATCTACCATCATATTAGATAGTCTTAAAAAGTCACATTAGACATTGTTACAAAAATATAAAGCAACAATCAGATTTACGGACACAAGTAGAGAAATAAATACACAGAGACAATAAAGTGTGCTCTGTATTTTCACAACTACTAATCACATCAAAACTTTGATTTGGATCTATATCTGCAAAAGCTTTCAAAGACCATCCAAAGAGATAAAACATGTAAACTAACAAGAAGGTCAAAACTTCAATCTATATATGCATTCCTAAAAAAAGACTTTTCAAATTAAGGTACAAACCAACATTCATCTTCAACGTAAGGTTATTCACTGCTTCATCTGAGAAAATTAAGAAAATGTGTGTTACAAAAAGGAACAAACAAAAATAAAAAATGATATAAGTTTCTCTTCTTTCCTCTATTTGCAATTCTACACAAATGAAAAGAAGCCTTTTATTATTATAATTATTCTATCTTTTTCACATTCAGAGTCTGTGGATTAAGGAAGGTTGAAATGTGAACTAGCATGCTATTCTAACATATCAGAATATCAAATAACTGCATGGTATTTTAGGGTTTAGTTACAGGCTCCAGCTGATAGTACCCTCTGCATCCTCCATCCTTTATTTTGAAAACCATTTTAAAACTTATTTTCCGAAAATCTCTTTGATTTGAGACTGGATTCACATGAGTGTTCCTCCAATTCACTCAAACCAAGGCTCTGATATCAACTTGTAACAACCATAAATTTTACGCAAAATTTAAACTTTTCCAATCATAATAAAAAACACAGCATTGTTTACAAAATGTTTTCAAATCATTTTCCATCAGAGTGTCCCAAAAATCATAACATAAGAATGAGGAGCGATACGGTCACGCCTTCTCCTTTCCACGATCTCCTGAAGTACCTGAAACAATAAAATTAAAACTGTAAGCTTAAGAGCTTAGTGAGCTACCCCCAAAATACCAATACCACACTGACAATACCACAACAGTAATAATCAATTCTATCAACATGCATACTGGGCCATCTGCCTGACTGGACTGCCCTACCGGGCCTACAGTCTATCTGAGTCCATCCCGAACCTTCGGTATGACTGGTCCGCCACGTGGGCCTACAGTCTCCCCGGATCGCTCATAGGGTATATTGGCCTTCAGCATAAAGTAGGACCGCCTCAACCCAGCCACAAGAAAATAACCATGTGCGCATACTATCATATATAGGCATATATAAATATCAACATATCTGTCACACTGATCATCAATCATAGAATTCTCCTGTAACTAGAGTACAGACCTAGGTGGTCACTAACACATCAATCCCTACGGATCATAAGAGCATAACATACTGTCTACCTCGATTCCGAACTAACAAATCATAACCACATGCAACATACCGTAACAATAACAACTAAAGGGTCGGACTTGGTGCCGTAGACCCTATCGATATAGTGAAGATAACTCCCCTTGAAAATGTCGACTCGGAAGATACACTCCAACCCTCGGATCACCCGACACGGGCTCCACCACCTAAGATCATAGTACAATATACTGATAAGTCCTTAACCTTATAGGGTACCCCATAACCCACTAATCAACTCCTGCTCAAGGTTAAAGTCCTCAGTCAAGGTCAACTGTCCATGTTGACCTCGACTCGCCGAGTACCCTCAGCTACTCGTCGAGTTCCCTGAAGTACATTCCAACTCGTCGAGTCATCGAAGTGACTCGTCGAGCTCCTTCGATTCAAACTTAAGGTCATCCGTCGAGTTCCCTCCTTGCAACTTGATGGATACACACTCATACATATCCCAAAGAAAACTCATCCGACTCACCGAGTTGTTCTTCAACTCGTCGAGTCTTAAGGGAATCTTCTTCGGATTTGCTGAGTTGTTCATCAACTCGTCGAGTTCATGACCATCTTCATGTGACTCGCCGAGTCCATTCAGTCCTCTTTCCATACAGACTTGTTTTGAGCCATGCAGCAGCTCTAAATCACATATCCAAGCTTTTATGGCATGCTTATCACGTAAAGTTGCAAACTTTACGTGCATGCATGTCCTTAAAGACTCCAAATGCCAAATCTAAGCTCTTAATGGGCTTCATGCCCAAGAGGGACCTCAATCAAAACCAAAAACTGTGACTTTATGCTTCTAAAATCCAAGGAGGGTCCAGATCTAAAGTTACAACTTCAGATCTAGCCCATAACTCATCATACCAACTTGAAAAATCCATAAAAAGCCCTAGAACTCAACAAAAGGGAAAAAGGAAGTAAGGATGGCACTTTGATACCTCCAAAGGATGCTAGCTGAGGTAAATCCTGCTTCCCACTCCTTCCTTGCTTCAATTTCCTTTGCACTCTTAGCTTTTTTCCTCCAACATCCTCTTTTCCAAGCTTCAACACCACACCAAGGCACACACACACGAATTAGGGTTTTAAGGGGATCTCAAAGACTGTAAAGAGGCCAAAGGAGGCTAAGGATTCTTTAAATAGAGGTGCAAACCCCGGGATTTAGGGTTTCCACTGCCAGCTTCTACTCGCCAAGTCTAATAATGGACTCGTCGAGTAGGTCACTTAACATGCGATCCCAACACGCTGCTACTCGACGAGTAGGTCAACCAACTCATCGAGTAGGGCTTAACCCAATAAATCTTATTTAAGCAATACCTGAGAATCAGGGCATTACAACTCTCCCCCACTTGAACTAGACTTCGCCCTCGAAGTCCGCTGGAATAAACAATGTCGGGTAATGATCGCGCATCTCCGCCTCCGGCTCCCATGTCCACTCGGATCCCTTTCGATGCTCCCACTGTACCTTTACTAAAGGTATTTCCTTGTTCTGCAGAATCTTCTTCTTCCTTTCTAAAATAGCCGCAGGCCTCTCTAGATAGTTCAGGCACTCATCAACCTGAATGTCATCCAACGATACCACTGCCTCCTGGTCCATAATGCATTTTCTCAATTGTGAAACATGAAATGTGTTGTGGATTCGGCTAAGCTTCTCCGGAAGCTCTAGCCTATAAGCCACCCTGCCAACCCTGGCAATAATCCTGAATGGCCCAATGTAACGGGGACCCAATTTTCCCCTCTTCCTGAAGCGTATCACACCCTTCCAGGGTGAGACCTTCAGAAGAACCATGTCACCCACCTGAAAGTCTAGCTCAGATCGGTGTCGGTCGGCATAACTTTTCTACCGGATCTGAGCGGTCTGGAGTTGCTGTCTAATCTACAAAATCATTTAGGTAGTTTGCAGAACTACCTCTGTCCGACCCATCACTATGTACCCAACCTCACCCTAGCAGACTGGGGTCCTACACTTCTGCCCATACAACAGCTTGAAAGGTGGGGCGCCAATACTGGAATGATAGTTGTTGATGTAGGCGAATTCAACAAGTGGTAGGTGGGAATCCCAACTCCCAATGAAATCAATGACACACACCCTCAACATGTCCTAAAGGGTCTGAATGGTCCGCTCACGCTGACCATCAGTCTGCGGATGGAACGTCGTGCTAAAATGCAGTATCGTACCCAGTTCCTCGTGGAACTTCTGCCAAAAACGGGAAGTAAACCTAACATCTCAATCGGAAATAATAGAAACTGGAACCCCATGGCGAGAGACAATCTCTCTGACGTACAGGTCGGCCAACTTCTCTGCCGACGAACTCTCTCGTATGGCTAGGAAATGGGAACTCTTGGTCAATCGATCCACGATGACCCATATAGCATTGAACCCCCTTGTCGTCTTCGGCAACTTCGTGATGAAATCCATCACAATTTGTTCCCATTTCCACATGGGAATGTCCAGAGGCTATAACTTACCATGCGGCTTCTGATGCTCAGCCTTGACCATCCTATAGGTCAAGCACCTCTCAACAAACCAAGCGATATCTCGCTTCATACCAATCCACCAATAACTCGAACTTAAATCACGGTACATCTTGGTGGCTCCTGGGTGAATCGAAAAACGAGACTTATGAGCCTCCTCCATCACTGTCTGTCGGAACCCTCTGGACATCGGAACCGAAACCCGATCGTAACGGGTCAACAATCTGAGGCTATCCTGAACAAACCGGGCAATTTCGCCCTTAATCCTCTCCAACTTCTAATTCTTTGACCTCATGCCCTCAATCTGAGCATTTCTGATCAAACCCAACAGTAGGGAATCCACTGCTATCCTCATACACCTAGCTGGGGTCGAGGACCCAGCTGACTTGCGGCTCAGAGCATCTGTAACCACATTCACTTTACCAAGATGGTAAAGGATCTCGCAATCATAGTCCTTGACCACATCCAGCTACCTGCGCTGCCTCATGTTCAGGTTCGGCTGATCCATGATGTGCCTCAAACTCTTGTGATTCGTGTATATAGTACAACGGACCCCGTACAGATAGTGCCACTAAATCTTGAGAGCGAAAACCACCGCTCCTAACTCATGATCGTGCGTAGCGTATCTCGTCTCATGCGGCTTCAGATGTCGCGATACGTAGGCTATCACTCGTCCCCTCTGCATGAGGACTGCCCCCAAGCCCGTGATGGATGCATCACAAAATACGACAAAATCCTCCACTCCCTCGGGGAGTGTCAACACTGGCGCCTCACATAAACACTGTTGGAGGGTCTCAAACGCCCTCTGCTGCTCAGGGCCCCACTGGAAATCCACCCCCTTCCTCGTTAGACGAGTGAGGGTACGACAATCTTGGAGAAATCATGAATGAATCTCCGGTAATACCCTACTAAACCTAAGAAACTCCTGATGTTTGAGGGAGATTTCGGAGTCTCCCACTACATTACGGCCTCCACCTTGGCCGGATCGACCAAAATCTCCTCCTGGTTAACGAGATGTCCGACGAACTGGACCACTCATAACCAAAACTCGCATTTCGAGAACTTGGCATACAACCATTCTCGCCTCAGAACCTACAGTAGCTCCCTGAGATGCTCCTCATGCTGCTCTCGAGTCTTGGAATACACCAAGATATCATCTATGAATACAATGTCCGAGCGATCAAGCATCGGTCTGCAGACTCGGTTCATCAAATCCATGAACACCGCTAGCGCGTTGGTGAGCCTAAACGACATCACCACGAACTCGTAATGACCATAACGAGTGTGAAACACGGACTACTCCACGTCCTCCTCCCTGACCCTGACCTAGTGATATCCTGATCTCAAATCAATCTTGGAAAACGAAGACGCACCCTGCAGCTGATCAAAAAGATCATCTATTCTCAGGAGTAGATAACAGTTCTTCAACGTTAACTTGTTCAGCTCCCTATAGTCAATGCACATCCTGTGCGAACCGTCCTTCTTCCAGAAGAAAAGGATCGGTGCTCCCCAGGGTGAACTACTCAGATGAATAAACTGTTTTTCCAGCAGCTCCTGCAACTAAGATGATAGCTCCTGCATCTCAGGCGGTGCCAGTCGGTACGGTGCCTTGGCGATAGGGGCCGCACCTGGCACTATGTCGATCCAGCTCTCAACCTGCCTCTCCGGAGGCACTCCATGTAACTCCTCCGGAAACACATCAGCAAATTCCCTCACCACCGGGACCTCAGAACTGAGAGTTGCTCTCTAACCCGCGTATCTACCACATACACCAAATAACTGGCACACCCGTGCTGAATGTACTGTCGAGCCCTAGCTGCCGAACAAAACCCTGATCCCAACCTGGTGCCCTCACCATATACTACAAGTTCTCCCCCACTTGGGGTTTGAACCACCACCCACTGTCCCTCACAATCGATCATGGCGCCAAAACGGCTAAGCCAATCCATCCCTAAAATCACACATATATCCCCATGGGGATAGGAAGCAAATCTATCGGGAAGGACACCCTGAAAATCTCTAACTCGCATCCCTAGTAGACCGAAGAAGCAGAAACCCCATGCTCGTTGGTGATCGAAACTCGCAACGGACACTCAATATCATCTATCGGCACACTGAACCCTCTAGAGAAGGACTGAGATACAAACGATCGACTCGCCCCAGAGTTAAATAATACCAAAGCGGGCAAAGAATTTATTAAAAACATACCTAATCACAGGTACAATCAATAAGCATAACACAAATACAATAACTAAGACAGAGAATATAAACGTACCAGCAACCACATCTGGTGCTGACTTGGCCACCTCGGCCGTGAGCTGGAAGGCGCGACCCTGATCCTTCGGAGGCTCCACCTTGACTGGTCTCCCATCTCCAATCCTCGCAGCACCTAGCACGGAATCCTGCGCCAGCTTGGCGGCGAACTGCGGACAGTTGGTCTTCACATGACCAACCTGATGACAATGGTAACAAATCCTCATATCTGCGGGAGGGGCGGACTGACAGCAGTCCCTGGTATAGTGCGCCTCCTTGCCACATTTGTGGCACCCATCTCCTGCTCTACAAGATCCCGAATGAACCCTGCCACACTTTCCACAAGTGCGGCTCTACTGACCCCCAGACCGTGTATCAGTGGTCTTAGACCGTTTAGGCATCGGCTGAGATTGTGCCGGTGCCTGACGCTGCTCCTTCAGCTGCAACTCTATCTCCAATTCACGCCGCCTCGCGGCTTCTTGAAGGTCCAGGAGGGTATCACATCGCTGTGTAGACACGAAATGTTGAATATCAGTCTTGAGCATACTCAGATAACGAGTCATCTAAGACTGCTTTGAAGCAAAATCCAGGCAAAACATAGCCTTCTCCGTGAACATATGGGTGATCTCCATCATACACTCCCCATGTTGTCTCACTGTCAAAAACTCTTGCGCAAGCCGCTCCCGCTCAACGCGTGGAATGTAGCGGGTGCGGAACATATCCCTGAACTGCTCCCAAGTAACAACAACCCGTTGATCATCAGTATACGACCCAGTCGTCATCCTCCACCAGTCCTTTTACCCAAGCCTCAGCAGGTTCAGGGCACACCTGACCTTTTGGTCAGCAGGACATGAGCACGTAAAGAAACAACCCTCCACATCAGACAACCATCTCATAGCCCTAATCGCATCCTATGTACCATCAAACATCAGGGGATTTGAATTATCGAAGTCCCGATACTTGAAAGCCCTGTCAGATCCTCCTCCAACCCCTACCGCAGTTACAGCCGAAGCGGATGCAGCGACAGCTGTCTCTGCTAGAACTGCATATCGCTCATCAAAGTACTCAAACATCACGGTCTTAATTGACCCAAACATCTCTTGCAGCTGTCCCGGATCCTGGCATCCAACTCCTCTATCCTTATCTGAACCACGGGCTCGAGTGTTACCGACACCTCCTACCCTCCGTCTCCCGACCTCGATCCTGATCCTGATCCTGATCCGGATCCCGAAGCAACACCTCTCGTCACCACCATACTGATATATATATATATATATATATATATATATATATATATATATATATATATATATATATGCCATCAGATACATAACATAATGTCGGGATACCAAAACCCAGAAACCCTATGGGTTGTGATTTCCTTGCTACGTTTATGGGTCCTGTGCTTTCAGTAGTACGGGCCCATACTACCTTCCACACCTACCCATATTTGTATCAAGTATCACCACAACGCCCTAACAATATCATCAACATAAAAATGTGCCCAACCCTCACTTCTAGAGGAATATTAACTATCTCGCATCTAATCTCACCACTTCTCATGACTCAAACATCCATGAAACTTCCATCATCCCCTGTAGTGCTAGTGCATGCTAGCTGCACATAACGCTGGACCCAAAGACTTTCAAATATCCAATCCTACTCGAAGGTCGAATCAACATTCTCAGGCTATAAGGTCTTTATTATGCACAGACGTGATGCGTACACTAAACATCTACAGTTATGAAGTCAATTCCACATAAAAGAAACCCTAGGCTAATAGGCATCATGAAATCAGGAAAATCTATCATGCGATTCCTGAAGATCCCTAGCCTAGAACTAGCATGTTGTTCTAACATATCAAAATATCAAATAACTGCATGGTATTTTGGGGTTTACTTACAGGCTCCAGCTGATAGTACCATTTGCATCCTCCATCCTTTATTTTGAAAACCATTTTAAAACTTATTTTCCGAAAATCTCCTTGATTTTAAACTGGATTCACACGAGTGTTCTTCCAATTCACTCAAACCAAGGCCCTGATACCAACTTGTAACAACCATAAATTTTACGCAAAATTTAAACTTTTCCAATCATAATAAAAGACACATAGTGTTGTTTACAAAATGTTTTCAATTTCTTTTCCATTAGAATGTCCCAAAAATCATAACATAAGGATGAGGAGTGATACGCTCACGCCTTTGCCTTTCCACGATCTCCTGAAGTACCTGAAACGATAAACTGAAAACCGTAAGCCCGAGGGCTTAGTGAGCTACCCCCAAAATACCAATACCATACCGACAATACCACAACAATAATAATAAATTCTATCAACATGCATACTTGGCCATTGGCCTGACTGGACCGCCCTACCGGGCCTACAGTCTATCTGAGTCCATCCCGAGCCTTCGGTATGATTGGTTTGCCACATGGTCCTACAGTCTCTCCGGACCACTCATAGGGTATATTGGCCTTCAGCACAAAGCAGGACCACCTCAACCCAGCCACAAGCAAATAACCATGTGCGCATACTATCGTATACAGGCATATATAAACATCAACATATCTATCACACTGATCATTAATCATAGAATTCTCCTGTAACTAGAGTATAGACCTAGCAGGTCACTAACACACCAATCCCTACGGAGCATAAGAGCATAACATACTGTCTACCTCGATTCCGAACTAACATACCGTAACAATAACAACGTGCAAATGTCTACTCGGAAGATACACTCCAACCCTCAGATCACCCGACACCGGCTCCACCACCTAAGATCACAGTACAATATACTGATAAGTCCTTAACCTTATAGGGTACCCCATAACCCACTAGTCAACCACTGGTCAAGGTTAAAGTCCTTAGTCAAGGTCAACTGTCCATGTTGACCTCGGCTACTCGTTGAGTTCCCCGAAGTACATTCCAACTCGCCGAGTCATCGAAGTAACTAGTCGAGTTCCTTTGATTCAAACTTAAGGTCACCCGTCGAGTTCCATCCTTGCAACTCGATGGATACACACTCATACATATCCCAGAGAAAACTCATCCGACTCGCCGAGTTGTTCTTCAACTCATCGAGTCTTATGGCGATCTTCTTCGGACTCGTCGATTTGTGCATCAACTCGTCAAGTTCACGACCATCTTCTTATAACTCGCCGAGTCTATTCAGTCTTCTTTCCATACATACTTGTTTTGAGCCATGCAACGGCTCCAAATCACAGATTCAAGCTTCTATGACATGCTTATCACGTAAAGTTGCAAACTTTACGTGCATGCATGGTCTTAAAGGCTCCAAATGCCAAATCTAAGCTCTTAATGGGGCTTCATGCCCAAGAGGGACCTCAATCACAACCAAAACTGTGACTTTATGCTTCTAAAATCCAAGGAAGGTCCAAATCTAAAGTTACAACTTCAGATCTAGCCCATAGCTCATCATACCAACTTGAAAATCCATAAAAAGCCCTAGAACTCAACAAAAGGGAAAAAGGAAGTAAGGATGGCACTTTGATACATCCAAAGGATGCTAGCTGAGGAAAATCCTGCTTCCCACTCCTTCCTTGCTTCAATTTCCTTTGCACTTTTAGCTTTCTTCCTCTAAGATCCTCTTTTCGAAGCTTCAACACCACACCAAGGCACACACACACGAATTAGGGTTTTAAGGGGCTGTCAAAGACTGTAAAGAGGCCAAAGGAGGCTATGGCTCCTTTAAATTGAGGTGAAAACCCCGGGATTTAGGGTTTCCACTGCCATCTCCTACTCTTCGAGTCCAATCATGGACTCATCAAGTAGGTCACTTAACATGCGATCCCATCCCGCTGCTACTCGATGAGTAGGTCTACCAACTCGTCGAGTAAGGCTTAACCCAATAAATCTTATTTAAGCAATACCTGAGAATCGGTGTGTTACAAAGTTACTTACATATGTATAGAATAAGAAATAGAGGGAGGTTTGGTAGAAGTGGAAAAAGGCGACACCGGTGGATAGTGGTGATAGTTGAAGGCGGTGGTCAAATGGAGATGGTGACTTGCTATCCATATGTGTTCGGCTTAGACCACTGGTACATATGTGGAAGCGGAGAAATACCATATAGTTGGGGGTAGACAGATCATCGATATTTAGTGTTCTTATTGATGGGTTTTGAGCAAAACATCAATCCTATGGTGTGCATGCAAACCCTAAAGCTTTGGATCTAGTTTGTCTAATGAACATGAAATAATCATCCAAAGCTCATAAACCCTATATCTAGCATACAATAATCGAATTAACATATGAATTAAGGTTTAGATCTTACCTTGATTGTTATGTTGCAATAACAATCTCAATTCTTTTTTATCTTCACTCTTGAAAGTTTAGTGCCTCAAATGTTGCACCTCTAATGGAATCACAAACACCATGAGCAGCAAGATGAATAAAGAGAAGTAGGAGAAGGCACAAAAACATCCAAGAACCCTTAGGGATCACTTAGCCATGTTTTGGGGGCTTAAGGGTTCCTTATATAGTTAGGATATTAAGGTTATCAAACAAGGAAACCCTAATTTTGATTACTTAAGCTCTAAGCAGCCCATAGACTCCCTCCTTAGAAGCCTTGGACGAATTCTTATGGGTTTCCCCATAGATTTCATCCACTCCAACTTCTATGGAGTCCATTAGCCCATTTATGCAACTATCTTATAATTATAATATCAATCCCCTTTATTTAATTAATCTCTTTTAGTCACAAAACTAATTCTTAATTAATTCTTGACTAATATTAATTAAATAATATGATTTCTCCTTTAATATATTATTCTTATAATATATTAATAAATCATAATTAATCATCTTTTTCCTTAATTCACCCTATCATTTACAATGGTGAAGTCAACCTAAAAAGATAATGCTCGTAATTGGATCAAGTACATACCAAAATAATTATGGGCTTAGAAACTTAATCTAACACTTATGGTGGTAGGAGGTGTGAAATCTAGGTTTTGTTGAATAGAAATGAGGGAGAGAAAGCTTGGAAGCAAATTTCAAAAAAAATTGAATGAAACCTTGGAACTTAAACATACAATCCCGCTTTATTTAAAACATATGAGCTTTGTATGCTAAGATCTTACCTTAATTGTTAATCTTGATATAAATTTTTTTTTTTGAAATTTCAGCTCAGATTCACATTTGAATCTGCTGAAAACTGAATTATATTCAGCTCATATTAATAGTGTGAATAATAGTAAGTTAAATTCACATTATCAAATCTGAAAATTAAATTATATATAATTCAGATTCACAATGTTAATAAATTCTTTTGTTGATTTTACAAAAATAATTTACGAGTAATCAAATTGTTAAAATATTATAAAGTTACATGAAAGTAAATTTTGATTCATATGTAAATTTCGTTAAATTAATTTGTGAATGATCAAATATTTTAAATAGTAATAGATATATATTGTGAATGTTAAAAACGAAATATTTACGATTTAAATTCAAATATCATTTTTTTAAAAATCTATGTTGATGTCTATTAATAAATGACAAAAAAAATAAGACCCAAATATTTAGTTTTTTTGAAATAGAAAATAAACCAAAATATCAAAATGTGAATCTTCCGTGATATGAATTTTAAAGCTACACAAGACATGAAAAGAAGTATATTGTAACAAAATTTTCTTGTAACAGATATTATTTCATGAACATCTTCAGCCAATCCATGTTTGTAATTAAATTAAACAAACCAGTAAAAAAAACAAAAGTAATAGAAAATATAAAATTCTAAATTGCACCTATTTAATATATTTTTTTAAACCACATCCATTTAATATATAAAATTTTAAAAAACAACATTTCAAAAAACGTAAAATCATTGTCACTGCAATCACATCAGAAATACAAGATTAAACTCAATTTTAGTATGACTTTTTTGGAGTTGTCTACTTATAGGCAATAATCATGATTAGCCGTATAGGTTAAAGGTGTACAAAAAGAAAAAGCAAACCAAAGCTTTAAAAATAGGAAATTTACAGCCGACCCATTTTTCAAGAATCGTGTCAATAAGGAAATCGAATTACTGAGAACGGGTATGGGCCGGATGCAGTGTCAACAGTCAAAGTCGTTTTTTACGAAAAATAATTGCGAATTTAGGCCTCAAACGTTAGTCCGTTATTGTAATTAGTAGCCCAAAGGATTAACCCACTAAATCCTACCCAATGGTTCAACCATCCAATGTTTAATTCAAGAATAAATTAAAAATTACAAAAATAGTTTAGCTACAAACTGCCCAAGTTTTCAGTTTAGCTACAAACTGCCCTCAATATTTAATTTAGTCACGAAAAAGGTCTTTAAAAACATATGAAATGACAAAATTACCTTATTAGATTTGTTTAAAACTTTTATTTTTGCTATTCTCTAACGACTTTTTATTTGTTATTTTTTTTTTTAAACTCTTGCGATAAATATTCATTTATACCAATTAAAATTAAATATAATTAAAAAAGCAGATAAATTCTAACAACTTTATCATAAAATATTTTTGTAGTTATTTTTTGAAAATAATAAATTTTAATTTTAATTTTAATTAAAATCGTGAGGTTTTAATAAATAAAAGATATATATGATTAAAATTTTCACATATAAAAATAGTTTATGATGTATAATAGTTCATATATTTCAAATGTTGTACCCAGAGAAAAAAATATTTATTTGCTAAATATATAAAAACAGAAATAAAAATCTTTTATTGTTTTAAGAAGTGCCAATTTCATTTTATTAGATGTAATAAATCGTTTTTCCACATTATAATGAGGTCAACCATTTCATATATTTTTCAACTCCATCCTACAAACACTATCCATTCACTCTTTTACAGTTTACTCAGTGCGAATCCTCCTTTTCATACGTATAAACATATAGAAAAATATGATTAGAGGGACATAAATAAATAAATTCCTAGTCACCGATTTATGGATTGAATCATGGATTTCAAGCTCTCCAACATTGAGCCCACAATCCGATTATCAAAGAGTCCATGCTGTCATTAACATTTACAATCTTATGATAGGAGGATTTTTTTTTTTTTTTTTTTTGACAAAGTATTTTATTCTTGTTTTCTAGAATGTTTTATATCAATTTATTTATTTTGTTTGACCAATTATGGTTTTCGGTATTATGGAAATTTATGTATTTTGTTTGACCAATTATGGTTTTCGGTATTTTGAAATTACATATCTATCTATCATCAATAAAACCGGACGTACAATAATAGCAATGAGAGAGAAAAGGGACCAAATAGTATTTGATGTGTGGACCTATTTTAGTAAATTCTAGGTATGGGGTGATGGAATATGAGACAAAAGTGCCACTTTCATTTTGTCCAATCTTGTCCTCACCAAATTCAACATTAAACGACCAAACTTACAAGGTTGCTCCTTCATTCCATCAAAGGTTATTCTAACAAATGACTTGGAATGCTAAGAGGATAAAAATGGAAAATCACCAAATATATATATTTATGGGCACCATAGGGTTTATCCAGGTGAACAAATGCAACTTCTTTATATGATTTGTTAAGCAAATTAATGTTATACATATAAATTTTCATATGCAGGAAACAATTCATACATATAAACATTTTAAGCCGCATATCAAATAATTCAGAACACGTAGTATTCATTATAAGGCAAATTCTCTCCACTCAATCTCTAGAAAATTGGTGCAAGTTAGAGATCGCATATAGGCATTTGTGTCCGTTGCTATTAGTCGTTTGGGGGTTGAAATTTCGAGATGAGACTTGGTTATGAGAGATCTAATGAATTTCATTTGTTCACCAACTAAAAATTTTATTTATGATTACCGAATTAGGACTAGTGCGAAATGTATGACTTCTAATATCCGATATTTATTAGTATATCTTTGTTTCTTGAGATTCTGCTAAACTTATTATGTGTAAGGAAATTCAATCCTCAATTATTAAGACCAATTATTACTATGTTCGAGTGTATTGCAGTTTCTAAACGTCAATTTACATTTGTAATGTGACAACATTGATATACATAACATGTCTCTTTGACAAGGTATGATAAGACGTTAGTTTAGGCAAATGTTGTGGTTCCCTAGCATTTACATCTACATGTGCTTGTGCATGGGAGCTTTGAAACTATAGGACAACTTCATGCATCATGTCTTTCATCCCCTCCCTCCTCCTAAACACACACACACACACACACACACACACACACACACACACACATATATATATATATATATATATATATATATATATATATATATATATATATATATATATATATATATATATATATATATATATATATATATATATCAGTGTTGTAAAAATTCTGACTAGGTCCCGATTAATCTCCGATTAATGTCTTGGCACTACTCGACTGATTAGAGGGCGCCTAGCGATTAATCATTGCATACATAATGTGTGAAGTTGTAGAAAACGAAGAAATTTTAGCATTTTGATGAAATTTTATCTTAATTGAAACTATTTGAGTAATAATTGGTGTTGTATTAATCATACTAACCTTTTTTGTTTGTATTATAGTGGTATTTACAAACTTTTGTTTTGTTACTAGCAAGTTTGATTTTTTAAAAATTCAAAAAATTAGTAATTAATGGTACCCGATTAATCCTCCGATTAATCTCCGCCTAATCGATTAAATCATTAATCTCAGTCCACCGATTAGCTAACGTTGAGCTTTTTTTTTACAACCTTGATATATATATATATATATATATATATATATATATATATATATATATGTGTGTGTGTGTGTGTGTGTGTGTGTGTTATAGTGACCCTGATTATGATAACATGTACGAAATTGTAAAGATCTAGTGAATCAATCAATCATCAAGAACACCAAGAGTAAATAAACACATTTAAGCTCCATTATAATGGTAAGAGTACAAGTAGATATTGATATTTCTCTCACTAAACTAAACTCTCCAAAATAGGTCTTCAATAAAATAGGAGCCACTCACTTCCTATTTATAGGAAAGACTACCCCCATTACACATCATAAGAGGGTAAGCCACATCCAATGAGAACTTTGCACCCTAAAATTTTCCTCCTCAAAGTTAGGATTGGATGTCCCGATTTCAATTTCCAAACGTGCTCATGCGATCAAGACCAACTCCCCTTCGAAGTAACACGGGTCTTTAAATCCGCAAAATGAATACCCAAGAAGCTTTGAATGCCCATTTCAACACTCTCCCCCTTTTTATAATCAACAAATGATTATAAAACCCACAAAGAATGAGAAGTGCTCAAGGAATAAACTTAACGAAACTCCCCCTCGATGTAAGACAAAAATGAAACCGCGAAAATCTTGCACTAAGCTGAGAAAATTTTCCAAAATTTGTGAAAATTCTTTTATTTTTGGGCGAGAGTTGCAAGAAATTCGAAAATTGGGTAATAACAATCAATTTCACAAATTCTACAGTGACCCGTTGTGCCAAATCAACTACAAATGTGAAACTTTACTCCAAATGTGAAACTAGGCATAAAGTGACAATTCAAATTAACTGCATGGACCAGATTCGAAACATTTTCCCACGTCACAAAATTTTACCCAAGTGTCGAAACTGGATAATTTCTGCCAACTTTCTTAAAGTGTAGGGATTCGAAATGAAAATTCTGCATTCTTCACATAAAAGTCCCCCACTGTGAAATAAGTTATTTTATGCCAATTCGTTGAAAGAGAAAGGACTTGAATCAAAAAGTTTTCTTTCTTCTTCAATTCGATCCCAATACTTGAAAGAGCAACAACAATAGTCGAAGAGGATTTAGACTCAAACGAGTCTAGTTTAACACCATACAAGTCAAACTCCTAACTTTCATTTCGATCCCTAATTAGTTTTCTTTCGATCCCATCTATTCTGTCATTTGATTCGACTCCAAGCGATGATCTTTCGACTCGTACAACACAAACAAATTTTGATTTGAACTCAACACGTTTAACCCTAAGGTTTTCCCAATACACAAAGAAACCAATCGAACAATAACTCGAACTCTCGAATCGAAGCGGTACCAATATCGATCATACCATCAAAATAAATTTCAATTCCAACCCAAATGATTCCCAAATCGACCCTTATGCGAACAGAAATACACTAGTCAAACACCAGTTTGACTCCAAAAAAGGTCGTTCGACACTTCATCGACTCAGACACAACAACACCAAATTCAACTCTAGTTTCTCCAGTCGACATTGACACTTAAAACATCTCCACTTGATATAATTCAACACAAGTCGAAATTATGATGTTGGATTCAAATTGCGTTCTCACTTAATTTGTACCAGTCTCGAACAAACATCACTAATATCCATCAATCGAATTCGCATTCACCAGTCCATGTTCGATTCCAAGGCATTCGACTTATAAGGCTCAATACCAACGATTCAAAACACATTTCAATTTCAATCATCCCCTAACATCGAAACTCCTTCTCTCGATTCGAATGACTCTTAAACAAGAATAACAGTTGAAATTGAGTTCGACCATGAACCAAGAACATTAGTCAAAATTGAGTTCGACCTTAAGAATCGGTAATGTCAACTCGAATTCTACCTTCACTTTAGACTCGGATAACCATTCATACACCATTCAAGACAATTTCGATTTCGATATTGCTTTCGACTTGAACTCAATCAACGAACATCATTCGAATTTGAGTCTAATTCCAAGCAAGTAAATTTTGATTCCAATAGTCAATTCATAACAATCAATCTCAGTTTCAACACCAATCAACTCGAATTGAGTTTCGATTCCAAATACTATCAGATAGTTGTTGAATTCGACTCTTAGCATCGAAACTAATCTTGACTTCAAGCAAGATACACGACATAAGCTAAAATTGCTTTTTTTATGGGCAAAAAGATTGTGATGAACAATATCAGACTTAATCAAATGTGTATATGAATAGTAACACTCAGAATCTTGGGCTTGAATCATTAAACTATAGACCGTAACTGTTTTGGGCTTCAGTTTCAGATCAAATGAATATTAAAATAATTGAACATTTTATTTTGAACTTGAGGCTTGATTTGAAAAAAAAATTATTGGATCATCAATGGGGTGCAAAACAGATTAGATCCAATGAATCAAAACGATCAAAAATGAAAAACGAAAGCACGAATTAAAAGTATTTTTGAATTTCGAGAAAACTTGGATCGTTCATCAATGGATCTTCATGAACAAGTTATCGATCTCAACATGAATTTTTCATAATCCATATGAGAATTTAAGAAAGCTTCTTGATAATTCTTTTTCCATTTTCAATACTCGAATCGATTATAGAAGATATTGGTTCTTTTGTTGGAATAAGAAAATCACCAAATTTCACATTGTACCGCCCACGATGCATGTTGTACAATCCGTTCTTCACATTTTTAAAAGATCTAGCTTTATCTTCATATCGATTTTGAGAATTTTCAACAACTTTGGGTTTTGAATTCGAATTCATTGCAACACTTGATGATTGTTGCTTTGGAACCCACATTTGGTTCATTGATTTTGGCTTCAAGACAACATTGGACGAATTTTGTTTAGAAACTCAATTATTCTTTCTTTTAATATTCTTCTTCTTCTTCTTCTTCTTCTTCTTCTTCTTCTTTTTCATCTTGTTGGATATTGAAGTTTTGAATTCAAGAAAAACTTCATTCTTGACGACTTCAACTTTGCAATTCTGAATCAAATCTTTTGGAGTTTGATACATTTGAACTTATTGGATTGAAGGCTTTCTATATGGCACCATTCCTTCAAATGAATCACAAGAACTCAAACAATCATCAGTTTGAACTCCAATTGAACAAAACACTTTCACATCTACATGATAATCACATTGAATTCCGTTTCTTGCACTTCAACAAATTTAAGAACATGAAGATCATTTAGGTCTTCAATAAAAGAAACATTCCTTTTTTGAATAATTCTCTTTCTTTTACTTCCTTTTGATACCAGGATAATATATTCATGGTAATTTCAATCAAACTTCCAATCTTCGAAAGAGGTTGAAATAATAATTTTCCATGATCATCTTTCTTGTCTCCATAAGAAATCAAAGTTTCTCACATAATCAACCAGCCTTTCAACAATAACTCATAAAATTGTTTCTCATTGAGTGTCTATTTGACATCTTTAATCATCACGATCCAAGTATCATAAGTCAAATAAACCATCATTGATCAATTAACAATAAGAACCATAAGAACTTGGATTTTTCTAGAGAGGGAAAGTGAATTTCAAGATGAATTCTAGAGAGAGAAAGTGAAAATGAATGTAACATCCTATAAATCTAGATAAAAATTTTCATTTATAAATAAGGTTTACAACCATAAGTTTAATACTAAAAATATATTACATAAAAACCATCATACAAAATCATCAGAGTATCCATAGCCATGAATGCAGAAAAATAATGGAGAGTGCATGTTGCGCCATCAAGCCGAACCCTTCCCTTGGAACTAGACGCACCTGAAATAACAATACAACTGTAAGCAAATGCTTAGTGAGTTTTCCCAAAATAGCACATGTAAAACATACAAATGGGCCCAACCTTGGGCTTTATTCCAACCCAAAACAAGTATGGGTCCCCACCCTGGTGCCTCACCCTGGGTATATTTCAACCTAAACAAATCGTAGTGGGCCCCACCCTTGGGTATATTTCAACCCGTCATGTCATACTGTCCCCCGCCCTGGGGTATATTTTAACCCAATCACAACATACAACATACAACAACTATCATACAACATAAATGAATATTAGGACATCCTTGGTGCCTTAGACCCAAAGTTATAGTGAGAAGACTCACCCCAGTCTGCTGAAACAATAGCTGCTCAGCTACCGATCCAAAATCTCACACTGAATAAATATACAAATTACCTTCAATAGGATTATGACACAACCTAGTCAAAGGCCTAGAATCCTAAGTCCACTTTCCTCCAATATGGCCTAAAAGCCTTCCTTCCTAAATGGGCCTAACATCCAAGGCCCAAACAATAATGGGCCACAAGGACCGACCATGCCATCTATGGTCTAAACTAGAACAAAAGTCTAATAACTTTGAATGGGTCCATGCCCAAGGCTGAATAGGGCCTAATTAGCTCAAAAGCCCAACAAAGCCCAAAATCCACTGAGAAGCGTACACCCAGCGTACCACATCAGTACGCTTAACGTACTGAGTCCTTTGGCTGTTTCGTGCAGTGTACATATCGTTACGCCCAACATATATACATCTTATGCACAAAGGTCCATTAAGAGCTTAATTCCCAAAATCTCAACGTCCGATTCCATATCAGAGTAAGATGTCCTAGGGCATAAAGTCGGCAACTTTACGCCCTTCCATGCTACATGGGACTCCAATATCTTGTTTGTCCCCATTAAGACCCCTTTTAAGACCTTAAAGTCATGCATGGTCCCAATACAACCATCAAGATAGCATTTTTATGCATCTAGCATGCCCAAGGAGCTTAGATCTAACATGTCTAACCTTTGGAGTTGCTCAAACTCACAAGAGAGAATCCATGGACCAAATACCAACTCCATAACCAACCCTAACTCAAAGTAGAAAAAGAGATTGCAAGGTCTAGACATTTTACCTCCATAAGTTCCTCAAGATGAACTAGATTCAGGATCTAGAAGCTCAATAACATCCAATACTTGATCACCACCTTCTCCTTCTTGAAAACCCACTAAAATGGCCACCAAAACACTTTTAAGCTGAAGGATCACACTCTTATACAAATCTAGGGTTTTGGGATGATAAGAGGCAATGAAGGCTGTCTAGTGTAAGGTCCAAGAAACATAAGAGTGTTTAAATAGGGACCTTGCCCTAAAATTAGGGTTTTGGTCTTAAGCCACATATGCCTCACATACGTGGTGCATGCTAACGATTAGTCTTCCCTAGTACGCTAAGCATATACATATGCACACCTATCATACGTACGAACCCTTCATGCAAAAGAAAACTGTTCCAAGGATAGAAAAGGTAAATACTTGAATCCTGACCATTACAAATCTATTCCACTTGAATTAGACTTTGTCGACGAAGTCAACTAATGCAAATAAGTCTGAGTAATGCTCTGTTATCTCGTCTTTCGGCTCCCAGGTCCATTCGGAGCCCCTCCGGTGCTATCATTGCACCTTCACCAGCTTCACCACTTTGTTTCAAAGAGCTTTAGTTTTTCTATCTAGAACTGTAATGGGTTTATCTATATAGTTTAGGCTCTTATCCACATGAATATCATCCAATGAAATAACTGCAACCTTATCTTGTACACACTTCCACAACTGAGGCACATGGAAGGTGTTATGGATCTGACTTAGCTCATCAGCTCATCAGGGAGATCCAACCGACACAATACCTTGCAAAGTTGGGCAGAGATCCTCAATGGACCAATGAAACGGTGTATCAACTTTCCTCTCTTCGGAAAGTGGATGACACCTTTCCAAGGTAACACCTTTAGCAATATGAAATCTCCCACCTGAAACTCGAGATCTGATCGGCGTCAGTCATCATAGCTTTTCTGACGACTCTACTAGACTCAAAGCCTGTCATGCACCTGTTGAATCAACTCAGTGGTCTTAAGCACCACCTCGGTGCTTCCATGAATCGAGGGCCAACCTCCCCCCAACAAACTGGAGTCCTATATCTCCTTCCATACAACATCTTGAAATGGTGTCAGTCAATACTAGCATGATAACTGTTGTTGTAGGAAAACTCTACTAGTGAGAGGTAAGTATCCCAACTCACTCCGAAGTCTAGAAATCATGCCCAAAGCCTATCCTCAAGCGTCTAGATTGTCTACTCGCTCTACCCATTGGTTTGGGGGTGGTAAGTTGTACTGAAATGTAGCTGAGTGCCTAACTCCTCATGAAACTTCCTCCATAAACTGGAAGTGAACCGAACATCATGGTCCGAGACCACAAATACCGGCACTCCATGCATGGCTACCACCTCCCTAAACATATATATCCGCTAATTTCTCAACAGATATTCTATCAACAATCGGGATAAAGTGTGCACTCTTGGTCAGCCTATCCATAATAACCCAAATAGAGTCAACACCCCGCGTCGTCCTAGGTAATTTTGTGATAAAATCAATGGTGATCTCCTTTCATTTCCACATGGGGATGGGTAACGACCGGACCTTTCCATGAGGCCTATGATGCTCGTCTTTGACCTTCCTACATGTCAAACACCGCTCAACAAACCACACAACTTCCCTCTTCATGCTGGGCCACCAACAGCTCAATCTCTAATCTCGGTACATTTTCGTGGCCCTCGGATGGATAGAGAACTTAGACGAGTCAAAGGCACTGTAATCTTGGAGAAGTCCCGGATAAATCTCCGATAAGACCTTGCGAGGCCCAGAAAATTCCGAATCTCAGATGTGTTCTTCGGATCTTCCCAATGCATCACAACCTCAATCTTAGTTGAGTCCACCAAGATACCACCCTGGTTGATGATGTGCCCTAAGAATTGCACCTCGTCCAACAAAAAATCGCATTTGGAGAACTTGGCAAAAAGCATCTCCCTCTTAAAGGTCTCCAATACCTCCTTAAAATGTTGGTCATGCTGATCCTTGGTCTTAGAGTAGACCAAAATATCATCAATAAAAAACAATAACGAACTAATCCAACATTGGTCTACACCCCGGTTCATGTGATCCATGAACGCTGTTGGAGCATTGGTGAGCCCAAATGGCATCACCACGAACTCATAATGACCATATCGAGTTCTTAAGGCCATTCTTGATGTGTATCAAAATCTTGTGGTCTGTGTATATAGTACAATGGACCCCATAGAGATAGTGTCTCCAAATATTGAGAGCGAATACCACCGCTCCTAATCCGTAGATCGATGCATCACATAATACCACAAAATCCTCCACACCCTTAAGGAGTGTCAGCACCGACACCTCGCACAGTCGCTGTCGTAGAGTCTTGAATGCAATCTGCTGCTCAGGGCCCCACCGGAACTCCACCCCTTCCTCATCAGATGAGTGAGGGGTACTGCAATCTTGGAGAAATCCTATATGAATATTCGGTAGTACCCTGCCAATCCCAATAAACTCCTGATATTTGAGGGAGATTTCGGAACCTCCCACTGCATAACCGCCTCGATCTTGGCTGGATCGACCAAAATCCTCTCTTGGTTAACGATATGTCCAAGGAACTGAACCTCTCGAAACCAGAAATCAGATTTTTAGAACTTGGCATGAAGCCTCTCTTGTCTCAAGACTCCTAGGAGCTCACGGAGATGCTTCTCATGCTGCTCTCTGGTCTTGGAATACACCACGATGTCATCTATAAACACCATAACCGAGCGATCGAGCATCGATCTTCATACCCACTTCATCAGGTCTATAAACATTGTCGATGCATTAGTGAGCCCAAACGGCGTCACCACGAACTCGTAATGTCCATAATAGGTCCGAAACGCGGTCTTCTCGACATCCTCCTCCCTATCCCTGACCTGATGGTAGCCAGACCTCAAGTCTATCTTGGAGAACCAAGATGCTCCTTGTAACTAATTGAAGAGATAATAAATCTGTAGGAGGGGGTAACGGTTCTTCACCATTAACTTATTCAGCTCCTGGTAGTCAATACACATCCGGTGTGAACCATCCTTCTTCCTAAAGACGAGAATCAGTGCTCCCACAAAGAACTGTTTGGATGGATGAACTGCTTGCCTAACAGTTCCTATAACTGAGATGACAACTCTTGCATCTCGGGTGGTGCCAATCGGTACGACGCCTTGGTGATAGCGGTCGCACCTGGCACTAGGTCAATCCTGAACTCGACCTGCCTCTCAGGGAGCACTCCGGGTAACTCATATGGAAACACGTCAGCAAACTCTCTAACCACTGGAAACTCCAAAACCGAGACCTGATCCCCGACCCACGTATCCGTCACGTACGCCAAATAACCCACACACCCATGATGAATATGCTGTCGAGCCTTAGAGACTGAGCAAAATCCTGAACCCAACATGGTGCCCTCACCGTAGATAACACTACTACCCACTGATCCTCTCAGTCGATCATGGCACCGAAGCAACTCAACCAATCCATACCTAGAATCACACATCAGAATCAAGTCTATCAGGAAGGATATCCCAAAGATCTCCAGAGCACAACCCTGATAAACTGAAGAAGCAGAAACCCTATGTTCGTTGGCGATACAGACTCACAATGGACACTCAAGCTCTCTCATAGGCAAACCGAACTCCTTACTAAACGATCAAGAAACAAATGACTAACTCGCCCCGACGTCAAATAATACCAATACAGGTAAGGAGTTCACTAAAAACGTACCTAACATAGGTACAAACACATAAGCATAAACAAATATAATCAATAAGATAAAAGGATGGAAACATACCAGGCACCACATCTGCTGCTGCCTTGGCCTACTCGGCTATAAGTTGGAAGGAGCATCCCTAAGCCCTCGGGGGCTCTACTTTACCCTGTCTTTCATCAGTAATCCTCAGTGTAGCTGGCACTGGAGCCTGCGCCAGCTGGGCAGTGAGCAGTGGACAGTTTGTCTTCACGTGACCAACCTGATCGCAGTGATAGAAGATCCTCATATCCTGAACCGGGGTTGCCCGGTGACAATCCCTTGCAAAGTTCCACTCCTTGCCGCATTTACGGCATGCACTACCCGATCTACAAATTCCCGAATGACCATTCCCGCACTTTCCACAAGGGCATCCATGCTGCCCCCCAAACCTAGAATCAGCTGTCTTGGACTGCTTTCGCGTAGGCTGCGACTGCGCCAGGGTCTGCCTCTGCTCCTGTAGCTATAAGTCAATCTCCATCTCATGTTGCCTAGTGGCCTCTTGTAACTCCAACAATGTATCACAATGGTGGGTGGCAACAAGCTGTCGGATTTCAGTCTTGAGCATGCTGAAATAACGTGTCATCTGAGCCTGCTCAGATGCAAACTCCGGGCAAAACATCACCATTTTAGTGAACATGCGGGTGATCTCCATCACCGACTCCGTAACTTACCTCAGATCCAAAACTCTTGAGCCAGCCGCTCGCACTCAACCCGCGGAATGTAGCTAGCACGGAACATATCCATGAACTGATCCCAAGTGACCGCAGCTCTTTGATCATCAGTATACAACCCTGTTCTCAATCTCTACAAGTCCTTTGCTCCGAACCTTAACAAGTTCAGAGCACATATGAGTTTCTAGTCAGTAGGACATGAGCATTTGAAGAAGCATCCCTCCATGTCAGATAGCGACCTTATGGCTATGATAGGGTCCTGAATCCCATCAAAAGTTGGGGGCTTCATGTTGTCGAAGTCCTGATACGGAAAAGTCCGACTGGTCCCTCCACCAGCGGCAAAGGCTACAACAGCAACCGTCTTAGCAATGGCCGCATAGCGTTCATCAAAGTACCCAACAATGGCGGTCCTGATAGACCCAAACATCTTTGACAACTGTACCCAGAATAGCGTAGAAACCTCATCATGCAGGATCTCTCGAATCCCAGCGTTCAACTCATCTGACCTCAGCTGACCAATGGCCTCGGACATTGCTGGTTCATCCTGACTGCCCTCTCCTGATCCTAACCTGGATGCAATCGCAAATCGCCTCGTAACCACCATGCTAAAAATATGCCAGACATATATTAGAGAGCCCATATAATAACGGGCAACCAACTCCCAACAAATCCCTAGGGGTTGTGACTTCTTTGCTACGCATATGAGTCATTTGCTTTCAGTAGTACGAGCACATACTACCTTCCACACCTACCCATATTTCTCTCAAGTGTCATCACAATGCCCTAACAGTATACTCAAACATAGGCGAGTGCTCAATCCTCACTCCTAGAGGAAGGCTAAATATCTCATAACTGGTTGTTTGACCCCGCACAACTCATCCTATCACAACTACCACCCGACCCTGCATTAGTGCCAGATAACTATTGCATGAATACAATCATAAACCGCATAACTTAAACAATCCTATACTAAGAGATTCAATCCTACAACAGTTGGACTCAGACAAGAGCTGCGCAGCAGGACCAAATCCCTCATCCTAATATCATTTAACTAATATAGCATGTGACTTAGCGCATTCACTCAATAGCTAATTCACATGTGAAAGAGCCACACAACAGTCAAACAAGAAAACACCATAGGAACTAAGGCATCACATAATCAGGTGTGTGCATTGCAGTTATCCCGTGCTCTTCCCTTGGAACCGGAAGTACCTAAAACATAAACTGAAAAACCGTGAGCATAAATCTTAGTGAGTTCCCTAAGATACCACATACCAAATATTAAACACATAACGGGCCCTGCCTAAAGTGTATAATGTACCTGGGCGTAACTCACATAAGGGGTCCCACCCAATGAGTATAACAAGACCCGCCCTAACTAGCATAATGGGCCCCACCCAATGAGAATAACGAGCCCCGCTCTAACTCACATAACGGACCCCACCCACATACAGTTCATATAAGCATAACAGGTATTAGCATACAAAGTAACCATCGGGCCCCACCCAGTAAGCATATAAGCACAAATACAAGTGTCACATAGAGATTGAGTATTCTAACAAAATAGATCATGGGTTGGCATTGGTGCCTTTGACCTGCTAAACACAGTGAGGAAACTCACCACGCGCTGCTGATTCACATTGAAATCGCTACTAGTTTGACAAATCCCCGAGCTATCAATAGCCAAAAACACCTAATTAAACATCAGAGACAAAACTATATACCACAACCTACACTTAGGGTAAAAATACCATTTTACCCCTATCTATTTTTGGTCCAAGACTTTAACCCAAACTTTCAATCTAATGGCCTAAAGATCAAATATCCATACAAGGCCCACATATGGCCTAATTTTCCAAATTAGGCCCAAATATTTCCATGGATCATACCCTAAGGACCAATAAATTTTCCTAATCCAAGCTCATTCATTCAGATGGCCCAACAAGTCCCCAAGCCATTAAGCCCAAATCTGAAGCCCAATTATATGAAGCCCACCTGACTAAGTGTGTGGGGTGTACTCAGTAGGTATGCGCAACGTACTCGCTTGAGGTCTTGTATGTTAAGTGTACCTGATTATACGCTTGTACGTACTCAACCATTCACCCAAAACTTCATTTTCAGTCCTTAATCCTTTAAGACATAGCCCCAAAACAAAGATCTGACTTCCTTGAGTTGGAAAACCACGTAAAGTTGCCAAATTTACATTCATGCATGTTTTAAATGAAGCTCTTCAGGTTAAAAATGACTTAATAAGTGAGTTAATGCATGAATGTAACCAATTATCTCATAAAGCTTGCACCTTTATGCTTAAGGAGTCCAATACAAACTCAGATCTGGAATAACAAGACCTTAAAATGACTTCACTCATTCATTAACCCAAAAAGGGACTGAAAGCATAACAAAGCACAATATGAAGAGATCTAAACATCAACAAGTCAAGGTTCAAAATTGATAACTTAGAAAGCATGCACAAAAGAAGATGATTTTGGATCCAAAGCCTTTACACCAAGTAAGAGAACTTCAAGATTCTCCACTTCCTTCACTAAGACAAAAACGAGCACCAAGAACTTCTTACTATCTCAAGAACACCACCAAGAGACTTGAGGATCGATTTTAGGGTTTTTGTGGCAATGGAGGTTGGTAAGGAGTCCAACCATGAGGACTTAAGGCCTTTATATATGGTGCAACACCCTAAATTGGGGTTTCAACATCTCGCACGTACGCCCCATGTACAAGGATATATGCATAAGTATCTGCCCGGAGTACCGTACCACCCTCGCATGAGTACACTAAGCGTACCAAGTGGTACGCCACACGTACTCACTTTACAACTTGTAAGCTAAGCATACCAAGTGGTACAACCCGTGTACTACCCAAGGAACAAAATGAAAAATCTTTTTATAACAAGGCAAAAATAAAAACATACCATGATTCAAGTGTTACAATTCTCCCCTGCTTGAATTAGACTTCGCCCTCGAAGTCCGCTGCCCTGAATAATTCCGGATAATGCTCCCTCATCTCATCCTCGGGGTCCCAAGTCCACTCCGAACTCTTGTGGTTCTGCCATTGCTCCTTCACAAACCCAACAACCTTGTTCCTCAGGGTTTTCATATTCCGATCTAGAATTACCACCGGTCTCTCAATATCATTAAGGTGGTCATCCACCTGAATATCCTCCAAAGGTACCACTATGGAATCATCCACTAAACATTTCCACGGCTGAGAAACGTGAAACGTGCTATAAATATGACTGAGCTCGGCTGGAAGATCAAAGTGGTATGTAACCCGGTTCACCTGAGCCAAAACCCTAAAGGGACCAATATACTTGGGGCCCAGCTTGCCCTGCTTCCTAAATCAGATGACACCTTCAGTAGAACCATATCTCCTACCTGAACCTCATGTCTGATCGACATCTATCGATATAACTCTTTTGCCGACTCTGAGATGTCTGGGAGCCTGCTCCAAACCTGCTGAATCAGTTCAGTGGACTTGAGTACCACCTCGGTACTCCCTATAGCCCACTGACCAACCTCACCTTAACAAATCGGGGTCCTACACCTCCTCCCATAGAGAATCTCGAAAGGAGGTCGATATATGCTCGTTTGATAACTGTTGTATAAAAATTCCGCTAACGGAAGATACGTATCCCAATTCCCACCAAAATCTAGAACACACGCTAGCAACATATCCTTGAGGGTATGAATATTCCGCTCGCTCATTCCATCAGTTTGCGATTGAAAAACTGTGTTGAAATGGAGACAAGTACCCAAATTGTCATGGAATCTCTTCCAAAACCTTGAAGTGAACTGGACACCTTTTTCGGAAACAATTGATACCGGCACCCGATGACGTACCACAACCTCCCGAATATAAATCTCAGCCAACTTCTCTGCAAAAATAATCTCCTAAATCGGAATGAAATGTGCGCTCTTAGTCAAACGATCCATGATGACCCAAATCGAATTCACTCTGTGTGCGGTCCTGGGAAGCTTCGTGATAAAATCCTTAATGATGTCCTCCTATTTCCATATGTGAATCTCCAACGGTTACATCTTGCCATGAGGAGGCTGATGCTCGACCTTGACTTTTCTACAAGTCAAGCACCGCTCTACGTACCAAGTCACATCCTGATTCATGCGGGGCCACAAATAATCAGGAAGAAGATCCATATACATCTTCGTTGCCCTAGGATTGATGGAAAACCTAGACTTGTGATCCTCCTCCATCAGAATCTGCATTACACCTCCCTAATATGAAACCCAAAACCGTTGATGAAGAGTCAACAATCCACGACTATCATAATTGAAGGAAGCCACCTGACCCATAATATGCTCTCTCTTTCGATGCTCTTCTTTCATAGAATCAACTTGTGCCTCATGAATATGGTCCAACAATGGAGTAATCATTATTATCCTCAAACATATATCCTTGATCGGAGCCACAACCACCTTGTGGTTAAGAGCATCGACAACATATTAGCCTTACCCAGGTGATAAAGGATCTCACAATCATAATCCTTCACCACATCGAACCATCGATGCTGCCTCATATTGAAATTTGTATGGTCCATCGAGTACCTCAGGCTCTTGTTATCTATGTAAATAGTACAACAGACCCCATAGAGGTAATGTCACCAAATCTTGAGGGTGAAAATCACGACCCCCAACTCGAAAATCAGGCGTTGGATAATTTAGCTCATGAGGCTTCAACTGACATGAAGCATAAGCGATCACATGACCCATTTGCATAAGCAAAGCCCCCAAACTGGTAATCGAATAATCACAATAAACCACGAAATCATCAACACCCTCTGGCAGGGTCAGAATCGAGGCCTCATACAACCACTGTCTTAGAGTCTTGAAAGTTTCCTGTTGCTTAGGCCCCCTATGGAAAGTAATCGTCTTCTTAGTAATTCGGGTAAAAGGAACAACTATCTTGGAGAAATCATGGATGAATTTCCGATAGTAACCAGCCAAACCAAGAAAACTTCAAATCTCAGATGGAGACTTCGAAACCTCCCACTACATCATGACCTCGACCTTGTCCGGATCAACCAAAATACCCTTCTGGTTGACAAGGTGCCCCAGAAACTGCACCTCGCGCAACCTGAACTCACACTTGTAGAACTTTGCAAAAAGTCTCTCCTTCCTCAATGTCTCCAGCACTTCCCTCAAGTGCTCTTCATGCTGCTCCTGAGTCTTGGAATAAACCAAGATATCATTGATGAATACAATGACTACCCAATCAAGCATCGATTTGCATACGTTGTTAATGAGATCCATGAATGTGGCTGGAGCATTGGTGACCCCAAAAGGCATCCCCACTAACTCGTAATGACCATATCGAATCCTAAAAGTTGTCTTATGTATATCCTCATCCCTAACCCATATCTGATGATAAACCAATCGTAAATCAATACTGGAGAACCAAGATAAACCCTGATGCTAGTCAAAAAGATCAGCAATCCTCCGGAGTGGATAACGGTTCTTCACTGTTACCTTATTCAGCTCCCACTAATCAATACACATACAGTGAGACCCATCCTTCTTCTTCACAGACATAATCGATGCTCCCTAAGGTGAATTTCTCGGCCGAATAAATCCCTGTCTAGTAGATTCTGCAACTGTGTACACAACTTATGCATCTTAGGAGGAGCCAACCAATATGGTGTTTTGGATATCAGAGCCACACCAAGAACCAAATCAATCCTAAACTCCACCTACCTCTCCGGCGGTACCCTAGGTAAATCCTTCGAGAATACATTCGACAATCTCGCATAATAGGTACATCATCCACGGTCTCCTTACACTTATCCTGGGTACCCATGACATAGGCAACATAACCAGAGCAACCCTACTGAAAATAGTGTCTAGCCCTCGCTGTGGAACACAAAATCATCTGACGCTGCGGTTTCTCCCCATGAATCACTAACTCTCCCCCACTTAGGGTCCGAACCTGAATCAACTGTTTCTCACAGTCAATCACTACCCTATTAGGGCTCTACCAATCCATGCCCACGATAACCTTGTTCCCATGCTGAGGAATGGGAACCAAATCAACCGGATACTGCTCGCTGAATAAATGGAGTGTAAAACCCTGATGAACTCTCGCAACCCGAACAGACCTATCATCAACAACCTCAACATCTAAAGGAAAATCCAGCTCCCCGGAGCTCTAGTAAATCTCTTTCTAAGTGCAAGCGATACAAACAATTGGGTAACCCTCAAATCAAACAATACCAATGTAGAAATACCGTTCACAAGGAATGACCCTAAAATAAAACATATAAACATAAGAAAGCAATTCAATATAAATAAAGATATATACAGAAGATACATACTCGTCACCACATAGGGAGTTGCACACGCCTTCTCGTCAGTCAATTGGAAATCCCTGCTCTTCGCCACAGGCACATCTGCCTGTCCCTAGCGGCCATCAGTAATTCGAAGAGTCACATGAGTGGGTGCTAACACTTGTCCTATTGCAGCCAAACTCAGATAATTTGCCTTTTTGTGGCCCCTATGTTTGCAATGAAAGCAAATCAAATCAGATATCAGGGTGAGGGTGGTGGTAGCAGTGCAATCTCTGCTAATATGACCAATTCGGCCGCACTTAAAGTAGCCAAAACTACCCACCTTGCACGTCCACACATGCGACCTGCCGCACTTGCTGCAGCGGCCTCGACCCTGCTGCTCCTTCCCTCTTGAATCAACAACCTTGGGCCTCTTACCCGAACCCTCAACACTCGAGACAAAATCTGCCTTCCTCTTCTTTTTCATCTCCAGATCAATCTCCCTCACCCTAGCTCGTGCTATCATATCCTCCAACATCTTGCAACTAGATCGACTTACAAACTATTGAATGTCACTCTTCAATATCTCATTATACTGGGCCTTCTTCATATCCTCGCCTGCCACATACTGTGGAACCATAAGTACCCTCTCCTGAACATTGCGCTGATCTCAGCCACCGTCTCCATAATCTGGCGGGGATCCTGAAACTCTTGCATCAACTGCTGCACCTCGATCATTGGTGTAAACTCAGCTCGGAACCTGGTCAAGAAATCATCCCATGTCATGGCATCAATAACATCATCACCCACTATACTTCCTCCCACGAGTCTTGTGCCCTGTCCTTTAAAAGGCAGGAGACTAATCTGAACTTGTCCCACTTGGGATATTGGCTGGTGCAGAAGGCATTAGCAACATCCACTAACCACCTCCTTCTTGTTGTCGGGTCCTTCGCCCCGTGATAATCTGGAGCTCCACATTCCCGAAATTCCCTAAAGACCAAGGAAAGAGCCCCCTACCAAGACCACCATGTTTGTGCGAAAGGCTCTCAACTGCTCATCCAGAATCTTTAGAATGCCCTCCTTGACTGTACCAAAGATCACATGAGCCCATTCATCCAAAATCTCAAGAATGCCCTCCTTGAATCGAGTACGTATCCTCTGCTTCCAGTAGTACGAGCCCATACTACCTTCTACATCTATCCATACTTCCTTACGGATTTCCTTGACTCAACCAAGTCACTTTATATCTATACAACATTCCCTCACAAATAAGGCTCATAGCACTAGATCTTATCCTAGGTTTTCCTAGGTCGACTCTGAACCACTCTCGGCTATCAGCTGCAGAAAGAATTCCCACAAACTTCCTCTAACTAGCTCACGAATACAATTACATATTACAAAAACCAAATAATTCTTTAAATGAGAGGTCTCACACTATAATGGTTGGACTCAAACAAGAGTTGTGCAATAGAGTTAAAACCTAACCTTCTAAAATTATTTAGTTCCCATAGTATGTAACCTAACATATTTGCTTACTAGTTAGCTGAAGCTAGTTAGAGCTCCTAAAAGCACAAAGCAAGAAGTGTTTGAGCATCAAGTAATCAGAACCAAGAATCACCTAACCATGCCATCCTATCACTGACTGATTGGTACTAGCATGTAAGTCTACAAGCTCATACAATAGGCATACAAAGGCATCTCTCCTAGCATTCTATTATGCAAAGACTGAGCATATCATTATCCCTAACTAGCATGTGATTCACAGATTCATAGACCAAAGCATATCACATAACATGTATGAGTATTTTCGGAAAACATACTTGAGCTCGGCTGATTGCATGTACCACATCCTCTCTTATTTGAGAAAAAAACCATTTCTTTAAAATATGTTCTTTTTTTTTTTGAAAAACTTTACAAAATCCTCAGTTTGAGTTCAGACACACCTGAAAGTGTGCCCAAATCCCTCAAACCAAGGCTCTAATACCAACTTGAAACGTACCAAAAATATGATCCAAAAATTTCATTTTTAATTTAAAACAATATTCCAAAACACTATCCATACAACCCAAATGAAAAAAAAAGTATATCAATCATCATATTAATCAGAGTAATATCCCAAAAGTGGAAACCATGTGGTGTGTGCAATACAGTCATCCTGGGTTCTTCTCCTTGGAACCGGAAGTACCTGAAACATAAACTAAAAACCATATAGAGAGTTATCTAATATACCGTATACCAAATATAAAACACATAACGGGCCCCGCCAAAAGAGTATAAAGGGCCCCTCCCTAACTTTTATAATGGTCCCCATCCAATGAATATAATGAGCCCTGCCTTAACTCGCATAACGGGCCCCACCCAATGAGCATAACGGCTCATGCCCTAATGTAACACCCGCAGATTCGGGTAAGTTAATAATAAGTGTTAAAAATGATTTTTTATTATATAGGATAAATAATCTTAACCAAAGTAATCATTATGGTCAAAAATTGTAACATATTTCACGTAATAAAGAAGAATTATATGAATATTATGTGTTTAATGTATATTATAAGTTAAATTGGAAAAATCAACCGAATCGTCCGTAAATCATAAAAGTAAGTGTGCCAAAACATATATATATATATATATATATATATATATATATATATATATATATATATATATATATATATATATATATATATATATATATATTGTAATTAGAAAGTACACGTCTCCCCGATCCCGTATATATAAATTTCGTAGAAATCCGACTCCGTATGAATTAGATATGATTTTTATAAGATATAAAAGTCAGCCACACACAACGAATATATGACGTAAAAAGCTACCAAGAGAATGATTAACTTTTAGTTAATGAGACCAAAAAGAATATCGTAGTACTCCTTAAAGTAGGAATTTTGAGAAAAAGAATGTCAAAAACGGAGTCCGTACGAGAGAGTTATGATTTTAGCAAAATCATTAAATTTTATAAAAATATAGACAAAAATATAAATTCAAAATTAGTCAGCGGAGTCCAAACAAAAGTTGTAGATCTCTTCGATAACTATGCATGGATATAAAGAACGTCAAAAACAGAGTTCGTATGAATAAGTTATAATTTTTAATAGCACATTTACGTATTAAAATAAAGTGTAAATCATATATATATATATATATATATATATATATATATATATATATATATATATATATATATATATATATATCATTAGAAAGGTATCGATGATGCAGTCGTTATAAGACTAGTGTTGAGTATTTTTTATATTAGTTTAGTACAGATATCATTAAATCTGTTTTAAATAGTATTATAAATGGATGTTCAGTCATTTAAGTATATATATAGGGTGGTTTTTGAAAATTCAATTATTATAAATAAGAGCCTCTAGGCTCTCATATTTATTGCACAATTCTCTTGATTCAAGAGTCTTTCTCTTCTTATCTCTCGAGTATTTTGGTCCCTCGTGATTCGACTTCTCGTTCTATAGCTTTTAGTATAGTAAGGTGAGCGTTGAAGCATTGCAATAATCTTTCTTCGAAAGATTCAGCGATGAAGTTCTACCACTGCAGAGCCCGACTCCTAGCAAAAACTCGCTTGTAAGTAGGTTATGCTTACCCTATTTTAAATATACTTTATATTTAAATTAGTATTGTTATTATGAACTTATAATAAATATTTGGGCTATTATTATGACTTATATAAGTGTCATTATAATATATTTTTAACTACTCGCGATATGAGGAGTCTAGTTTAAAGGGCCGCATAGGGTTGTTGGATTTCAGAAGTGCTATATGCCAAAATGGTTCTGACCTCCGGTGTTTTATGCATGGCCCTTGTCTGTACATAGTGGTTGGAAAATAGTGTTTAAACGTTTATAAAATAATAATAATGCTAAGACTAATATTTAGTCACGGTAAATATTCGACTAAAATCTAGTGGTAATAATACTAGGTTTCATCGAAGGAAATTGTATTGTTAAGAAGCGCAGTGTTGTCTGAGTTTGGAATCATCACTTTAACAATTGAGTGCATAGTTACTTTCATCTTACACATAGATATGAAGTATTTAATATAAATTACGTGCTATGTGTGCATATTATTTGTGTTCTTGATATCTATGTTGGATGAACACAAATATACAAGTTTTAATTGTTTTAAACTTTATATGTATTTTATACCTATAATTATGATGGGTAAAAGATGGGTAGATTAAAGATGAGATTAATGATGAGCAATGAAAGATGAGATGAATGATGAGCGATGATATATGAGTGGTAAAAGATAGTGAGAAGCGATGAGTCAAGCAATGTCCTCATCATCTAGCAGGGTATAGATGACAATCACGAACTATTCTAGATAGTCCAGTGGAACACTAGTAGACTCGCAACCTGTAGGTGTTGTGAGCTATATGTTCACCCGGTGTACTCTAAAAACCCATTGACATGTATTTCAGGTGGATTCCATAAAATAATATTGTCAATAAATGAGATAAACCCTGGCAGCTATGGACTTAGCGCCTGTTAGATGAACCCTGGCAACTATGGACTTAGTGCCTCTTATATAAACCCTGAAAAAGATGGACTTCGTGCCTATTCCTCAGGACACTCCTTAGGAATAAATAATGAGGAATAGATGATTCTTAGGAAAGATACTTAAGAATAAAAGAGATAATGGGGATGGGCAATTGGGTTTATTTTTGATGATTAAACATAATAACTTTATTATTATAGGTTGAAAACCCTATGTACTCACTAAGTTTCCCAACCTGACCCACTCAATTTATTTGTATCACATGTGTGAATACGAAGCTACATTACACTGAGTGATGAAAGGAGATGTAAATCACTAGTGTAAAAGAATGTAAGGTCTGTTTATGCTTATGTTTCTGTGTTGACGATGACATCTCAATGTTTTAATATAAACAAATAAATTTCTTCAGAAATGCTTTGATGAAACCTTTATCATCCTTTTTGGGAACAAAATTCCGCAACATTGTTCTTTAAAAAGGATAATCTAATTTTAAACTAGGCATAAATGAAAATTTTAAAATGACCGTAAATTTGGGGATGTCACACCTAACTCGCATAACGGGCCCTATCCACATACAATTCATATAAGCATAACATGTAATAGCAAATAGAGTAACCATCGGGCCCTACCCAGTAAGCATATAAGCACATATACAAGTGTAAAACAGGCGGTGAGTATTCTAACATAATAGATCATGGGTCGACATTGGGGCCTTCGACACATAATAATAAACAGAGTAACCATATAAGCACATATACAAGTGTCAAACAGACGGTGAGTATTCTAACATGATAGATCGAGGGTCGACATTGGGGCCTTCGACACGTTAAACACAATGAGGAAACTCACCTCGCACTGCTGCGGGCAACTATTCTGACATATCCTCGAGCTATCAATAACCAAAAACACCCAATTAACCATTGGAGTCTAAACTATATCCCTTAGCCCACATTTAGGGTAAAAACAACATTTTACCCCTATTTATTTTTGGTCCAAGACTTAAATCCAAACTTTCAATTTAAAGGCCCAAAGATCAATTACCCATCCATGGCCCACTTATGGCCCAATTTTCCAAATTGGCCCCAAATCCTTCCATGGACCCTACCCTAAGGCCCACTAAATTTTCCTAATCCAAGCTCTTTCATTCAGGTGGCCCAATAAGTCCCCAAGCCATTAAGCCCAAATCTGAAGCCCAACTATATGAAGCCCACCTGATTAAGTACGCGGGGTGTACTCAGCACGTAAATGCAAAGTACTCGCTTGATGGCTTGTACGCCATCATACTCACCTATTCAATCAAAACTTCATTTCAGTCCTTAATCCCTTAAGACATAGCCACAAAACATAGATTTGACTTCCTTGAGCTGGAAAACCACATAAATTTGCCAACTTTACGTTCATGCATGTCCAAATGAAGCTCTTAAGTGTAAAAGGGACTTAATAAGTGACTTAATGCATGCATGTAAACAATTATCTCATAAAGCTTGCACCTTTATGCTCAAGGAGTCGAATACAAACTCAGATCTAGAATAACAAGCCCTTAAAACGAATTCACTCTCTTATCAACCCAAAAGTGGACCTAAAGCATAACAAAGCATAATATAAAGAGATCTAAACATCTACTAGTCAATGTTCAAACTTGTTACCTCAGAAAGCTTGCACAAAAGAAGATGACTCTGGATCCAAAACCTTTCCACCAAGCAAGACAACTTCAAGATTCGCCACTTCCTTCACAAAGACCAAAAATGAGGCCCAAGAATTTCTTACTAGCTCAAGAACACCACAAAGAGACTTAATGATTGATTTTAGGGTTTTGTGGCAATGAAGACTGGTAAGGGGGTCAGCAATGAAGACTTAAAGCCTTTATATAGGGTGCAACACCCTAAATTTGGGTTTCAACATCTCGCACATACAACTCGCGTATAAGGATGTACGCCCAACGTACGTGCCCGGAGTCCCGTCCCACCATCGCATGAGTACGCTACGCCCCACGTACTGCTCAATGACCAAAATGCAAATCTTTTTATAACAAGGCAAAAATAAGAACTTGCCAGGATTAAAGTGTTACATTGGTGTTGTCGCGATAATTGTTACCGCTATTACTTATATTTCTTGTAGTAAATGACTGTTGTGAGGCACCAAAAAGCCAAAAAGCACAAAACCAGCCCTGGTTTATACATTTACCTCCTAAACCCTCGTACTATATCTATACTAGAAGGGGAAGTCGGCGACCTATGCTTTGTTGCTGCCTCTTGGCTGGTCAACAAGACTTTTTTTCCTTCAAAATCTTCCATAGTTCCCCATCTCTGCTCAAAAATGCTGCTCCTCTGCTCTCCTTCCCCACATGAAGCACTTGTCTAGGTAAAAAAAAAATATCTGTCCTTTTTAATGTTTCTTTACACTTATGTTCATCGTGTTTACCCTTCGTCACTACTCCACCCTCTCTTCCTTATGTTTTTCTCACCTTTACACCATTTTTCTTGCAATTTTGGTTATGTAGCCCATTTCAGAACTTCAACTCCCTTTTCTACTCTTTTTATTATACTATGATGTTGCACTTCTAGGTTTGATTACCTTCAGGAAGTAATGTTTTAAAAATGTTTGAAAATTAGGATTGTTATTCCTTCAACAATGGATAATTTCATTTCAACTGCATCATATTATGCCTAACAATCGAAAAGTTGATTATCCGACCAAATCTTTCATGTCTGATGGCCTTCATAACAACAAATAGTAGAGTCACTAGGTGAAACTTAAGCATTTCCATGCCAGATACCCCAAAATCTTACTACCCTGTAATACTTTAATATATGCAAGTAAATCATATTTTAGAGCACTAAACACCACTGGGGTATCTAAAAAGGTGTTAGTCCTAAAACCTTATATGAGAGATATGTTTGATTCTTCTTTATCTTTTCTTTAATTTTGACACCCACATTCAGTAAAATGAAATTGAATCACATGAAACCCTAATTTGTTATCACACAATTTTGCCATTTGTTTTGTAGAGAAGGATGCAACTCAAAGGTTTGACAAAATGAAAGCTGACAAGAGTGTTTGGCCAAAATTGCTTTGTTGTCGGGAGAGCATTCATGACTCATATGCCTTCATCCGCAAGCAAGAATAGATCCAAAATATGTTTGACTATCTATTGTGTCTTTTTGTTATCGTGTATGAGGTTGACATTGTTCATATATATTTCTCTTTATATATTCATCCACATTGATCCTTTACTGAAATTAGTTGACCAAACCATTAATTATAATTATTTATAAGTATCATAAGAATTATAATTTGACCGAAAACAGTTAATAAAAATGTAAAATATCTCCATTCTTCATCAAGCCAAAGCCTAAAATACCGTTCACATTTTTATTGACGTCCTATGCGTCTTTTAATTAATAGTCACGTTACGTAATTAATTTAAATTACATGAAAAAATCAAATATTTTGTTTTGATTAGAAAATTATTACGATCACACACTTAAATACATAATTAAGACTGTGCTTGGTAGGATGCCGCATTGGCTTTTAGCCGCATATACTTCATACTGATCATCTTTTTAAAAGACTCGATTATAATCCCAAAGTCAAAATGGACCTAACATATTGACTTCGATTTATTTTATATATATTCTTTCTTTAATTACAATTTAATATATTATTTCTGTTTTTCTTTAAACTAAACCTTATTTATAGTTATCGATATTAAGTGATTTTAATTAACCTACTCAAAGTTTAACATGACTTGGTATCTTAGACTCTTAATAATGTAACTAAAATAAATGCAGAATAAATGACCTATTTAACATATAAAATTAGCAATATTAATTGTAATAAAAACACTTAATTAATTGTAAAGTCCTATAATTAAGTATCTGGACAATGATATTTCAACACATTATGCACTTTCTCTGCACCAGATAATCACCCCCAAAAGGCAAAAACAAACAAAAAAAAAACACTTCAGAACTCAATATATACAAAGTATATTGAGAAAAAAAAATCGATCCAATCACAAGAAAAACAAACGAACAAAGTTTTAGCTATTTGTTGTCAATTTATTATCACATCTGACACCTTTCCTTCCCTGACTTTGCGGTGGTGAACGACAGTGAAAAAACCCACTTGGGCAGTGACGACTTTGATCTTCTTAAATTTCTGTTCAGTGGCTGCCGGCGACCACTCTGATTATGTTTCTTGGCCATGGAGTCCACAAAAGAACTTAGACGTTGCATGGCTATAAGTAGGGTTTCTTTTGACATGTTGGCAAAGCAAACCCTAAACCAACCAGGTTCACTACAATGGCATGATGAACCTGGTGATATATTCAACCCCACTTCATACACAATCTTCTTCCATAATTCCATTTCGCCTTCAAACGTTTGTGAACTCAATAGGTGTCTCATATCAACCCAACTAAATAAACCAGCATTTCCTTTGAGGCATCTAATACCGGTTTTTTGTAGGGCCTTTTCCATCATTTCATGCCTTTGCTTCAACCTTCTTCGATTCTCAGATAGATAATTTCTTGTAAACTTCTTATCAGATAGCATTTCTGATAGTAAGTATTGAGTTTGGGAAGAAATCAACCCAAAGCTCGACATTTTCGTTGCAGCTGAGACCACCATATCATCGTTGGAGTAAATAGCTCCAACTCGAAACCCTGGTAGACCGAGATCTTTTGAAAGGCTATAAACAATATGAACGCGTTTCCACACATCGGTGTTCATAAGGTTCCTGTTCTTTAAGACCTCCATGATGCTAACGAAGCCAGGAGAGCAGAAAACAGTGCCGGAGTAGATTTCGTCACTAATGAGATGGATGTTCTTGGAGGAGACAAAGTCAACGAGAAGGTTGAGTTCATGCAAGCTCAGTGATGTCCCTAATGGGTTTGATGGGTTTGTGACTAAAACACCCTTCACTTTCAGGTTTTGCTTTTGCGCTTCTTCGTATGCCTCTGTGAGGGCTGATTCGGTGATTCTGAAACCATTTGAGCTCGAGCAATGGATAGGTACTATCTCAGCTCCAGTTCTCCACTTGAGATCTCTATCAAACCTATAATATAACAATATAAATTTGATCAGTTTAACTTCCTTATAGTCGAAATACGGCGGATTGATGAGGTGCTTAAGTGAACATGAACTCACCCTGGATAATATGGGGTGGGAAGGAGGAAAGCCTCGCCGGGATTAGCAAGACAAAACATTAAAGTTTCATTGGCGGAGGTTGCTCCGGCGGTGAGTACGAGGTTGTTTGGATCAAATGTTACTTTATTTGCTCTAATCTCTGACATGAAATCGGCTAATGACTGAAAAATAGGAAACACGTAACTGTTAATAATATATCAAAATATGAATGAGGTAGCTATATATTCAATCATGATAATATAGATAAACAATGAGCTTACGTTTTTGAAAGCAGGAAGGCCATGATAATCTTGGAAGAGGGCAAGTTCCTTGAAGAGTGAATGATTATCGTTTTTGAATCCGGCTGAATGAGGATTGTTCTGGAGCCATGATTCCAGAAGGTCGAATGAGAGTTGATTCTCGGCGAGGCCCATCTGAATGATACCGTTGGGATTTTTAAGTTGGTGGTATGGATGTTTCTCGTACTCCTCCCATCCGAGGAAGTAGGATGAATCTTGGCCATGGGAGTTGCACGTGGCTTTTGCAGACAACATCTCGATTCCTGTGTAAGAGAGAGAGAGAGAGAGAGAGAGAGAGAGAGAGAGAGAGAGAGAGAGAGAGAGAGAGAGAGAGAGAGAGAGAGAGAGAGAGAGAGAGAGAGAGAGAGAGAGAGAGAGAGATGTTTGGTGGGGTGTGTGTTGAAAGTGGAGATGGATTTGGTTTGAACGGGGGTTTGAGAAGGTATATATATAGAAAATTGGAGGGTGCAAGCTGTAAAGACATAATAAAGAATGCCACCTCATGTATTTGACCATGGTTTTGTAGGTGGATAATAAACACTTGACAAGAGTTTCCTCGTTTTTTTTTTTTAAATCTTAAGAAATCAGCTCACACGCTTCCCACATAGAAATCCAGTTCTCTGACAAAGTAACTTGTATTATTATACTATAATATAATTAATATTTTAGCATAGTTATTTAAAAATGATTTTTAAGAATAAATTATGGGATCCCCGTCTTTGTAAAATTTCTTTATATAGTTCTGTAATTACATTTTAATTTGATATATAATTTTGTGTTTTTTTTTATTGATTTTTTCTTTTTTTATTTTATTTTTGTTTTTGTTTTTTTGTTTTTCGTTTTGTCTTTTATTATATATTATTATTATTATAAAATTATAATTATAATTATTATTATTTTTAAAACAATTTATTTTATTTGACGTCTCTTTAATTTGAACTTTAACTTTATATTTTTTTTTCTTTTGGACTATCATTGTGTTATTTTTTTGTTGAGTCTATCATTATGTTAAAAGAAAAATTACAAACCATCATATGTATAAGAAAAATTATGAACAAACATATGTATGTTTGTTGATTCGTGTGTGATTTTTATTTAATGGATACAAAAATCGTAACAAAATAATAACACTAGATAGCTCAAACTTAAAAAATAAATACATGGATAGCTTGAATTTAAAAAAAAAAAAACATAAAAATAGTCCAAATGAAAAAAAATAATAGCATGTATTTATTAAAAATATTAAAAACAAAAAAAAAACGAAAAAAAGGTAAAAACACAAAAAAAAAAAAAAAAAAAAAAGACAATAAAGACAAAAAAAAACACAAAAAGTGAAAAAAAAAGGTAAAAATGAAAATTAGGGGGGGGGGGGGGGGGGGGGGGTAAATAATTTTTTTTTGTATAAACTTACTTTTATTTTTATAAATTTATTTTGATTTTTACGGACTATATACTTTTTATGTTATATTGAACTTTAAAGTAATATGTTTATGAGTTATAAAGTTCTACCTTAGACAATATTTGTCAAACTAGCTTATTAGTTTTTAGTTTATAAACTAGCTAAACAATAAGCAAGCTATCACACACTGTTATCAATAAATTATCTTATATGTTACTTTGTAAATTATAATAAATTGCTTTTATAATTTTATCAAATGTAAAATAGAAAAAGTTATTTTTATTGTAGGTGTTTGTTTATCCAAAAGGTTTTCGATGTTTTCCAAGCTCTTGATTGGAGTTCTTTCAAACATTATGGTAAATATTATAGATTTACAAGTGATTATTATCAATAAAAATACAATAAAATATTATAAAACAATTTAGTGTGTTTATGAAAAACACTCATGATTAGATTTTTTTTTTGTTTAATGAATTGGTGCATATGAATCACAAAAAACTATTGAAATATTAACTAACTAGATTATAGCCCGCGTTAAACGTGGGAAATGCATAAAAAATATATAATCGTCTACAGATATTGCATAATGATTATAAAAAAAATATAGTTATTGGTATTATTGAAATGTGTATAAAATATATTGAAAACGATAAATATCTATAATCATTGAAAAACCTCTTTGTAGACAACATTTTTTGTTTTATTAGTTGAAAGACTTTCCTTGTGTTATATAATTATGATATTGTTATATAATTATAAACATTTTAATTAGACGTTTCTTCCATAAGGTTACCTAATTTAAACATATATTGACAACCAATATACTGTTTTTTCCACTGCATTAAATATTGATAACTATTTCATTTATTCAAATAAAATTATGTAATATAAGTTATAGAATGTTAAATGTTATATGAATTTAATTTTAGTATATCATCAATGGAGATTTTTTCCTAATTCATGATTGGTTTTTTTTAAATTGATTATCAATATAAATGCTAGTTTTTATGTTTGTTCTTATTTATTTGGTGTCCGCAAGAACTTTGTATTAGTTTTGGTGCAACTTTGAATAATTTTAGTATATCATCAATGTAATTTGGTATATCTTTCAATTATATGAAATATCAAATAATGACATTTCATTACTATTGTGATAATTTAGTTTATATATTGTATTTTTAATAATCTTAACGGTCCTATTTTTTTCTAATAACCTTAATGCTTTTACTAATTGTACTTTTTACAAATCTCCTAATATGTTATAATTTTTATCTTAGTTTATAATTTTTCATAACTTTGTTATTTTCAAGATTGATTGCTTTAATAGTTTTTTTTTCCAGTCTATTCAATTTTATATTTCATTGTACAACATCATCCTTTGTATGTATTCTGAAATTTCAATTTAAAAATGTTTAATGTTTACACCTTGATATTAATTTTGTTTTAATAAACCCGTGTAATAATTATGGAATATATATCTCATTTTAATTAACATTTACTTCTTTCATTATATCAAATTCCTCATTAAACGGATATATTTTTGGAAAGTAATAATTATAATAGGACAGCATTATCTAAGACGTAAATGTTTGATATACTTTTGGAGGAAACAAATCAGGATCATTAAAAAAATTATATAAAGAAAATAAAATTTTAAATTTGGTGAAATTATGGATAAATTACTGGCGAAAATTATTTTGGAAGGTGTTGTATTTTGTAAGGTATAATAATATTACAAAATTTGAAATATGTATATTTGTGTAAATTTATAAATTTTATTGTTACTATATAAAGATAAAAAAAAGTAGGTTGACATGATATACAAAAAGATAATAATTTCAATGATATTTTAAAATCATATCAATATTAACCGGATTCTTATGACATAAAAATTTAAAAAAAAAAAATCATAATCATCTCTAATATATAAAAATAACATTTTGGTAATTAATGTCAGTTCCCAAGATAGTTAATTTCTGTTTTGTTAAAGGTGCATAATATCTTTTCCTGTTTATTTGAAAAGTTTTAGAAAAATAGTTAACTGATTTCATGTAATTTGTGACAAAGAAAATCGAAATATATAAATACATATATTTGATATAGGAACAAAAAAATAATCGAAAAAATATGAAAAGAAAAAGAAGGTATTGGCCTTCTAATGCACTAGAACGAATGTTTGAATTAGAGAATGATGATGTAAATTATAAACAATAATAATGATGTTGTAGGAGAAGGTTTGAAGAAAAAAAAAACGATTGAAAATAAGTGTGAGTCGCAGATTCAAGAATGAATCGTTTATGTATGTGATAATTTGAATATGATTTTGCAGTATTAATGATTTCCTAATAAAAGTAGATTTTATATTAATGGTTTACTAATATAAACGGATTTATATTAATGGTTGATATTAATGCCTTGATTGAAATGATTTTGTTAGTAATATGATTTTAAATTGATCATATTAAAATCTTCATAATCGGAAATTCAAGATTTAAAATATGGAAAGCTTTTATTGAAATTAAATACACTCCATTCAACGAATGTAAGTTATTGTTTGACGATTGGAAAACATTTATTGGATTAAATATATTCCATATAGGGAAGATGATGTCAGCAATTTGATCTAAGGGTGAGAAAAATAAGATTGAAATACAATCAAGGGTCCAGATTATTTAAGATGATGTCATAAGGTTTCTCTTTTAATAATATTTAGAGATATGAAACAAGGTTTTCAGGCCCAAATTGATAGATATGTGGTTTTTCACTCGGGAGGCATGTGTTTTTTGCTCTGATTTCGTAGTCCTCCGCACGTATAATCTTGTGTTCTTATTTCTCTATTATTTGTCACTTGGAGGATAGTTAAGGGTCTTTGAAAGCATTTTTCCAGCAAATGGTATCAAAGCTCGAAATTTAAGAGTGGTCTCAGTTTAGAGGTTTGTAGTATGCATTGTAGTTGCAACTTTGTCCGATCTTCTACATTAGGTTTGTAGTATGTGTTGTAGTTACAACTTTATCTAATCTTCTACATTAGAAACTATTAGCCTAGCTTATATTTATGTAAACTATTAGATTTATTGTATACTTGAGGGGTGTATATTGTATCATTTTTCTAGTATTTATATAAGATAACTCCCATGCCTATTGGTGTGGTATTCCATTCATTACATGGTATCAAGAGCCCTTCAACCCCTCCATTCATCTCCCTCCTCATAACCGACTCCTCCATTGTTTCCGGCGATCTCACCATGGCCGGCTCCTCTAATGACTCCACCCTCTCGATGAACACCCTCATTCATCTCATCACCATTCGTCTCTCTTCTTCCAATTATCTTTTGTGGGTAAATAAATGGTTCCCCTCCTAAATTATCAACATTTCCTTGCACATGTCGATGGCTCCTCGGAAGCTCCACCCACTCATCATACCGTGGACGCCAAGCAAGTTGAGAATCCGGCCTTTGCAGAATGGCAAGCCGCCGATCAACGCACGGTTCTTCTCCTCCAAGCCTCTCTCACGGAGGAAGCTTTTTCTGAAATCATGGGTCTTTCCTCCGCCCGCGCCATCTGGACTGCTCTCGAATCCGCCTATAGAAACTTCTCCATGGAACGGGTTCAAAATCTACGCGACCAACTTCGGCTTCTCTCTAAGGGTGACTCTCCCGTTTCTGATTGTGGTCGCAAGTTCAAGGCCATTTGTGACCAACTAGCGGCTATTGGTCAAGCCGTTGATGAATCCGACAAATGTCATTGGTTTTTATGTTGCCTCGCCGGCAGTTTTGAAGCTTTTTCCATTAGGGTTCGCACCTCGCGTATCACTCACTCATTCCGGGATCTCCTTGTGCAAGCTGAAAGCCATGAATTGTTCATCAAATCGATCCATGGGCAACCCACCCATGCTGTCGCCTTTTCCGCTGTTTCAGCGCCTAGCGGGGCTGCTCCCGCGTTTTCTGTTGGTCGGGGTCGCGGTGGTGGATCCGGTGGTCGTGGTACTTTTTTGTGGCGGTCGTGGTCGCGGCTGTCGGCCTCCTCATTGCCAACTATGTAGACTAAATGGGCATTTTGCTAGTGCTTGCCCTCGAATTTCCACTTTTGCATCTAACTCTATTCCAAATGAAAGGGACTTGACGAAGGCGTTTTTAGCGAATTGTCGCGTCACTCCACCCGCTCCGGATTGGTATGTTGACTCCGGGGCCTTGGACCATATGGACTCCTCCTCGGGCTCGGTCACTCAATCCGAGCTTTTCCATGGCGACGGTTCGGTTCATTTTGGTAATGGTACAACTCTTCCAATTACCTCTATTGGGACTTCTACTCTCACAAATCGTATTAAATTGCGAGATGTTTTAGTTGTCCCAAAACTTACTAAAAATTTATTATTTGTTAGCAAGTTGACTTTTGATAATGATGTCGATGTCCTTTTCAAGAAAAATTCATGTTCTATTCAGGATTCGGTCACGAAGAAAATTCTAGCACAAGGAAGGCATGACCGCGGGCTCTATGTTCTCCCCAATAAACTGGTGGCTTGTTCGTTGTTTGCTACTAAACGGCCCACCGCATCTTTTGAATTATGGCACTCCCGTTTAGGGCACGTGAATTTTGATGTTATTTCTAAATTGAATAAAGATGGTCATGTAATGGTTTCTTCTATTTTACCAAAACCCGTTGTATGTTCTCATTGTCAACTTGCCAAGTCTCATCGTATGCCCTTTGAGATTAATGACCAACGTGCCTCAAAGGTCTTGGATTTAGTTCATTGTGACCTTTGGGGTCCATCTCCTGTTGTTTCGGCTGCCTCCTATCGATATTATGTTACATTTGTGGATGACTTTTCGCGTTTCACGTGGTTCTATCCACTTAAAAATAAATCCGATTTTTATGGAGTTTTTGCGACATTTATAGCCTTTGTTGAGACACAATTTTCTACAAAAATAAAGACTTTTCAAACTGATGGGGGTACGGAATTTTTAAAAAAAAAAAAGTAAAGGCTTTGTTACAAAGCCATGGCATTTTTCACCATATCTCTTGCCCTTACACGCCTCAACAAAACGGGCGAGTCGAACGTAAACACCGCCATATTGTGGAAACGGGCCTTGCTATGATGTTTCATGCCTATCTTCCGGTCTCTTATTGGACGCATGCTTTTAGTACCGCGGTGCACATAATTAATCGTCTTCCCACTAAGGTGTTGGCCATGCGCTCTCCATTTGAGGTTTTATTTATCGCGCCCCCATTTATGCCAATTTTAGTATTCTAGGTTGTCGGGTTTATCCATATTTGTGGGACTATGCGGATCATAAACTATAACCATGGAGCACTCCGTGTGTTTTTATTGGGTATCACTCACAATACAAGGGGTTTCTTTGTCTCGATCCGGTTTCTAATCGTGTGTTTGTCACCCGCCATGCCCGGTTTGATGAATCCTGTTTTCCGTTTCGAGAGACACATACTACCGCCCACATTGGGTCTCTTCCGCTGCATTCCTTTGTCGCTGGTTCCGAGCCCGTCGACCCCGTGGTTCCTCTTGCCGCTGTTCCTGCTCCTCCTCCCAAGGTCTCCAGCCTGACTACTTCGCGCCCCTATGTTGTGTGCACTGATCTGGTACCACCCCAGACGTCGGCAACTTTCCCGTCTGACTCCGACTCGTCGTAGGGTGCCGCCTCTGATCCATCATCTGCCTCTGATGCTTCGTCATCCGGGTCTGACTCCGATCCTGATACTGGTGCTGAATCGGGCCCTGATTCCGATTCGGATTCTCCTCCGTCGCCTCGCATGCCACCTCCCTCTCATCCGATGACCACACGGGCGAAATCTGGGATCTTCAAGCCGCGTTACCGGGTTGATTTGGCACACTTACATTCTCACTCTTTGTTTACGCAGGTTTATTCTGCCCTGGTGCCTTCGTCTTATGCAGATGCCTTGTGTATTTCTCATTGGTGTGATGCCATGCATGCTGAGGTTGCGGCTCTTCATCAAAATAAGACGTGGACTCTCGTTCCTCGTCAGTCTCATGCCAATATTGTCGGTTGTCGGTGGTTGTTTCGCACCAAGTATCGTGCGGATGGGATGGTTGAGCGCCACAAAGCTCGCCTTGTTACGCAAGGATTTAGTCAAGTTCCGGGTCTTGATTTCTCTCATACGTTTAGTCCGGTGGTCAAGGCAGCTACCGTTCATGTTGTTATCACTCTTGCCGTTGTTAATGTTGGTGGTTGCGCCAACTCGATGTGAACAATGCCTTCCTTCACGGAACCTTGGATGACACGGTGTTCATGCACCAACCCCCGGGCTTTGCGGATGCTCGCCATCCCGACTATGTGTGCAAACTTAATAAAGCTATTTATGGTCTAAAACAGGCACCGCGTGCATGGTTTCATCGTCTCAATTCGTTTTTAGTTCAGCATGGTTTTACTTGTAGTCGTGCTGATTCGTCTCTATTTGTGTTTCGCCGAGACTCCTGCATTATTTATTTGTTGGTCTATGTGGATGACTTGATTGTCACCAGCTCCGATGATGCTATCATATCCTCGTTTATTTCTCGTCTTCATGCTGAGTTTCGTATTAAAGATCTTGGGCAGCTAAATTACTTTCTTGGCCTCAAAGTTGTGCATCATTCTAGTGGCCTGTTTCTGTGTCAGGCCAAGTATGCTCATGACATTGTCTCACGTACCGGTCTTCTTCATGCCAAACAGGTACCTACTCCTCTTGCTGCCAATACCGTTTTGGTTCATAACGGTCCTGCCTTGCCGATCCCACCCTCTTCCGCTCGTTGGTTGGCGCTCTGCAATATTTGACCATTACTCGCCCCGACATTTCCTATGCGGTTAACCAACTTAGCCAGTTTCTTGCTGCTCCGACCGAGGCTCATTTTCAGGCGGTCAAACGCCTTATTCGCTATGTCAAGGGTACTCTATCGTTTGGCCTCACCTTCACACGCCCTTGGTCTGTTGGCATTGTTGGTTATTCTGATGCCGATTGGGCCCGGTGTCTTGAAACTCGCCGCTCTACTTATGGGTACTCGATATTCCTGGGGGGTAATCTTGTATCATGGAGTGCTAAGAAACAGCCCACAGTTTCCCGCTCCAGTTGTGAGTCTGAATATCGAGCCATGGCGAACACGGCAGCTGAAATTATTTGGATTACTCATCTGTTACAAGAGTTATATGCTTTGCCCATCGGTCGTCCTACACTTCTTTGTAATAATCAAAGTGCATTATTTCTAACTCAAAATCCATTCGCTCACAAACGTGCTAAACACATTGACCTTGACTTTCATTTTATTCGCGAGCTAGTTGCATCCGGAAAACTGGTCACCATGTTTGTTCCTACCAAGCTTCAAGTCGCTGACATCTTCACCAAGAGTCTTCCTCGACCGCAGTTTGAGCAGCTTCGTCGCATGTTGCGCGTTAGGTCACCGCCTCTTGCTTGAGGGGGGATATTAGCCTAGCTTATATTTATGTAAACCATTAGATTTATTGTATACTTGAGGGGTGTATACTGTATCATTTTTCTAGTATTTATATAAGATAACTCCCATGCCTATTGGTGTGGTATTCCATTCATTACAGAAACAAATTCTTCATCGTTGTATTGGAGGGTGTCTCATATTTTGAAGGTTGCTGCTTTGTCTAATGTTCCATATTAAAGATGAGCATTTTATTGATTGTAATGTATACGAAAGATTTATACGCGAGCTAAGGGTAAATATGTGTCCAGTGATGGTTGTGGTTCCGGAAGATTTGGTACTTAAGCATGCTTGGTGTGACCTACCTCTCTTTCATCTCACTCATTGTTAGGTGTATTACTTATAGATAGGGATGAAAAATAGGGTTGGGTTTACCATCCCTATCCCCATCCCCAAGAGGCTTACCTCATATTCATCATTATCCTCATCCCTGATAGATGCAGGGAATCAAATCCCCTCCCCTTTTCATTTTAGGTTTTTTCCTTTCTCATCCCGATCAATTAACATAATAAACTTAACTTACATAAAAAAGTAATTTCAAGTTTAACAAACGACTAAACTAAAGTTTATAATTAGATTGTGTTTACATCAATCATAAAGTTTAACAAGCATCAAACGAGGACTGATGATTTTGTATGAAGACCATCGAACAAAATGACGATTGACGAACTCTTGGAATTGTGAATGTAATTTGGTAAACGGACTTTGTTTTTGATAGTCTAATACAAATCAATTCACGCTTAGTGGACTTAATTCATATTAAATAATTTATCAATATACTAATATTATATATATATATATATATATATATATATATATATATATATATATATATATATATATATATATATATGTGGGTAAATAACACAAAAGACACTAAGTTTATATCAAAATTCTAATTTGACATTGTGTTTTTTTTGTCATGAATTTAATATTGTGTTTTTCAATTATTTATATTTCTGATCACTTGATCAATCAATCCGGTTACCTGCTGACATGACAAATGTCATTTCAGTTTTGAGGACGTGGCATGTTGACATGACATGCTGACGTGTCGAAACTAAATTTTTTTCCCACAAAAGACGCGAACTTTTCACTTTTTTCAATTTTGACACTAATTTTAATTTTTTTTTCTTTCAATTTTGACATTGTTTTTTTGTTCCATATCGAACATCATTTTTTTCAACTTTGTTCAATGTTGATTATTTTCCATTTGAAACTATATAAATATTTTTTAATACATTTTAAACTATATAGATACATTTTTTTTCATTTAAAAACCATATTTTGGTATAAATACAAGGTTCTTTTTTACATTCAAACCATAATTTTATGTATAAAACTACTACAAAAATGCTCTTTAATGGCACGCATTGTGTTTCGTAAAAAGCCACAAATGACACACAAATGCGTGTCAAGAAAGGCCCCGTCATAAATGAAGACAACATGCTTTTGCATGTCGTAAACTTACGACATGCATTTACGATGCTCATTTACGACACGCATTGCATGTCATTGAAGCCCTTGTCATAAAGGAAGACGACACACATTTATATATCGTAACCTTATGACACACATTTACTACTCGCATTGCGTATCGTTAAAACTCTATCATAAATGAAGATGAAACAGATTTGCGTTCCATAAACTTCAGCAACCATTTACGATATGCGTTTACGACGTGCCTTTACAATACACATCTACAACCTGCATTTACAGATAATGCAGAAACCAATATATACCAAAACATTCAGTTTCATCTAAATGGCAAACAAATTAACAAAAATATTATACAACAGTACATGTCAAAAGAGGATGCTACCTAACACTTCATAAAGTTAACAAAAACATTATACACCACATGTCAAAAGACGGTGCTACCTCACATTTAACTGTTAACAAAAAGATTGTTTATGGATACAAAATATGACCGATCAATGAAGCTTGTAACAAAAGATGACTATTCTTTATGGATTTCATCGATATCTGACGTGTCAACATCTCCATATGTCTATTGCAAGTATAACCCCCTTCATTTCTTGATTTAGGACCTACAAACAATGAATGAAATAGCCTTTACTAAATCAAAGTTTATGATGAAATATTTTTCACAACATTGGATGAACCAACCTAGTGTTATCCATTCGTAGTTGTCACCAAAAAACAAGTTATAGATACATACATACAAGAAGGCATGATGTTTTTTGGTTTGATTAATATGTGAATTAAGATCCCACATGAAGAAAATTCAAATTCAATCCATGTGAATGTGAATGTGATGATGTTGTATCAGTATCTTAGCGCTCAACCCACAGCCTTAGCAACTGGTTTTGAGTTTAAACCTTAAGGCTACATTTATTATATAGACTAAACAAGTTTTCAGGGCATTCACGTCTTTGTCTTTCAAATATATATACATTGAGACATGAGACAACATTGTTGGATTAGTGTCTAAGTCCATAACTATTTTGGTATGTACTTGACCCGATGGTGCATGGTCCTTTTGGGTTGCCTTCACCAAAGCAACTTGATAGGATATTTATGGAGAGTAAGGATTAAATATGATTTATTAATGTATTATGAGAATAATATATTAAAGGAGAAATCATATTGTTTAATTAATATTAGTCAATAATTAATTGGTAATTAGTTTTGTGACTAAAAGAGATTAATTAAACTTAAGGGACTGGAATTGTAATTATAGGATAATTGCAATTTGGGCCATGGATTGCCTTGTATTAAGGGATGGACGAATTCTAATGGGAAACCCATAAGGAAATCGTCCATGGGCTTAATTAAAGGAGTCTCTGGGTTGCTTAGGGCTTAAGCATCCAAATTAGGGTTTCCTTGTTAGATAACCCTAATAACCCAACTATATAAAGACCCCTTAAGGCTCAAAAACGTGGCTAAGCTTCTTGTAAGGGTTTACACACGTTTTGACAGCCTCCATCCTCTCTCCTCTTCATCCTCTTGCTTATGGTGTTTGTGAACCATTAGAGGAGTGACACTTGTGACTCTAAGCATTCCAAAGTCAATACAAGGAGATTTGGGATTGTTATTGCTACATAACAATCAAGGTATGATCTTAAACCTAATTACATATTAATATGATTACTTGTATGCTAGAATTAGGGTTTATAGTCTTTGATTCAAAGCATGTACTATAGAGAAACCTAGATCCAAGCATTAGGGTTTGTATGAGCACATAGGATGTCTTATGACCAAAACCCATCAGTGGTATTAGAGCCTAGCTTGGTTTCAATTGTATTGATGCATTATATAACTGAAAAATTCGATTTTTTGGATTGTGGAGGCTGGACTCGTCGAGTCCATGGCTGAACTCGTCGAGTCCATGCCTGACTCGACGAGTCCACTTGTCAGATAATGCTTATCTCGGGATTTCTTGCTGTTTTTGTATTAGGAAAGTTACCTTATCATGTTAGATCAATATAAATGCGATTTTATGATATATATGACTATATTCTTGACCTAATTAAAGATAATTATCAATTAACAAGATAATTGTTTCCTTATAAGATAATTGATTAATTATTTTGAGTAATTGATAAATTGTTTTGCAAGAAATCATTAAACAAATCAAATATGGATAATTATGTAACTAAATGTTAGTTTAGATTATTTGTTATTTGATCCTTGTAATTATGAAAAGTTTCATATTTTCCCCTTTACGTTTTATAGTTTAAATTTGAAACCAAAAGTTTTGAAGTTTTGAAATTTAAATAGTTAAAACCCTAATGTTTTGAAAAATGTTTCAAAATCTTGCCCTCAAGTTTTGGAATTTAAAAGTTGATTAAAAGTTTAATTAGAAATGTTAAATTCTAAAACCCTAGTAATGTTTTGAAAAGTTCAAATCACACCCTTATGGTTTTATTAATTAATTAAGGAGTATAATTAAAAGAGATTTAATAAATCCATAAAGGTTTAGGTTAACCTTTTAATTGAATTAAAAGTGTAATTGTTAAAGTTAACCATATAGTATTTTAAAAGTATAAAATACACCCTATACTATATATAACATTAAAGGTCTAATATTATATATATGTATGAGTAAAAGTCAGTCTTACCGTTAGTAGGCCTCATTCACGAAGCTGGTCTATAAGGGGTGTTTAAGGAAATTGCCTATAAAATGGCGATTGAATGGGTATCCACTCTTACCCACCGCACTCTTGACTAGTGGAGGGTCGTTAGCCGAACGGGTAGGATAGGACGAAACCTTCCATTATAAGTATAATGAAATACAAAGTAACTAAATGTTTTTCAAATTCCCAATCTTAGTTACTTAGGCAAAAGTGAATTGATGCAATTCCATGAAATTACACTTTGTACCCTTGTGAAGACGTTAGTGGAGCGTGTGTGGTTTACCGGCACACTAAATGGTTCTAAGAAAAGGTAGCAAAGGGTGACTCAATGTTTGTCATAGTTCGGTGGAGCGTATGTGGTTTACCGGCACATCGAATAGGTGATTGTAACATGTGAGGGCATCATGTAGTTTGCATGGTTCTTCACACCCGCTTTGTGATCCTCGGCATCCCAGTCACAAACTAGAGGGGCATATCAAGATTTAAACATGCCATTGAAATGTTCAATGAATCTCAAAGGATCTAGGAGTTTTCATAGATTTAAAACTTAAATTTCTTTTTCGTTTTTCATGGTGGAAACTAGTGAATCGTCATTCACTTACCTTCAAATGTTCTGCAATTTGGGTTACGGCATCCCTCTCCCGAGTTGTAGGATATTGTGTTGGGTCCTAGCCTTGGAATTTCATTTGGGTGATTTACCAAGGACTCAATCAATCAACTAACTTGAATTCGTTTTTCTCCCGATGTCAAAGTTCGACAACTATGGTCTTCTCAAATCCCGTGGAACAAGTATTCCACATGAAGATGATATTCCACGATTCGATCGAGGAACAAGAAATCATGCTTCACTTCCTCCTCCTCCTCTAATTATTCTCCCTAACCCACAAGATTGTAAAATTGAAAGGTTTAATATCACTCAAGCCCTTTTGGCAAGTAAACATAAAGAGGGCAAGTCGGTGTGTGCACACGTCTTAGCGATGAAGTCACACATTGATAGATTAAGAATGATGGGATCCGTTGTCGGTGAAGCGATGGCTGTTGATTGGCTTCTTCAGTCACTTCCTAACTCATATAGTGAGTTTGTAAGAGAGTACTATATGATGAACCGCGACGTGACCCTTATGGATCTCACCTATATGCTTATTGCTGCTGAATCAGCAATGGTTTGGCGCAATAGAAAAGCAAAGTTGATTGGTGAATCTGCCTTCAAGACCTCTATGGATATAGACAATGGCAATGAAAGACATGCAATGATCGAAAAGTTTGATCATAAGAGAAAGGCGATGTCTGAAGTAGTTCCATGTGTTGTTCCAAAGGAGTCAATTTGCTTTTATTGCCAAGAGAAGGGGCATTGGAGACGAAGTTGCCCTACTTACCTAAGAGATCTAAGAGATGGGAGAGTCAAAAGTATGACTACGCTTTAGGTAAGAATCCACTATCTAACTCCATTAAGTTCCTATTCATTGATTCTTAATACATGATGTGATAAGATTGCATTTGAATGTTTTGAAGGATCGGTGAAAAGAAAGGAAGCTTGATAAGAGAGCAAGATGAATCTAATCACAAGAGATGGATCTCGATCTCATGGACTTGAAGATTGGATTTTGAGCTTAGATAGTTATGATAGAGTTGTTAGAAATTTTCTTTTTTACATAGTTTTCAATAGATTTTGCATTGTAAGAACAAATGTTTTTCCGCTGCTTTTATAAATAAAATAAATTTTGTTTGACTTATTTATTTTGTTTATTTCCTTGCAATGAAATCGTTATGAAAATTGATGTTTACATATTTCTACAACGAATGGATATGATTCTTAGTTATGTTATTTATGGAAAAGTCGAGAATTTACCAAATAGGGAGAGTTTCTCATCGCCCAAAGTTTCAATTGGACAGAAATTTGGAATCACGCAACTTGGTTGCATGATGAATGAGAAATTTCATATTTGGAAATTAGACAAATTCGTTGACAATGTGTCAAGTGAAGGACTAGGAGATCGAGTACACAAAGTTGTGTGTTAATCAAGTCCACCATAAGAGTAACAAAGATATTCGTCATGATTTACTAAAGGCTTAGTAAATATGATTACACTTACAAGATTAAGTGTAATTTTGAATTGATTAAAGGGTTTAGATCAATAGCAAAACGAATAAGAAGAATCAAGTAGGCAGAAAGATAAGAGTTTCTCCATTCTAAGAAGAAGGGAGAGTAGCTTTTATGCTTTATGATAGGTCTTAATGATTAAGAACCATATCTCAATCGATCCTCTAATGAGTCTTGGTACAATTGTATGTCCAAGAAGAGGAATCAAAGATTGAAGAAATGGTCAAGATTGTGGAAAGTTGTGATGTCTTGGATAAGACAAAGACCAACTAAGACCAAAATTATGAAGTGTTTTGTTTTGATATAAGCTACACTAACTCTTGAATATTGTTTGTCAAGAAATGTTTTGATAAGAGAATCGTATATGTCAAGGAGTCAGTGGGAGTCTTAATAGTCTTGAAAAGTTTCAAGAACAAATCAAATAAACCTTATCGATCATCACTAGCACACGAGGTGAGGTTTACAACCTATCGTGAAGACATTATGTTTCTGTGCCAATCCAATCGAGTAAATTATGCATGTGAGTCCTATGAGTTCTCATTTGAATGCATAAAAGGCAAGGACCTTGATCAATGGAAAGTACATTGATAGGAAAAGGTGAGCTGCTTAACTTATTGGAAGACGTGGTGGGCAGCTGTGCTACCATAAGGCAAGAAATCAAGATTAAGAAAGTTCGATCCATATGAGTTTGAATTTGTCATAAACTTTGGTTTTAACAAATTCACATGGATAGGAACACATACACCATTTAAATCTAAGTGTCATAGGAAGATATGAATTGAGTTCGAGCGATTTCTAGCCGAAACAATCTACAAGAGAATCGGAGATATCGTCAATAGTAGTGCAACGGAAGAAAGACAGACGAACACGGACATCAGATGAAGAGTTATGATTTTATAACAGAGTTTGGCTATCCCGGCCTACTAAAAATAATATAATAAAAATAAAGTCAAATTTAGCCGATGAAGTCTAAATAAAAGTTGTAGAGCATAGTCTCACCTACGCGTGGATATAAAGAAAGTAAAAAACAGAGCTCATATGAGGAAGATATGAATTTCTGAAGTTTTTAAATAATTAAAATATATATAAAATAATTTATTCGGATAATATCCAAATCCGTGACTCACCCATTTGATCCGAAGGTTACGCCCCACGTAACCTTTGAGTACGTCCAACGTACTTCGGCCTTGTGTGGTCTGAGAGAGAGCCACGTAGCACCACCCGAAACTCGCCACATAGCAGTCTTATCCGAACTACGCCCGACGTAAGGCTTGGTACGCCAAATGTATGCATGAAAGAGGCATTACGACCCGCGTATTTGTGAGTTATGCCCAGCGTGATGCGAGGGTTCAGCCCTATAAATAGAACTTGACCCCCAGTCGAATTTAGTTGCTCAAATTCTTCTCTACTACCTTCTACTTTCTTCAATATTGCAAGTTTTACACCCCAAAGTCCCGATATTAATCCCGAGACCTGAAGCAAGTCCCGAAGCCCCGAGGATCCTGAGAAGTAAAGTTTTCGAGCCAAAACTCTGCCCGCAAGAAGCCCGGTTTTCAAGAAAGCATCCCGGTTTCATCGAAGAATACTACTCTTAGGGTCGTAGTGCTGTCCGATCATCTTCTTATCAAGTGAGTGTATATTCCCTTTCTTCTAACACATAGATATGAAGTATGTACTTTAGAATACGTGCTACGTGTGTATAAATATATGTGTACATATATATTATATGTTTATTTGGAATGAGCATTGAATTAGTATCTTATCAGTTTTTAAGTTGCATATGAATGCATATGTATGTTGTTATCTACAAAAATGTTGGGTAGAACTTAGGTAGATAGATGATGCGTGATAAACTGATGAGAGGCCTCGATGTGATTATGATCTAGTCATTCAGCAGAATATGGATGACGACCACAGACTTTTCTAGACAGTTATGTGGAATGTTGGCAGGCTCATAACCTCTAAGTGTTGGTGAACTTGGGTGTTCATTCATTGTATTCTATCCCCCTCATGGTTGCCTTAGGACATTCATTGTTGAGGAAACCCCTCTGCAGTTGTGTCCATCCTGATGAAAATCCTAGATTAGGTCTCTTGTAATAGTTGTTGTCGTAGGGACGTAAAGTGAGGATAACGGGAATGGGTAATCGGGTTATTGTTGATTGGTGAAATTAAATATAATTATTTATTGGGGGTTAAAAACCCTATATTCTCACCATGCTTCCAAGCCTGACCCACTCAGATTCTTTGTATTACAGGTAGTGGCACGAGAGCATAAGTTGGAGAACTTGTGAAGATGTTTTTGTTTATAGACCACCAGTTGTATATAACTGTGTAAGGTCTATGTTTTATTATTTATGATTTTGTGTTTGTATCGGAACATGACATCCCGAGTTTTGATATATAATGAAAATACATTTCTTTAAGAAATTCTTTGATAAACCTTATTTTATCATGTATTCTTTTGGGGACAAAATTCTGCAACTCTTTTAAATCAATGGATTTACTCTGAGAATATTTTAAAAGCATAAATAAAACCGGTCTTTTCTGGCCGTGATTTTGGGGATGTCACGGTTGGTATGAGAGCATTAGTTGAAGCGAACTAGGAATTTGTAGGATTTCTAGACTTAAACTTAGAATGCTAAGTGAAAATTGTGAAATGAGTGTCTGTCCTATTTTAGACACGAGCACTAGTTTATTTTAGGAAAGTTGCCTACAATGCTTTTATGTGCTAAATGTTATATGTTTGCCATATATGATATTATTTGTTCGGATCTATGGTTTGTTGCCAACCGGATCTGGAAACCTTATGTGTTTAGGATTCTAAGCGTATGACGACGGCATTAGAACTAGCATATAAATGTTTCAGAGTAATAAGGATGATTTAATTATCTATGTGATTGAGGATCTAAATTCACCTTATTTGGTGTGTAAATGAAAAATGGTAAGAACCACAAGTGGAGTTGGAAATGTGAACGAAGACAGGAATCAACCACCTGTGGTTGAGCCAGTACGTGTTGTAGCAGTAGCACCAGAGCCAATAACATTGGTTGGTGTACAATTGATGATTCAGACGATGTTGGATCGTCAAATGGATGAAACTAGATGTCTGCTTCGGCAAAATCGTGAAGAACTTTCATTGCCGATTGAATAGCCTGAGTTGAATGAAGGGAAATCGGAAGAATTCAGTGGGACTGTTGGTCAATCTAACCCACCGTTAGTTAGACAAAACCACCAGGAGGGAGGAATTGATGGACTTGGATGCAAGTACAAGGACTTTCTGACTTGCAAACCATCGAACTTCACTGGAAAGGAGTATCTGATATAAGTTATGGATTGGATCTCGTAAATGGAGCTAGCCTTCATGATATGTGGCTGCAGAGGCAAGTTGAAGACCACTTTCGCAGTACGTCAGTTCAGGGGTGGAGCTGTTCCTTGGTGGAACACTCTGGGGAAGACCCTAAGCCCTAAGGAGCCACTGCAACTGACTTAGGCAGAGTTCTTGGTGCAGTTCAGGCGTAAGTTCTGCTCGGCCCAAAATCTACTGGAGTTGGAGAACTAGTTTCTGACATTGACAAAAGGCAGCATGTCAGTCGACGATTACACTAACGCCTTCACCGACAAAATGGAGTTTGCTTTGCGCATCATTCCAGACGAGTTGACGAAATTTGATCGATACGCAAAAGGAATCCCATGGGAGTACATTTTGCCAGTACGCCAGACACCGACTCTAGAGGAAGCTATTTGGGCTGCCAAGTCTATTGAGGAAATGATCAAGGGAAGAACCGCCAACAAGGTTGAAGTTGGTGATAAGAGAAAGTTTGAAGGAACTTCAGGTTCCAACAAGAAAAATGAACTTTCGAAGTCTAATTCGAAGAAGTTTGGAGGCGAAGGGAAATGTCATGAAAAGTGCAAGAAAAAGCACTCTAGGAAGTGTAGTGAGGATGTGACCTGCTACAAATGTAGAAAAACTGGGCATTATGCCAATGAGTGTCCGTCCAACAAGAGAGTGTGCTTTGGATGTAATGAAGAGGGGCACATTTTGAAAGACTGTCCTAAAAAAAAGGAGGCAGCAAAACCCAACATTTTACCGAAACCGAAGGCAAGAGCCTTTCATATGACAGCTAAGGATGCGAAAGATGAAGCTGATGTCGCTTCAGGTACCGTTATCGTAAACGAATTGCCTTCCTAAATTTTATTTGATTCTGGAGCTAACTACTCCTTTATTTCGCATGAATTTGGTAGGAAACTAGCTTTGCCTATCGATAGACTGGATAATGCTTTATTAGTCGAAGTTGCTAGTGGCAAGTTTGTACCTGCTAGCCATCATATGAAAAACGTCTTAATTGACTTGAATGGGAATAAGTTTCACAAGTAATTATTGCCTATCGAGCTAAACGGTTTAGACATTGTGCTGGGGATGGATTGGCTTAGCGCCAGTGATGCTGAAATATTGTGCAAGAAGAAGATTGTAAAAATAATCCGCCAGGGAAGGAGTCATTTATGGTGTATGGGGACAAACGCAGAGTAAATTCTGGAATCATTTCTCTAATGAAAGCCATAAAGTGTTTTACCAAAGGATGTACATCATATTTGGCATTTGTGATCGATGCTAAAAAGGAGATGCAAAGCATTCCTGTCATATGTGATTATCCGGAAGTATTTCCCGAAGATCTTCTCGGATTACCGCCTGATCGAAAAGTAGAATTATGTATCGACTTGTTACCAGGGACGATGCTAATAGCAAAAGCACCTTACCGATTAGCACCGGCGGAGATGAAGGAGCTGATGATGCAACTTCAGGAGTTATTGGACAAAGGTTTCATAAGACCTAGTTCATCACCCTGGGGAGCTCTAGTGTTATTCGTGAAGAAGAAAGATGGAAGTATGATAATGTGCATCGATTACAGTGAGCTGAACAAGGCAACAATAAAGAATACATATCCGTTACCGAGGATTGATGACCTGTTCGATCAACTTCAAGGTTCAAGTTATTTTTCAAAGATCGACCTAGGGTCAGGATATCATCAGTTGAAGGTTAGAGAGCAGGATATAGAGAAGACTGCATTCAGAACACGATATGGACACTACAATTTTTTGGTTATGTCGTTTGGACTAACCAATGCTCCAACAACATTCATGGATTTAATGAACAGGGTTTGTAAACCGTTCCTTGACAAATCTATGATAGTGTTCATAGACGACATTCTGATTTATTCGAAAAGCCATGAAGAGCATGGCAGACACTTGCGAGAAGTGTTGGAAGTCTTGAAGAAGGAGAAGTTGTATGAAAAGTTCTCCAAATGTGATTTTTGGATACAAGAAGTCCAATTCTTGGGTCACGTGGTCAACCAAGAAAGGATAATGGTTGATCCAGCGAAGATTGAAGCTGTGATGAAGTGGAAACAATCGAAAAGTCCCACGGAGATCTGAAGCTTTTTGGGATTAGTTGGATATTACAGAAGGGTTATCCAAGGCTTTTCTTCGATCGCTACTCCACTAACAACTTTGACCCACAAAGGAGCGACTTGTGCTTGGAGTGATAAGCACAAAGAAGCATTCGAGTTCCTAAAGAAGAAGCTATGTGCAGCACCGATTCTTTCTCTACCCGATGGAGTTGAAGACTTCGCTGTTTATAGCAATGTGTCTGGGGTTGAGTTGGGTTGTGTTTTGACCTAAAGAGAAAAGGTGATAGCATATGCATCTCGACAATTGAAAGAGCATGAAAAGAACTACCCCACTCACAATCTGGACTTGGCAGCGGTAGTTTTCGCTCTGAAGATATGGAGGCATTACATCTATGGCATGAAGTGCAAACTTTTAACTGATCATAAGAGTCTCCAATATCTCTTTAATCAGAAAGAATTGTATATGAGGCAACGACGCTGGCTAGAGTTACTTAAGGACTACGACTGTGAGATACTTTACCACCCCGGTAAAGCAAATGTTGTTGTTGATGCTCTCAGTCGGAAAGTCATCTTAAAATAAAAAGGCCAAGAGCATTGAGAATAGAAGTTGTCTCGATAATTATGGAGAGTATAAAGAAAGCTCAAGAAGAAGCTTTAGAGAAGAATGACCAAAAGGAGGAGCGTTTGGGCAAAACATTGGTGTTTGGTACAAACGGTCATGGACTGAAGGTACTCCAAGATCGAATTTGGGTACCTAAGTCAGGAGGGATAAGAGATCTTTTGATCGAAAAAGCTCACAAAACCATGTACTCAATTCATCCTGGCAGCACTAAAATGTATAGGGACCTGAAACCCTATTATTGGTGGCCGACGATGAAGCTTGATATTTCAAACTACGTGGCGGAGTGTGTGACTTGTGCGCGGGTCAAGGAACTACATCAGAAATCATATGGGAGTTTAGAACCTTTACCTGTACCTATGGGTAAATGGGAAGACATTGTTATGGATTTTGTCACTAAATTGCCCAGAACAAAGAATGGTCACGACATGATTTAGGTGGTCGTTGATCGCTTCACTAAGAGTGCACATTTCATAGCAACCAATGAGAAATGGTCTATGGATAAGCTTGCGAATTTTTACATGAAGGAAATTGTGAGACTTCATGGTGTTCCATTAATGATTATGTCAGATCGTGACAGCCGTTTCACCTCTGGATTTTGGAGAAGTTAACAAGATGAATTGGGTACCAAGTTGTGTTTGAGTACAGCTTACCATCCACAGACTGATGGTCAGAGTGAACGAACGATACAAACACTTGAAGATATGCTGAGAGAATGTACCCTGGAATTCCAAGGTAACTTGGATGAACATTTGTCTTTGGTAGAATTCTCCTACAATAATAGTTTCCACTCAAGCATAAACATGCCACCTTATCAAGCTATGTACAGACAAAAATGTCGTACGCAATCTTGTTGGCATGAGGCTGGGGAAAAGCAGTTTATGGGACCCGAGATAGTCTATCAAACTGTTGAAAAGTTGAAATAATTAGGGAGAGAATGTTACCCGCTTAGGATCGTCAAAAGAGCTATGCTGACAACAAGCGAAGACCGATGACTTTAGAAGTTGGGGATTCGGTATTGCTTAAAGTCTCACCGAGGAAGGGACTTATAAGGTTTGGCAAAAGGGGTAAGTTAAGTACAAGGTTTATTGGACCGTTTAAAGTTCTTCAGAGGGTTGGGAACCAAGCTTACAAGCTCGAATTACCCGAAGAACTGAATGGAATTCACAACACTTTCCATGTGTGTTATTTAAGGAAGTTCACAGGATAAATTCCCGACATGATTCCACTTTTGGAGTTGAAAATGGATGAGAACAAGAGGTTAATTGAGGAACCAGATGCAATCATTAACTGAAAGACTAAGAAGTTGCGACGCAAGATGGTCGAGTTAGTGCTTGTCCGTTGGAAACATACGGATAGGCCAAATCTCACCCGGGAGATGGAGAGTGACATGATGAGTCACTATCCGCATTTGTTTGTTGATGTGTGAGTCCGGGGACGGAATCATCCTAAGGGGGAGAGAATTGTAACGCTGGTGTCTCCATGTTAGGCATTAATGATGATGTAATAGTCTAGGTTAGCCTTTGTAACTCATTTTGAAATAATAAGAATGTATTATTTGAGTATTATGTGTTTATTGCTTAATTGTGTGATTTTAATGGATTAAGGAATCAAAATAAGCGATAAAGTAAAAATATTAGATAAGCCTGATATCGATACATGAAGTTGTAGTGGTCGTGGAAAGGTTTCTGAATATATATAGAATGTCGAAATCCGAGTTATAACGAAGAAGTTATGACTTGTCGATGTTTCGCGGTAGAACCGGCGCGACATTGTGTTACATAAATGGTGAATTTACATTAGAGTGATATTTAGCCTTAGTGATCTAAACGGAAGTCGTAGAATACGTTAAACCGACAGCATGCATAAAAAGAATGCCCAAATTTGACTTCGTATGAGGAAGTTATGATTTTTCTAAGTTTCAGTTTAGCAGTATGCAACCCGAAGTTCGGATTTGAGATCGAGCGATTTCTAGCCGAAACAATCTACACGAGAATCGAAGATCTCATCGATAGTAGTGCAACGGAAGAAAGACAGACGAAAATGGACATCAGATGAAGAAGTTATGATTTTCTAACGGAGTTTTCCTGTTCCGGCCTACTAAAAATAATAAAATAAAAATAAATTCAAAATTAGCTGACAGAGTCTAAACGAAAGTTGTAGAGCATAGTGTCACCTACGCGTGGATATAAAACACGTCAAAAACGGAGCTCATATGAAGAATATATGAATTTCTAAAGTTTTAAAATAATTAAAATATATAAATAAGTTGGAGAAGTTGTGAAGATGTTTTTGTATTACAGGTAGCGGCGCGAGAGCATAAGTTGGAGAAGTTGTGAAGATGTTTTTGTTTATAGACCAATTGTTGTAAATAATTGTGTAAGGTCTATGTTTTATTGTTTATGCTTTTGTGTATGTATCGGAACATGACATCCCGAGTTTTGATATATAATAAAATTACATTTCTTTAAGAAATGCTTTAATTAATAAACCTTATTTTATCATGTATTGTTTTGGGGACTAAATTCCGCAACTCTTTTAAATTAATGGATTTACTCTGAAATTATTTTAAAAGGATAAATGAAACCGGTCTTTTCTGGCCGTGATTTTGGGGATGTCACAATATTATAGTTCAATAAAATAAGTTAAACATATTAACACCATTTTAAGTATGTCTATTGCGTGAAAATAATGCTATTGTTGCATTGAAGGTTTTATGGAGAATATGATCATGCATGGAAATAGATTATTGATGAGGGATTCATTATGATTGGCTTAGAATGCACTTTTAAATAAAAGTATGTTGTCATTTATTACGTTTACGGAAATAAAGAACTAACACCTAATACTCCATAGATCTAATGTTCACAAAATATAGGATCTAACTAGAATAATAGAAAACAAACAATACAAAGCTCAAATCTTTATCATATATTATCTATCAATTGTAATAGCATATATGATTATTATGAATATTCTCGTCAATTGTGGGAAATAACAAAGTGCATATGTTTGAAGAACCTCAAGTGCCATCCAGAATGTAGTTCCCTTACAAGACTTAACTTAGTGGCCTGTAAAAAAAAAAGGAAAGCTTGAAGAAAAGTTTAGGAGAACTACCAACTACAAAAAGAAAACCTAATTAAGAAGATTATAGCAACCTTAGCCAACCCAAAAAAGACAAGCACATAATTTTGACATGTGACAAGATGCTACAAGTTCAAAAATCCTTGCCCAACACACGTTTCTTTCAGCCCATATCCTTGCCCAATTGGAGTCCTGAAATAAAAAATCCTTGCCCAATTGAGTCCTAATATTAAAAAAAAATACAAATATCATTTACACACAATGTGTATATTAACATATTAGTAATAAAGTAATAATACTTACCCAATGCAGACATTGATAAAGCGTTGTGTATCTTAAGCTAAAGGAGCACCACCACACAAAATGAAACGAATTTCTTCTCCAAGTAAAGATTGTATCTTCTTAAAAACAATAGCATCCCAAAATACTTTTTCTCCCCCATACCCCTAGCCATCTTCCTTCTATTGATGTCAACCGTCTTTTGTAAGCTGAGTTAAAAGTTTTGTAGTCAAACCCCTTACCTAAAACCTACAATATAAACAATAATAATATTTAAGTAAGTTAAAAAGAAAGATATAGTTTGTTTCCATATTAAGTAGTATAATATGGATATTTTTTAATACTCCATCACATAGACGGTCTAGAATAGGTGGAACAGATGTCATTAAAGTTGGTTTCAAAATAGATGCATCTCCTTTGGTTCCTTTCTTGATTTTATTAGACGTGCTTGTTACTTTCAGGGATGAGCCATATTTAATTGATATGCCAGTTGTCATCATCATAGTTTGCATAAAAACATCATGTATAAAGATCATAGAAATGGGAGGTATTTTTTGACTTTATGTATGAATGATGTTTACCACAACAACCAATTCGAATATATGAGCCAATGGTAAGTATGCCAATTAGCCATCACTTGGTGTAAGTCCCGGAACTATAGTCATAACTGTAGCTGCAGTTGCCACTACATTCCCATTAGTCATCATCACCCCCTGAAACACATCAGTGCCATGTCAGCATCATGATCTCTTGTATGTTGAAAAGACATAAATTCCATTCTCATATAAGTCATATAAGGGTGAAGTGGTTGAATGGATAATGATGTATATCCGGATAAAGTGTTGTATACCTAAAGTTTGTTGCTTTTTTATACTAAATTGACCATGTTACCCTTTGTTTATAAATAATACAAATGCAGCCTATGAGAATAAGGGACTTTTTAAACCTTTGGTAGACCTATGTTGCCACTTGTATATATGATGACTGCAACATCTTTCTTAATAGGAGGTCTAGCAGGAGATGGACTTGCCTACCCTAGTTTCTTAACTTTAGAGAAAACATAAACTTTCCATTCATTAATATTAGTGGAAACTTCAGTATTATCACTCTTAAAGTATACACACTTTTAATGATCACATACTTAGGACAAAATTCCTTCCTATTTTAGCCTCCTTACAATGTAACTTAGAACTGAGATTCAATATATAAATCACTAGTGCTTACTATTGAGAGGTTGAGAAAAAGTGTGGTTTACTTAATTGTAAAAATCCAATCTCCTACATGTCACTCTTAATACAGGTGATACCAATTTTGATGAATCTGTTAGCATATATGGTTGTGACTATCGTAGATTACCTACATAATCAAAGAAAACACATATTAGAATCAAAATTAATATGAAATTAGGCTGTAAAGTAGAAAAGTAACAAAGTTTGAGTATAATTTTGACTCTTATGATCAAAGAACTCCAAAATAATCCAAATTAAAAAGCAAAATAAAATAAAATATATTATGAAAGTAGGTTGTAACTTAAGAGCAATAAAATACATGGTGTATTTCTCACAATTATTTCTACATATCAGAAAGAGGAAGAGAAGAGATTACCTTCACTTTCAATCAGGATGCAAAATAGCAGCAAGTGAAATGGAAAGTATTGGACCTTATGAAGCTTGAAAGTAGTGAGGTTTCGTGCCCTAAATAAAACAAATCACAACAAATGGGTGTCAACTAACAGAAGAATTAGATGAGACTCAAAGATGTAGTTTTACCCAAGAATCTGGTGGTTCTGAGAATGATGTTGTGCATTTAGTCGATTTTATGAGGTCATTCAGATAGGAGAAAGGTAGCGAGTCTTGAGCGATTTCATGGGGGTTGAACCCATCCATCACTGTTATTTTCCTTCCTCGAAAGCCATGAAAGATCTAGAATGCCAAGAGTCATTATAGAATGATATTGATAATAATATATGATCCTATAGGGTCACACCATATAACGAGTTACTATCAATTGATAATTTATTAGTATAATTTGATTTTATGTATATGTATATATATATATATATATATATATATATATATATATATATATATATATATATATATATATATATCAACACTTGTATTTAATTGGAAAATTATTATTTCATTGTGACATCCCTAATTTCACGGCCAGAAAAGACTGTTTTGTTTATGCTTTGTTTTATAAAATCAGAGTAACCTATTGATTAAAAGAGTTGTGGAATTTGTTCCCAAAACAAAATATGATAAAATTTATCAAAACGTTTCTCAAAGAGAATGTATTTTCATTAAATAACAAAACCTCGGGATGCGATGTTCCGATATAGACCAAAAGCATAAACAGTACAATACAGACCTTACAACAGTTATTTGTAATTACTGATGTATAATCCAAAATCTCTCGTCAAGTCCACCAATTTATACTCTTGTACCATTACCTGTAATGCAAAGAAAACTTAGTGGGTCAGGCTTGGGAGCCTGGTGAGCATATAGGGTTTTCAACCCACAATAATATAATGTTATATTTAATCATCAAACAATCAACCCAATCACCCATCCCCATTATCTTCGTTTAATCTTCCCTAAAGTTAATTTCCTAAGGATCATCTGCTATATCATATTTACCTCTCATCTCCTTACATCTTATTTCCTTATATGTTTGTTCCTAAGAACTTTTCCTAAAGATCATTGCCTACATCGCATAGACAAAATTAATTCGGGGATCACTCCCTTAATATGTGTCTAGCAAGGGTTAGGGTATCATCGCATGATTACTCAGCCACAACATCGCATGGACTCGTAAATCATTATAAGGGTTAGACTATCATCGCATGAATACGCAGCCACAACATAGCCTGGACTCGTAATTCATAAAAAGGGTTAGACTATCATCGCATGAATACGCAACCACAACATCGCCTACACTCGTAATTCATAATAAGGGTTAAACTATCATCGCATGAATACGCAGCCACAACATCGCCTGGACTCGTAATTCATTACCTATCTATCATCACCTAATTATCATCACCATTATATCCTCACCTATCTCTTATCACATTATTTCATCACACACCAACTATTTCATCTACCCATGTTCTACCCAACATATTTGTAGATATAAATTACATATACAGTTTAAAACTATTTAAAAACTTGTATAAAACATTCATTCAACATCCATCTCAAGTAAACAACAATATATAAACACGTAACATGTATTTCATAGCAAATACTTCATATCTATGTGTTAGAAGAAAGTAACCACACACTCACCTGATCAGAAGATGATCGGATAGCACTACGGCTTGTAGAAGTAGTATTCTTCGGTGAAACCGGGAGATCTTCACAAAAACCGGGCTTCTCTTGGGAAGAGCTTCGGCTCGGGAATTTCACTTCTCAGGATCTTCGGGGCTTCGGGACTTGCTTCGGGTCTCGAGAATAATATCAGGGCTTCAAGGTATTTCTTGCACGTAAAACAAGCTAAAAACGCGAGAGAAATGGAAGAATGGAGCACCAAAACTCGGCTACACTCGACATCTATTTATAGGGGCTGAAACCCCGAATTACACTGGGCGTAATCCTTAGTTACGCTGGGCGTAACCTGGATAAGGTCGCTGACTCCCCCCCTCCCTTTGGATAATATCAAAATTTATAATTAAATTTCATATTTTAATTATTTAATAAACTTTAAAAAATCATATATTCCTCATACGAACTCCGTTTTCGATGTTCATTATATCCATGAATAGGTGAGATTACGCTCTACAACTTTCGTTTAAACTCTGTTGGCTAATTTTGAATTTATTTTTATTATTTATTTTTAGTAGGCCGGAACAAGAAAACTCTGTTATAAATTCATAACTTCTTCATCCGACGTCCGTTTTCGTTTGTCATTTTATCGTTGAACTACTATAAATAAGATCTTTGATTCTCGTTTATATTGTTTCGGCTAAACACCGCTCGATCTCAAATCGAGTATTCGGGCTGCATACCGCTAAGTTGAAACTTAGAAAAACCATAACTTCCTCATACGAAGTCAAATTTGGAGGTTCTTTTTATGCACGCTCACGGTTTAACGAACTCTACGACTTTCTTTTAGATCGCTAAGGCTAAACATCGCTCTAACAGAAATTCACTTTATATGTCATCTAGCGTCGTGTCGGTTCTATCGCGAAACATCAATGGTCATAACTTCTTCGTTATAACTTGGATTTCAGCGTTCTTTATAAGTACGGAATCCTTGTAACATATACTATAACTTAGTTAAGATTACTCCTTCTAAATAATCCTCTTCGTACTATGTTGGACTTTCATTCGTAACCTTCGAGTTATAAAATAAATCCTTATTGAGGACTCCTTCTTCTTCTTAGGATAAATACTTTCCTTTATCTATTGTAATAGACCGATGGGTCATGTTCTAATGACCTCTCATCGTACGATGCAACACTTAGACTCAAGTCTCTTATAGTCAAATTCCATAATGGAATATACCTTCCTTCATATTCTAATGTGATATAATCACATTTTTGCATTTAGCATTTCTAGCTACAAGCTTCCTTAACAACGAAAGCGATGTCATCGATCACATTGATTTCAATCTTCTGACTTAAGTCAAATGCTACATCGAACTCGGTTCTCTGAACCACGTAACAAACTCATCGTAGGCGGACTCAATTTGATATGACCACTAGGGTCAGAATACCAGTCATCCTTTTTAGTCATTACGGAAACAATGGTAACGACATACTTGAATAAAAACGAACTCAATTACAAGTTTCTTAGTAACTTTGTGACTTTCCCTGATCCGAGCGTGAGTCTTGTGCTTCCAGTAGTATAGATCTCTACTACTATTCACACCTACTCATACTCGTCCCAAGTATTATCTCGCAGTTAACAGAGTCACCATACAAAAATCACAATCATTTAACCATCAGATAACAAAACCAGTGTTTATATTATATCTTGAAATGATTACACAAAAGTTCAAGTTCACCCTATACTACGCCTCTAATAGGCTACATCATAAGTTACTATTCGGACTGCTACTTTGTAACTTGTTCCTTGGATATAAAATACTCATCCTTGATTCGCTTCATCGAGGATCATGTGGAATGTCCTTGGCTATGGCGGTGCGTTTTTTTCTGTAGCTTCGTCCTTCTTCGGGCAATTCTTCGAAATATGCCCACGATCTCCACATTCGTAACACTTCCTATTCTCAAACGTACAATCTCTAGAATTGTGACCGATCCTACCATAATTATAGCAGGTCACTTCTCCATCGCATCTTCCGAAGTGCTTCTTCTTGAACTTCTCGCACCATCTTGCTTCACTTCCTCATTCTACTCCTAACTTTAGAAATTTGCTCTCCTTGTTGGATCTTGAAGATCCTTTAAACTTTCTTTTCTCGCCCACTTCAACCTTCTCCAGATTATTTTGCTTTATTTGGGTCGACATTCTTAGCAGCCCAGATGGCGGCTTTCAGAGTGGTCGTTCGCTTGACTATTGGACCAAAGTCCGTTGGTAGTCCATTGGCAAACTTGTTGACCTTGGAAAGTTCAGTTGGAACTAGGTATGGAATAAGCTTCATCTTCTCCATAAAGCTTGAAGCGTATTCAGTGACGCTCAATCTTACCTTCTTCAAACTCTGGAACTCGTTGTTGATTTCCAGAAGATCCTGCTCAGAGCAGTATTGCATTTTCAATTGCACTACGAACTCTTCCCAAGACTGTTGGGTTATGAGCATTCTAACACTCCTAAGTGTACATGCAACCCTAAATACCATGGATCTATGTTTTCTCTATTATACATGCAAATATGAATATCCAAGGTATTATCCTAAACTAGCATACATAACTATCAATATAACAAGATAGAATACATACCTCTTCGATGGAGCTTGTCTTCATGAAGCTTGAGTGCCTAGTGCCCCAAGTGTGACACCTCAAATGGTTCACACAACACCATAAACATTTGGAATAACTTAGAGAGAATTCTACACTTCATGAAATCGTCTAGCCCTCATACACACATAGTGTCGATTTCTTGAGCCATGGGTTTCTTTTATATGGTGGCTATTAGGGTTACACCATGTAACTCATGACTTTTCCCATTCCTTATGCTCCATGGATTTTAACCTGCATGGAGTATCCATGGGTCACCCCATGGACTTAGTCCAACATAAGGAATCTTGGATCACAAGCCCACATATATAAGAATGAATGATTTACACAATCAACCCATATATTTAATTAGTCTCCTTTTGATCACTTAATTAATTCCAAATTAATTCTTGATCAATACTAATTAAATAACCTTATTAATATATTAGAACTTATAATATATTAACAAACCTTAAGTGTTATTTCTCTCATTTTAGTCTATCCAAGTGCATGATGCCATGCAACCCAAATGGACCATGCCGGGTCGGGTCAAGTTTAACCAATTATAGTTATGGACTTAGACATTAATCCAACAAAGACATCTTGCTAGCTTCCTCCCTGGGCATCAAACCAGCTAATAACTTCCACCAGCTCAGTACTCCAGATTTTAACAGAGGAATTGCAAGAGCGGTCTTTTGTCTGTTGCTACACTCGTAACTTTCAAACATTGTCTCCATCTCGGAGATCCAGTCCATAATAGAGTTTGGATGCCATGAAATCCTTGTACTAGTATTCACGTCTGTCATTTCCTCCATCTTGATTGTTTCGTCAATCTATTGGTGGGTTGGCTTGACCAACGGTCCCACTATAGTTCTCTCTTTCTATTTTTATTATTTCTTTTTATTATGCCGGGACAAGAAAACTCTATTATAAATTCATAACTTCTTCCTCCGATGTCCGTGTAACGACCCAAAATTTTAGACTAAAAAATTCTTTTAATAAAACATTACTTAAAGCAAAATCATCAATCCAAAACATAAACAGAGTATTAATTTCAAAAACACATGATTGTTATCAAAGTAAAACATTCCTAGGCTGTCTAATCTATGGTGTGTACCATGCGATCACCCCGACTTCTTCCCTCCGCTACCGGAAGTACCTGAAACCAAAAATGAAAACCGTAAGCACGATGCTTAGTGAGTTCCCCACCCTACCATGTACCATGCATAACCACATATTGCACATACTCGGCCACGCCCACTATTTTGAGCCTCGCCCCTACCTCGGGCCTCGCCCGCTACAACGGCCCCGCCGCTCCATGCCCCGCCTGGCTTCGAGCCCCGCACGGATACAACTTTGTCTAACTTAGGCCTCGCTTGTCACTGGGCCCCGCCCGCTAACATACAATAGCACATAAGCATATAACAACACATAAGCTAACATATACTCACAAATCCTGTCTTGAGGCCTCGCCTATCTTGGGCCCCGCCCTTGTCCTGTTACTGATAAGTCATGGAACCCCGTCCACACCCTTACTGATAGTGAGATACAGGCCCAGCCCACACTCACTCTTTCCCTAACTTGGGCCTCGCCCCTGTTCTGCTGCTAATGAGATGTGGAACACCATCCACACTCTGCTATTGATGAGATACGGGACCTCGCCCACACTCACCTGCCTACCAGGCACATACATGTATCACACAGACAACAAGTATAAACTATCATATAAACCATTCCTTGGGCACCTACCCGCTATCATTGGACCTCAACCTGAATATCATATTAGCATACTGTGCCTAGGGTTAACCCCCAGGTCTTCCTACTCGTATCAACATGGGCCGACATTGTGGCCCTAGACCCATTCACACAAAGGGAAACTCACCTGCACTTGCTGAACTTGCTGAAAACCCCTCTAGTTGCTGCCCGGAAACTCTTTGAACTCCTGCTCCACTAGCTCCCCGAACTACCATATCAATACAACACTTAGTCTAACTGTCCCCCGAACGTCAACCAAGTTAACTCTGGTCAACGACAAAGTCCTGGTCAAGGTCAACCTTACTCGCCGAGTCTGCCTACTAACTCGCTGAGTTCATCAATTTCCGAGTCCTGACCTGTCCAACTCACTGAATCCCCACTCAACTCACTGATCCGAGTCTTAACTCGAAAGGGTTTGGGGTTTCGCGACTTAACTCGCCGAGTCCAAGAACATACTCGCCGAGTCCAAGGCAATCTTCAACAGACTCGCCGAGTTGTTCTTCCAACTCACCGAGTTCATACCCAACTTCATCCAACTCGCCGAGTCCACCCATGTGACTCGCCGAGTTGCACCAGTTCTTAATCCATACAGTGGCTTTTCAAGCCATGCAGGGGCTCCAACTCATAGATCCATACTCCCAAAGCTCAATCCTCACGTAAAGTTACAAACTTTACGTATAACTAAAGAGATCAAGGCTCAAAACACTCTAGGGCTAGGTTTAGGGACAAAAGGGCTTCACCAACTACTTATCTTTTGATGCTTTACGACATATTGGACTATCCCAACACTAGATCTGAAGTGGAAACAACATATCTAGGCCCCAAATTCGAATTGGGTCTCAAAAAACCATAAAAACACCCAAATCTCATAACAAAAATAGATTTAGATGCAAAGGAGGGAAGATAGCAACTTATTACCTCGAAGATGAACACCAACTGAAGTAGATCCTGGATATTTACCTCCCCTTTGAAGCAACCTTCTTGATCTTCAAGTTCCTTTCCAAAGTTTCCTTCCTCCAAAGCTATTTCTCTCAAATGATGGAAGCTCACATGAAATCTAGGGTTTACTGGTTCTCTAGGATAATAAGGAGGCTGAGGGAGGGACATAACACCCATTATATATGATACAATTCCCGTCAAACCAGACTCGCTGAGTCCCCTTAGCCTACTCTCCGTGTCGGTCACTAACTCCTGAACCTGGATCCCGCTCGGACTCGCCGAGTTTTGCACTGGACTCGGCGAGTTGACCCTTTGACTTAGGGTTTTCTTTCCTTCTTGGCCTAACTGATTTTGGGGTATTACAACTCTCCCCCACTTAAACTAAACTTCATCCTCGAAGTTTTCTATGGCCCACCGCCTGCGATCTGCTTCCAATACTCTACTATTAATCCAACACCTGCTGCCTACCTTTGCTGGCCTTTCGTCTGGTCCTCTTGAAGACCATTAACCCTTGTGGATAATAATAATCTCGGGTTAACCCTGACCCTGAACATTCTGGAAACACAACTTACTCAACCGACAATCCTCCTGGTACTGTCCGAGTACTGTAAATGAACCCATAGGGGTTCATCCCCTCTTTCCTTTGTCAATATGAAGGTCCTATCCTTCACCAAATCCATTCCTCCCGCTGCCTCCATTACGGGTTATTATCGCCAATATCCACTGGGCATTTCTTTCTACTATACTTTGGTGTCGAGCACCCCACAATCCAGTAACTGAATTCCACCTTAGACTGCTTATCAGCACTTCTACTAACTGAAAATTTCTGTTATTCCTTATCTGCCATCCGGATGAACTGATACCACCCTGGTCCCTACCAATCTATCAATATCTGGATTACCGGCTCCCACCGGTCGCTAGTCCCAACACAACTCCTAGTCGCTCCCAGCGACTTTCTAAGGCACTAGGACTACCTATAACTGCTCAATATATTCTGTCATTCAGGCACTACATTCCTGGGATCCTCGATCCGTTATCCGACACTACGATCCCTACCAGGTCTCACCTGTGCTACTAAAAATCACGGGCCTTACCCACGGGTCTCACCCGCCTCTCTCCTTCTAGTCTCACTTGCCTAACCACTCTCGCGCGGACCTCACCCACGGGTCTCACCCAACCATACTACTGAGCAACCCTGCTCTCAGGTCTCACATATACTGCTATTCTCATACGGGCCTCAGCCACAGGTCTCACCCAACTATGCCCTGGAGCGGCCTCTCCCAAGGTCTTACCTCACTAGGCGATATAGGCAACTCCCTACTATTCTCATCCACTACCCATTCATGATCCCTCTCTAATCACTAGGAGATAAGGGCCTCGCCCCAACTCCGCTAACGAAGATACTATGGAACGCTACGGCTTACCCGCAGTCTTACATCACCTTCCACCACTGACCGCTGTTGGAGGAAGCTGCGGCTCTCCCGCCGCTCTACCATGCTTTAACTAGGATTCCCAACCACGTACAAACCATTGAACAATGTACTACTTCTTTTCCTTCTCAGAGATCACGTACTTATTCTGGACCTGGGTGCTTTTACCCTTGAACACTCGGAGGATTCTTGTAACGACCCGTTCCCGGTATGTTAATTCTTTGGTAATTGTTGTAAGTTTTGCATGAGGGACTCGGCGAGTTCATAGCCTGACTCGCCGAGTAGGGTCGCGACTTCGAGCACGCGTGAGCCGGGGACTCGGCGAGTCCATATCCCTGACTCGGCGAGTCCATCCGTATGGGTGAAACCCTAAATCCCCGGGTTGCCCACTATTTAAGTCACCTTATAGCCCCATTCTTGCCTCCCTCACCCTGAGAACACTGTGAGAAAGAACCCTAACCCACCCTTGTGTGAGCTAAGTGTTTTGTGCCATTTTGTGAAGGTTTGAAGAAGGAGAAGAAGAAAGGAGCAAGGAGAAGAGGTGTAGTGCAAAGATCCAAGGGCAAATCTGAGTTATTTGAGGTATTTTCGGATTTCCCCTCTTGTTATATGCTTTAAACCTCCATTAGAGCTCTCCTAGGATCTATTTGATGCTTGTTCCAAGCCTTATGTTTGCATGAATGCCTTAATAAGTCGAGATATCTTTAGATCTGAATGATTGGGTGTTGTAGAGCCCAGATCTACTGCCTTTTTGGAGTTACTTTGCATATTAACCATAGATCTACCCATTTTGTGCATCTTTTAGCCTTATTTCCCTTATTCATGAGGTTGTACACGTAAAGTTGGAAACTTTACGTGGTAAATCAGCTTATTGGACTCAGATCTATCAATTGTATGTGTTGGATTCAAACAAAATCGAGTAAAAATCAGTTGCATGGCGGCAACTCGGCGAGTCGGGAAGAACGACTCGGCGAGTTGGGTCGCGAGTTCCCGATTCCTCCATTTTTATCAGTGTCGAGTGGATCCAGTGAGTTAGTGAGTGGACTCAGCGAGTTGAGGGTAGACTCAGTGATGGAGGGACTCGGCGAGTTGTTCATACAACTCGGCGAGTCCAAGGCAATCTTCTTAAGATCAAGAACAACTCGTCGAGTTTGTTCATACGGCTCGGCGAGTTGGATGAAGATTGTCTGAGTTCTTGGATCAAGTGGGTACTCGTCGAGTCGATGCCACACTCGACGAGTAGCAGTGTGTAGAACTGAGAAGTGAGAGTAGGACTCGGCGAGTTGGGCGGCCCAACTCGGCGAGTCAGCCCAAAAGAGAGTTGACTTTGACTAAGGGTAAAAGAGTCATTTTACCCCAAGCGCAGTGTTTAGTATTTGATTGAGTGTGTTTATGGACTTGTAGCCGAGGAGATTCAGGAGCAGCAGCCGTTAGCTTCCCGAGCCACACACTCAGCAGCCAGCTTACGAGGTGAGTTTCCTTCCAGTAGGAACGGGTCTAAGGCCACAATGTCGGCCCGTTCAGTTAGCAGTAGTTTCCGGATTTAGGTCCGATGCAGTAGCTAGTATGTTTGATGCCTTCGTGGCTCGAACAGGATTTGTGTGCTATGTTTTATGCGTTAAGTGTTATGTGTTCCGGGCTACGGCCCGATGTAGTATGCCGTATATGTGTTCATGTTAGTTGATGTGTTATGCTATGCCATGTTCAGTCAGTCAGTTCCGGACTTCGGTCCGATGCAGGGGACAAGGTCCCAGTCGGTTCCGGACTTCGGTCCGATGCAGTTAGTTCCGGACTTCGGTCCGATGCAGGGGACAAGGTCCCAGGCGGTTCCGGACTTCGGTCCGATGCAGTTAGTTCCGGACTTTGGTCCGATGCAGGGGACAAGGTCCCAGTCAGTTCCGGACTTCGTTCCGATGCAGTTAGTTCCGGACTTCGGTCCGATGCATGGGACAAGGTCCCAGTCCGTTTCGGACTTCGGTTCGATGTAGTTTCCGGGCTTCGGCCCGATGCAGTGGGCGAGGCCCAATATGTGTTTATATGTTATTGTATGGTATGTGGTAGTTTGGGGGAGCTCACTAAGCTTCGTGCTTACAGTTTCAGTTTTGGTTTCAGGTACTTCCGCAAGCAAAGGGAAGAGCTCGGGGTGATAGCATCGCACACACCACAGCTTAGCTTTTATCCTGGGGATGGTTTTAGTTGTTTTGGATTTGATATAGTATGATACCGTTTTCCGCACAGTATTTTATTATGATTTGGGATACATCGCGTATGTTTTTTTTACGTTATGATACTCATATTATGGTTTTGATTATATTGAAAAACGAAATTTTTGGGTCGTATTTTTGGGTCGTTTCAAGTTGGTATCAGAGCCCTGGTTTGAGGGATTCGAATACACTTCCGGATGTATCTGAACTCAAACTAAGGGAAATAAAAGATTTTAGTAAAATAAAAATGTTTTACCAAAAAGAATTTTGAAAGCACTTAGAAAGAAAGAATTGTTTTTAACAAGATAGAGGTGTGTGCATGCGGTCAGCCGAGCTCAAGTAGGTACTCCCAAATTACCCATACAAGTTAATTGTTCAGTTTCAGTTCCAGTAGAATAGCATGCTAGTATAGGACTAAGGATCTAGGAGAATGCCTTATGTGCCTGCTTATGTGTTACAGCTTTATGAGTATTGCATGCTAGTACTGAGTAGACAGCAGTAGGATAGCCTGATTAGGTTATGCCTGTTAGTGGAAGCTTAGCATCCTATGCTAGTGCAGTTTCTCGTTATGAGAATAGTTTGGCCTGAGTCTGTTTCCCTTATCCGAATGTTGCTTGCTTCGTGCTTGGTGGGGTTCTGAGTAATGGGAGTTATCCATTATGTGAACACGTCACACCACATGTGATCAGGTTTGAATAATCCCAGAGTGCTGGAACTGGCCCTATTGCGCAGCTCTTGTTTGAGTCCAACCGTTGTAGGGACGGATCTTTTACTTGAAGGATTATCTGATCCTCATCACATGTGATGGTGTTTAGGTGGTGGCTAACTGGCATTATGAGGAGACCTACAGCAGCTGAGGACCAGTCGTGTTGAGCTTGAGGTTTCCCTAGGGCAAGCCTAGGATGAGAGTAGCAGAGAATAGCAGTAGTAGAGGTGACTTGGTGGAGTCAAGGCAGTTCTTGAGGAAAGTACGGATAGATGTGGAAGGTAGTATGGGCCCGTACTACTGAAAGCAGAGGATCCGTACTCGAATCAAGGAAGGCCAAGACAAGACCAGGAAGCTAGTAGCAGTGTCATGATCCCTTGAGATATTTCAGTGTTTTGATGTTGTTATGATATGTTTCAGAATGGTAGTTTTGCGTCCGAGACCAGCAGTCGGCAGCTCAGATGCCGGAGGGGGATCAGGATCGGGATCAAGCCCGGAGGTCGGGCAGATGGATGAGCAGACTAGAGAGTTCCTTTCTTCTGAGGTTACCCGCATCATACTGGATCAGACTCCTGTGATCTTCGGTTCGATCAAGGAGGGTATTTTAGAGCTGATGGATGAGAGATTGAGTACTTTCCGTGCTGAGAGGGCAGCCGTGATGGGGTCGCGCACACTTACGTTCAGGGAGTTCAGGGCATGCGGGGCTCCAGACTATCATGGGGCGCGGGACCCCATAGCGAGTACCAGATGGTTGGCGGATGTGGCCAACGCTTTCCGCACTAGCAGGTGTCCTGAGGGGGACAAGATCAGATTGGCATCCTGTCTTCTGAAGGACAGGGCACGGGATTGGTGGGAGGAGGTCGGACATGCCATCGGGGATGATGCGGCATTGGATGCCATGACCTGGGCCGATTTCTCTACCAGGTTCAGGGCGGAGTTTGCACCAGTCATTGAGGTGCAGCAGTTAGCTAGGGAGTTTCAGGACCTTACCCAGACTACAGAGACAGTGGCGGCGATCACCGCCAAGTTCAGGGAGAGGGCTCTTCTTGTTCCACAGTATGCAGCCGATGAGGAGATGAAGAAGGCCCGTTATCATGAGATGTTGCGGAGTGACATCCGCATGTTTGTGAGCCGGTCCAGTTGTAAAACGCTGGATGACATGATTGCCAGAGCTAGAGAGAGGGAGATTGATCTCGAGATGGAGAAGAAGAGGAAACCGGAGGCGGTTTCGGGTTCAGGCAGTGTGGGCAAAAAGCCCAAGGTTTCAGATCACAGGTCCAGGGGTCAGCAGAGCCACGGTCGGTGTGGCAAGTGTGGGAGATTGCACGAGGGGGCGTGCAAGGCAGGGAGTTCCGGCTGCTACAAGTGCGGTCGGACTGGGCATTTGAGTAGGGATTGTACGGCCCCTGCTACTACGGTTACAGCATCAGATCTGATTTGCTTTCAGTGCAATCAGAGGGGACATAAAAAGTCCCAGTGTCCCAGTTTAGCTGCAGCAGGGAAGGTGGTTGCACCTGCCCCTGCCACCTTGAGGATTACGGATGGCCGGCAGGGCCGATCTGATGCGCCAGTGGCGAAGAGCAGGGCATTTCAGATGACAGCAGAGGAGGCGCGAGCGACTCCTGATGTGGTGACGGGTATGTATCTTTCCTCCATATTTTAATTGTTATTATATCGTTAGAATATTACTTGATGATATGTTTTATTTAGGGTCGTTCTCGGTGAACGGCATCTCTGCTTTGGTATTGTTCGATTCGGGGGCTACCCGATCATTTGTATCGATTGCGCTTAGCAAGAGATTTAGCAGAGCTCCAGGGGAGCTGGATTGTCCATTAGAGGTTGAGATAGCCGATGATAGGACCGTGAGGGTCGGCAGAGTACATAGAGGGTGTTCCCTTCAGATATTTGATGAGCAGTTTTCAGTGGACCTGGTTCCTATTCCCCTGCGTGGGAATAAAGTTATTGTGGGCATGGATTGGCTAAGCCCCAATGGGGCGGTGATTGATTGTGAGCTTCAGCTAGTGAGGGTTCGCACTCCCAGTGGGGGAGAGATAGTGATTCAGGGCGAGAGGCCCCAGCGAGGACCGACCTTTTGTTCCGCCGCAAGGGCGAGGCGCTATGTTCAGCAGGGTTGCGCCGGTTTTGTAGCTTACGTCTTGGATGCCCGGGAGAAGGGCAAGACAATGATTGATGATGTTCCTATTGCTCGTGACTACCCGGACGTGTTTCCCGAGGATTTGCCGGGGATACCTCCAGAGAGGCAGGTTGAGTTCAGGATCGACCTAGTTCCTGGTGCGGCTCCGATAGCCAAAGCACCGTATCGACTTGCTCCCCCTGAGATGCAGGAGTTGTCTACACAGCTTCAGGAGCTGTTAGACAAGGGTTTCATTCGGCCGAGCAGTTCGCCTTGGGGAGCGCCGATCTTATTTGTGAGGAAGAAGGATGGGTCGTATCGTATGTGCATTGATTATCGGGAGTTGAACAAAGTAACGGTGAAGAATCGTTACCCACTTCCGAGGATAGATGACTTGTTTGATCAGCTTCAGGGAGCGTCTTGGTTCTCCAAGATCGATCTACGCTCCGGTTATCATCAGATGAGGGTTAGAGATGAGGATGTACAGAAGACTGCTTTCAGGACCCGGTATGGTCATTATGAGTTTGTGGTGATGCCATTTGGGCTCACCAATGCCCCAGCCGCGTTCATGGATCTCATGAACCGCGTGTGCAGACCGATGCTGGATCGGTCGGTGATAGTATTCATAGATGACATCTTGGTATATTCCAAGACACAGGGGCAGCACGAGGAGCACCTGCGGGAGGTGTTGGAGACTTTGAGGAGGGAGAGACTTTTCGCAAAGTTCTCCAAGTGTGAGTTCTGGTTGCGCGAGGTGCAGTTTCTTGGTCATCTCGTCAACCAGAAGGGTATTTTGGTAGATCCGGCCAAGATTGAGGCCGTGATGCAGTGGGAGGTCCCGAGGTCTCCATCTGAGATTCGGAGCTTCCTAGGGCTGGCAGGGTATTATCGGAGATTTATTCAGGACTTCTCCAAGATAGCAGTGCCGCTCACCCGACTAACCAAGAAGTCGGTGGTTTTTCGTTGGGGGCCTGAGCAGCAGGCGGCGTTCGAGACTCTCAGACAGAGATTGTGCGAGGCTCCGATCCTTACCTTGCCAGAGGGAGTAGAGGACTTCGTAGTCTATTGTGATGCTTCGATCACAGGTATGGGAGCAGTATTGATGCAGCGAGGCCATGTGGTAGCTTATGCCTCGAGACAGTTGAAGCCTCACGAGGCTAATTATCCTACCCATGACTTGGAGCTGGGGGCAGTTGTATTTGCCCTCAAGATTTGGAGACATTACCTTTATGGGGTCCGCTGTACTATATACACGGATCACAAGAGTTTGCGATATCTTATGGATCAGCCGAGTTTGAACATGAGGCAGAGGAGATGGTTGGACGTGCTGAAGGACTATGACTGTGAGATCCTTTATCATCCAGGGAAGGCCAATGTGGTGGCCGACGCCTTGAGCCGCAAGGTGTCGACGGCCCCTATCAGAGATCTGTGTATGAGGATGATAGTGATCACTCCGTTGTTGGAGCGGATCAAGGAGGCTCAGATAGAGGGCCTCAAGGAGGAGAGGCAGAAGTGTGAGAGGATAGTGGACCGAGTAGCTTCATTTGATTACGACAGTCGGGGTTTGTTGACGCTTCATGGTAGGGTGTGGGTACCGTACTGGGGTGGGGTACGGCAAGTATTGATGGACGAGGCTCATAAGTCTCGATTTTCTATCCACCCAGGAGCGACGAAGATGTATCGAGATCTTCGACCTGATTATTGGTGGCCCTGCATGAAGCGGGACGTCGCTTGGTATGTTGAGAGATGTTTGACCTGCCGGAAGGTCAAGGCGGAGCACCAGAGACCTCACGGCAAGATGCAGCCGTTAGACATTCCCGTGTGGAAATGGGAGGATATCACCATGGATTTTGTCACCAAACTCCCCAGGACCGCACGTGGAGTGGACTCGATATGGGTAGTAGTCGATCGGTTGACGAAGAGTGCCCATTTTATTCCGATTCAGGAGAGTATATCGGCGGAAAAGTTAGCCGATATCTATGTGCGGGAGATTGTGGCACGTCATGGAGTATCGGTATCGGTGGTGTCGGACCGAGATGTTCGTTTCACGTCCAGATTCTGGAAGCGGTTCCACGACGAGATGGGTACTCGTCTCCATTTCAGCACCGCTTTCCACCCTCAGACTGACGGGCAGAGCGAGAGGACGATTCAGACTCTTGAGGACATGCTTAGGGCATGTGTTCTAGATTTTGGGGGCAGTTGGGATACGTATCTTCCGTTAGCGGAATTCTCGTATAACAACAGTTATCATGCGAGCATTGATCGACCTCCTTTTGAGATGTTATATGGCAGGAAGTGCAGGACCCCGATTTGTTGGGGCGAGGTCGGTCAGCGAGTCATAGGGAGCACCGAAGTGGTGCTCAAGACGACTGAGTTGATCCAGCAGGTCCGTAGTAGGCTGTAGACTGCGCAGAGTCGGCAGAAGAGCTACGCCGATAGGAGGCGTTCGGACTTGGAGTTCCAGGTGGGAGATATGGTTCTTCTGAAGGTCTCACCTTGGAAAGGTGTCATCAGGTTCCGGAAGAGGGGCAAATTGGGCCCCAGATTTATTGGTCCTTTCAGGGTTTTGGCCCGGGTGGGTCGGGTTGCTTATCGATTGGATCTTCCCGAGGAGCTTAGTCAGATACATAACACCTTCCACGTGTCGCAGTTAAGGAAGTGTTTGGTGGATGAGATAGCAGTCGTTCCCCTAGAGGACATTCAGGTTGATAGCGGCCTGAATTATATTGAGAGGCCGGTCGTGATTCTGGAACGGAAGATCAAGACCTTGAGGAACAAGGTAATTCAGCTAGTGAAGGTGCAGTGGCAGCACCGGAAGGGGTCTGAATGGACGTGGGAGGCTGAGGAGGAGATGAGAGTGCACTACCCGGAGATATTTGCATATCCAGCCGAAGCAGACTTCGAGGACGAAGTCTGAGACAAGTGGGGGAGAATTGTAACGACCCGTTCCCGGTATGTTAATTCTTTGGTAATTGTTGTAAGTTTTGCATGAGGGACTCGGCGAGTTCATAGCCTGACTCGCCGAGTAGGGTCGCGACTTCGAGCACGCGTGAGCCGGGGACTCGGCGAGTCCATATCCCTGACTCGGCGAGTCCATCCGTATGGGTGAAACCCTAAATCCCCGGGTTGCCCACTATTTAAGTCACCTTATAGCCCCATTCTTGCCTCCCTCACCCTGAGAACACTGTGAGAAAGAACCCTAACCCACCCTTGTGTGAGCTAAGTGTTTTGTGCCATTTTGTGAAGGTTTGAAGAAGGAGAAGAAGAAAGGAGCAAGGAGAAGAGGTGTAGTGCAAAGATCCAAGGGCAAATCTGAGTTATTTGAGGTATTTTCGGATTTCCCCTCTTGTTATATGCTTTAAACCTCCATTAGAGCTCTCCTAGGATCTATTTGATGCTTGTTCCAAGCCTTATGTTTGCATGAATGCCTTAATAAGTCGAGATATCTTTAGATCTGAATGATTGGGTGTTGTAGAGCCCAGATCTACTGCCTTTTTGGAGTTACTTTGCATATTAACCATAGATCTACCCATTTTGTGCATCTTTTAGCCTTATTTCCCTTATTCATGAGGTTGTACACGTAAAGTTGGAAACTTTACGTGGTAAATCAGCTTATTGGACTCAGATCTATCAATTGTATGTGTTGGATTCAAACAAAATCGAGTAAAAATCAGTTGCATGGCGGCAACTCGGCGAGTCGGGAAGAACGACTCGGCGAGTTGGGTCGCGAGTTCCCGATTCCTCCATTTTTATCAGTGTCGAGTGGATCCAGTGAGTTAGTGAGTGGACTCAGCGAGTTGAGGGTAGACTCAGTGATGGAGGGACTCGGCGAGTTGTTCATACAACTCGGCGAGTCCAAGGCAATCTTCTTAAGATCAAGAACAACTCGTCGAGTTTGTTCATACGGCTCGGCGAGTCGGATGAAGATTGTCTGAGTTCTTGGATCAAGTGGGTACTCGTCGAGTCGATGCCACACTCGACGAGTAGCAGTGTGTAGAACTGAGAAGTGAGAGTAGGACTCGGCGAGTTGGGCGGCCCAACTCGGCGAGTCAGCCCAAAAGAGAGTTGACTTTGACCAAGGGTAAAAGAGTCATTTTACCCCAAGCGCAGTGTTTAGTATTTGATTGAGTGTGTTTATGGACTTGTAGCCGAGGAGATTCAGGAGCAGCAGCCGTTAGCTTCCCGAGCCACACACTCAGCAGCCAGCTTACAAGGTGAGTTTCCTTCCAATAGGAACGGGTCTAAGGCCACAATGCCGGCCCGTTCAGTTAGCAGTAGTTTCCGGATTTAGGTCCGATGCAGTAGCTAGTATGTTTGATGCCTTAGTGGCTCGAACAGGATTTGTGTGCTATTTTTTATGCGTTAAATGTTATGTGTTCCGGGCTACGGCCCGATGTAGTATGCCGTATATGAGTTCATGTTAGTTGATGTGTTATGCTATGCCATGTTCAGTCAGTCAGTTCCGGACTTCGGTCCGATGCAGGGGACAAGGTCCCAGTCGGTTCCGGACTTCGGTCCGATGCAGGGGACAAGGTCCCAGGCGGTTCCGGACTTCAGTCCGATGCAGTTAGTTCCGGACTTTGGTCCGATGCAGGGGACAAGGTCCCAGTCAGTTCCGGACTTCGGTCCGATGCAATTAGTTCCGGACTTCGGTCCGATGCAGGGGACAAGGTCCCAGTCAGTTCCGGACTTCGGTCCGATGCAGTTTCCGGGCTTCGGCCCGATGCAGTGGGCGAGGCCCAATATGTGTTTATATGTTATTGTATGGTATGTGGTAGTTTGGGGGAGCTCACTAAGCTTCGTGCTTACAGTTTCAGTTTTGGTTTCAGGTACTTTCGCAAGCAAAGGGAAGAGCTCGGGGTGATAGCATCGCACACACCACAGCTTAGCTTTTATCCTGGGGATGGTTTTAATTGTTTTGGATTTGATATAGTATGATACCGTTTTCCGCACAGTATTTTATTATGATTTGGGATACATCGCGTACGTTTTTTTTATGTTATGATACTCATATTATGGTTTTGATTATATTGAAAAACGAAATTTTTGGGTCGTATTTTTGGGTCGTTTCAATTCTCCCCCACTTCGATCCTGCTTACCCCTCGCTGCTCAATGCTCGAAAATAAAACCCAATTCCTACTATCAATCCATAATCAATCTTCTGAGGAACCCCAAGCTTACCATAGATAGGGATCTAATTGAAACTATACAACTCCGAACTAGCGAGACATACCAAGTCCCTCCCAGTCATGCTACAGTTATTGCATCCTAAGCATCCTTCTCCAATAGATCCCATCCCTTAACCACTATTCAATATCCAACCTATGCAGATGGCATATAACTCAATCACAATCAAGCCGCACAAAGTAAAATACTCATACCGATAATGATGTAGAACCATAACAATATAATCATGCACAAATAACAGAACTGAAAACGGAAGTCGCATACCTGCAACGTCCGGCGCTGCTCGCATCTCCAGGGTAGTCATCTGAAAAAACCTGCCTCATACTACAGGCACCTCCACATGGCCCTGGCGGCCGTCTGTGATCCTCAAAGTTGTAGGGGTAGGTGCCATCACTTGTCCTGCCAAAAACAAACTAGGGCACTGGGCCTTATTGTGGACCCGCTGGTTGCAGTGAAAACATATCAAATCGGATCCTTGTGTGGTGGTAGCAGTACAATCCCTGCTAAAATGACCAGTGAGACCACACTTGAAACAGCCAAACTCACCACCGCTATCACTCCTACACGCGCCCCCATGCGCCCTGCCACACTTCCTGCACTGGTCGCGGTCCTGATAATCCCTCGATCTCGAATCCGATCCCTTGGGCCATTTTCCCGAAACCAAAACTATATGAATCTCATTCGGCTTCCTCTTCCGGATCTGCTCCAAATCAATCTCCCTTTCTCTAGCTCCCTCGATCATATCCTCCAACGTTTTGCAGCTGGACCTGCTCACAAACTGTCTGATGTCATCCCTCAACATCTCATGGTATCGGGCCTTCTTCATCTCCTCATCTGCGATATACTGTGGAACAAGAAGGGCCCTCTCCCTGAACTTGGCCGTGATCTCCGCCACAGTCTCAGTGGTCTGCGTCAAATCCTAAAACTCTCGTGCCAACTACTGCACCTCAATAATTGGCGAAAACTCCGCCCTAAACCTGGCTGAAAAATCACCCCATGTCATCGCTTCCAACGCGACATCATCACCCAAAGCATGACCAATCTCCTCCCACCAATCCCTCACTCTGTCTTTCAGAAGACATGAAGTGAGTCTGACCTTGTCCCCCTTGGGACACCGACTCGTACGGAATGCGTTGGCAACATCAGCCAACCTTCTGCTGCTAGTGATGGGGTCCCTAGCCCCATGATAATCTGGTGCCCCACAAGCCCTGAACTCTCAAAATGTCAAAGTACGCGCTCCCATCAAAGCCATCATCTCGGTACAGAAGGCTCCTAGCCTCTCATCCAAAATCTCCAATATACCCTCCTTGACCGTGCCAAAGATCACAGGAGTCTGGTCTAGTATGCTGTGCGCAACCTCAGCTAATATCAACTCCCTCATTCTCTCCCTCGAGCTGCTCGGCTCCTGAACCCGAGCCTGATCCCTCTCCGGCGTCTGATTTGCCCACTGGTCTCTCTCTCAACGTCACTATGCTAAAAATATAACACAACCACTATCTGAATACTTATCACCGCTGCGAGACCGAACACACGCACTACCAGGTTCCTGGTCTTGTCTCGGCCTTTCCCGAATTGAGTATGGATACTATGCTTTCAGTAGTACGGGCCCATACTACCTTCCATATCTATCCGTACTTTCCTCAAGAACTGCTTCGACTCCACCAGGTCCCTTTTCTACTACTACTGCTCCCAGCACTACCTCATCCTAGGCTTGCCCCAGGGATACCTCTGACTCAAACTAAACCTGTCCTCAGCTGCTGAAGGACTCCTTGGGATTCCAATTAGCCATTACCTGGATACCATCACATGTGACGAGGCTCAGATAATCCTTCGAGTAAAAGACTCGCCCCTACAACGGTTGGACTCAAAAAAGAGCTGCGCAATAGGGCCAAATCCAACACTCTGAGATTATTCAACCTTGATCACATGTGACGTGACGTATCCATCTAATGACTAACTCCCATCACTCGGAATACCACAATGCACAAAGCAAGCAACATTCAGACAAGGCAAAAAATCTAACCATAACATACTCAAGCAATCATAATATCATACCAAGAATCTATACTAGCATGCAACACAAACTCATAATCTCAAGCATAACCTAAATAGGCTATCCTACTACTATCTAATCAACACTATCGTGCAGCTCAAAGCACATATAACAGGCACATAAGGCATCCTCCCTAGATCCTTAGTCCTAATCTAGCATGTTGTTCTATTCATCGATATTCATAACATAAACATGTATAGGTATTTTGGGGTACTTACTTGAGCTCGGCTGATTGCATGCACCACACCCTTTTCTCTTATCAAAATTATTTTCTTTCTGAATACTTTTTGCTTTTCTAAAACTGTTTTCCTTCTCCAAATTTTCTTTTTACAAGCTGTCTTTTCATTTTGAAAACCTTTATTCCAATTCCTCAGTTTGAGTTCAGACACACCCGAGAGCATGTCCGAACCCCTCAAACCAAGGCTCTGATACCAACTGGTAACGACCCAAAATTTCAGACTAAAAAATTCTTTTAATAAAACATTACTTAAAGCAAAATCATCAATCCAAAACATAAACAAAGTATTAATTTCCAAAACACATGATTGTTATCAGAGTAAAACATTCCCATGCTGTCTAATCTATGGTGTGTGCCATGCGATCACCCCGAGCTCTTCCCTCCGCTACCGGAAGTACCTGAAACCAAAAATGAAAACTGTAAGCACGAAGCTTAGTGAGTTCCCCACCCTACCACGTACCATGCATATCCACGTACTGCACATACTGGGACACGCCCGCTATTTTGGGCCTTGCCCGCTACAACAGCCTCGCCGCTCCATGCCCCGCCTGGCTTCGAGCCCCGCACGGATACAGGTTTGTCTAACTTAGGCCTCGCTTGTCACTGGGCCCCGCCCGCTAACATATAATAGCACATAAGCATATAACAACACATAAGCTAACATATACTCACAAATCCTGTCCTGAGGCCTCGCCTATCTTGGGCCCCGCCCTTGTCCTGTTACTGATAAGTCATGGAACCCCGTCCACGCCCTTACTGATAGTGAGATACAGGCCCAACCCACACTCACTCTTTCCCTAACTTGGGACTCGCCCTTGTTCTGCTGCTAATGAGATGTGGAACACCATCCACACTCTGCTATTGATGAGATACGGGACCTCGCCCACACTCACCTCCCTACCAGGCACATACATGTATCACACAGACAACAAGTATAAACTATCATATAAACCATTCCTTGGGCACCCGCCCGCTATCATTGGACCTCGTCCTGAATATCGTACTAGCATATTGTGCAACCCCTGGGTCTTACTACTAGTATCTACATGGGCCGACATTGTGGCCTTAGACCCATTCACACAAAGGGAAACTCACCTACACTCGCTGAACTAGCAGAAAACCCCTCTAGTTGCTGCCTGGGAACTCTTTGAACTCCTGCTCCACTAGCTCCCCGAACTACCATATCAATGCAACACTTAGTCTAACTGTCCCCCGAAAGTCAACAAAGTCAACTCTGGTCAACGATAAAGTCCTGGTCAAGGTCAACCTTCCAGGTCAACCTTACTCGTCGAGTCTGCCTACTAACTTGCTGAGTTTAGTGATTTCCGAGTCCTGACCTGTCCAACTCACTGAGTCCCCACTCAACTCACTGATCCGAGTCTTAACTCGAAAGGGTTTGGGGTTTCGCGACTTGACTCACCGAGTCCAAGAACAGACTCGCCGAGTCCAAGGCAATCTTCAACAGACTCGCCGGGTTGTTCTTCCAACTCGTCGAGTTCCTGCCCAACTTCATCCAACTCGCCGAGTCCACCCATGTGACTCGCCGAGTTGCACCAGTTCTTAATCCATACAGTGGCTTTTCGAGCCATGCAGGGGCTCCAACTCATAGATCCATACTCCCAAAGCTCAATCCTCACGTAAAGTTACAAACTTTACGTATAACTAAAGAGATCAAGGCTCAAAACACTCTAGGGCTAGGTTTAGGGACAAAAGGGCTTCACCAACTACTCATCTTCTGATGCTTTATGACATATTGGACCATCCCAACACTAGATCTGAAGTGGAAACAACATATCTAGGCCCCAAACTCGAATTGGGTCTCAAAAAACCATAAAAACACCCAAATCTCATAACAAAAATAGATCTAGATGCAAAGGAGGGAAGATAGCAGCTTATTACCTCCAAGATGAACACTAACTGAAGTAGATCCTGGATCTTTACCTCCCCTTTGAAGCAACCTTCTTGATCTTCAAGTTCCTTTCCAAAGTTTTCTTCCTCCAAAGCTATTTCTCTCAAATGATGGAAGCTCACACAAAATCTTGGGTTTACAGGTTCTCTAGGATGATAAGGAGGCTGAGGGAGGGACATGACACCCATTATATAGGATACAATTCCCGGGATTAGGGTTTTCCTCATTCAGACCAGAATCGTCGAGTCCCCTTCGCCGACTCGCCGAGTCGGTCACTAACTCCTGAACCTGGATCCCACTCGGACTCGTCGAGTTTCGCACTGGACTCGGCGAGACCCTTTGACTTAGGGTTTTCTTTCCTTCTTGGCCTACTTGATTTTGGGGTGTTACAGTCCGTTTTCATTAGTCTTTTTACCGTTGAACTACTATCAACAAGATCTTTGATTCTTGTTTAGATTGTTTTGGCTAAACACCGCTCGATCACAAATCGAGTATTCGGGCTGCATACCGCTAAGTCGAAACTTAAAAAAATCATAACTTCCTCATATGAAGTCAGATTTGGACGTTCTTTTTATGCACGCTCACGGTTTAATGAACTCAACGACATTCGTTTAGATTGCTAAGGCTAAATATCGCTCTAACGTAAATTCACTTTTTACGTCATCCAACGTCGTGTCGGTTCTGTCGCGAAACTTCGACAGGTTTTAACTTCTTCGTTATAACTCGGATTTCAGCGTTCTTTATATGTACAGAATCCTTGTAACATATACTATAACTTAGTTAAGATTACTCCTTCTAAATAATCCTCCATCAAAAAGTCATTTTTGACGCTTATCGTCTCTAAATTGAATAGCCCTAATCTACGGGCGTTACAATTATCTCCCCCTTAGGATGATTACATCCCGAAATCATCAACGAAATAGGATGCGTATACTAACTCCATAAGTTATCTCTCCATCCTAAGTAATAACATTGATGCTCAATCCTGCATCTACTCTTCGTATTATGTTGGACTTTCATTCGTAACCTTCGAGTTACAAAATAAATCCTTATTGAGGACTCCTTCTTCTTCTTAGGATAAATACTTTCCTTTATCTATTGTAACAGACCGATGGGTCATGTTCTAATGACCTCTCATCGTATGATGCAACGCTTAGACTCAAGTCTCTTATAGTCACATTCCAGAATGGAATATACCTTCCTTCATATTCTAATGTGATATAATCACATTTTTGCATGTAGCATTTCTAGCTACAAGCTTCCTTAACAACGAGCGCGATGCCATCGATCACATTGATTTCAATCTTCTGACTTAAGTCAAATGCTACATCGAATTCGGTTCTCTGAACCACGTAACAAACTCATCGTAGTCGGACTCAATTTGATATGACTACTAGCGTCATAATATCAGTCATCCTTTTTAGTCATTACCAAAACAATGGTAACGACATACTTGAATAAAAATGAACTCAATTACAAGCTTCTTGGTAACCTTGTGACTTTCCATGATTTAACTGTGAGTCTTGTGCTTCCAGTAGTATAGATCTCTACTACTATTCACACCTACTCATACTCGTCCTAAGTATTATCTCGCAGTTAACCGAGTCTCCATACAAAAATCACACAATCATTTAACTATCAAATAACAAAACCAGGGTTTATATTATATCTTGAAACGATTACACAAAAGTTCAAGTTCACCCTATACTATGCCTCTAATAGGCTACATCATAACTTGATCCTTGGATATAAAATACTCATCCTTGATTCGCTTCATCGAGGATCATGTGGAATGCCCTTGGCTATGGCGGTGCGTTTTTATTTGCAGCTTCATCCTTCTTCGGGTAGTTTTTCGAAATATGTCCACCATCTCCACATTCATAACACTTCCTATTATCAAACGTACAATCTCTGGAATAGTGACTAGTCCGACCACACTTATAGCAAGTCACTTCTCCATCGCATCTTCCGAAGTGCTTCTTCTTGCACTTCTCGCACCATCTTGCTTAACTTCCTCTTTTTACTCCTGACTTTAGAAATTTGCTCTCCTTGTTGGATCTTGAAGATCCTTCAAACTTTCTTTTCTCGCCCACTTCAGCCTTCTCTAGATTCTTTTCCTTTATCTGGGTCTCGACATTCTTAGCAGCCCAGATGGCGGCTTTCAGAGTGGTCGTTTTGCTTGACTGTCGGACCAAAGTCCGCTGGTAGTCCATTGTCAAACTTGTTGACCTTGGAAAGTTCAGTTGGAATTAGGTATGGAATAAGCTTCATCTTCTTCGTAAAGCTTGTAGCGTATTCAATGACGCTCAATCTTCCCTTCTTCAGATTCTGGAACTCGTTGGTGATTTCCAGAAGATCCTGCTCAGAGCAGTATTGCATTTTCAATTGCACTACGAACTCTTCCAAAGACATCTTTTTTGACAATATATTTTTAATCTTCGCTGCGCAACGCGCGAGAATTCGTCTAGTATAATTATAAAGGAAACATTTTTCCTTTCACCACATTCATTTGAAACTCCCATGCATTTTTCCTTTCACCACATGCTTTTGAAACTCCCATGACTTTTCAATTTCTTTATAATAATTATTATTAGTTGGTTAATAAGATTAAATAAATATAAAATCTAAAGTTTAATCATATAAAAACTAATTTCAATATTAAGATAATATCTTTAATTCTACTTATAAATTTATGTTTATTTAACTTTTAACATATTATATTTAATTTATTAGTTTTAATATATTGTTGGATGTAAACCATTATCATTTTATAGTTACAACTTTTGAACAATTTGTATAAAATACTTAAATTATAAATTTAAATATAACATTATATGATCAACTTAATATAAATTTTAGTATAACTTAAACAACCCAAAGAATATTTTGTAAATAGTTAAAAGTGATAAATTATAGCGTCTTTCTAATAGTGATTGTAAGTTAGTTAATAAGGTTAAATAAATATCAAACTTAAAGTGTAATAATAAATAAACTATATTTCAATATTAAAAATAATATATTTATTTCTACTTCTAAAGTTATGTCTTTAACTTATGACATATTATACTTAATTTATAAGATTTAATATGTTGTTGTATGTAATCATTATAAGTTTAAAGCTACAACTTTTGAACAGTTTGGATAAAATACTTAAACTGTTAATTTAAATATAGCATTACAGTGCCAACTTAAATATGAATTTCAGTTCCACTTAAAAAACACAATTAATATTTTGTGAATAGTTAAAAGGGATAAATGATTGTGCTAAATGAAAAAACTAAGTTATAATTTCAATTTAACTACAATATTTCCTAAAGATATTTTTATAATCAATTAAAGTTTTCAAATAAGTAGTTTAAAATAAGTTACAATAACAATAGTTAAAAGTAACATTATATAAATGGTTATATTGTTACATTTAAAATCAAAAAACAATGTTTGATGTTTGAAATAATTTTAAATGATAGAAATTAAAACATTAAGCAAATAAATTTTAAAAAATTAATTAAAAATAACAACAACTGTAAATAACATTAAACCATATATTATATTTAATTTTATTCATGAATAACTTACAGGTAGAAATCATTAAAATGGTTGAGATTATGCAGTTATAATTGATGTAGATATTATCATATAATTCAAAATAATCAATATATTATATCAATTTAGTATACGAATTGTTATATCAAATTTAACAACAACATTATTGTTATATTTAAAAAAAATCATATATTTGTAAAGATTTCAACTATATAGGTGTTTCTGCGCAACGCACGAACATTCGTTTAGTATATTTATAAAAGAAGCATTTTTCTTTTTACCACATTCATTTGAAACTCTAATGACTTTTTAATTTCTTTCTAATAATAATTATAATTTGGTTAGTTAGGTTAAATAAATATCAAACCAAAAGTGTAAACATATGTAAACTAATTTCAATATTAAAATAATATCTTTACTTCTACTTAAAAAGTTATGTTTTTTTTTTTTAATTTTAACATATTATATTTAATTTATTATTTTTATTATAGTATTGAATGTAAACCATTATCATTTTAAAGATACAATTTTGGAACAATTTGTATAAAATACTTAAATTATTAACTTAAATATAATGTTACATGGTGAACTTAAATATAAGTTTTAGTTTCACTTAAACAACCCAAAAAATATTTTGTAAATAGTTAAAAGTGATAAATTGTAGTGTCTTTCTAATAATAATTGTAAGTTGGTTAATAAAATTAAATAAATATCAAACCTAATGTGTAATCATAAATAAACTAAAATTTAATTTTAAAATAATATCTTTACTTCTACTTATAAAGTTATGACTTTAACTTTTAATATATTATATTTAATTTATTAGATTTAAAATGTTGTTGTATGTAAACATTATCAGTTTAAAGCTACAACTTTTGAATAGTATGACAAATACTTAAATTATTAATTTAAATATAACATTACAGTATCAACTTAGATATAAATTACAGTTTCACTTAAAAAACCAAAAAATATTTTGTAAATAGTTAAAAGTGATAAGTTGTAGTGATAAATCCAAAAACTAAATTGTAATCCCAATTTAACATGCATGTAGACGTGATTAAGACACCTAGGATTATACAATTTTAAAAGATATCCACATTATCATATAATTCAAAACAAACAATATTCATATCAACTTATTATAAGATTTATTATATAAACGCTAATAACAATATCACTAATATATATATTTAAAAAACATATATTTGTAAAAATTTCAAATATATTGTTGTATTCTACGCAACGTGCGGGGTTCGCCTAGTATACTTCTAAAGGAAACATTTTTCCTTTCAGCATATTCATTTGAAACTCCCATGCATTTTTCCTTTCACGTCATTCATTTAAAACTCCCATGACTTTTCAATTTCTTTATAATAATTATAAGTTGGTTAATGAAGTTAAATAAATATTAAACCTAAAGTGTAATCATATATAAACTAAATTTCAATATTAAAATTATATATTTACTTATAATTATAAAGTTATGTTTTTTAACTTTTAACATATTATACTTAATTTATTAGGTTTAATATATTGTTGTATGTAAACCATTATCATTTTAAATATACAGTTTGGAACAATTTGTATAAAATACTTAAATTATTAATTTAAATATAAAATTATATGGTCAACTTAAATATAAATTTTAGTTTAACTTTAACAACCCAAAAAATATTTTGTAAATAATTAAAAGTGATAAATTATAGTGTCTTTCTAAAAATGATTATAAGTTGGTTAATAAGGTTAAATAAATATTAAACCTAAAGTGTAATCATAAATTATCTAAATTTAAATTTTAAAATAATATATTTATTTCTACTTATAAAGTTATGTCTTTAACTTTTAACATATTATACTTAATTTATTATATTTAAAATGTTTTTGTATATAAATCATTATTAATTTAAAGCTTCAACTTTTGAACAGTTTGAACAAAATACTTAAATTGTTAGTTTAATATAACATTACAGTGTCAATTTAAATATAAATTTTAGTCCTACTTAAAAAACAAAGAATATTTTGTATAAAGTTAAAAGTGATAAATGTAAAAACTAAATTGTAATATCAATTTAACTAAAATATATATCCTAAAGATATTTTTATAATCGTTAAAATTTTCAAATAAGTAGCTTAAAATAACTTACAATAACAATAATTAAAAATAACTCTATATAAATGATAATACTGTTACTTTAAAATTACAAAACAATCTTTGATGTTTTAAATAATTATAATGATAGAAATTAAAACATTAAGCAAATAAAATTTTAAAAATTAGTTAGCAATAACAACAACTATAAATAACATTAAACTATATATTATATTTAATTTTATTCCTGTGTAACTTACGGGTAGAAGTCATTCAAACGATTGAGATTATGCAGTTATAATAGATGTATATATTATCATATAATTCAAAATAATCAATGTATTATATCAATTTAGTATACAAATTATTATACCAAATTTAACAAAGTTATTGTTATATTAAAAAAAACATATATTTGTAAACACTTCAACTATATAAGTGTTTCTGCGCAACGCATGGGCATTCGCCTAGTATAGTATATAATGCATCGAAAAACATTTCTATTAAGTCACTTTTGTCATTCATATTTTATTTTTTATTTTATGTGTTGACTATCCACTTTATAATTTCATGTCCAAACTTTAACATTAATCTTTTAAATGAATTGCAAATATCATTACTCATTTTGAAAATGGTTATTTTAAATAGTCCCTTATCCCATCACATGGTGATGGACTCCCACACAGAAACATGTTTAATCCATGGAGGTCATTTGGGGAAAATGACTTAGAAGGGTAACTACTTCTTATCCGTGTTCACATATTATCAACTTCTTCTTTTTTGTACATAATAAAACAACTAACTTGTTTTAACTGTTTAAATTACACCAATATTACTGGCTAATATCTGTTTTAACCGGTAACTCAAAGGGAAAATGATTTAGGAGGGTAACTACCTCTTATTCGTGTTCACATATTGGCAACTTCTTATTTTTTGTACATAAAAAAGCAACTAACTTGTTTTAACTGTGTAACATCCCAAAAACCATGACCAAAAAATTTCTTTTTTAATTTAATATTAAAACCATAGTTGTCAAACCATTAATTTAATACTCCGGCATCGGGCCCCTCCCGACATCAGGCCCCACTCGGTATACATATATGTCTCTCTTAGGCCCCGCCTATCTCCGGGGCCCGCTCGTTAAACACATACAATCCTATAACATGCTAACACATAAAGAAACATACTATACTGTATCTCTGTCCTAAGAAACATACTCTACTGTATCCCTGTCCTAAGAAACATACTCTGGTAATAATGAGATACAAAACATCGTTCGTACTCAGCTAGTGATGAGATACGGGAGCTCGCCCACACTCACCTCTTTACCAGACACATACAAGTATCACACATACAACAAGTATAATCTAACATGAAAACATTCCTCAGGCACCCGCCCGACATCAGACCTTGGTCTGGAATAACATACTAGCAAACAATGCCTAGGGCTAACCCCCGAGTCTTCCTACTCATAGACTACATCGGCTGGCATTATGGCCTTAGACCCATTCATACAGTGAGGAGACTCACCTTGCACTGCTAAAGCCCTGGCTGGAACTAGCTGAGTACGGACGAAGTTTTGTATCTCATTATTAGCATAGTATGTTTCTTAGGACATGGATACAGTAGAGTATGTTTCTTTATGTGTTAGCATGTTAGATGATTGTATGTGTTTAGCGGGCGAGGCCCGGAGACAGGCGGGGCCTAAGAGAGACGGATCTGTATACCGAGCGGGGCTCGATGCCAGGCGGGGCCTGATGTCGGGCGAGGCCCAATGCTAGAGTATTAAATTAATTGTTTGACAATTATGGTTTTAGTATTAAATTAAAAACGAAATTTTTGGTCATGATTTTTGGGATGTTACACAGTTAAAACAAGTTAGTTTCTTTATTATGTACAAAAAATAAGAAGTTACCAATATGTGAACATGGATAAGAGGTAGTTACCCTCCGTAGTCATTTTCCCTTTGAGTTACCGGTTAAAACATGTATTAGACGGTAATATTGATATAATTTAAACAGTTAAAACAAGTTAGTTACTTTATTATGTACAAAAAAAAGAAGTTGTCAATATGTGAACACGGATAAGAGGTAGTTACCTTCCTAAGTCATTATCCCGTCATTTTGTACCACTCCTTGCAAAACTTGTAAGGGTATTTGCAATGCAATCAAACTAGTTTAGGACTCTATTAAATTAAATATCAAATGAGTTAACTAACGAAATATAAATATAATTAATGATTTATTGATATTTATTTTCACTAATTTTCTATACTATGATATAAGGGTTTGATTCCTGTGATGATTTATTTTAAAGTGAGGATTTGTGAGGACACCTTGAAAAAAAAAATCTAAAAAAATACAAATCATAAAATCGAGCATATATCTATGTTCGGGTGAAAAATATAGAAAAAAAAATTGCATCATTAAAATTGGTTTATTGCTCAATTTTAATTTTTTATTTTTGTATCATTATGATCAATGATGCAATTTTAATGATCTATTTTTTTTTCCTAAACATAGATCTATGCTCGATTTTATGATTTGTATATTTTTTTTAAATTTTTTAAAGTATCCTTACAAATCTTCACTTTAAAATGAGTCTTCACCTAATTTTATCTCATGATATAAAGTAATAGAAATACCATAGTATTAATTTAAAACTTAGTGTTAATATACTTTTAAAAACTTATTATTTATAAATAATTGAGATATTTTTAAAAAGTTATAAAATAATTATTGATTAAGTTCAATCATTTTTAAAGGAGCGAGTAATGGTATTATAATAGTGGTGTGAGATAATTGCAAAATCTTATAAGACACAATTATATATTTATTGAAATTGCACTCGTGCAAATGGTATAAGTATTATGTCATTTAAGTTTAACTATCCCTAAACAATTATCAAATGTCCTAATAATGGCAAATTTTGATAGTACGATAACGAAATATTTATTTTTTTTGAAATGACGGCAAATTTCATAAGTAAAAAAAGCTATAGATGTACAAGTACAAAAAGGAGAAAATAAATAAACGGAACTCGAGCCAATGCCTAATCTGAAATTGGATTAGATTAACCACGGTTGGAACCCTACCGTGACAATCTTGTAATCAATTTGTATCTTTTATTATCAATTAGTTATAATTATTATATGGGTTAATTAAAAAAAATAAATACAAAGATCTAAATATTTAAGAAATTTGAATTTATAGGAAAATAAGAAAAATGATGAATTATTAAAATTGATTTTTTTATCTTTTAAATTTAAATAAATAAACAAAATAAATTAATAAGCTTTAATTTAGAAATTTTAAAATAAGAAGGTAAGTCCAGTAATAAAATTGATATTCATTTATTATTATATTTATTGTAATTATTACATTAAAGTATTATATGAAATTTATTAAAATAGAAAAACTCATAAAATAACATGTTAAAAAGAAATTAATTCAAAATAATCACAAAATGATATTTAACAAATTGAATAAAATCTCTCTCTATTGTCATTCTTTACACCTACGTCATTTTTTTATACCCACAACCTAAAATATTCAACAATAAATGTAACATGTTGCCTAGAAACGCGCTTCATACGAAAAATCACCAAAATCTTATTAAATTATATAAGATATAGATCATATTTTAATGATTATAGTTATCACATATAATTAGTGGGTTTATCAATTTATTTTGTAGGTTGTTACTTGGATTAGAAATTAGAATTTGGACTTTTTATTAAGCCTCTTAACTACATTTTTATGAACCATATATATATATATATATATATATATATATATATATATATATATATATATATATATATATATATATATATATATATATATAAAAGTCAAATATTTATACTATTTATGGTAAGAAAATGAGAGGTAGCACATGTTACCCCTACCAACATGTTAATTCAGCTGTTGGTTAATATATGTTTTTATAATTATTGTAGTTTTTATAATGTTTTTGTAACTATTTAACCATATTGACAATTAAGTTACTATTTTAAAACAACTTAAACTTAATTTGATTACTTCTAAAAAAAAAGTAGAATCTCCTTTCATTGCCATCTTTTACACTTAATCACTTCTTTCTTACACACAACACATGAATATTAACAATGAAGGTATACAACTAATCAACAAATTCCTCGTAAATCATATATTAACTACAATCATTAAAATATTATCTATATGAGTTTCTGCGTTCATTTAGTAGATATATGAAAAGAAAAAATTTAAAAAAAATCCTTATACTTTAACTCTATTAACGAAAAAACTATTTATAATTGTTTACTTTAAAAAAGCCTTAAAATATTCAGAAAAACCATTAAATCCAACATTTTATGAGAATAATGGTTTTTCTAACAAGTGTTTATCAGTTTTTTGGACTAAATTGAAAAATTATTATTATTATTATTATTATTATTATTATTATTATTATTATTATTAATAAGAGTTTTTGTATTAATAGACCCAAACTTTAGGAACATTATTGTAGATTTCCTTCCTATTTACTTAATAATATTAAAAAAGCTAAATATTTACGAGACAAAAAATAACAACCAAATTATAGACTTAATTAGTCATTATAGACTTAAAGTAAATTAAATCATCAATTTTGGTTTATATAATTTATTTTATCACCGATACAAATATTATAAATATCAAATCTTATTTTGCCAAGTCAAAAGTGACACTTAGTATGAATTTCCAACTTCGCATTAACAATTCTAACAATTAAGCTGTAATATTCGGATTCTTTCATTTATTTTTCGTCCACTCCAAATAGGAAATTATGGAGAAGCTGCATTAAAACCCTATTTAATACAACACATAGTTGTGCTAACTCTTTGTCACTATCTCGCTTCGTTTGCATGACAAAACCAAAAACAATAAACAAATACAACCCATGCAATATATATATATATATATATATATATATATATATATATATATATATATATATATATATATATATATATATATATATATATATATATATATATATATATAACGTACGTGGGGGTGAGGATTAATTAAAGTCCGTTTCCGACAGGAAATCTCGAAGGGAAAGGTAAACCCACAAAGGCCATGCATGCCATGGCCCGTCACCATGCATTCTATGTCCCATCTTTTTCTTCATGTCGGCCATTTCACTTATTCTCTAATGTCTTGAAGTTTGACCTTCAAAGTCAACATCTAATTAATTAAAAGATAACGAAGTATCGAAAACTCATTGGCATACAATGATTTCAAGAGACCGGAGTTCATTAATGTCTTTCTTATTTTGGCACATTGGGGTGATATGTTATAAATTACATCCTAAATGCGATTAGTTTGTAACCGCCATCAAGGCGGTTTAACGGTGATTTTTTTTAAAAAAATTGTATTTTATATGAAGTTGCTTCAAATTCGAATAATAGTGAAATTATTATTATTACTAAGCATGAAGAGTCGATATCAAACTTCTAACCTCCTGAAAGTTGAATCCATTGAGCGTCAACCATCACATGATTCTTGTTACCACGAATCCCAAATTTCAGTTGTCGACTGCTACAAGTCAGGGTTCTGATTTCTATATAAATCAATGATGTAACGACGTAAATTCTCAACAAAAATTTTCATTTTTAAACACAATAAAACTTGTATCATAATTCTCAAAAACACATATGTCTCAAATGTCAACAAATAAAACACAATCCTAGAATCATAAAAACAATCTCCCGCCGGTTTACAATCATGTCGGTGCCTTGCCGCAATCCTCGGAACTACCTGAAACATATAACACATAACACGGTAAATATAAAAGCTTAGTGAGTTCCCCAAAATACCACACACAACACATTAGCCACTTGAGGCTATAACTCAATTAGACCCTCTGGTCGATGTGTCTCAGTGGGACCCTCTGGTCCCACAACTCATATGGACCCTCCGATCCCTCAACTCAGCATCACAATATAATACTAATAAAGCATAACACAAGTAAATAGCAGGATATCTTGTTACATAGTTCATGCACATAAGACCCTCTGGTCACACATAAGATTTACCACTCAAGGTAAGTATAGTGAGAAGACTCACCTCGTAAGCTAACGAATGAAAATCTCGCAATCGGGATCTTGATCTCTACTCCCGGGTCTAGCTCCCTCCTAACACATAATAATTATCCCTAATTAATATTGGCCCTCAAGAAGCTAGACTAACCCTTCTACAACTCACAGAAGGGTAAAAGACCATTTTACCCATCCAAAGCTTAATAGTCCTCAATCTTGACCAAACCCTAAAAGTCAACAATAGTCAACAGCAGGGAGTACGCGGTGCGTACCAACTCTGTACGTGGGGCGTACCCTGTGGCTATCCAAAAACGGGGAACTCAACCCCTACGTTGCGCGTACTGGGATTACGCCTAGCGTAAGACCCAATTTCCCACTCCTCGTGGTTTTTGGTCTAAATCGGCTAAGACATAAGCTCAAATCCCAGATCTGGTTACTCTAATGCCTCTTAATCCATAAAGTCAGTGACTTTAAGCCTTCGCATGGCTGTAAAGGTCACCAACACCCAAATCAGGCCACTTCCTTCCTTAAGAGACTCATAACTTATGCATGGTCAGCTCTTAATGACCAAGATTAGATTTTTATGGCTCTATAACACAAAATAAGCTAACAAGTGACATATCTTGGATTCTAGGGGCTTATCAACTCATAAAGCCATCAACTTTGGGGACAAAAACCCTAAAACACCTCACACATAAACACAAACAAAAGAGTAGGAAAGCTTGGAGCTTTTTACCTCCAAATGAAGCTTCTCTCACTGCTAAGCTCAGATCCAAGAGCTTGGGCTCTCACTCCTTCTTCTCCAAAGCTTCCTTTCCACTTCTAATGCTCAAAAACACACCTACAAGCTCTTAAAGGCACTCTCTTGCTACAAGAACGAGGTTTAGGGTTTTGGGGAAGATAAGTCTCTGGAAATGGTGGCCAATAAGGAGGCCATAACGTTCTTTAAATAGGGGACTCGCTTAAGATTAGGGTTTCATTCTGGGCCTGGTACGCCCTACGTACACCTTGGTACGCCCGACGTGCTAGGCGGCTCTCCGGGATCAAACACACGCACGAGTACACTGAGCGTACACTCTAGTACACCCCGCGTACCCGTCTACCACTCTTCTCTTTATCAAGAACCAATATGGACAATTGCCTAAAGATTAGGGTTCACAAGGTATACCTGGGTTTTTGGATGTTAAAAACAATGTCAAGATAATTTCATCATCAACATCGATTACTTCATCATTCATGGAGCAATCATTTGATTTCTGCATCAGGCATTAACAAAACCTTGATTTACTTTGTCGATTGTTGGTATTTTAATGGCAGAATTTGATTTCTTCATTAGTATCTGAAAAATTGATAATCAAAATGGAATAACATTAAAAGTATCTGCTTATTTTGCAGATTTCATTATTGGTGGATCTTTTTCTACAAACGAAGGTCAACTTTTGTTGATTTGGATACGTTTTCTTCCTGGTGAACCTATTTACTATTTTTGTTTTTTTTATATATCATTGTTTCTCAAATTTCCATCCCTGTAAGAATCATATAACATGGACGTTTCATGTTATCTCATATTCTCAGTATTTTCTCTCCCAGTTTCCATATTTTCTTTCTTATTCATTTTTCCTTTATGGATTCAGATCATACAAAGTTATCTACTTGATGGGAGGTGAACTTTCTTATTTATTTGTCTAAAACAATTGAAATAAGAGAAATAGTTGTATGTCATGTTGTTTACTCTTACCTATTTGAGTTGATATGTTTAGTGATGATCAATTATGAAGAAGCATAATGTTCTTTTTGTATGTTAGTTGCATGAAGCAACATGTATGTCCATAGTTTTAAATAATACCATGAAAAAACTCTATCCAAAACCAAAGATACTAAGGTTAGCATATCAGTTTGAAGGTGTAGAGGTTTCCCAGTCTGTCTTGTGACTGGTTGCCTCTGTTTTTTAGGATTGTTGCAATTGTGTTCTTATGTTTATTATAATTAGTGGTTCACTAGGAAGCATAAGTATTAGATAAAAACTCCTTATACATGTGGTTAGTTCCAAGTATTACTCCATCCAGTATAATCTAACATCAATAAATTGACACATTTGATCCCATTGTAATGCAGGGGAAACCCGATTCAATGCCCCAATTTATAAACATTAGTCCACGATCCTTGTAAATATCAATCGTCATTGTGTAAAAATATTTGACCACTCATGGTATTTGGCTTTAAGGAAGCATTTCATGGGCATGTAGAGATTTCATTTGACCATGTTTGTGCTTTATATAATAATATCATTTTGGAGGAGGGTCGGGCTGTGACATTGTCATTGCTCATGTAAATCGGACACCATCAGTTCATTTACCCTTCTTTGAGTTTTCTGAATCAATTTTTTTTATAAAATAGGTATGTTCGGTTTAATTACAAAGGTTTCTTAAGAAGACTAGGAAAACCCTTGGGAATGGTTCTTAAAAGAGATGCATATGATGAATTACATGGTTTATTCAATGATGGGTTGTGGGTTTGTAATTATATTTTTCATAAGCTGACTTGAATTCTTTATGTGAAGTTATGGATGAAATAGAAGTTCCCAAACCAATTAGTTTCCATATTCATGGTGGTAAAAGGAAGTGGAAAGCAAGAAGGAGAGGTTAGTTAAAAGTTTATATTCAATTTATTAATGGTTAAATAACATGAAATAGTTTTGTTTCATTAACCACTATGCTTCAAGTTACTTTTTACTAAGATGATTGTGATTATTAGTTAATCTTGAAGCCTAAGATGAAATAGTTTTGGCCATGTTTTAAAAACCAACACTATTTTATACATTCTTACCAACTATAATGACTTATGTATTGAAGACCATATCCACTAAATATTTTTTCAACAAATTGGACCAAATTCATAACAAAATGAAAACCTTTGGACCAATAATGCTAGTCAAAATCTTTTTGACCAAAGTGACAATTTCCACCAAACCACAGGGACCATTCTTGCAATTTTGTAAATTCTGAATAATTAATCTAATAAGTACGAGTATAAAATGGTGAGTGGTTGTGAATCAGGAAACCAGTCCAAGATTTAAAGGTCGCCTTCTTATTAGCTTTTAGTTTACAAACAAGATCTTTGCTTCGCTTTTTGCTTCAAGTGTTTGTTAATTTAAGTAAAGAACAAGTGACAAACAGCTCACTGTGTTCTTTCATGGGTGGTTTTGAATCAATTGTGTTTATTAATTTAGGTCTCATTCGTACTTCTTGTCATGTTTTTCGTTTTGGTATCAACTTCTATTAACAAGATCGTTTGAAAATAATTTTGCAAACAAAAGAAAAAATTTACATACCTTTTTCATGTGGATCCATCTAGGGTTTTACAAACATCACCATGTTGATTAAATTTTTTCGGCCCCACTTGCTAAGCATGAAAAGACATGACAAAACATGTTTTACAACAATTTTGTATTATATGGGGTGGGTTGAATTGAGATCAAACATAAAATTTCTTACATTAACAAAAAGGTGGAACAAGATTGTAATAAGTTCTCGCTCTCGATCTCTTATTTGTGGAAAATACGTAAACATCTCATCTTTATTATAAAAAATAACTCTAGGGGCCTACAATTGTGAGGCTTTCACTTCATAACAATTGATGCATTCCTACTGATTTATCAATAATAACAACATTAGAATCAAGTATATTTATGTTATACCAACTAAGAATCAACAACTGCCACCCAAAACTCAAAATTGGCCGATAATCTATCTAAAAATAGATGCTAATGTGCGGTTAGTTATTTAATAATAATACCTTCAATGTCTTAACATTGATATGTTGTTGAGTATCAGTCTAAAAATAGATGCTAATTTTGTCGTCAATCCTCTTGAACTTTGCTTTCCTACTTGTATCTTGAACTTTGTTACTTTGGTACTCCGTATGTTTTTTTGCATACGGGTTTCATAATAAGCATCTAATTTTAAAATAGATTGATATTTATTTGACTTTGGTTTCAATTAAATACTATTTATTGATCAACATGTATATAGTATAGGACAAACATATAGACATGGACCATTTTGATGTAGGGTACTACAAAGTGACTTAAACTCGAGGCCCATTTGGTATCAAGAATCAAGATATAAATAACATCTAGACAAAACATATTACATGTTTTCAAAGTTATTAATTGTAATATATATATATATATATATATATATATATATATATATATATATATATATATATATATATATATATATATATATATATATATATATATATATATATATATATATATATATATATATATATATATTAATTTTTTTAAAATTCTTTTTTGTTAAATTTATTAATCACATGTGATTAAATCTCTCTATTCACATGTAATTAAACCATGTTATTCTTATATGATTAAGCTAGTCATATATGATTATAATGTGTCCTTGCGTTTTCGATTATATAATTGTTCTTATTTGAACCTCTCTCTCTCTCTCCCTCCCTCTCTCTCTCTCTCTCTCTCTCTCTCTCTATATATATATATATATATATATATATATATATATATATATATATATATATATATATATATATATATATATATGGAAAAATGAATATACCTTTAAGGGTATATAAGCTTAGGTACCCAAATTCACCATACCGCGTCGTTTTGTATCATATAATACATTCTAATTGTCAAATGTTCTTATAATTTAACTTTTGACTTGATTTACTTCCATGATTTTTATAAATTACACATTTATCTTCTTTTTAAATAATTTTCATTATCAACTACAATATATATATATATATATATATATATATATATATATATATATATATATATATATATATATAGCCTAGTAGGTGGTCGGCAAAAAAATATGATGTAAGAAAAAGATAATAGTGAAATTTCGAAAATGTTGAAAGTAAATCAAGTTAGGGATTGAAGTTTAAGAACATTATAATGAATATATCAAACAAAACGACGTATTATGGTGTGGTTGGGTACTTACGCTTATATACCCTTAATGTTATATTTACTTTTCCTATATATATATATATAGGGAAAAGTGAATATACCCTTAAGGGTATATAAGCTTAGGTACCCAAATTCACCAAACTACATCGTTTTGTATCATATAATACATTCTAATTGTCCAATGTTCTTATAATTTAACTTCTAACTTGATTTCCTTCCAAGATTTTTATAAGTTACACATTTATCTTCCTCTTATATAATTTTCATTTTCAACTACAATATATATAGCCTAGTAGGTGTTCGGAAAAAAGATATGATTTAAGAGAAAGATAATAGTGAAATTTTGAATATCTTGAAAGTAAATCAATTTAGGGTTAAAGTTTTAGAACATTATAATGCATATATCAAAGAAAACGACGTATTATGGTGTGTTTGGGTACCTAAGTTTATATACCCTTAATGGTATATTCACTTTGCCCATATATATATATATATATATATATATATATATATATATATATATATATATATATATATATATATATATATATATATATATATATATATATATGTTATTGTTTTCTAACTATCTATTATGTGGATCCATAGTTGATTGTAGATCAATCATTTTAGATATTTTAAGGAGGTAATTAATAAATATTATTGAATTAAAGATAATTAAAAAAATACCATCTACTTTTATGATAAAGATATTTCAGTCAATTAACATAAATTTAAAAAAGAAAAATTGCATATTTTAGGAAATAATTAGTTCTTTTAACTCTAAATTTTGTGGATAATAAATCTATTAGTTCAGACATTCTAAAAGAATTTGTTCATAATTATCTTCAAAAGAAACATTATATTTTAACGGAATATTATAAACATATATTATCAAGATCAATAATTTTTAATTAATACATATTTTATATGAAACGAATTTAACTTTTTAGAATCAGTAATTAATTTCACTCTTAAAGAATACAACTATAAACATAAATTACATTCATTGTGAAAGAATACGACTAACAATGGTTAACGATATATTAGTACATTACATATAGTCTTATTATTCTGTTATAGATTATTTTGCCTGAATATAACAATGATAGCGGATTCATTTTGGAAGATCGGTGAACATTGTTCAACTCCATCCCACACACCATCATCCAACCATCAAGCTCTTGATCATCATGTTCCCGCCACATTCTATAAGAATAACTGTCATTAAATGGAATTATATAAGAATAAAATCTTATTAGAATGCATTTATATGACAAATAATAAATCAGACTTCATTAAGAGAGTCAAAATTTTCTATGTCTTCTCATCAAAATCTCTTTCAGATATTTCCACAAAAACCTCGTGTGTAAATTCTAAAAAAATGAAATTTCAAATTTTAAAAGAATATGATACACATTAAAGAATTATAAGTTGGTAAGCATACTATACACATCCTGGTATTATGTCTCTTTTGTGCAAATGTTTCATTTCAAAGTAAAAATCAAAGTATACAGAAACGAAAATGTTGATTTATTAGCTCTTTTAGTTGTTCCATGTTATATGCTACTTATACAAATAATTGCTTCATATTATTTATGAGCATAGATTTTGGTGTCAATTCGTTATTAGTTATTTCTCCCAAGTACATATCCATATTTACAAAGACATATTTCTTGCATCTAAAAGAACAATCCAAACCAACATATAATATGTATCATCCGATAATGAGATTTTTCTCAAACAAATAAATGAAATCTACTCGGGTTGTTCAAAACACCAACAAGCCATGCACCTTATGTATTTTAGTCTTTTTTTTTTTTTTTTTTCTTTTTTATGGAAATCAAGAAAAAAGGAGGCGTTATTTTTTGGTTATTGCTATTATTATGAATAATTAAAAAAAATGATTTTTTTTCCTATGAAGGAATCGAAATTAGCATGGTAGAAGCAAAAATTTAAAATTGTTTGATTCCAAGTAAAACACACAAAAAAAGTTTTTCGGTTTGACTTTTGGACGTACAAACAAGGAGCAAAGAAAAAATATAAACAAAAAGGAAGAAAGCGAAAGGAATTATGAAGATTTTGGCCTTACATATAAGAATAACGCTTATTCTTTGTTGAGCCCGAGACCATATTCCAAACTTTGCAACAATTACACAATTACACCGCCAATGTCAAGACGAGTTAAGATCTTTGACTTCGGAGGTGCCGATGAAATATTTGTAGAGAAAGAATTAGGCTGAATAGGATTTTTGAGAGTGATAAATGAATAAAAACGTCTGTAAATAAAAAGGAGAACAAATTAAGTTAAAAGTCAATATAACTATCAAGATTATAGGGAGTATTTTTGTGGAAGTTATTAATCAAATTACTTAATTATCCGTATTTATTTATTTAATTATTTAATTATTGTTTTTAATTTTGATTACATCCACATAATAAATAGTTAGAATATATATATATATATATATATATATATATATATATATATATATATATATATATATATATATATTAATATATTTGAACTATTTATTGTCTAGATGTAGGGTTGATTGTAAACCAAACGCAAAAATTTAGCAAACCATAGGAACGATTTCAGTTTTATATATATATATATATATATATATATATATATATATATATATATATATATATATATATATATATATATATATATATATATAAACTGAAAGCGTTCCTATGGGTTGCTAAATTTTTGCATTTGGTCCTTATTGTGTTTTTTTCCTCGTGCTCGTACCATCCCTAACATTTTATTTTATTGTGTTTTCCGTACCTTGTAGAGATAAAAAAAGGCTATATTGTGATTTGTATTTTAGTTATCATTTTTTAATTATTATTATTTATAAAAAATAAATTATGGGTCTTGCTCTCATCTCCTTTATTTCCCCTATCTCTTATCAGTTGAAGAACCGGAGCAACTCTGGAACTCAATCCCTACCACCGAAACAACCATTTGCCATTGGAACATCAGATCTCTATCGAAACTTCTGGTTTTCGTCTAACATTGGATCGTTATCGAAAACACTAGAAAGCTGATGTTGGCGGCTTCAAATCGGAGATGGTGGTGGACGTACCCCTCACAGGCTTCATCTTCTTTATTTCCCACTCACTAGAAATCCTACCGCCATAATAGTTCTGTTTAGGGTTTCCCATTGATTTCTTTGTATCCCAACTACCTCCCTTGATTTCCCTCTAGCCCATCGATTTCTCTCTAAGTCATTGCATTTCTCTACCCTCACCAACTTCATCTTCTACGGAGGTGGATCTGCATGAAGAAGAGGGATCTAAAGACGATGGAGAAGGAAACTTCTCTGCAAGGATTTACACTGTAACAAAATCAAAACTTAGAGATGGTCCGCATCCAATAAAAAGCTTATGGACCAAACACGAAATTTTGGCAAACCCTAAGGACGATTGTAGTAATGTTTTCTCTCTCTCTCTCTCTCTCTCTCTATATATATATATATATATATATATATATATATATATATATATATATATATATATATATATATATCATACATCATACATCATACATACTTATAAAGTTAGCATTTTTTCATGATATGCATTTGAAACCACCTTTTTTAACTTCCTCAAACCACATGCATTTGAAACCCTTTTTTTTAACTAATGCAACTCAAAAGTTTTCTTAATTATGATTTAATACTCAAAAGTTTTATAACTTATATTATGTTTAATTAACATTTAGT